>NC_073308.1:11901510-12544010 GCF_027595985.1 Sorex araneus
ACGCAATCCCTATAGGGATACCCATGGCATTCTTCAAAGAAACGGAGCAAGCAATCCTGAAATTTATATGGAACAATAAACGCCCACGGATAGCTAAAACAATTCTTGGGAAAAAGATGATGGGAGGCATCACCCTTCCCAACCTTAAACTCTACTACAAAGCGGTAACAATTAAAACAGCATGGTACTGGAACAAAAGCAGAACTGCAGACCAATGGAACAGGGTGGAATATCCCCACACACAACCTCAAATGTATGATCATCTAATCTTTGATAAAGGTGCAAGAGATGTGAAGTGGAGCAAGGAAAGTCTCTTTAGCAAATGGTGCTGGCACAACTGGACAACCACATGCAAAAAAATGGGCTTAGAACTCGATCTGTCACCATGCACAAAAGTCAGATCAAAATGGATTAAAGACCTCAACATCAGACCACAAACCATAAGGTACAATGAAGACAAGGTAGGCAAAACCCTCCAGGATATTGAAGATAAAGGCATCTTCAAAGATGACACGGAACTAAGCAATCTAGTAAAAACAGAGATCAACAAATGGGACTACATTAAACTAAAAAGCTTCTGCACCGCAAAAGAAACAGCGACCAGAATACAAAGACTATCTACAGAATGGGAAAGGATATTTACACAATACCCATCAGATAAGGGGTTGATATCAAGGGTATATAAAGCACTGGTTGAACTTTACAAGAAGAAAACATCCAACCCCATCAAAAAATGGGGCGAAGAAATGAACAGAAACTTTACCAAGGAAGAGATACGAATGGCCAAAAGACACATGAAAATGTGCTCTACATCACTAATCATCAGAGAGATGCAGATCAAAACAACCTTGAGATACCACCTCACACCACAGAGGCTAGCACACATCCAAAAGAACAAAAGCAACCGCTGTTGGAGAGGATGTGGGGAGAAAGGGACCCTTCTACACTGCTGGTGGGAATGCCGGCTAGTTCAGCCCTTTTGGAAAACAGTATGGACGATTCTCAAAAAACTTGAGGTTGAGCTCCCATTTGACCCAGCAATACCACTGCTGGGAATATATCCCAGAAAAGCCAAAAAGTATAGTCGAAGTGACATATGCACTTATATGTTCACCGCAGCACTGTTTACAATAGGCAGAATCCGGAAAAAACCCGAGTGCCCTAGAACAGATGACTGGTTGAAGAAACTCTGGTACATCTATACAATGGAATACTATGCAGCTGTTAGAAAAAATGAGGTCATGACGTTTGCATATAAGTGGATCAACATGGAAAGTATCATGCTAAGTGAAATGAGTCAGAAAGAGAGAGACAGACATAGAAAGATTGCACTCATCTGTGGAATATAGAATAATAGACTATAAGACGAACACCCAAGAATAGTAGAAATAAGTACCAGGAGGTTGTCACCATGGCTTGGAGGCTGTTCTCTCATTCTGGGCAACTCAGAGAAGGGAACAGCAAGTAAAATGTGGTTGTTGGTCATGTGGGGGAAAGATGATGCGGGCCAAATATAGACTAGAGACTGAACACAATGGCCACTCAAGACCTTTATTGCAAACCACAACACCTAATCAGAGAGAGAGAACAAAAGGGAATACCCTGCCATAGTGGCAGTGTGGGGTGGGGGGAGACGGGACTGGGAAGGGGGGGTGGGATGTTGGGTTTACTGGTGGTGGAGAATGGGCACTGGTGAAGGGATGGGTTATCAAACTTTGTAAAGGAGAAACATGAGCACAAAAATGTATAAATCTGTAACTGTAAAAAAAAAATATATATATAATCCAATAGAATTCTGCTTGCCACTTGTAAGCACAAATGTAAAGAATGTGAAAATAATAAAGTAAGTTAAAGAAAAAAAAATAAAATAAAAAAGGTTTTAAAAAAGTTTTACAAAGTTTAAAAAATACTATTGTTTAATTTTCTCATTTTACTTTTTACCTTACATATTTCATCTTTAAACAGTATAACCCATCAACATGGTTTTATAGTTAGTGAGCATGTAACTATTTTATTATGAGATTAGAGAAAAGTTATAAAAAACACATTGATAGAATTTTTATATACGCCTATGTATATAGTAATTGTCTACTCATCTATGTTTCTTCATGAAAATGTGAGTTAGTGTCCAGCCAGTGCACTGTGTCTTGACCTTTTTCTGATCATGACGGCTTTTGACCTTGTTTCCTTCCTGTGTCTCCCTCCCACCCCATTCTACCAATTAGCTTCCTGGTCTCATGCTCTGGCTCCCCAGTTATGTGACTTTTTATCTGTGACCCCCTAAAATATCTTATGGTCCCTGATTGAGAAATACTTGTTTAATACCTAGCACAGTGGTAGGTAGGGCATTTGCCTTGCATGTGGCTGACCCGGGTTCGATTCCTCCGCCCCTCTGTAGAGCCCGGCAAGCTACCGAGAGTATCTCGCCCGCATGGCAGAGCCTGGCCAGCTACCCGTGGCATATTCGATATGCCAAAAACAGTAACAACAAGTCTCAAAATGGAGACGTTACTGGTGCCTGCTTGAGCAAATTGATGAGCAATGGGATGACAGTGAGAGTGACAGTGAATTTGGTTTTAGTTGTAGGGCAGACCTGCTAGATAAAATTTTTTTCAGTGCTCTTTGAATTTCTCTTTCATTTTTGAAGGATGCTTTTGTTATACAAAGAACTCTCTAAGGTCTTTTCCTCCTAGAAATTCAAAACTGTAAGCATATTTGAGAGAATTTATAAATAAATTCCTCTATAGGTAGTGAAAATAATATGTAGGTCTAAAGATCTGTGGAGCCATATGGTGAAGCACTACTGCTTACCCACCCCATCTCCTTTCAGCCTGCCTTGAGACAGCCCTTCCTCCCACACCTGGACTGTGGGACCCACTACCACTAGCCTGTGCCTCGATACCATCCCTTTGGACTTCCCTAAGCTGACCCTGTCTCTAAACCCAAGCAGTCCCAAGTGGACCCAGTGGCTGCACTAATAACCCCCAACACGTGGGCATATCAGCATCCTTGCAACAACTCTACTCCTTCAACACCACTTACAGCATTTTCATAATTCTCTCCCACAATCCTTCCACAATAACCCTGGTTTCTAAATGGGAGTAACTAGACCTACACTTGCCTGTCAACTGAAATGTCATCTCAAGATCATGGAACTAGTTAGAAAACAACAGATCACAAGTGGTAGCCCTGGAAATAATTAATTAGATCAGTTTAATGACGAATAAGGTCAATATTCAGATAAACAGAATTCTAAAGCTCACCTGCAGCATCCACAAAGCTCTAAGGAGGTGGGGATACAAAAAAAAAATCATCTGCAATGGCAGAAAGAGAGAGAAGTCCAGGCAAATTCTCATGCTCAATTCAAATTTTGAGCCTCATCAAAAAGACCCTCAAATCAACACTTTATGAAATGGCAATAGAAATAAAGCAAGGGGAAGAGAAACTCAATCAGATCAAGGAAGAATTGATACGTGTTATTAAAGAGTCCACACAAATGGAATTAAAGGAGGTAAAGAATGCAAGGATAGCACACCACAAAAACAGAATTCTGCATGCAGAGAACCATATCAGTGACAGTGAAGACAAAATGCTAACCAACCGTGAAAATGATGTTGCAAAAGAAAAGAGGTAAGCAAATAGAAGATAAAATAAGATTATTGATGAACAACAGCAAATGGATTATTATAGGAGTAGCAAATGGAGAGGAAAGAGAGAAAGGGGAATAATGACTAGAGGAAGAAAAAATAACTGACAACTTCTCCAGTTTCTGGAGGGAGGCTTTTGCACAGATTCAAGAGGCTCAGAGGGACTGCTCCGGAGCCTGGGGAATGCCTCTAGACAGGGCTGAGCTTCCCACCTGATGCAAGACCAAGAATGCAGAGCATCAGTAAGAGGGAAAAGTGCTGTGTTAGAGCCAGAAAACAAAGGAAAGACAGGCATTTCTTTCTATGGTAAGAAAGAGTCTAGGGACCTGATCAGTAGTAGAGCAGGGCTGGCCCTTGCCCTGCATATGGTTCCCTGAGCCCTGCAGAGTGATCCCTGAGTACCAGCCAGGGATCCTGCACACACCCCTGAGCACACACCAGATGTGGCCCCCAAACAAAATACAGGAAAGGATTCTAGGGCGTTGGAGATGCTCAAAGGGCTGAGCACATGATACCTGGCATATACAGGGCCTGGCAATCAATCCTCTACACCGCATGTAGGAACTCCGGCGCACCGCTGGTGGAGAGCAGCACAGCTGGAAGCCTCACTCCCACCCAAGAGAGAGAAAGACATGAGACTGCAGAGGCCTGAATTTAGTCCGGCTCTGTGCCTGTCACCAGTTGGAACATCTAGACACTTCAGGTTCCTGAGTCCCAATTTCTATCAGATGGAAATAAATTTCCTCATCTATAGCACTGAGATTACTACACTGAGGACAAGGCTGGATTTTTTGTTTGTTTGTTTGTTTGCATTTTGGGGTCACACCTGGTGATACACCGGGGTTACTCCTAGTCCTGCACTCAGGAATTACTCCTGGTGGTGCTCAGGGGACCAGGTGGAATGCTGGGAATTGAACCCAGGTTGGCCATGTGCAAAGCAATTGCCCTACCCGCTGAGCTATTGATCCAGCCCCATGGCTGGATTTTTAAATGTACTTTTCTGTCCCCCTCATCTGGTACAGTTCCTGGTACATGGAAGTGCTCAGTAAGTATTTGCTGAAAGAAGAAATTAAGTGGGGCAGAGGTGATGGCTCAAGGCCTTTGCATGTGGGGGACTTAGGTTTGATCCCCAGTACTGCATGAACTCTGAGCACCGCAAGTCTTATGAGTAGCTTCTGAAATTTGAGCACTGCTGAATGTGGCCTGAAAATCAAGAATAAGCAAACTTGAAGTAGGGCAGGGGAGACAGTTTAAGTAGTGACGGCACCATATGGCCCCCTCGGCATGCTGTTCTGATGGTCTGAAATCACCAAAATGTTGCCATGATGCCCTGCTAGCACCTCTGGGCTAAGCATGAAGAGCATCACAAATGGTTCCATGATGTATCAATTAATTTACAAGAGATGTCCAGAACTGGAATATCTATAGAAATAGAAAACATCTGCATGGCTGCCAGAGACTCAGAGAAAGGGGAACAGGAAGAACTGCTACTGGGTGCTACAGTACTTCTTTCACGGGGGTGCGAATATTCTAAAATTAGATTGTGGCAACAGTGGGTGGCACAGTTCTGTGAATAAATTAAAAACCACTCACCTATGTATTTCAGATGAGTACATGTCATGCCATATATGTAGTTATTGACTATTTTAATATATTACCTTGAGAAACATGTCTTTAAATCCTTTATTTTTAACTGGATCTGCTTTTTATTGCGGAAGTATAAAAGGCCTTTATATATTCTGGCTATTAGGCCCTTTAAAGTTTTTAATGTTGGGCCAGAGACACAGTATGTGGGTTATGCCACTTGTCTCCCACGTGGCTGACTCCAATTCTATTTGCTAGTACCACATATGGGCTCCCAAAGACTGCAAGGAATATTTATTGGGCACAGAGCCAGGAGTGAACCCTGAGCAGTGCTGGTGCCCAATGCCCCACCTCCTTCCCCCCCATAAATAAAGGATTTTAAATCTTTATGGAAATTCAACTTAAAATTTTCTTTCTACATTAGATAGTATTACTATATTATATAGAAGGTCCAATCAGGGGTCAGAGTGATAATGTAGAGTGTAGTGCTTGTCTTATAAGCAACCGGCCTGGGTTTGACAACTGGTACCTTCGATGAGCTTCAGGCTGCCAGGTGATCCCTGAATGAAAAGCCAGGAGTAAGCTCAGTAAGCCCTGAGCACCACTAAGTATGGCCCCAAAACAAAAACAAAACAAAGATGCAATGCTTTCTTCAGCTGAACTTCTACGAGGTAGGGTAGGAAGAGACAACGAAGGCACATATGCACCAGAAGCCTACTGCCTAAAGACTCAGTCCTTGTCAGGATACAAAGCCAGCCAGTGGCTCTGCCCAACCTCTGAGGAGCACTGGGAAGGTGGCATAGGGAACAGCCTTCCGAGGAGAACCAGCCTATGGGACAGACGTCCCAGTGGCCAGGAGGAGAGAAGACACAACTAAAGCTCGAAGTTCTTTGCTGGAAGGAAGTTCTCAGAATAATGGAACATCAGCAAGGAGAGAAAGCAAGCTCAGCTTCTCCCAGAAAGACACCTCAGAATTTGGTTTCCAGACAATCCAAACATTGTTCTCACACCCTGCCTCTCCCAGGGAATGCAGGGCCCATGGAGAGGCCGGGAGAGCCCAGGCCCACAGCCACCAACAGGTCCCCTTGCAAGGGCCAGAAGGAGGTAGTCTTTCGACTACATGGGAAGGAATGGACATCATGTGAGAGGGGAGGCCAGGCCGAGGGATAGTTGAGCAGCAGCGGTTCCTGAGGTCTCCTTACTCCTTTAGAGCATATGACTGGGGATCAAAGGGAAATATCAGTGCTGTGGGGGCTCAGGGAGGTCCCCTGAAAGATTTCCAGTGAGCCTGCTGCCCTAGGGCTTCTTGATGGCTCTGGGCACCACAGGGTCAAAACCTATATCCTAGTCACCCATGTGGGTGGCCACTGAGGCAGTTACTGTCTTTGTACATTTACTGTTTCCTGATTTTCCCAAGTATGAGTGTTTTGGGCTCTGAGGCAGAACAATTGTTGTCCACTTTCACAGAGAAAACTGAGGTTCAGTAGGAATGGGCCCAGAGAAGGCACAGAATTCTCTGGTCTCCTCACCCCAACCCTACACTTCTCACCAAACCACTGTCACGGGTATTAAAATAAAAGCATTAAAGGCAACTTATTAATGAGACTTTTAGGAGATAGGCAGATGCTCCAGTTGGTTGGAGAAGACCTAAACTCATGGAGAAACCACAGTGCTGAAGGGGCAGCGGCTCCAGTCAGCTCCCACGTCCCAGCACACAGCTAGGAAGGAACTGCCCTGGTTGTTTGGGTTTTCAGTTTTCATTTTCCTCTTTATATTCTTTTACCTTCTCTATACACTTCCAATTTTACTTCTCCAATTTCCATTTTCACTCTCCCCCACCCACCCTGCTGAGATCAAAGAACAAAAAGAGAAGAATGCTTTAGAAGAGGCTTACATTGAAAGAAGAAATGCAGGGGCTGACTTTCCTGCCTTCAAAACACTTCATCCAGGAGTAAAAAGCAATCTGTGCTCCTGAGAGACTTCTCAGCCATCCCTGCTGGCCAGCTCTCTGGGGCCTGACCCCAGTCCTGTACTGGGCCGCGTGGAGCAATAGACTGACTCTCAGTCATGCAGTGGCGGTGCCACCTGATGAATCGTGTTCTGCAGCTGGGGAAGCATGGCAAATTTTGCTGTTGGAAGAAGCGTGACAAGGTTATCTTCTGACTCAGAAGGGCAGCTGACTTTTCAGCCACAAGTGCTCAATGAGTAAATGGCACTGTCTTGCACTGAGCCAAGCTGGATTTCTGGACTAGTGTCTTGTGAGGGGCAGAATGGGGGTGGGTGGGAGAGGTGGGGAGAGAGAGAGGGGAAGGTCTGTGTGTGTGTGTGCAAGGGAGAGGGAGAGAGAGAGAGAGAGAGAGAGAGAGAGAGAATGGGAACTGAGCCTTTGAAGGAACCAAGTGTAGAGAGAGAAACTTCCACTGTATGATTCCCAGACTAAGCTTGGGATACAGGAGGCAAGGATAGGTTGCTGGGGGACACCAGGTGAAAACGTTCTTTCCTTCCATCCAGCCAAGAACACCCTTTTCCCCTCACACTCTTCTCTCATGTTCCCTAGGACTCTGAATAAAAACAGGAACTTCCCCGCCCCACAAGTTTATCCACCAGTGCACCTCCAGGGCCCCGAATAGTGCTTTTGGGAAAACACTTGCTGAATGAAGTGATGAATAACATAAAAACAAGGGCAAGTCAAAGATAGCTCATGGTGGAGAACAGGCCTTGCCCACAGAACACGGGTTTGATCCCCAGCACCACACAAACCAACAGAGGCCTGGGGCAGGTGTCTCCAGTCACTGAGAAAGGGAAGTGAAGAGGAGAGCTCCTCCCATTAAACCCAGCTGCAGAAGGTGAAAACCAGTCCGATTTCTGGCACCTTAAGCAGGGGGATCCTGGAGGCACTTGAAGGAGTCTCAAAGGAATGAGACTCGGAGAAGCTGCACAGAGACTATGGGTTCTCCTTAGGGTCCTTATCAACAACCGTGAAATAACCAAGTCTGCTGCCCGGTCAAGAGAATGTGGAGGGAATGTGCACCCACCGTGCATGGGGCAAGTGTGTGTGCTGCTCTGAGGTCATAGTTCCTTGGGTTCAGGAGTGTCCCAAATGGTCAAAGCTCAATGACCTGGCACCTGCAGAAAGAAGAAACAAACTTGACAGGCCCGGGTGGTTGTTGGGGCTGACCAGCAAACAGCTCTGGCTGGGGGAGCACAAGGTGAGGAGCCTTAACATGTGCAGGACAACTCACACACCATTCTGCCACCACACAGTGGCATCTCCACTTCCCCAGGCCAGCACTGTGAATGGAAGGGCTGGGTCCTGCAGCTGCAGTGGAGTGAGCGACTGAGGCACCAGCACTCACCTTCAGGGATTTGGCTGCTGCCTACCAGGCGGGTGGCCAGCACAGGGAGTCCAGCATCAGTGCCAGACACACAAACCCCAGGAAGCCCAGGGGAACAGAAGGTGAGGAGAAACTGGCTACGCAACAGGGGCGGCCCCCCATGCTAGCTGACCAGTGGAGCCTCTCGGGGGTCAGTCCAGCCAGTCCCCTTAACTGCCAGGCTGTCCCCCAAGCTAGCTGACCCCAGGAGACCCCTCGGGGGCAAGTCTAGCCTCCCCCTAACTGCCAGGTTGTGCGCAAGCGTCTGTATTTGGCTGCTGTGGGGCAGTGAGGGGGGTTAGCAGAGGGCTTGAACTTTCTCAGACCGCATGGGGACTGGGCCAAGGGGCCATGGGTGCAAGCTGAGGCCGCGGGCAGAGGTGCAAGGACCTTGCTGGGTTTGTCATGAGACAGATGAGGAAGCGGAGACGGGGGCCAGGGAGGACGGGAAGGACATGGAGTGAGGCGCTGAGCTCGGGCACATTTAAGGGCTGGTCCAGGTTGTCACGAAAGCGCTGGGCTCCACCGGCCACTCGCCTTGGCTGTGCTGGTGAACGTGGGGCCAGCGGAGGTGGAGGGGGGGCTTGGAGGAGGGGCCCCTGGTTTTTGGCTTTTTTGGGGTAGACACCCGACAGTGCTCAGGGCTCAGTCCTGCGCTCCACACTCAGGAATCCCATACGCGATGCCGCGGGGGATCGAACCCGGGTCCCCGGGCGGGCCTCGGGGTGCACTGCAGGGAGCTGAGGGAAACTGGGCTAAGGGAGCCGAGCCCGCGAGGGGCAGAGCGGCGAGGGCGGCCCCCGGGGTCGCGGGGCGGCGGCGGGCCGGGGTCGGGCTCGCGGGCTCGCGGGCTCGGGTGGGGAAGGGGCTGGCAGACGCCGGGCTCGGGGCGGGCGCCCGGGGGGCTCCGCGGGGGTTCCCCGCAGCCGCGACGCTTCCCCTCTGCTCGCCCCCTCAGCCGTCACTCTCCACAGGGAGCCGGGAGGCGGTGACGGGCGCTCAGGGCCGGGGCAGCCCCTCAGCTTCGCTCCAGACGCGGTGGCCGCCTCGCAGCCTCAGACAACTGGAAGCAGCGCCCGCGGCGATGACGCAAGCACGTCGTCTGGACGTCGGGCCACGCCCCCACGCGACGGCCCAATCGCGGGGCCCCGAGGAGGTTGAGGGCGGGGCCAGTCATTAGGGGCTTCGCCCCAGATCCCGGAGGAGCCTGAAGACCTTCCCCCTAGTGGGGCTTGCCACTGTCGCAGGTGTCTTAGGCACTAGATCCTACTGGCTACCTTCCCTTGCCGGCCACCTTCTGTGTAAGGATCGTCCGTCTGGGCTTCTGTGAGTGAAGCTTGCCCACTTGTGAAGCCGCCCGTCTTTGCTTTCCCAGGCCGTTGGCGCTGGGGACCAACAGAGCTCAAGCACCTTCCTGCCCAGGGGGCTCTCAGGAAAACGTGTTTTCCCTACTCCTTATAACAGGAGCCGCCCTGAAAGCCCACCGCGATGTTTTATAGTCAACTGTTTGGCATCTGTCCCAAAGACCCAAGACATTTGCACCCTTCTGGTCTTTGCAGCACTATTCACAATGGCCAAAATCTAGAGCCGACCCAAATGTCCAAGAATAGAGGACTGGTTAAAGAAGCTGTCTCTATCTTTAAAGGTACATCTAGAATGGAATACTACTCAGCTCTAAGAAAAGATGATAGCATGTAATCTGCTGCTATGTGGATAGATCTGGAGATTATCAGAACAGATGAAATTAGTCAGGAGAAGAGACCCACAATAACCTCCCTGACATATAAACGAATTACGAATAAAACATCAGTACTTTGGCTCCTTCTTTTTCCGGGTGGGATGTAGAGATCACTCTCAGGTCTGTGGTTGGGAAATGGTCACTCCTGGCAGTGCTTCTGGGACCATGAAGTGTTGTGGCTCGAACCCTGGCCTCCAGCATGCAAACTCTGTGCTCAGCCAGTGAAGGCAATCTCTGCAGCCTGTGTGACCTTTGATGGCAGCCCCAACTTATCCTTCCCTGCAGGGCATGGTGAGAGTTGGGAGGCTTTGAAGTTCAACCCCAGCTCATGGACTTGGATGTGTGAGCTTGAGCACTTGAGCACTGGCTGTCTAGAGAACAGCTATCTCTTATTCCGCATCCACAAACTGAGAGCCCTGACAAGGAAGTGACGGGCAGTTCACTCAGCACACTGACCCGCAGAATGTGCTGGCCCCAGGCTCCTTGCAACACACTCATTTCATATGTCCAAAGTGTCAGCATTGATGTTGTGCTCCTTTAGGTACGTGATCAAATCTGGCTCACTGCTCATTTTCCTCACTCATGTATTTAACTTTTCCTGGCTTACAAGTGCACGGGTGATATATCAAGATGATTACTTTTCTTTTTGGGTCACACCCGGTGATGCACAGGGGATACTTCTGGCTCACACCCAGGAATTACTTCTGGTAGTGCTTGGGGGACCATATGGGATGTAGGAATCGAACCTGGGTCAGTTGTTTTCAAGGCAAATTCCCTACCCACTGTACTATTGTTTCAGACCCCAAAGATGATTATTTTGGAGTATCTAAAGGTTATGAGTATCTTCATTGTAGAGGGAGATCTGTGCTTCTTCCACTGCTACTGGGGTTCTTGCTGCCACAGATCTATCTCAGGTGGGATGGAAGGTGGGGTGCATGAGACTGGGATAAGCCCACTGGACCCAGGAGAGCCTCGGGCAGTACCTGGCTGCACCAATGTTTGGTTTGGGGGCCACACCTGGAAATGCTCAGGGGGTTCTCCTGACTGCACTCAGGAGTCACACCTGACCATGCTCGGGGACCATATGAGATGCCGGAGATCAAACCCTGTCAGCAGCATGGAAGACAACCACCTTTTCCACTGTCTCTCTGGCCCCTCTTAATTTTTTAAAAAATAGTTTGGGGCCATATCTATCCAGGTCTTACTCTTGGCTCTGTGCTCGTGGATCACTACTGGCAAGGTTCAGGGGATTATATTGTAGGGTCACGGATCAAACTCAGGTCACTTGTGTGCAAAACAAGTGCCCTACCCACTGGTCTATTACTCCCGTCCCTCCACCAATGTTTTCTGAAATCGAGGTGGAGAAATATCATCTTAGTCAACTACTGCTCACACATTCTTCTTTACTCTGTGCCTCCCAGCATCCTGCTCACTGCAGACTGAGGGGGTTGGTTTGTTTAGCTTTTTGAGAAATGGGGCTTCGTCCCAACCTAGTGGTGGTCAGGGGATACTTAATGCTCTGTATTCAGGGGTGACTCCTAATTGGGCTTGGGGAACCAGAGGTGGTGCTGGGAGTGAATTACACATTGGTCAGTAACCTGTAAGGAAAGGGCTCTCTTTCCAGCCTGGAAAACTGTGTTTTTCATTGTGTTTGTGTTTTAAAAGAATACCAAGCCCCCCCAAAAAATAAAATTTTCTGCAAGGTTTTAAGGGAGGAGAACCTTCAATACTAAGATAGGGCATGCACTTGTGAATAAGTCTGAGAGCTTGGGAAAACAGACAGGCCTTTAGCATCAACAGCAGTATAGACACTGCTGCAAAAGTTCTAACCATTTCAAGAGCCCGAGAGTGTGACCATAAGTAGGGGTAGGAATTGAATCTGCTGTCATTAACTACTTTGGCACTTGGGGAGCCCTTGGACAGAACGACAGGACTGCTTGTGATTTGCTTTAATACTCATCCCTGCTGGAGGATGATGGCTTTAATAGCTTTTCAGGAACGATTATTCTGGGGCCACAGGAGAGCCTCCCATCCTTCCATCCTCCCATTCCTCGTGGACCTCATCCCCGCCTCGGGGAGGGATTCCAGCTCACGTCCAGCATTTCCTGCCAACAGCCTTTATTGGTTACATGAACGTTGACCTTTTCGGCTTTACTTCCCAAGCCCATCGCTGGACTTATTCATGTATGCATTTTAAAGTGAGAAAATAGGTATTTTATAGGAAATGCTGAGAGGCTCTTCAGAAAATAAAATTTCCAGGTGGCGTGTTGCAGGGAGCTGCCTGCTCACATAGCCCTAGGAGCTGCCTCACACAGAGGGCCAAGAACACTTGGCGTAGCTCCCTGTACTGCCACCCCCAGTACGCAGAGAAGCTATTATATTGCCAACCCAAGCCTATAGAGATTAATACATTCCCACCCTTAGCCTGCTGAGAAGTTAACAGGATATAGATGTGTTAATAGATTAGTAATCCCATCAAGGGCCAAGATCCAGAGACAATATAAAACAAATCTCCCAGAAGCACGAGGCCGCTTTGTGGCTGCACAACCACTTATAGTCTAGCCCACTGATGTGCTTAAAGCAACACACGTGTTAGGTTTTAACAAACTTGCTTGTATTCACTGATATACAGTCTCCGTTCCTCTCGGAGAGCCTGGCAAACACCAAGAGTATGCCGCCCACATGGAAGAGCCTGGCAAGCTCCCCGTGGCATAATCGATATGCCAAATACAGTAATAGTTAAAGGTCTCATTCCCTTGACCCCGAAAAAGCCTCCAATCATTGGGAAAGACAAGCAAGGAGAGGCTACTAAAATCTCAGGGCTTGGATGAATGGAGACTTTACTGGTGCCCGCTCAAGCAAATCGATGAACAACGGGATGACAGTGATATAGTGACAGTGAATAGATTAGTAGGATACACACGTAGCTGTACGGTCTGCTAATCATTAAAAGGTTTAGGAGTGATCAGGTTGTTCCCCATTGCATTTTTTTATGATCAAAGAAATGTATGATCTTAGGAATATGCTTTTTGCCATTACAATCGATGACAATGCTTGCCAAGTTCCTGACAGAGATGTAGAAAAGGCTTCCTGAAATAAAGATCGAGGCTGCTGGTCCACGAGCACTCAGACCTCTCAACCACTAATTTGTCTCTTTAAGATCCTCACCTTCCCTTTTAGCCCATTCCTTTGACAGCCCGCACGCACTCTAAGTGGTGCCAGAACTAAGGGCAAGAGGAACCGAGGCGTGTGGCCTGGAAAAGACAAGGCAGCTGTGGAATAGGTAAGGAAGTCTGGGGCGGGACAGTTTTGGCTGAGTAAGGGGGGACAATGGAGCAACAATTAAGTAATCAAAAACTGTTTGCACAGATGCTTGCTTTAATGATTCAAAGTGGAGGTTTAAAGTAAAATAAAGTCAGATTGTAAAATTTTTGCAGCATGTACATACTGTTTCTCCTTGGTTTCCTAGCCAAGGAATTGTAAATGAGCCAACTCGGAAACAAGAGCTTGGATCAACAGCTTGGATCAAGATCTCCAGAAGCATTTTAATAATTGTGGTCCTGATAAAACTCCAGTAGATAATTTTGCTCTCTGGAAATTTATTATGGAAGGGATCTGCTCCCAGGAAGAAAAATGTGTTCCAGAACAAAAAAGGGAGAAAATAGAAACTAAGGAGGAGCCAGAACAAGGGACAGTCCCTCGGGTCCTCCCACTTCCACAGCTCCTATAGTAGCTGTTTTAGAAGAAGAAAGTACTAACAATCTTATAGCAGATCCGTTACAAAAATTAACTGTTGTTCCTATTAAACAGGATGAAAATGCTATTCGGGTATCCCAAAGAGGAATCAAAAGAGCTATGCTAGGAGTATCACGTCTCACTCAAGTGAGAAAAGGAATCCGGAGTTCAGACCTCCTCAACGGTCAAGAATCAGGGATGATGTCTCGTTTGCCAAGGCATCAAAAATCAGATGGGCCGGACATGTAATGCGATTCAGAGACTGGTCCAGAATTGTTACCGACTGGATTCCACGGGACATCAAAAGACCCCATGGCCGTCCACCAATGAGATGTTCGGACTTCATCAAAACCCTGAATGAACGGTTTGAGGCTCTCCCTGTTCCTGGAGCTAGCAGATATCATTGGGCTACACTAGAACGCAACAGGGACAAATGGAAATGTTACTGGTGCCCACTAGAGCAAATAGAAGATCAATGGGATGACAAATGATACAAGTGATATTTCTATTAAGACTCAAGAAGGAAATACTCAGCCTCTTGAATCTTGAATCTTGGTGACCAGTTGCTGTTTATTCCAGTCTCCCCATGCACCCCGTTCCAGTCTCAAACTGACCCTCATTCCCTCATTCCTATCTCCTCCTGTCCCCTGTACCAGTCTCTCCACACACACTCCTGCAGCCTCTTCTAGAGCCCAACTTTCCAGCATTCAGGGTAGCAAGGACACCTAAGTGAGGTAGCACAATCAACATCTGAAAGCCCTTCCTTCTGGGGAAGCTCTTCTAAGACAAAGATGTCCTCCTGCTAGGAGATCAGCCCAAGGGCTTTTTTTTTAATCTAAGGACATATTTGTCCTTTTCTTAGTCCACAAACAATCATCTTAGATCTACTTACTTCTTAATAATCTTTCTAGTCATTTTGTATGGACACAGTAAGAGATATATTAATCTTATAGGGTGACTCTGCTGGGGACATCTTGCTATAGATCCCAGACTGCATTTCTCAAGCTAGATGAGCCCTTCCTAACCCTAGCAGGGTCCTTGTCCAGTCATTTCTCTTTGGGCCATGACAGAATTCACCCACAACCGTGCTCTTGAGTTATAGTTAAGTATTATGGAGCTTGGCCTGTCCTGTTTCGTGCCAGGGTAGCTCACAGCTTGCCGTAGGTCCAGCCAGTCCTTTCGTAAGGACCCTGTTTCTGGGATGCTAGGAACTAAAGGGAAACTGAGTCTTAAGTCGAGTTATATATATGACAGACATCCAGGAGTAAATATTATTTGGAATCAATTAACTCCCAAGTTACAAAAGCATAGCATTAACTGTCTTCCTATGTTTATACAAAAAGGACATTGCTAGGAAGTAAACTGTGCAAAAGACATAAGGGAAGAAGAAAAGCAATATTTCACATAAAATACAAAATCCAGAGTCGTTAGAAGGATCTGACCTTACAAGTCACAGGGTCTGATTTAGGGATATAGGTGATTGGGGAGGAGAGCACAGAGAAGTTAAAGATAAACATAGAGGAATGGGAGTGCCTCAGGAGCACTGTGATGGGTGTAACCCAATAAACTTAAGCTCCCTGCAGCCAGGGAAAAAGGACTAACCAATGTTATCCTACATTCAGACACCTCCACCAACCTCCCCAAAACTGAGGATATAATTTTCTCTAGTGCATGTGGAATTTCTCCAGGATAGATAACATATTAGGGCATAACTCAATATATATAAATTTACAAATATAGAAATCATGCAAAGTATTCTCTCAGACCACAATGACATGAAAGTAGAAAATGATTATAAAAAAGGGGAAAACTTCAAACTTTTGGAAGCTGGACAAGTCACTGTTAAATAGCACTTGGATCAAGGAGCAAATCAAGGAAGAAATAAAAATATTTCTTGAAACTAATGAGAATGAAGGTACAAGATACCAAAATATATGAAATACAATGAAAACTGTACTAAGGGGGAAATTCAGCGTAATGCAGGCCTACATTAAGAAAGAAGAAAGCACCCAAATAGATGATTTAAGCACATATCTCAAAAATCTGTAGAGGAAACAACAAATAAACATAAGATATAATAGACTGAAGGAAGTAATAAAAATTAGAACAGAAATTAATGTTATAGAAAAAAAAGAGAATAAATCAAACCAGAAGTTGGTTCTTTCTTCAAAAGAATAAACAAGGGGGCTGGAGTGATAACACAGCAGGTAGGGCATTTGCCTTGCGTGCGGCCGACCCGGGTTCGATTTCCAGTATCCCATATGGTCACCTGAGCACCGCCAGGAGTAATTCCTGAGTGCAGAGCCAGGAGTAACCCCTGTGCATTGCCAGGTGTGACCCAAAAAGCAAAAAAACAAAAACAAACAAACAAAAAACAAATAGTAAACAGGATAGACAAACCCTTAGACTCATAAGGATAAGAAAGAAAATGTCCAGATGAATTGAATCAGAGATGAAAGATGAAACATTACAACATACTCCTCAAATATTCAAGATATTATGAAAGGTTACTACAAACAACTTTGTGATGTTAAGCTTGAGAACGTAGAAGAAATGAACAGATCCTTAGAAACATCTAATCTCCCATGAGGAGAAAGTAGAAAACTGAACAAGCTAATCACAAATAAGGAAACTTGTAAGAAATCACACAACCCGGAGATTCTTCTGGCAGCGATTTATTCAGAGAACTTCTCATGCAAAACGGGAATAAAGAGGGACGAGGGACGAATGAGGAGGAACCCCCTTGCAGGTTTCCCGAATTGGGGTTACCCACTGCATCAAAATTAAAGCGACAATCTCTGGCCCAGTGATTTCCCCTCTTACACCAGGGACAGGGCCCGGGAGGTCCAAGTCTGGCTCTGCAGTCTCTGATTTCCCCTCTTCAATCCGGCTCGAGAAAATATAAAAGATTTTGAAAAGCCCAGAATCTGCCCCATTTTATTGGGGGATTGCTGTTTGGATTCTAATCCGCAGCACACAAAAAAATCCTGATCTCCCGCTCACTTTCTAGAGTGGGGTGCACCAAACACTTATTCTTACCTTTATTTGATAGTTCGGGCCCACCCCGGGACGCCAGCTGTAAGAAATCACACAACCCGGAGATTCTTCTGGCAGCGATTTATTCAGAGAACTTCTCATGCAAAACGGGAATAAAGAGGGACGAGGGACGAATGAGGAGGAACCCCCTTGCAGGTTTCCCGAATTGGGGTTACCCACTGCATCAAAATTAAAGCGACAATCTCTGGCCCAGTGATTTCCCCTCTTACACCAGGGACAGGGCCCGGGAGGTCCAAGTCTGGCTCTGCAGTCTCTGATTTCCCCTCTTCAATCCGGCTCGAGAAAATATAAAAGATTTTGAAAAGGCCCAGAGAAACTGAAATAGTGATTAAGACCATCCAAGAATGAAATTCCCCATCAGAATTGGCTGGCTGGTGAGTTTTATCAAACCTTCAGAGAAAACTTACTGCATTTACTTTTTCAACTCTTCCAATATGTTGAAGAAGCTTCTAACTCAGCTAACATTGCATTAATACCCAAAGTAGAAAGAGACACATCCAGAAATGAAAATTTAGACCAATCTCCCTGATGAACATCAATGCAAAAATCCTCAACAAAACCTTAGCAAACTGAATCCAACTGCACATCAAAAAATCATATATAATTATCAAGTGGAATTCATCCAAGATGGTTCAATATATGCAAATCAATTAACATACTATTCCACATCAGTAAAAGGCAAGGCAAACATCATATAAATATAGCAAAAGATGCTAAAATAGACTTGACAAGTTTCAATTTGAATTAATGATAACAATTCTCAATAAAATAGAAGTGGAAAGAACCTCTGTTGCGTGAAGCTATATATCAGTCGGTCAGAAGCGCAGAGGCAAGACACGCGAAAGAAATGTAGAGAGCAAGGAGGGACAAGGCATCAATCTGGCTCGAGGCGAAGAGCGACTTCTAGAGGCCTCCCTTTCTTCTATTTTTTATCAGTTACGTCTGAATGACCTCATCACAGTGAGAGAACCACTAACGAGAGTACAGTTATAGGATAAGCATTCGTCAAAAGAACATCAGGGTATACATCGTCCTGTCAAAGCTAAAGCTATGCTGTCAAAGCTATGTTGCAATGATTTAAAATGTCAGAGGAAGATATGGAACTGGACACATAGGCTCTACAGATTACGTCCCCCACATTCTTGTGGTCGGTTACACATAGGGCAAAGAGAAGGCCCAGACTGATACTTGAAGGTCACAACAGATTAAGGATGTGTAAGCAGGGGGAAACTGCTGCTTTGTACTGCCAAGATGAGGTATGTCCAGGCGGGCCTATGAGAGCATGCTGTACTCCTCCAGGTCATCGGACTCACAAGCTTAGCTTGCCCACTTAATTTAAAGTGGGGCCTCGGTTCTGCTTCCTGCTTGCAGGGCAGCGTCCTAATGTCCTGGCTTAGCACCAACAAACCTCCCTCAAGAGAGTAATGGCTATCTATAACTAACCTACAAACAGTATTGCTGCAGAAATTCCCACCAGAAACCTGTGGAGAAACAAACAATCTGTACTGAGAAGTAGGAAAACGTGCCAGCAGATCCGGTGAGCTTGTGCTCCAGAACTGGCTCCAGTCCAAAGGCAAAAGCTTCGTTTGATAGCCTATCTGATGGAGGTTGGGGCATTTGCAGGCACCTGGCAGGAGAGGACAGAAGTAGAAATTCCAAAGTGTGTTATTTTGCAAAGCTGGGTCTGGATAACGTCAAGGACCTGAGCACATTTGACAGGTGACCAAGGTGACAAAGCGAGACTCAAACCATCTTATGAACATCCCAAATACACCCCATGGCTCTATGGAACAGCCCAGACTCAGTGGTTCCTTGGCAGGTCCTGCTCTTTGGGGTTAACCTCCTTGAACTGAGACTGTTTGAAATACAGGCAGGGGGTTCTTCTCATCAGTATCACTCTTTTGTTTTGTTTTGGTGTGTGTGTGTGTGGGGAATCATACCCATGAGGCTCACAATTTTCTATTGACTCTGCAAACAGAAATTACTCCTGGCAAGACTTTTTAAGACTATACAGCATACCGAGGATCAAGCCTGGGTTGGCATCATGCAAGGCAAGTCCTATCTCTCTGGTCCACATCACCAGTATCATTCTTAATGGTGAAGAACTGAAAGAATTCCCACTGAAATCAGGTACAAGGCAAGGATGTTCACTGTCTCGTTTTTCATTCAGTATAGTATTAGAAGTTCTAGCAACAGCAATCAGGCAAGGTAAGTAAATCAAAGATATTCAAATTAAAATAAAACAAAGATATTCAAATTGAAAAGGAAGTCAAATGATCACTATTTTCAGGTGGCATAATAATATACATAGAAGACCCTAAATAATTCACCAAAAACCTCCTAGAAACAATAAAGCAACACAGCAATTTGACTAGCGATAAAGTTAGCCACATAAACACAAAGCACAGAAACACATAAACATAGACAAAAAATTGGTTGTGTTTCTATATGCAAAAAAGAATCATAGAAGAAAGAGATTTAAAATAGTGTCCCAAAACATTAAATACCAGGAATGGACTTAATGAAGGACGTGGGAGATCTATATAACAAAATACATAGGGACTGGGGGCTCAGTGGCTGAGAGCCGCCTCTCCAGACCAGATGGTGGCAACAGACGGACAAAGGACCTGGGGAACGGAGAAACAGGGCCCCAGACTGTTGGGAGTCAGTTTATTTCTCTCTCCTCCCCAGCGTAGTTTGATCTCTCCCCTCACCGCACAATTGTAGTCGTGGTCGTAGTCCCAGGCATCATAGTTCCCTCATCCTAGTCCTCGTCTTGTCTTTCTAGTCATCGTTGTTACCTCGTCCCCTCTCCCCCCCTTACAGCACAGTTACAGAGACACCATGAGGGGTGGGTACTCATGGGTGGGGTTGAGTGTTGTCAGAACAACAAACAGAGGTAAAGCCACCCCTTCAGGGGAAGGTCTAGGAGATGAACTCAAGGTACAACTCTCACATGAGGGTTCTCCAGATGACTAGGAGATCTGCTCAGGGTTGTTTGCAGATTTCGGTTCTATTGAATAGTGCTGCAATGAACATAGGAATGCTGATGCCCTTTCTGTTTGTGCTTTGGGGCCCTTGGGTATGTTTCCAAGAGTGGACTTGTTGATCGTATGGGAGTTCAATTCCTAGTTTTCTGAGGAATGTTCGATTGTCTTCCCAAAAGGCTGGAGCAGTGGACATTCCCCAGCAGTGAAAGAGAGTCCTTCTTTCCCTCTGCCCATGCCAGCACAGGAGGTTGTGTTCTCCGTGATGAGTGTGACTTTGTGGTGTGAGGCGATATCTCATTGCTTTGATTTGCAGTTTTCTAATGCCTTGTGAAGTTTATTTTTCATATGAGTTTTTTGCCATTTATTTTTACTTTGAGGAATTTTCTGTTCATCTTTTCTTGCCATTTTTTGATGGGGTTGTATTTTTTTTTCCTTGTACAGTTCTACCTGGGGACTGGAGTGATAGCACAGCAGGTAGGGCATTTGCCTTGCATGTGGCCAACCCGGGTTCAATTCCTCCGTCCCTCTTGGAGAGTCCGGCAAGCTACCGAGAGTATCCCATTGTGAGATGAGTATCTCCATCTCACAATGGAGATGTTACTGGTGCATGATCGAGCAAATTGATGAACAACTGGATGACAGTGCTACAGTGGTACAGTTTTGCCAGTGCTTTGGCTCTCTTGGATATAAGCTCTTTATTAGTTTCAGGTAAGCAAATAATTTCTCTCAGTTTTTGGACTGTCTTTATATTCTGATCATTATTTTCTTTGAGGTGCAGAAGCTTCTTAATTTAATGTAGTCCCATTTGTTTGCCTTTGCTTCCACTTACTTGGTTAGTGGTATTTCACCCTTAGAGATGCCTTTAGCTTCAATGTCTTGGAGACAATGAATTATGTCTACATTTTTCTCTTTATTTTTTTTAATTAAAATGTTGAGGGCCTGTGTTCTCTGGTCTGTGTTCTCCCCTGAGCTACACTGCACTGCATTGTCGTCCCGTTGTTCATCGATTTGCTTGAGTAGGCACCAGTAATGTCTCCATTGTGAGACTTCTTGTTACTGTTTTTGGCATATCGAATATGCCACGGGTAGATTGCCAGGCTCTGCCATTAAGGCGGGAAACTCTCCATAGCTTGCTGAATTCTCTGAGAGGGATGGATGAATTGAAAGCAGGTCGGCTGCGTGCAAGGCAAACGTCCTACCCGCTGTGCTTTTGCTCCAGTCCTCTCCCCTGGACACATATCTTTATTGCTTGCCTCTATGTCTCTTTCTTTGCTTGCTTAATTGCTCTCCAAGCCTGTGTTCTCCCTTAACCATGGATCCCACTTGCTTATCTCTGAGTCTCTTTGCTTGGGCTTCTTTCCTCTCTGGAGAAGACTGTGTTCTCTCTTTAACACATGTTTCTTCTTTCTCCCTCCTTACATCTTTCTAAGTAAGTTTTGTTCAATAAAAACTATCTTTCTTTGGGGGTCAGGTGATAGTACAGCAAGTGGGGTGCACATGGCCAACACAGGTTTGATTCCCCAGCTTCCCGTATGGGCCCCCAAGCCAGACAGGAGGGAACCCTGAGTGCTGTTGTCACTCAAAACCAAAACAAAACAAGACAAACAAAAAACTTTCTGCTTCACTGAAAAAGTATTTTGTGCATATCCGTGTTCGATTCTTCCGCTCCTCTGGCAAGCTACCGAGAATATTGAGCCTGCACGGCAGAGCCTGGCAAGCTACCTATGGTGTATTCAATATGCCAAAAACAGTAACAATGAGTCTCACGATGAGAGATGTTACTTTTGCCCACTCGAACATATCGGTGAGCTACGGGATGACTGTGACAGTGACAGTAATTTTATTTTATTCTACTTATTTTAGGTTTTATTTAGTTTAAATAGTATGGTTGTAATGGTGTTTAAGCTCATAGTATTTATAAACAAAGTTACTATGTGCTACCACCTCCAAAACGCCCTTGACCTTCCACCTCTGTCCTTTTGTTATGTCAGGAAAGAATAATATAACCGTAATATCAATGTTTCTAAAACAGCCAACTTCTCTCTACTAGCCTCCTCCTCATCATCATCATCTTATATAAGTATATAAGCATATAACTACCTGTAAGTATTCTGCTACCTTCTTCATCAAACTGTAAGCTGTTCATTAGAGAAAAATCACTATTAAAAAAAATTCAACATTGGGGCTGGATCGATAGCACAGTGGGTAGGGCATTTGCCTTGCACGGGGTTGACCCGGATTCAATTCCCAGCATCCCATATGGTCCCCTGAGCACCACAAGGAGTGATTCCTGAATGCATGAGCCAGGAGTAACCCTTGTGCATCGCCAGGTGTGACCCAAAAAGCAATGAATAAATAAATAAATAAATAAATAAAATAAAAATTTCAACATTTGGGCTGGAGTGATAGCACAGCAGGGAGGGCGTTTGCCTTGTTCTTTCCTGATTTGGGCTTATGAATAGTGCTGCAATGATCATAGGAGTGCCATATGTCTTTTCTGAGTAGATTTTGGGCATCTGGGGTACATACCAAGAAGCGGGATTACTGGGTCATATCCCCAGCAACAGAAGCTCAATTTCTGTTTTCTTTTGGGAAGTGTCTATATTGTTTTCCCAAAAGGTTGCACATTTTGACATCCCCTCCAGCAATGAATGATGGTCTTTTTCCCAATATCCATATCAACACCAGTCATTTTTGTTCTTTGTGATTATGATGTGTGAATTATAATAAATGTAGTTTTCTATCATTTGTTTTTAAAATTTTATGACAGGTATTCCTTGGACTTATGATTTTGCTGGTATGGGTGACCAATTTTACCTTTGAGAAACGTCTTAACTTGCAGTTTGAATACAAACCACAAAACCCCTGGCTTCAGGAAACTCCCTTCCTTTGCTGTGAGCTGTGCTGCCTGTCTCCTGATAAGAGCCATGTTGTAACCTGCCCTGCCTTGCTGATGCGTGATAGACTGTGAAAGAATGGTGAGCTCGTACGATTACCCTATAAATGCTCTTGAGAGCCTTGATTGGCACCGAGAGCTTCAGGTGCTTTGCCTGGGTCTGGTCAGCCACAAGACTCTGTCTTAGTGAGTGTGATTAAACAAACTTTCATTTGACTATTGCAACATGATATGTGCTGGTCTTCTATGAGATGTTGTATTGCTGGTTTAATTTGCATTTACCTAATGATAAGGGGTACAGTATATTTTTTATATACCTGTTGGACATCTGCATGCCTTCTTTGAAGAAGTATTTGTAAATGACTCCACCCCATATTTTTTTTCTTTTTGGGTCACACCCAGCGATGCTCAGGGGTTACTCCTGGCTTTGCACTCAGGAATTGCTCCTGGCAGTGCTTGGGGGACCATATGGGATGCCGGGGATAGAACCCAGGTCGGCCGCGTGCAAGGCAAACGCCCTACCTGCTGTGCTATCGCTCCAGCCCCCACCCCATTTTTTGAAGTGGTTGATTATTTTCCTTCTTGTAAAGTTCTACCAGTGAGGAGGATACATATGTATGTGTGTGAATACATATATATGTGTGTATATATATGTAATGAGATGTATATATTTATATATACATATGTATGTGTACATCTTAACCATTTGTACCATGAGTGGTGGGCAACTATTTTCTCCCAGTCTGTGTAGTATCTTTATATTCTCGTCACTTCTTTCACTGTGTAGAAACTTCTTGCTCTGATGCAGTGCCATTTACTTATTTTTTGGTTCCATTTACTTGGCCAAAGGCATTGAATCATTGAAGATATCTCTAAATCAAATGTTCAAAAGTGTTCAGACTATGTTTTCATCAATATAATTTATGGAATCCTGTATGATACCAAGATCTTCAATTTTAATTTAATTTTTATGTGTAGTGTTAGAAAGGGGTCTGAGTTTGTTCTTTAGCATGTGACCAACCAGCTTACCCAACAACAGTTGTTGAAGAGGCTTTCTGTGACCGCTTCATACTTTTTGGTCTTTTATCAAAAATAAATTGTTCATATACCTAGGATCTGTCTCTGGCCTTGGGTTCTATTCCAAGGTCTGAGTCTGTCCTTAATCCAATGTTACATGGTTTTGATTCCTGTAACTTATACTAAGTTTGGACGTTTAGGGAGAGTGAACTCTCTCATTTTATTTTATCCCTAAGATTGTTCTGGCTATTGTGAAGAGAGGGTGTTATTGCACAATATAAATTTCTAAACTGTTTGATTATATCTTTAATGAACGTCAAGGGTTTTTTTAAAAAAAAAAAAATAAGGACTACATTGAATATGCATAATGCTTTGGACTAGGTTGTCATTTGACATTATTAATCTTTCCCATCCATGTACAGGGGATATATTTTCACTTTCTCCTGTGTTTCAAAATTTATTTTAGTCGTGATTTGTATTGTCAGTAGCTTGCGGGCTCTCCAAGAGGGGCGGAGAAATCGAACCTGGGTCAGCCGCAAGCCTGGCAAGCTACCCGTGGTGTATTCTATATGCTAAAAACAGTAACAACAAGTCTCACGATGGAGACGTTACTGGTGCCCGCTCAAGCAAATCGATGAGCAACGGAGTGACAGTGACAGTGATTTGTACATTTCTTTTTTTTTTAATTACTTATTTTATTTAAAATGCAATACTCACCGCCGAGATGTGATCCTAGGGGCTGCACGCATGTGCAGCCTCTCCGCAGCTGCACAAGAGTGAATCCAGACCCAGCAAAACCTCTTTCGGCATGGGCAACTCCTCGCAGAATGTCTCCAGCCTGAGAACTAAGCCTCGGCCCCGTGCCCGCCCAGGAGGGGAAAGGTATTTCTCTCTCTCACCTCTTTCTCTCCGGGGATGAAGGGCGCGGTGTCCGCCATTTTAAGACAACCACAGATTGGGTTTTCAAGCCTGCAATGATCCAATATCTGGAAGAAATCTCCCTGGACTTAGTGTTAAAGTACATAAATTCAAACCTTATTTGTCTTCACAGTAGGTCTGAATCTAGTGGGGTACTCCTAACAACAATAGTGAGGTTTGTATTGAAATATTGAATGTAACCAAAGTAAACAGAATGTAAAATGAAACTTATCAGTTACAAGGTGGGGGGGCGGGATGGGAGGTGTACTGTGTGGGGTTTTTTTTTTTTGGTGGTGGTGGAATATGGGCACTGGTGAAGGGATGGTTGTTTCAGCATTGTATAACTAAGACCTAAGCCTGAAAGCATTGTAATCTTCCACACGGTGATTTAATAAAAAAATTTTTTATTTAAAAAAAATGCAATACTAAGCCTTCAGGAATGCCTGATGAACTCTAGTTGACTAATCTGCCAACCCCTAAAAGACACTGACTTTTCTTTCTTTTTTCTGTGTGTTTTATTTTATTGAATCACCATGTGGAAAGTTACAAAGTTCTCAGGCTTATGTCTCAGTTATACAATACTCAAACACCCATCCCTTCACCAGTGCACATATTCCACCACCAAAATCCCCAGTATATCTCCCATCCCTGCCCCCCCACCCCCACCTGCGTAACTGATGAATTTCACTTCATTTTCTCTTTACCTTGATTACATTCCATATTTCAACAC
Source organism: Sorex araneus (assembly GCF_027595985.1). Lineage (NCBI taxonomy): Eukaryota > Metazoa > Chordata > Mammalia > Eulipotyphla > Soricidae > Sorex > Sorex araneus. Next base: position 11,927,197 of record NC_073308.1, read on the forward strand.
AAAACTCACTATTGTTGTTGGAGTTTCCCCCCAAAAAAGACAGCCCTACTACCAAGGAAGCATTTGATAATTAGTTTTCCATTGCTGAGAATGAAGAGATATGAAGTCCCACTGCTCCAAGTACATGACTCTTTTTTTTTCCTTTTTTTTTCTCGTCCCCCTTCCCTCGCCACCCAGTTCATACCTGTTTGATAGACCTCATAATATGGTGGACGCCACGCCGCGTTTCTCCCCGAAAATGGGAAACAACTGGGAAAGAGGGAGATTTCCTATCCTCGGCCCGCGTGGGGCTATGGCTTAGTTCACAGTCTAGAGAAATGGCTGCTACTTTGATTATCTTCAATATTTCAACAAAAAACTCACTATTACTATTTTGAGTTTCCCCCCAAAGTCAGGCCTGCTAAAAAGGAACCGTTTCACATTGCTGACAATTAAGAGATGTTAAGTTGCGTGGCTGCTACCGCGGCATCGTGGATTTGGATTTCTGTATAAAGTCCAGGGAAAATTCTGTCAGAAATTGCATCCCTGCAAGCTTTTACTTCCCTTTTGTGGTGCTCATAAGATGGAAAAGCCTGGAGAGAGAACCCTTCCCCGCGGGTGCCGCATGGGGCAGCGGCTCAGCTCACAGTCCAGAGGCCTCTCTGGGAGCTGCTAGCGTCCAAAGTAGTTCAGTTGGCCTCTGGGATCATGCTCGTGCAGCAGCTGAAAGGGATTTGTACATTTCTTTCTGTGAGAATTTTATTCTTTTCTTAGGTTAATTCAGAAATACTTGTTTTATTTGAGGCAAAGTTGTGAATGGGGATGTTTAAAATTTTTTCTCTCTCTGGGTTGGAGAGAGAGTACAGCAGGTAGGGCATTTGCCTTGCATGCGGCTGACCTGGGTTCGAGCCCCAGCATCCCATATGGTTCCCAGCACCGTGAGGAGAAATTCCTGAGTGCAGAGGCAGGAGTAACCCCTGAGCATTGCTGGGGTATGATCCAAAAAGAAAAAAAAATTCTCTCTCTTCTATTTTATTACTTAGAAATAGGACCATGGTTTTGGCAAATTGATTTTTTTAGCTTGCCACTTTACTGAACAAGTTCATAGTTTCTAGCAGCTTTTTGGTATAGATTTTAGGGATTCCTAGGTATAATATCATGTCCTCTGAAACTACTGAGAGTTTTGTTACTTTTCTAGTCTGAAAGGCTTTACTATCTTTCTTGCCTAACTTTATTGAAAAGATTCATTTCAACTTCTCAGGCTATTGAGAACCTTCACTTGGATCCAAATGTCACAAGTGGAACGGCAACCACAGCAGCCAGATACCTGGCGGAGAGGACTGACATTACTAGGGAACTCTCTCTAAAAGGAATGCATGGACTACAACACCCAAAAGGAAAGAGAGAACAAAAGGGAATGCCCTGCCACAGAGGCCATGTGGGCATGGGGGAGGGGTGGTGGTGGTGGGAGGGACACTGGGATCATTGGTGGTGGAGAACGGGCACTGGTAGAGGGATGGGTACTCGATTATTGTATGACAGAAACGCAAACACGAAAGTTTGTAAGTATGTGACTGTACCCCATGGTGATTCATGAATTAAAAATTTTAAAAAACAAATAAAAAAACCAAAAGGAATGCATGGTCACAGAAATGGGACTTCTAGCAGAGCACCTGCCTGCAGTGCATGAGACTAAGAGTTCAATTCGGCACCAGCTCACATTAACTAGTGCAACACCTCACTGTGCACACTGATCTCCAGACCCCAAACTGGGTGAACCCCAGGCCAACTGGAAAACACGGCAACAGTTATGGAAATCCTGCTCATGGCCAACACAAAGGTGACAACACAGCAAAGGGAAGAGGGCAGGGGAGGTCACTGCACAAAGACAAGAGGGATGTGTGGGACATCCTAGTTTGTGGGGATCTCTGAGGTTATGATGCATTTCCTTAGTACTGATTTCAATGTCATATCTCTCATAATTCCCTTGGGTAGGAAAATGGAAAAAGCTTAATTTAGAGCTCAAGGACATGGATTAAAGGAGGATTCCAATCTAGATGTGGAAGAAAAGATCTAGTTTCAGGAGGGGAAACGGGCCTTGATAGTTCTCCCATGCTGAGTCCGTTTCCAATGGCTTCTGTCTGCTTCCTCAATCCTGATTTATATCCTGAAATGTTTATCCTCATTTAGTGGTGATGTGAAAGCTAAGATTGTATGCTAGGGGAAGAAAGACTTCCGAAGTTTAGTTCAAAGAAATAGCTTCTAGAAAAAAATTCCACACCTAAAAAATAGCCAAGGAATGACAATATCCTGGGGCAGGAAGTGGTTTCAGAGCAGATCCTATTCCAGCCAATGAACACTCACGTCTGACAAGTTATAATTCAGAGGACCAGCACTGTCCGCTCTTGCTCACAGTTACTGGATGAGCAGGATAGCTGGGGCAGGGCACCCCTCAGAGGAGTGAGGCCAAGGGGAGCCCTTCTCCTCTGTCACAGACAATGAGCTGAGGCTGAAGAGTTAAGAGCCAGGAGCCAGGGAAGCAGTTGCATTTCAGTGAGCGCAGGAAGCAAGAGACCCACATATCACCACAGTCCAGGGAGTTGCAGCTTTACTCTGACCACATCCAGTCAGCGGGTGTTTCACTGAGATGAGAGCTGTCTGCCCACCAGTGGGGAGAATGTGGGGAGAACGTGGCGAGGTTGGACCTTCCCCATCATTAATGTGCCCTAGAGGCTCATTCTTAACATCTGAGCAAGAGGGGTCCCCAGAATACCCTTTGGCCCACTGTGTCATGCTGTTGTGCAATCAGCTGCACGTCCAGCCTGGACAACTCCGTCCCCTGAGGATTCTCCCTGCTGGTGACAGTTGAACTGGCAGCCTCAGCTAGCAGGGCAGGATGCAGCTGGGGGCTGAGAGGCAGCGACTGGTCTCACAGGAATCACACAGGTGGTGAAACTCCAGGTCAAGTGGAGCCACTGCTGCTGCTTCTCTTGCTCACTACGACAGCACTGACCTGACCATGACATCCAGGAAGGGGACCTGCTCCTCTCAGAAGGTGGACCCGGGGGAGCACTTCATTTCATCCCCACGTGAAGTCAGCCCGTGGCTGCAGAGAGGAGCAGGAGAGGAGAGTCCTCACCTCCCTCTAGGGAGCAGGTGACAGGAACAGAACTGACTAGAACAGCATCAAATCCAGGCCGTGTCCACAGGGAACATGTGGGCACCCCGACTATGGACCGTGGCAGGAGCAGTGGGAGGGAGGGAGCTGCCCCATGAGCCCTGAGTGACCCACTACCCTGCTGTTGAGGAAGAGAGCCTGGGTGTGGGCACAGCCATCAATGAGGGGTCTTGATGGTGTGGACAGTTGAGCTGCCAGCCTGGGGCCTGAGGACAGACGCAGCTGAGGGACAGGGCAGTGCTTGGGCTCCCGCCAGCCACACAAGCAGTGTCCCTCCCACGGTCTGCCTGGCAGCTGCCCAGGGGTCCAGCAGTAGCCAGGCTAGAAGTCAGGGCTGTGGGAGCTGTGAATACTGGACTCTGTCAGGGACAGGCCCCCAGTCCTTGCCTGACCCAGAGTGTCCTCCCCTACCTGTCCTCCTCCTGAATCTGCTTCAGATCCTGGAAACAGATAATCAACCGCATCAAAAACACTGGAAAAAAAAGAAAGAAAACTTAACTTACAGACTGAGAGAACATTATTTGAACAGGTTAATTACGTGTATATTTCTGAGCATCTATATGTACATAAACAAAGGACATGAGTCACTCTAACAGTTCAGCAGTCACTAGATTATTTCAGACAACAGTAATGTGCAATGCTGTGTCCAGAAACCTTATTAAAGAGTATAAGGAAGCTCCAGAGAGAACAGGCTCGGAGGGCCTGGCCCGGGCACAGGAGCAGAGTGAGGGGGCGCGGGATTCTGGAAGGAAGACAAGGCAATCCTTGATCCCTGTTCCCTAAGGTCTCTGTCCAGCAGGTGCTGGGACTGTGGGGCCACACTTAGCATCATGACTTGAAGGTCACATGAAAGGCTCAGCCTCTGTCATGGGGTCAGGCTCAGCTTCAGTCTTGAGTGCGTCCCGCCTCCTTGACTCTGGCAGCAATTTCCTACAGGTTTCTCTCAAACAGAGCTGCCCTGCGCTGTCCCAGGGACACCCCAGCCGCGCCCTCAGAACAAGCCTAAGGAAGCAAGGGGTGGAGGAAAGGGAGGCCACTGCAGGGGTGGTGACAGAGGAAGCAGACGTGGTCCCCAGGGAGCAGCTGGGTTGCACGAGGTCACCTGCCATGGCACTCAGCATCTTTCAGGTGCAGTACAGACATGACAGTGCCTGTCAGTGAAACCCCCACGAGGAACAGCCCAGGCCATTTTCTGTCACTTACTCCTCTGGGGACCTGAATCAAATATCAAAGGATGAAATGTCACTGTGTTCACCGTAACTGTGAACAATAGCACTACTGGAAACAGAAAAGGATGGAATGCCGTGTAAATTTTTAAAAAAGGAAACAAAACTGAAAAATGAAAAGTAAAAACTAGAAAATGAAGCTTTAAGGTTTTCAATTTTAAGTCAGTGAGGACCATGGCAAACAATTGTGTGTTCCAATGTAAATATTACATTTTAAAGGTGCTTCATGGCTTACATTTTACATGTGTATCTGTCTGTATAACTAGGGTAAAACCCCGACATCACAGAAGAACCACGGCATGGGGCAGAGGACATACAGCAGAGGATGTGACACTGCCAGTGTGGACACTGGCTTCTCATAAGGGTCTTTCTGTTGGTGACAGTTGAACTGACCACCTGGGCCCTGGGTTCTATGGCCAAACAGGACATGGCTGTGGGGCAGAGGGTCAGTGGTGGGGGACCAGCAGCCACATCAATGATGTCCCTCTCAGGGTCAGTCTGGCAGCCGGCCCATGTGTCCAGCAGTCGGCAGGCTGGGAAGTCTGAGCTGTCCAGGACCATGATATGTCATTGGACTCTTTCAGGGACAGGACCCATGGCCTGGCCAAGTTCAATCCTATCTTTCCTCACCTTGGCCCACGGAGAGCCCCTCCAAGTCCGAAAAGCGGGCTACAAACTGCTCTTCCTCTAGGGTGTGACTCGCTGTGGCCTCTGAGGGCAACGTGATCCCAGTCAGGAGTACATTTCCCTGGTCACATCGGGAAGGGCTGCAGAAAGGGCCTCCAGGGACGGGTGTCAGCACTCTGGGGGTGCAAGGTGAGGGAGGGGTCGTGGACTTTGCTAACAGAGGACCCTTCTTCCATCAGGCTCACGCAGCCTCCCCCGTTCTGACACGTCCAACAGCCGCTCCACCAGAACGTTCTTCAGGCACCTCCTGCTCCCCTTTGCCTTCCTCTCATGTTTATCTCCTTTCCCTGCAAGCAAACAACCAAGTGCATGAGAAAGGGCCCCTGGGCCTCAGAGCTCCTCTGCCCAGCCCTGCCTGCACTACGGCCCGAAGCCACAGGGGCGCCACACAGAGAGCAGCGGGACCCTGGGCCAGGCTCTGAGCATCAGGTATTAGGGTCCTGGGGTGTCAGGCACTCAAGGCCACCCGCCCTGTGCTTGGGGTGTCACTGCATACGTCTCCGAGGTGGATCCTGGGGTCCCTCTGCCTCAGGGTCTCTGAGGGAGAGAGGGCCTGAGGGGTCCTGCAGAGCGTTTCCGCACGGGGGCTCTGCTGTTTCCTGGGCCTGGGGACTCGGCTGCTCCTCCCTCGGGACTCAGGGGCATCCCACGAGTCCTTTCAGACTGGCGATGGCCCCGTGCTGAGACGCAGGGTGAGTGTGGGCTCCCGCTGAGCGGCTCCCCCTCCACCTCCCCCAGCGGCCCAGTGCCCGGGTCAGAGGCCACGAAATCCTCCGTTTGCGAGTGTGGGCTCTCGCTCTGCGAGGACCAGGGTTAGGATGGGACCAGCCCTTTCCCCTTTGGGCAGGACCCCCGGACAGAGTGCGCTCCGTCCTCAGAGCGCCTGCGCACACCCCGCTGGTGGCCTCTGGAGCGCATCAGCCCTGCACACCTGTCCTGAGCCCGCACTGTCCCCTCCAGCAGACCGCCCCCCGCCCCATCTCCCCGACAGCACCCTCCCGATGCCTCCCCAGGGCCTGTCTTGCACATGCAGAGAAGATGGGAGAGTCTCCTAGAAACTCCGTGAGACCCCACTGCCCGGGCCCCTCCCTCTCAGCCTCTCCGCTCAGGCCTCCACCTCCCTGCCTCCACGGGGAAGCAGCTGCTCCACCCCGTGCTCCCGGCATAGCATGTTTTGGTGCTGGCTGGCATGAAGCTGGGATCCAGAGGCCAGCGTGTGGTTGGAGGAGGGACAGAGCTGCCGGGCTAGGATCCCGCCCGCAGCACCCAGCCGGCCCCACGGTGCGGGCAGGACACCGCGGAGTCACGTGGAAACAGGCAGCGCTGGACTGTCCCTCCTCACACCTGCCTCCCTGCTCTGCCTGCGGGGGCCCCACCCCGCGGCTCCGCGACCCTCCTACTCTGGGCTCCGGGGCATGAGAGGGTCAGATGGACGCCTAGGAAGTCGGGGCTCTGCTGCTCATGCCGAGCTCCCAACCCTGCTCCCTGGGGCTGGGGGCAGTTGGGGGCAGCTGTCAGCAGCTGTGCTCTGGAGCCAGAGGGTTCACTCCGGAGGGTTGGACCGGGGCAGGTGGAGTGAGAGGCAGGCAAGGGAGTTTGGGGCAGTCAGGGGCTGCTCCCTCCCAGCCTGCTCTGGTTCCTGGGCTCTCTGTGACTCAGTGACCCTGGAAGGGGGTAGGGGGGCCCTGCATTCAGAGAAATGATGTGTGAGCTCCAATTTCAACCAGTCCCCCAACAGAGCACCATGTGTCCACTCTGCCAGTGGGGACAGGAGGGCCCCTTCGAACTTCAGAGACCACTTATTGCTCCAGCAGGACCTGTGGTTTGATGTCAAGTTCAAAGCCTGAGAGGAAAATGTCCATCCTGGAGGAAGCCAAGATAGTGCCGAAGGGAATGTTCTAGACAGGATTGTTCAGGATTCCTACCCTTAGATTAGGAATGAAACTCAGGGCAACTCTCTGGTTTGTTCAGTGACGACCTTCATGTCCCATGACATGTGCATTGTAGGTGTTCACTTCATAGAGTGCCTGAATAAGCACCCTGAGACCTGGAGTTGTCTCTGTCCCACAAACACCCCTAAACTAGCCCCAGCAAAGGCAAACATGGTAGCAGACGAATGAATAAAAAGGTGCTTCTTGAAATTTTTTAGAATCTGCCTTTGGTGTGACTTAGGGATGTAGGAGTCCAATCAGCTGGGGTCCAGGGTTACACCCTAGTCTGTGCTGGGGTTGGTCCTGGTGATCCTGGGAAATGTAGAGCTCCAGGCATCGAATCAAAAGGACCTTCGTGGAGAGCCTGTGCCCAGTCAGTGAGCGACTCTCCACACCCAGATGCCTTTGTGAATTATCAAAGGTCACAGAGCTTTGTGGCAGGAGGCGGGAGAGCCTTTTGGGGGAGAAATCAACATTACCGTTAATACAGTGCTGGGGAAGTCAGGCGTCAGCAAAGCCCCTACATGACAGATCCCATGTTCTCTTCAAGAACCTTGTATGGTTCATCCTTTCCCGCCTTCCCTTCAGAGAAATCAGCTGACCCAGGAGAGGCACTGGGACCTTCCCAGGACACACAGCTAGAGGCTGGAGGAGCCCGGGAACTGGCGGGAGCACTCTCATCTGAGCACCACCTGCTCCAGGGACTGAGGGGATGGGGAAGGCCAGGTGTGGAGAAGGTTTATGGTAGAAAGCTAAGGCCAGGAATATTGGTCCATGGTTGGAAGCCTGCCTCAAGGCCGGGGGAGAGGCAGTCGGGCTAGAGAAGGGACCATGATGACAACGATGGTTGGAAGGGATGGCTCTGGATGGGGGATGTGACTGCGAGTGGGTAAAGGACCAAACATGACGATGGCCTCTCAGTATCTGTATTGCAGCCCATAATGCCCCAAAGTAGAGAGAGAGCGAGAGGAAAGGTGCCTGCGACAGAGGCAGGCTGGGGTGGGGGGAAGGTAGTGGCAGGAGGGATATGGGGGGATATCAGTGGTGGGAAATGTACACTGGTTGAGAGATGGGTGTTGGAACATTTTATGACTGAAACTAAGTCCTGATAGCTTTATAACTGTACCTCACAATGATTCAATAAAAAAGTGACAAAAACTTTTAACAAGTTTATGGTAAAAATTATATGGGTAGAAACAACACAGAAATTGTTTCTCCATGAGAAGTCAGGTGCCAGAAAGTCCCCCCGGGTTCCTGCCCCAGGGTCAGCATCATACAGTCCTCAACCTGAGACAGGAGGGACTCGGTTTGCATGCTAGGTGGGCGGGGAGGGACAGGGCAGTGACCTCACATGGCCTCATGAGGATTTGACCAGAATTCTCAGCCCAGCAATTTCACCTCAGGAATTTGCACAGAGGAGGAACATGAGCCCCAGCACTCAGCAGTGCTCTCGTCTGACCTTCAGGATGGCAACCTTGAGCTCCTTAGAGCCCTGGGTGTAGCTGAGGAGCTCAATCTCTGCCATCATTACAGGTGATGTGAAAAGGTGATGTGACCGAGTCTCAAACATCACCACTGCAGAGACACAACAGAGGAAGACTGCCCACACGATACCAGGGCACCAGAGACCTGAGCACCTGTGAGCCCAAGGTCCTTTCATGCATCTCCCTAAGGCCTCTTCTGTCCCCCCAGAGAGAAGGGGCACCTCTGGGAACAAGAGTATGTGGAGGGGGCAGAATCTCCTGCCCCTGCGCCAGGCTGTCTTCACCGGGGCCCCTTGGAGGGGAGTGGGTTCAGTTTCCCTCCCTGAACCGAACAGAGCCCCAGCAGCCAAAACCCTCCAGAACCCAGCCATAGCCATGCTCAAAGCCCCTCTCCACACGCTCAGTGAGCATCACGCATGAAGGAACCGGCAGAGGAACCCAGCTGTGCGGGACCTGGGGCTGAGATCTCCAAGCCTGCTTGAATCAGGACTGGCCACCTCTCCCAGATCCCCCATGTTCCAGTAGCTTGGCACTCACACCCACAAACTGCCCCCGGCACCATGTAATCTCATCAATGGCCAAGATCCAGAGACTATAAAACAAAGCTCCCGGAAGCTGGCATCTGCATTTGCGGCCACACAACCTCTTAGAGTCTAGCCCACTGATGTGCCTGAAGCAGCACACATGTGTTTGGTTTTAACATACTTGCTTGCATTTTCTTCTATACATTCTCCATCCCTCCCGGAGAGCCGGAAAGCTATGGAGAGTATCCCACGCACACAGCAGAGCCTGGCAAGCTCCCTGTGGTGTATTTGATATGCCAAAAGCAGTAACAATGACAGGTCTTACTCCCCTGCCCCTGAAAGAGCCTCCAATATGGCACTGTTGGGAGGATGAGTAAGGAGAGGCTGCTAAAATCTCAGGGCTGGGACTAATGGAGCCATTACTGGTGCCTGCTTGAGCAAATGGATGAACAACGGGATGACAGTGATACAGTTACCCCAGGCCTACAAATCCCAAGGAGAAGGTAAAGGCCAGTAAGACTTCAGCTTCTCCCGCACCACCAGACTCAGTGTGCAGTGCCTGGAATGTTCTTTGGCTGGGAGCTGTTCTCTGCTCTGATGGACTCGCATGAGTGGACAGAGTGTCCCTTCCTTTCTGAGCTCAGGCATCACCTTTGTGCTGCAGGTTCCAAGCATAGGTGGACATTTGGTTTGAGCCCGCCAGCATCCACACCTCCAGTGCACAGCCTGGAGGACAGAGGGGCTGTGGTGTCCCGAGCACGGGGACATGTGTGTAGACACCTGCCTTTCAAGAACTGGTCACTCTCCTCATCCGTCAGCTCTGAGGGACAGACCACCCCCTGAGCCCTCCCACCCTACTAAAGGAAAGGACAGGGACACAGCTCGGACAAAGAGCAGCAGCTGAGTCGTCCCCCCACCCCGCCCCACCCTGACGCTGCCAGGCTGCAGGAGCAAAGGGCTCTGTGGGCAGTGCCCTGCCTGCCTCAGTCACACACACAATGGGCCGGCAAAACTCACAGTTGGCGCCTACTGGCTGAGCGTGCGGTGTCTGCACCCTTCACCAGGCTCCCACGGGAGGGGGTGTTGTCTCCCAGGAAGCTCCCTGAAGGCGAGCAGCTCTGGGAATCCGGTGTCCTGGCATGGCAGTGCACAGACCACCTGCTTTTCTGCTCAGCATCTTAGTGTCTGTCGCATCCTCAGGGCTGTCCGGGGACCGGGTGGCCACTGGAGTTCCAGCCAGCACCAGCCTCCACCTCTGCATGTCAGCTCAGCAGCTCACAAACCTGGGAAGAAGCCGCCTCCCCCCCTTCAGGGCGACTGTGCAGTTGCCAGAGGCTGCAGGGGGCGCCTGGTTCCCTGGAGCTCAAGGGAGATTGAGGGATTTACCTTTCAGCGTTTGATATTGGCTGACATCAAACTCTTTGCTTCTTAGAGTAAAGGGAGGAGGAAAACCATAGAGACAGCCTTTGTCACTCCCCGCAGGCCCCTGGGGAAGAGCAGACAGACAGAACAGACACTTGGACCCTGCGTACCTCCACCGTCTCTGTTCTCTAGCCTGGTTCATTCCAGGGCCATCAGGGTCTTCTCTCATAGCAGCATTTCAGGGTGTCCCTGTCTGAGCCCACGGACCCACAGCAGCCCCGGGTGGGTGGCTCCAGCTCCCGGAGTTCGGAAGGAGATGTGAGTGGAACACTGTCTCAAGGAGTGTGTCAGGGCTGAGGCTCACACAGCCTGCAAGCCTGTGTTCAGTAGGATTCAGAGATACAATTTAGAAATTTATTGAACACAAAGTTGAATTCACTGTTCTCCTTTTGGAATTTAAATACGTGTAGTCAGTAAATATTAATGTTTTTTTTACAAATGGCAGTTAGGAGCCAAATAGATAGTACAAGGGGCATGAAACTTGACTTGCATGCGGCTGACCAGGTTTGATTCACCACATTCCATAGGGTCCCCCAGGACCACCAGGAGTTATTCCTTTGCACATAGCCAGGAGTAACCCCTGAGTATCCCTGGGTATGACCAAAAACTAATAAAAAAGAAAAAATGGCAAATAGATCACAGTAAAATCAGGTGTCTTGAGCCTGAAGAGATGGTCCAGAGTATATGTTGCATCTCTTTGGTGCAGGAGAGATGGTCCAGAGCATGTGGTCCATCTCCTGTATGCAGGAGAGATGGTCCAGAGCACGTGGTACATCTCCTGTATGCAGGAGAGATGGTCCATATAAAAGATGCTCCATCTCTTATATGCTGGAATCTCCACTTCAATTTCCAGCACCAAATAGTCTCCTGAATGTTCCAGTGAGCAGCCCAGGAGGCCCTGAGCACTGCCAGATGTGGACCTGGAGGCCCCGAGCCCTATTCAGAGTCTGAGTAAATCCTGACCCCACGGGATCAACTTTACCACACCCCCCGGACCTTGCCTTGGACCATCCACCCAGTGAGCCAAAAGTCACCAGGGGGAGCCCAGAACTCCACACCACCATATGGGATATCAAGAAAACTTAGAGTTTTACATTGTGCTAACAGTTATGTCTTAGTTTGCATTTTGCCATCACACATGGTCAAATGTGTCCTTTCTAAGTCTTGATGACAGGAATAATCTAGAACCTATAGCCATCCACATAAGGAAGAAATGATTCCTCTGTGACATGCAACGTCAGGTGACACCATGCACCCTTGTGAGGGGCCTGGGCACAGACATACAGGAACTGCTCCACCATTGTCCAGTGTGTGGGGAGCAGCCTGCTGTCACATGCCCGCTGGGGAGGGACAGAGAATGATCTCACACTGACACAATCACATCTGCAAAGTGCAATGCAGGGATTCTTGGAGGCCACAGGCTCATGCCGTCAGCACTGCTGTTGATTCTGGGTCATTGGTGTCACCCCCGAGATAGCTGATGTCCCCAAGCAGTGCCTCCTGGGTCTCTCCCTTGGGCCGAGAGAACCATGACCTCTCGGGATGAGCTTTATGAGGGCCGGGCATCTCCTGACTGAAACAGAAGAATGCGACTGAACACAACACCTCTCAGTCAAGGAAAGTGACTCATTTGGACTTTATTATTTTGTGAGCCTACTGTTTTACCTGTCTTGGTTGTAGGCTTGTATGTGTATTGTTGGCACTGAAGGGTAAGCATCTAATGGATGACCCCCTGGATGTCCTCTAATTTAATGACAGTGGATTCAACCGTAATGATTATGAGAAGAATTGAAGGACCCGTGATGTTGTCACAACAAATCCCTGTAGCACACACCTTGAAAGTGTGACAGCACAAACTCTCCCATGGAGAGTATATTTCTGTCCCTGGGTGTGGTTCAGGCTGGAGTTCTCACAGCCACGGGGCATTGAAACAGGGTAGAATCAGGGAGGGGCCCGGGACAAGAGGGGCAGGTGCTGAGTGGACTCTTCTCACACAGGGACCAATTTTGATGTCTGAACACAGACTAACCCCTAAGCTCCTCCAAGAGTGATGCCGGAGATCAGAGCTGGAGAAGCACCTGAGGGGTGCTGAGCCCCACACAACGGAGGCCTCGCCTCGGTACTGGCAACACCTGCCTGCCTCTGTCTCAGGGACACCCCAGCCGCGCCCTCAGAATAGGCCTGAGGAAGCGAGGGGTGGAGGGAAGGGAAGCCTCGGCATGATTGGGGACAGACGAGGCAGATACTGTGCCTAGGGGGCTGTTGGGCTACACACGGTCACCGGAAACAGCCTCAGCATCTTCCAGGTGCAGTTAAGACACTTTCAGGGAAACCTTCCCACAGGGAACAGTCCAGGCCCATTTTCCTTCCTTGACTTCTCTGGGGAACTGATTCAATATGAAAGGAGGAAATAATGCCAAGTGTACACACTGGCACTACGAACAATACCACTATTGAAAACAGGAGTCCTAATGGAAAGTGATTTAATGTCAGAAAGGAAATGAAACTCACAAATCAGATTGATTGATTGATTGATTTTGCTTTTTGGGTCATGCCCAGAGATGCACAAGGGATACCCTGGCTCTGCACTCAGGAATTACTCCTGGTTGTGCTCGGGGGACCATATGGGATGCTGGGGTTCAAACCACGTGCCACGTGCAGGGAAAATGCCCTACCCATTCTGCTATCGCTCCAGCCCCCCAAAATCAGATTAAGGTATGTGTAAACCTACTTTTAATTTTTATGTCATCGAGGACCATGAAAACCAAAGTCTACATGTGCTACCATGAAGCATTCACTTAGAAGGTGCCTTATTGGATTCTATGGTACATTTCTATGCACAATTAGAGTAAAGCCCAGGACATCGCAGGAACACCCCGGGCAAGGGGGAGAGGACAAAGAGAAGAGGAGCCTGTTGGCCCTGGGAGAGGACGTCAGGCTATTGGGAAACGGGTCGACTTTCTCTAAAGAGAACCAGCAGTGGGCCACTTTGGTGGAGGTTGGTCTCTCCCCAGAGGAGATGAGCAGCACGAGGAAAGCTGTGGCAAGGGGAAATCCCCAGGGTAGCAGAAACTGGGGCATCACTAATGAGGGCCTGCAGGTCCTGCTGTCAATAGAACACAACCTGTCGTGTCTCTGGAACAACAGCTAAGCTCTTCACATCGTGGCTACCAGTAGGACAGAAACAGGGAACAGCAGCTCAGCTTCACCCAAAGGGGCTGGGAGCCACGGGAACCAGTTCTTTCCTGCTAACAACCTTCACCAGAGGATGATGCTGCAGAGACTGCATCTGCCCCGCTTGAGGGTATACCAGAAGATATCCCGCAGATACCTTGAAAAAGTGCAAGAGCTTCCCCAGCAATGAGAGCAGCCCCAGTGCTCAGGGAATGCACACAGGACAAAGCAGAGCCTTCCTGACAGTGGTGTCCACCTAAGGTTCCTGTGCAGAAAGGAAGTTTCAGAAACCAAGGAGATGAAGGAAGTTTCTGGATAGTATCTGCACATCCCCCACCCCTGTGATGATGAGACGGCTGCTGCTGGTGTGGGTGCCGAGTGTGTGGGAAAGGCCAGGGAGAGACATTGTGTCACTAGGAAATTGCAATACGACACATTCTTTCAGTCAATTGTTTTAATACTATACTACATAAATGTTCATAACAAATATAAAATACTTGAGTTTCTTTAAAAACCAAAAGAAAAGGAGGATATCTCAGTTCCCGTGTGGACAGTGGATTCTGATATGTGTTCCTGGCTGTGGCGTTGGTTGGACGGCTGAGTCGGGGGCTCCCGCTGGATGGACAGGACGCAGCTGGGGACAGAGAGGCAGCACTTGGCAACCAAAGCCACACTAGCATGGTCCCTCCCAGGCTCAGGAGACCAGCAGGGCCCAGGCTGCAAATCAGTCTGGGCTGTGGGTCCATGGACACAACGCAGACTGTCTCAGGGACCGGAACCCGGGCCCTTCCCGGTCCAGGCCTGGCCCTCCAACCTTTCCTCCTCCGTGATCAGCTCCAGGTCCTGGAACCAGGTGAGAAACTGGTCGTGGGGCTGCAGGCAGTAGTTCTCCGAGGCCTCCTGGAGCAGAACAATCTCCAGGAGGATCTTATTTTCCTGGGACATTGCGAAGGAAGGAAGGGAAAGACCTGAGTGGGCTGCGGCACCAACCAGGCTAGGGCTGCCCTAGGGCGGACTAGGAGGAGAATTTCCACAGGGATCCCCCCTTCACTCTGCCCATCAGCATCTCCACTTGTCTGAGATCAGAAAACACCCCCCCACCAGGAAGTTCCCCTTGATGGATCTCTGCCCTCCCACACGCATATATAAGTTTCCATTGTTTCATTCTCCTACTGTGAGTGCCAGGCCAGAGGGACAGAGACAAGGAGGATCTGAGAGGGGGCCAGGGGACAGGGAAGTCGGGTCCCCTCCTCTATTCCCCTGCAGAGTCCCAGCTGCTCACCTTTGTGAATTTCTCCTTGTTGATCACCTCCCCCTGGAAGCAAACAGCCAAGTACATGAGAAAGGGCCTCTGGGGGACCCTGTGCCAGGCTCTGAGCTCAAAGGACGGGGCTGGGTGTCAGGGACTCAGGCCCTCCTGCCCTGTGACATACTGGAGTGTCCAGTGAGGACAAGCATCTTGTCCCTGAGGTGGATGCTGAGGTCCCTCTGCCCCACGCCTCTTGCTGAGGGAGAGGTTGGGGATGCCCTTGACCTCAGGTGGTCTTCACCAGGGGCTCTGCTGATCCCCGGGAACTGGGTGAGGAGGCCTCAGTGCCCCAAGCTGCTCCTGCCTCAGGTGTCGGGCCCAGCGCTCGGGGAGTTTCCCTCAGGAGCTCTGCCCAGGGCTGAGGTGCAGGGGTGTGTCGGCTCCAGCCCACCCAACCCCCAGCTCACTCACCACAAAATCCTCCTTTTCTCTCTCCAGTCTCTCCAGCTCCTGGAGGAAGGGCGCCAGGAAGGGGACCACACCCTGTGCCGAAGGGGCCGTTAGAAAGGAGCCCTGCTCTGGGGGTCCCCAGGACACCCTCAAGCCTCAGCCTCCCACTGCCAGGCTCTAGGTGAGCAGGAGCCCCTCCAGGACCTTCTAATGTCCTCCTGCCCCCACAGCTGAGAGCCCTCCCGTGGGTCCCAGGGTCCCATCCCTCTCCCGGGCTCCCCCACCCACCCTCCTAGCATGAGCTCTGCAGCCACCACTCTGCCCTGGGTCGGGACAGGGTTAGCAGGAGGCACGGTTGTGGCCGGGCCTCCTTTCTGAGGGAAGACCCCTGCGGGGGCCACCCTCAGTCCTTGGGTCCTCCACACGACCCTCACCTGCTCCAGGGGTCTCTGCTGGCACCTCCCCAGGTTCCTCAGCCAGGACACAATGCAGCAGCGCTGCTCCTCCTGGGGACAAGCACCCAACCCTGAGCCTCTGTTGCCCGCATGCTCAGCCCCCACTCTCCTCCCTCAAGCCCATTCTGAGGAGAAGAGAGGCAGCTGAGCCTGCAGCCCCCACCCAGAGCAGCAGCCCCATGCAGATGCCCCCAGGGCCTCCTGCCCTCACAGCCCCAAACAGTCCCTGACCCAACCCACACACCTGCTGTGTCCATACAGAGAAGACAGGAATGTCACAGAAACCTGTCCAGCACCCGCCCCGACCTCCCCGCTGCTCCATGCAGTCCTCCAGCCTGCACACTACCTGCGGGGGCTTGCAGCGTCTATGTTTCCGGGCCTGTCTGCACAGGGCCCTCAGCTTCCTCCGGCTCCACCTAGGGAGGGAGCACATTTGAACCGAGGGAGCCGTCCCTGCATCCCTGGGGCCTTGCTCAGCTGTGGGAAGCCAGACTCCAGCTCCCTGCCCAGCGCCTGGCCCCGGGGCTGCTGTCTCCAGGGGTCTCAGCTCACTGAGGGGCTCTGCAGACAGAGCACAGAGGCCGCAGCCCTGGGGGCACCCACCGTGACACGTGGCCCCAGGTCTGGCGGAGTCGGCGGATGGCGGGGCTCTGCAGGGCACAGATGATGGCATTGGTGGACGCCCAGTTGCGGAGGCGCTGGCACTCCTGGAGGCAAGAGCAGGGGACAGGGCAGCTGGAGTCTGAGCTCCCTGCTGGCCTCGGTGCAAAGCCCATATTGGGGACTCTGAGAGTCTGGGGTGCACGGGGGACACAGAGATCCCCAAGGAAACCCCGGGAGAGTGTGTGCATGGCTCACGGAAGGAGCAGGCAGGACGATGGGCCCCCACTGGGACGGCCCCAGGACACCGTCCCTGCAGGAAACTCCCGCGGTCCTCAGAACAGGAGACCATCTTCCCTCCTGAGCTTCACAGTAGAACAGGCAGCCCCAACTCCACAGGGACCCCCATCCCCCACATACCCGGCCACCAGGACCCAGTGCCCCCAACTGCAGAGGGACCCCCACCCTCAACACACCCAGGCACCAGTACCCAGTACCCTCAACTCCACAGAGACCCCTGCCCCCACATACTCGGGCCACCAGGATCCAGTACTCTAGCATCCGTGCCCTCTCGGGCAGGCTCAGGTCCCCGAGGCAGGTGGTGAGGACACAGGCGGCCACAGTGATGTACTGGCTCTCGATGGCCCGCACACTGGGGCACACGCGTCCGCAGCCCGGCTTGTTCCTCTTAGACCAGAGGGCCCCCCGGCAGTGGTAGGTCACAAGCTCTAGGAACAGCTCCTGGGGAGAGGGACGGGCTCAGCCACGGCCACCCCAGGGAGACAGGACACAGACACGGTCAGTCCCAGTGTGGCCTGCGGGCTGTGCTGGGCAATGAGGGGCTCAGGACCCCGGAACCCAGACTGATGCGGGGTGCAGGCACGTGGCCCCTCTGCCTACACCTGGGGCCCTAGCAGGCTCAGGGCCCTCCCTGTCTCCCCTCTCTGCGCCCCTCAGAGAAACGTTCCTCTGTGGCAGCTGTGCAGTCATCCCCCTTGAAGGGAACTGCCCTGAGGGGCCTAATGGAGTCCTGGCTGCTCAGACCACAGCAGACACTCGGACTCTGACACTAGTCTCAGCACCACAAAGACTCCCCACTGCTCTATTGAGCTCACAGACAGGTACCCCCTCCACGTGCCTCCCTTGACATGGGCCATCTCAGCCATCCCGGGACAGTGCGGGATCAGGGAGCCGGCACAGAGGGTGAGTGTGGGCCAGGAGGGCCGCTGCCTGCAGAGGTGCCCGGGGAGGCAGGTGTGGGCGACGCTGCCTCTCACCTTGTCCATGAGTGTCAGCTGCTCGGCCACCAGCCGGGCAGGGAACGTGCTGATGGAGACCTGCTCATTCCCCGGCTCCTCCAAGGGCCCGCTGCTGGGGCACGAAGGCTCAGGGCCATCAGCTGCCTCGCTGGCCCGGCTGGCAGCTGCCCACAAGCTGGCATCATGCGTGTCTCCAGGCCCGGCGTCCTCCAGCTCTGCCAATTGTGCTGCAGCCGCAGCTGAGGCTTCGAGAGGCTCCGGCTCTGGGGCATCCCGTGGAGGCAGGCCCAGCTCCTCAGGTGGTTCTGGGACAACTGCTGGGGCTGGAGCAACGTCTGAAGAGAATGGCCCTGCCTCAGAGTCCCGCCAAGCCACAACAAGAAACAGCAGAGCCCTGTCCCCAGACCACGACATGCAGGAGCCCGGCCACCCCAGAGGGCAGGGCCTTTACCCTGAGCCCCGATCAGTGCGGTCAGGAGAAGTTCCTTCCTCAGATGAACTTGGAGGCCACAGTCAGAGAAATGCACCAGAATGCAGCCCAGCATCGATTGCATGGGGACACACCACAGCCACTCAGCACAGCCCTCAGGCCAGGACCCCGACATGGGACTCAGGGCGCTGGGGGGAGTCCATGGAGCAGAGTCAGGACCCTGGAAAGTGCCTCCCCTTCTCCCACAGAAGGTCCCCTCACCTGGAGCCCAGCTGAGCCATCATGCCACTGAGAAGATCCAACAGAGAACCTGTGAGTGGGTCCCCATGCCCTCGACTCCAATGTCGTGAGAATGACCATCCCCACCTGGGCCTGTCCTGGGCTGCTGGGAATTCTAGAGCATCTGCTGGGCACATCTGCTGCTGAGGCCCAGGGATGCTGAGCAGGACGGGGTGAGAGGAGGCCAGACGAGGGCAGTGGGGCAGGGAGTGTGGGCCACTCAGGGAGACCCCAGCCCAATCTGCTCTCTTTCCTGAGCCCTGGACCCCTCTTCAGCCCTCTGTGATGCAGGGACCCTGTCAGGGAGGTTCCCGTGTTGGGGAAATGATGCCTGAGCTCTGGCTTCTGCCCCACACACAGCACCCAACACAGCCCCAGCTGATCCCTCTGGATGGAGGACCCTGGACCACTCACTGCTTCAGTGCGTCTCCATAGCTGAGAACCTGCTCCAAGTACAGGAGGAGGCATCCAGACCTAGGGGAAGCAGGACAGTGCACATGGAGTGTTCGGGACACACGGCAGAATCCTAAGGCTCAGACCAGTGCTGAGCCCCAGGGAGTCACTCTGTTCTCGTGTGACAATATTGTGTGGAGAAATGCTGCACAACCAGGTGCTGCTTTGACATATGGAAAGACCAAACCACCAGACCCTTCTCCTGTCCCTGGGTGCTGGGACACCTGTGCCCCCCAGAGACATCTAAATGCCCACAGCAACACCAATAGGAAGACCAGGGCATGGGTGGACAGAAATGCTTTGCAGCTGGGAGGGGGATTCCTGTGCATGTACTTTGGGAGTCCCAAACCACAGGCTCTGAGTGTTGCGGCTGCTATTCCGTGGGCAGGAACAAGAATGAACAGGAAGCTCATGGCCAGGAGACCAGGCAGCAGCCCAGCACTGTCACGGCCCATCCCATGTCCTCCTCCAGGACATTGTGTGACTCTCTCCACACTGTGTTCAGGAAAACCAGCAGAAGCCCAGAGAGGCCCTGGCCCCTTCTGAGCACCCCAGGCGGGGAGGCAGGCAAGGCCCAGGGGCTGGCGGGGCGGCTCTCACCAGCGCAGCATCTGCTGCAGGATCCGCGTGGGAATGGGGAAGGCCAGGCCGGTAGGAAGGATGGTGGTAACAGAGGAGAACTTCCGCCCTGGGGAAGCTGACATCAGGGAGACCAACATCTCCACAGTTCTTTCACCGAGGGTCAGCATCGTGCAGGCCTCATCTAGAGAGCTCGGGCACACAGGCTCCTCCTGCTGGTGGGTAAGGGGTGCAATGCGGTAAGTGAGTTCCCCAGGGGGCAGGTGCTGAGAGTCTGGAGCTCGGAACTGGGGGAAAACTAGCTCCTGGGGACAGGAACAGGAGAGCCCACATGTGCGAGGAATCAGGCTGAGGACTGCCCTTCTGACCAATGAATTATGCTGTTGCCAGTTGGGAGCATCAAAAGCCAGAGGACAGACATGGCCCTGAGGGTCTTCAGGAACCCGCCCCCTGCAGGGGGACAGCGGGGGCAGCTGGGCAGGTCCCTCCTCATCAGCAGAGAAGCTCCTGCAGCTGCTCTCAGGACCTGCCTCCTCTTCAGTTTGTTCTGCCCCTGGTGAGGGGCTGGGGAGCCCCGCTGAGGGGCTTCAGAGGTGTGGCAGATCCCTCCCCAGGTCTCCCCCCCTGCCCTCTTGGCCCCTCCTGTGAGGCCCCCCTGTGCCCAGTGGCCAGTGTCTTCCAATACTGCCCCTAGTGGAGAGAGCTGGCATGTGCCACTGAATCTCCCCTCCAGGTGGCCCTGGGAGCAGCCCACAGACTCTGTCCCTGGCCAGAAGGAGGCGGGGCCTCACCTGCCTTGGTCTTTGCTAGGGAAGCCTAGACCCAGACTATAGCTAGTGGCCACAGGAGGGCCCTGCCCTGCTGCTGAGATGCTCAGGAGCTGATGCCAGCTGAGGTCTCCCTGCTCTGTTGGCTGAGTCCTGTCCCAATGTGTCCTGAGGGAGTGTAGGGACACAGCCAACACAGCTCCGTACTTTGGGCGTCCTTCCCCAGGGGTGCATCCCAGGGATGGCAGTTTCAGGAAATGAGCACCGAAGCCTCTGCTCCTTGTCTCTCTAACCCCCAACCTGAGCTGCTTCCGGCCTGGAGAGTCAGCCAGACAGGGGAGCTGTCTGAGCCCCGTGTCCCTCAGCCATGAGGACAAGGTCAGACAGCAGCAGTGCAGACATACACTGAGACCAAGGGGAACATGAGCGTGGCCCTCTGGGTCAGCTCCATGTTCTGAAGTGGGTGGGGATGGACTTTCAGCTGATCCTGTGCCAGAGGAGCACTGGGGATTGGATCACTCTGAGATGGACCTTAGACACCCCGAGGAGTCACCATGGAAGAGTCTCAGGTGTCTTGGGCTGGGACTGGGCTCTGCACCCACCTCCCCATCTCAGACCCTGAGTGTGGGAAGCCCCTGTCACCTGCTCACCTGTGCCAGGCACTGGCTATTACTGCAGATAGGTGTTCCTGGGCTCGTGTCCTGGCAGGTAGAACAGCTGCTTCCCACCTGGGGCTCCACTGGGATGTCTCGAGCTGAGCTCTGCAACACAGAGTCTGTTACCCCCGGGAGGGACCTGAAACGGGGGCCCCCTTGAAGAATCTCTTTGGTCAACCGTGAAATATCATCTCTCACCACAGAGACTGCACACAGCGAAAGGAAGAAGAACAACCAGTGCTGGCACAGATGCAGGGAGAAAGGGGCTCTTATTCACTGTTGGTGTGAAGACCGACTGGTCAAGCCTTTTTGGAAAACAATATGGCCATCCCCCCCCCCAAGCCCATTTTAGAAATTGAGTTTCCATAGGACCCAGCAATGTCACTTCTGGGAATATACTCCAGAATAAATAGGCACAGAGCTGAAACGTCATCTGCACTCCTATGTCCATTGCAGCACTATTCACAGTAGCCTGGATCTGAAAACAGCCCGAGTATCAAGAACAGAGGACTGAATAAGGAAATTATGGTACATCTGTGTAGTAAGGAATACTACACAGTCACCAGGAAAAGACATCATGAAATTCACTTAGTATGACACTCGTTCCCAAGGACATTGGAAACAGGGCCAGGAGGACTGGTCCACAAGTTTTGGGAGAGACAGGGAAGGCAGTTAGGATAGAGAAGAACCACTATGACAAAGGTAGTTAACCATGGATAAGAACTGCGTGCTGAAAGTAGGTAATGGAACAAACATGATAACCTCTCAGTACCTGCATTACAGTCTATAATGGTCAAAAAGAGAGAGAAGAGAGAGAAGAGAGAGAATCAGAGACAGAGAGAACACTAGAGAGAGAAAGAGACAAGAAAATTTCATGCCAAAGAGCTCGGTGTGGGATGAGGGCGGTGGGAAGAAAACTGGGAATGTTGTTGGTGGGAAATATTCACTGGTGAAGTTTCCATTTTTCAGAAACCCTGCTTTGTCAAGAAGAGTCCATGACACACACCAGCCTTCCCTCATGAGACAGCTGTTCCTTCCCGTAAGAACAGGATTCACTCTCCTCAGACACCCTTGGACCATGACCCACAACTCACACAATCAAATTTCATTCACACACGCAGACACACACACACAGACACACGCAGTAACAGGGGTGTGAATCCAGTGAGGTGTATCACAGCTGTGAACTATTGACCTTGTGGGCCCGGATTACCCTTGAGTTCCTCCTCACCTGGGACAGGTGTTGCGGGTGGGGAGGAGTCCTCCTCCACAGTCTGCAGGGACAGCGATCACCCTCACTCTGGGCTCGCCTCAGCCCAGAGCCTCTGATCTTGGGCATACAACATGAAAACATGTCTATTGCTTCTCAGTGCAAGTGAACTAGACGGTCACTTTCTCGAGAATGAGCTCACAGGGGATCCAGGGTTCTATGGCAGTTGGGGATGGTCACCAGGGAAGTGAGGTCATTTTCCAGTGTTCTATGAGCTTTTGAATTCCTTCCATCTGACCAAATGCCCTCCCCTGCTATGGCACCCACTGACTGAAACAGGGAGTTGAGAGGTTTCCCCAACTATCTGGAAATAGAACGTGGGTCCAAACTCTGAGGATTCAGTGGAACTGGATTTTTTATGTCTCCTGTGTCCAGACCCCTGGGCCCTGGACTCCAGAGTTGTGTTCTCCATCCCACGGTCCCCTCCCCGGCTCTCTCCCCTCTGCAGAAGCAAATGTCACTAAAGTTTGGTACAGGCTGTCAGGCTCAAGTTGTAGGGCCGGTGCATGAGACAAGGGCCACTGGTGTCCCCCATAACCCCCAGTCAGGTCATGACTTTCTCCCTCTCTTCAGCTACAGTGGAGACAACTGTGTGTCAGAGTGTCCAAGACACCGATGTCCTTCTCGTTTCTCCTCATTCTGCTCTAGACACATCGCACTAGCACTAAATTCCACAGCAAACTGCCACCCCTGTAAGTGCCCTTCCCTCCAAAAGAAGGCCAGGATGCCCAAGGAACTTGGCCCACTGAGTGGCCATGCACAGGGCCCTGTGCCTGGGAACCACATGCAGGGGCTGCATTGCCGGATGGGCTACAGGCACAAGAGTCTCCAGATACCCACTCAGAGAGTGGGAGCCGAGGTCTGGCTGTCCTCTATTGGGATATGACTCAGCCATCCCTCCTTCAGGGACACCAACCTCTCCTGCCCTCAAACACCCTCCGTCCCTGCATCTTGCTTGATCAGGAGCTTCTTCTTAGGCTGAGACCCTGAGCCAACAGAGATGGCCCTGCAAGGGCGCCTGCTGGGAAGCTGTTGTGCAGTCATGGGTGAGGGGCAGGTTTCCAGTGGGAGGCAGAGACTCTCACTTGCTAACTGCATCCAAAATGGGAGCCATGTTCATTGCCATTGTAATGGTGTCTGTGACAAGACCCATGATCTGGAGGCAAACATTGGCTTGTGCCCAAGTCAGTGGGAAGCTGTGGTACATACACAGTCATACCTGTCAGCTCCTAAAGAAAGGTGACTATCTACCTATCTCTAACTCTAACCCTACCCACACTCCTACCCCACCCTTAACCCTATTTACAACCCTCTCCAAACCCTACCCAAAACCTAAACCTAGACTAACCCTACCCAAACCCTATTCTTCAACTTAACCTTAATGCCTTAACCCTAACCTAATTCCAACCCCAACCTCAACTCATCCTTAACTCTAAGCACAACTGCAACCCCTACCTTCATCCTAACCTCTAACCCCAAAAATATTTCC
This sequence comes from Sorex araneus, assembly GCF_027595985.1. NCBI lineage: Eukaryota > Metazoa > Chordata > Mammalia > Eulipotyphla > Soricidae > Sorex > Sorex araneus. The sequence continues at coordinate 11,950,738 of NC_073308.1, forward strand.
AACCCTAACCTAACCAAATCATCACCCAAACAAAAAACCTCAATTAACTAGGAGTACCCAGAACTGAGGCAGTGGATCCCTGCTGAAGCAAAGTAAACAAAGCTCCAAGGGTGAGTTTGAGATCCAGAGAGATTGGTTAATTGGGTTAAGAATGTGGCAAAGGGGCTGTAGAGATAGCACAGTAAGCAGGGCATTTGCCTACCACATGGTCAACCTTGTTTCGATTCCTAGCATCCAATATGGCCCCCCAAACACCTCCGGGAGTAATTCCTTAGTGTGTTAAGTTGAAAGAAATTATATTGGGTTAAATGATTGGCAGCCCACTCCTGAGTATGTAACCTCACCTTGTTCTGCTTCTGTAACCATGCTTATGCCCCTGAACTGTATATAACAATGCACTGTGCTTGAGTCCTGTCACATACATCCTGACATCTGCCTGTCGGTTGGGCTGAAATTCACGTACGTGCCTAAAAGATAGAGACCCGCTCACAGAAGGAGTTGCTGACAACAAGGAGCCCAGATAGTGACTCCATTCCCACGGCCCAGCAGATAGTGACCCCGGCCCAGTAGATAATGACTCTGGCCCAGCAGATGGTGACTCCAGCCCAGCAGATAGCAACTCCGGTCCCAGGGCTCTACAGATAGTAACTCCTGATACAGGACAAGGAGAATGAAAGAATGTCTTCAGGCACCCGAATTCCAAGATAGTGGCTCTGGACGAGGCTACGTGACAAATGTGACTGGCCCAGTGGACTCAAGCCCTATAAAAAGGCTGCCCTAGCTAGCACAAATCGCTGCATCTACTAGAGGTGCAGCCCCAGCATGTTGGTTTGAATAAACTTTTGTCTTGCAAGACTGGCCCGTCTCCGCTTCTTGCGGACCGGACCGAACAGTGCATGAGCTAGGAGTAACCCCTGTGCATCACCATTGTCACCAAAAAAGAGACAAAAAAAGAATGAGGCAAAGTACTTCTAAACATGAGGAGTATATTCAACTCCCACAAGCACTGATGCATATAATGTATATATCAGGATTAAAAATGAGAAGGAAGACTTTCCGAAATGATTCCAGGCTTTGGGCTGCATGATCCCTGGCTACCCTCCAAGGAACTTTACATTCCAAACAATGAAGAAAATGATCTGAGAACTTGTTCGATCTTAGAACTGATCTTAGAACTGAGAGAGGCTCAAAGAAAAGGGGCATCCTACCTGATTCTGGGTGGTCTTTTTGTTACTTGGTCCTAGCCACTTTCGAATCATTCGAATTAGAAGGGTACAGAAAAAAGATGAAAGGAAAGCAAGGAAAAGAAATTAGAACAGTTCTGAGGAGAAACCATCTGAGGAGGAAGAGGAGGCTAATTGCCCTTTTCTCCTTGTTCCTGTTCAAAAGGTAAAACCTCCACTCCCCCTAACCCTTCCCAAGGATTGATTCCTTAGAAAACGGGGAAAAACCTAGTGTGAGAGAAACGAAAGAGAGTAAGGAATGGCCTTGACCTCCCAGATCACCTGCTCTCTCTCAGCTCCGTCAGAAGAACAGAGTAGTGGCAGAAGCCAGCTTGCCAATCTTATCTAGAATTCAGCAAGAAATTTGGCATTCTCACTTAGGAGGGACTATGCATGCATATTTGTACCCTGGATCTTGTCATATTCCTATAACCTCAAATGAAGAATTCCCAGAAGGGGAGGATGAATACATACATACTTCTTTCCATTTGAAATTTTTAAAGAATAAAACCAGGCTTGTATGCAGTAAGAAGCTAACTCTCTTTATATTACGGGACTTCGTGGCTTAGCTGCAACAGAATGCGATGATTCCTCAGATTTGGAACAATTGCCTTGTACCTGTCTCTCCCATGCCAAAGTTTGGCAATGGGGATATGAGCCTTGTATAGCCCCGTGGCAATTATAAATGCAAAAGCTAATCCCAAGATCAATATCTCTATGGATCAATTGACAAGAACTGACATTTGGGTAGATAGAGAACTACAATCTGCTTACGGCAGTAAGGTTAGTTCCCAAGTTAGTAGCTGTCCTCGAAAAGCTTGGGGGAAAAATCCACTCCAAGATTCACAGTTCAGGGGCTGGAATGATAGCACAGGAGGTAGGGCGTTTGACTTGGGCGTTCGATTCCGAGCATCCCATATGGTCCACAGAGCACCGCCAGGTGTGATTTCTGAGTGCAGAGCCAGAAGTCAGCCCTGAGTATTGCCAGGTGTGACCCAAAAAGGCAAAAAAAAAAAGATTCACAGTTCATTCCTTTGTTAATGTTAAACAAGGGCCTAAGTAACCTATGTGGATGTCAACGATCATTTGACTAAGATTGTTCCCATTTCATGGAGCTCAATATATACTGCTGCATATGTTGTCCTTTGACAATGCTAAAATAGATTGCTATTGGGCTTTAGGACTGGTAAAACAAGAAGGAAAATTCAATGATTATATTAAAGCTTGCAGTAACGTAGAGCTGAAATGGCGTTGTGCCTAGCAGAAATGCATGCAGCTAAAGCACAGGGCTATTATTTATTGAGCATGGTAATATAATCTTAAATGTGAGTAATAAAGTGAACTTTACCATCAAAGTATCTGCGGTAGGTTTTTTATTTTGTTTAGTTCTGTTGTTTGTTTATTTATTTATTTATTTATTTATTTATTTATTTATTTATTTATTGAATCACCGTGAGATACCGTCACAAAGCTTTTGTGTTTGAATTTTGGTCATACAATGATGAAATACCCATTCCTCCACCATTACACATTTTCCAACACCAAAATCCCCAGTTTTCTCCCCTTGCCCCAGCCCAATGCTTTCCCTACCTGTGTGGTGACAATTTCTCACTCTACTTTGATTACATTGAATATTTAGACACCAGTCTCCCATTATTATTTGTAATTTTCCCAACACCACTCAAACCTGCCAAAAAGGCAATGCTAGACAATTTGTTTTGTATTGCTTATTATGAATAGCATATAGTGTCATGCAGCTTCTCTCCTGGAATTCTATATTTTTAATATGTAGGTTTTAGAGAGATCTCTGCAGTGAGCTGCTCAGTTCCGAGGTTTGTTTGTGTCTCTGGATCATGGTCCTTTAGGATCTTAATAAGTAGCCGGGGGCATTTCATGGGTGTCAGCTAAGAGTCCCATCGGCGGTGGGAAGGAGAGGGACCAGCTCCTCCCCTGTCCTGTGAGGCCTGGTGTTTGCTGCTACTGCTCGCTCATACCTGGGCTTTTCGTTGAGTTATGGAAGATGGCAGCCACTGGATTTCCTAGGGGGCAGGCGGAGGGACAGCACTTGCTCCCATCTGGAGTAGCCCGGTGAAAGTGGCCTACTGCAAATTCTGGAAGCATCTCTGCAGCTAGCTGATCAGTTCCAAGATTCCTTTGTGCATCTCTAGTATCTGCATAGTTAGAAAATTATAGGACTAGTATGTAACAGCAGACTGCACCATTCAGATAGATAGTTTTCTAAGTAAACATAGAATTCAGAGAGGCAATGAATGCTACAAAAGGATTGCAAGTATCAACCATAGTCTCAGAAGAGCAACTTGACCGTCATACAACTTCAAAGTAAGTCAATGAATGACAAATATTGGTAACAGTGACTGTTTCGTTTCATTTCTTTGTGACACACCAGGCAGCACTCAGGGACTACTCCTGGCTCAGGGCTCAGGAACCACTATAGCATGCCTTAGGGGACCCTATGGAGAGCCAGGGATCAAGCTTATTATGGGCTTCTGAAAGGAAAGTGTCTTAGCTGCTATAACCTTGATCCTGGATGGAAGCATACTTCAAGAATATGAAATGATGCACAGTTCTTCAAAAACTAGAAATTGAGTTTCCATATGCCCCTGCAATACCACTTCTGGGAATATATCCTGAGGATGCAAAAAAGCACAATAGAAATGACCTCTGTACCTATATATTCATTGCAGCACTGATTACCATAGCCAAAATCTGGAAACAACCCGAGCGCTCTAAAACAGATGATTGGTTAATGAAACTTTGGTACATCTACACAATGGAATACCATGCAGCTGTTAGGAGAGATGAAGTCATGAAATTTGCTTGTAAATGGATAGACATGGACAGTATCATGCTAAGTGAAATGAGTGAGAAAGAGAGGGATAGACATAGAAGGACTAACTCATGTGCAGTGTAGAATAACATCACATAAGACTGACACCCAAGGACAGTAGAACCAAGGGCCAGGAGGATTGCCCCCTAGCTGGAAGCCTGCTACATGAGCAGAGAGGAAAATAGAGATGAAATAGAGAGGGTATCACTAAGAAAATGATGGCTGGAGGACTCAATCGGGATGGGAGATGTGTGCCGAAAGTAGATAATGGACCAAACATGATGACCTCTCAGTGTCTGTGTTGCAAGCCATAATGCCCAAAAGTAGAGAGAGAGTATGGGGAATATTGTCCGCCATGGACACAGGGTGAAGGTGGGAAAGGGGGGGTATACATGGGATATCGGTGGTGGGGAATGTGCACTGGTGGAGGGATGGGAGTTCGATCATTGTGAGATTGTAACCCAACCATGAAAGCTTTGAACTATCTCACAGTGATTTAATAACATTTTAAAAACAAAGAATATGAAATGAAATTAATATTTCCCTGTGCTCTGTAGAAACACTTGGCAGGCAAAGAGAACAGAAGGATGTGGCCGAGATGTGATCCTGGGGGCTGCACGTGTGTGGCCTCTCTGCAGCTGCACGAGCATGACTCCAGAGACCAACTAAACTACTTTTGGTATGGGCAGCTCCTTGCAGATTGTCTCCAGACTGAGAACTGAGCCACGGCTTCATGCTGCCCAGGAGGGGAAAGGTATTTCTCTATCTCGCCTTTTTCCTTCCCAGGAGTGACTGGCGTGGCGACCACCATATTATGAGGACCGAAGATGAGAGTTACAAGCTTGCAATGATCCCATATCTGGAAGAAATTTCCCTGGACTTAGTTGCTAAAATACAGAAGTCCAAAACCGCATGGCCGTTATTGTGGCTGCATGACCTCATATCTCTTCACAACAGGTGTGACTCTAGTGGGGAACTCCTAACAGTAATAGTGAGGTTTTTGTTGAAATATTGAATGTAACCAAAGTAAAGAGAAATTAAAGTGAAATTTATTAGTTCGAGGGGGGTCGGTATGGGAGGTATACTGAGTTTTTGGTGGTTTTTGAATTTTTTGGTGGTGGAATATGCACACTGGTGAAGGGATGGTTGTTTCAGCATTGTATAACTGAGACTTAAACCTGATAGCATTGTAATTTTCCACATGGTGATTCAATAAAATAAAAAAAATAAAAAAAGAACAGAAGGATGCATAAAGCAACAGGTGTGCAAAGGAATGAAAATGGCCAAGAGTAACGTCAGGTCATGCTCATTCAAGTGAGGCATGTGACACTAAGTGAGAATAAAAACACATTCTAAAAACACTAGAATGGTTCCATGGCTTATCATTTCAAGCAAGTGAAGTGAGTGTAGCACCTGACCAGTTAGTAGATCCAAAGAAATCTGCAGGGAATGATTAAAGATGCGCATACCTTTCTAGAGCAGGAACCCCAAAGACCCAGTGCTGAATACCAATGTACATGCACACTTCCTACTAACCACAAACAGCACTTACTCTCCTCCCTACTCCACCCCCCAAAAGACCATCCTGAAACACACTAAGGGGTCCTTGAACAACACATATGTTCTGAATCTAGTAGATTACATATGTTCCTCCATATAAAAACTGAGAGTTCATTCATGACTCATAGAGTTACCCATTGTAAAAACTGAAAAGTCAGAACACAGTTGAAAGCAACAAACCCTTTTCCGCTAATTGTGAATAAATGTGCATGTGACATGACACACTTCTGAATACCAATGTACATACACACTTCCTCCTAAGTACAAACAGCACATACTCCCCTCCCCAGACCCCTGTGTATGAGTAACTCACCTCTGCACAGCACCTCCCTCTCAGGCACCACCATCTCAGTGGGAAGCAAACAGTGCTGTGGCAGGAGTAGGAGCAGTCTCGGGGTTCTCCATTAGATCACGGTGAGCACCAAGCCAGGCATGCTTGTCAGGGTTCTGGAGGTTGACAGGAAAACCTAGAAAACAGGCATGTAATGGTTGTCAAAACCACACAGACCTGGTCAGAGACATGACACAAGTTAAAGAGCTCAAGGGTTGGCTGTAAGTGGTCACTGGCATGATGTCCAGCACAGTCCATTTCAATGGATTTCCCCTTTAGATCTTTCTGTGGGTGGTGTTCACCCAGTGCTCTCAGATCTGTATGCTCCTACTACTTCATCAATTGCTGTGCAGAGGCAAAGAGCTGTGTGAGGACACCATACCCTCCATCTGAAGATGAGCACTAGTCATTACTTAATATAGTGGGAAGCAATATGTAAATCTACAATTCCCTAGGCTGTCACACAGGGCCTCAGACACGTTAAGTTTATAGCCTTTCCACTGCACGTGAACAACTGTGAATTCTTAGCTCACTCACACTACAAAATGAATGCAGTATTAGAAGTAGTGTTCCACTGAGCACTTCATGATCTTTTAGAACTGCTCCCTTCAGACAGTCCCTAAGAAAGGGAAGTCATGATCTTCTTATAGTAACACTCTATTATAGTAACTACCCTAAGTGTGTAGTGCACCCTGGGTGTATAGCTACCCTAAGTATATAGGGTATAGTAACTACCCTAAGTGTAGCAGTAGCAAGGCAGGGGTCCTACCTCTAATTAGAACTCAGATGTTCTGATCTGGTGCTCATCAGGTGCCCATCCATCACTCCAAAGAGAACCTAATGACAGAAAGAGTCAGGATGGCACATTTCTGGTGAACACAAGGGTGCCCGGCACTGAAAGCATCTGAACACTGCTAGGCATCACTGGCCTGCACACAAACGGGAACAGATGTTTCACACATATCGAAATCTATATTCAGTCCTTGCAGCTCAGTGCCCTACCCACACAAACAAATGAATCCTGCTGTCTCCAAGCATCACAGGACCTAAGGAGCATTCGGGCCACTGTCCCAACTGAGCACCACCACACCGTTCAACCTTTCAGACAAACATCACGTGCAGCAGCCACCATGTCCCCAAAGATCACTGAAAAAAAAAAAGAAAAAAAAACCAAAGACATTTAAAAAAAACACTGACAGTGATAACAATTGGGACTATTAGACAAATCTCACCTGCATGCTTTGTGTATCACCACCAAATAGGAAGAAGGAAAAAAGGAAGTTGTGAATATTAAGACCTGGACAAGAAGCAAACCAACCACAGCATGACATCTGCCTGGTGCAGGCATCAGAATCTGATTCACTCACAGGACAAATCAAACCTCACCTCATTGAACAGGTGGGTATGCCCCATACAAGCTGGCCTAAAGAGCATGACATGAAGCACCAAGCCCAGTCACTGAGCTCCTCAGGCACTTGAATAATTAGAAATGACCAGCAAGTCCTGTGATCACCAGGTGGGAGAATACCCATCAAAAAGAACGTTCAAAGCGTCATTTGAGTGCCACCCCCAGCAATGCTCAGGAACCCAACAAACACCGTGTGGTTCCGGGATGAGAAGCACGAGGATCATTCTGGGAAACGATTTCTCAGAGCCCCAAACCAAAGGCAGAAACCGAGCACACAATGGGGTGCCCAAGAGCATTTTCAAGAGAAGCAGGTGGTCTCTCGCTCCCTCCCTCCCGCCCACATCTTCAAATGTTTCTCAGAAAATGCACTTTGCCTCAGAGAAGGGAAAAGCACAGCGTCTGTCGGGCCCAATGGGTCCATCTGTGGGCCCAGCTGAGCACTGTGCGGGAAGGGCACTATTGCCACTGCTGGAAGCCCAGCCAGGCGTGCAGCAGGACTAGTGCTTCCTGGGCAGCACGAGTCATATGGGCTGAGTGACAAACATTAATCTTTTCTGTTTGCAGCTCCCACAGCCCCTCTCTGAGTCTCTAAGTCCCTTCTTCAGCACCTCAGCTCCATTCAGCCAAGTGTCTCAGCACCACACCCATGTGCATGGCAGCTCTGCCGGCCCCTGTGAGGCCAAGAAACACCCTGGATATAGGGCACAGGGGAGGAAGGGATCTGGAAGGCTGCTTGGAGGAGGGTAATACTCTGAGTCCTGAAGACAAGTTGGTGGTCACAAGGTCTGTGTCCTCCAGGAAAACTGAGCATCTGAACCACAGTTTCCTTTAAAATTAGAAGGAGGAGTGGTCAGAGTGGTCATTCGAAGGCCAAGGTGATCGTCTTGCTCACAGCCGACCCATTCAATCCTTGTTACCCCAGACGATCCCCGGAACCAGGAGTGATCCTGTAGTTCAAAGCCTGGGGGAAGCCCTGATCACAGCCAGGTGTGTCCTAAAAAACAGAATGAATGAGATCAGAAGGCAAAAAGGATGGTAACTATTATTGAATCATAAATTAGATTGGCCTACATTCGTCATTATACCAGTATGGTGAAAACCTAATGTGAGGGCTGGAGAGATAGGACAGCAAGTCGGATGCTTGCCTTGCACGCGATTGAGCCCTGGCTCCTCCTAGGATCCCTTATGTCCTGCCATGAATGGTCCCTGAGCACAGAGCACCGAATAGCCAGAGGCTCGGTGTGTGCCATCAGGAGCAGGGCCTCTCTGTGGGGCAGCCCCGCATCCACAGCACAGACAAGATGACTCAGGGATGCCAGCAGCGCAAGGCAGAGGGGCACGAGTCCGCACAGTCGCCAGGCACCTTGGCCCAAACCGCACACCGCGCAGTATAACCTCTCACCCTCATGCACACAGGCCTGCAAAGGGACAGCGATGCGTGGCCCCTGCCTCCCCGCGGAGGCGACCCAGCGCCAGACTTGAGCCAGCCCCACGTGGGGTCCGGGACTGGACCCAAATAGAGACTCCCCTAATAGCAGTCCCGCACGCACATCCCACCGGGCTCTCTCACAGCAGCCCCTTCCAGCCACTCCTGCGCTTGCCCCTTCGGACTGGGGCAGTGGTTGCTGCCCCCTCCCCCGCCCCTTTGGAGCCAGAGCCTGGGCCCTTTAAAGGGGCCAAATGACAGCAGTGGTGGGGGCTGGTGCGTGGGGCCTGGGCCAGGGCCAGGGCCAGTGGTGGGCACAGAGCTTGAGACATCCTGGCTGCCCGATAGGGGACCGCACCCAGCTGGTGGGGCTCAGAACCCCAGGGCTGCAGCTCTAGGCTTGCAGGTCGGGGGTCAATAACCTTGAGGCCACCGCGCCCCACCCTCCAAACCCAAGGGCAGCCCTGGCGGGACAGGATGCACGAGACAACAGCTGGGCTGTAGGGCCGCTGGCCACCCTGCCTGCGCTCTCCAGGAGCCGTCCTGCGGCCACGTGCTGGCCCCAGCTCTGGCCACCTTGCACTGAACCTGGCCACGCTGCCCTGCCCTGCCGCTCAGGAGCGCGCCTGAGGCTGCGCACACTGCCCCCTGCCCGGGACCCGCCCGCCCTCCGGCGCTTCTGGACACTGGCGAGTCTTGGGCTTCGGGGGTGGGAGCAGCCTGGACAACCGCCCGGCCCATGCCAGAGGCCCATACGCGGCGCCTTCCAGCCCGTGGGTGGCCGCTGCCCCTGGGGGAGCCCCAAGGACGCCCTCTCGGCGCGAGTCTGGAGAGCACCCAGGCCTGCGTCTGGGGGAAGTTTCTGGGACTGTAAAGGGCAGGCGGGAGACAGGTGCCCGACCAGGGCGCCAGGGAGAGGAGGGGTTCAGGAGGGGACTTTGAGCCGATTTGAACACAGCTTGGGGGTCGCTGCTCCGCTGGGGCTACCCCAGAGAGAGGAGGCGCGGTGGGAGGGCGCTCCCGGTATCCGTGAAAGCGGGTGCTTGGCTGCGTGGAGCCACGGATGGGGAAGTTGGAGGCTGTGGGTGCTCATGCAGCTGCCAGGACAGGTACCACCAGCCTTGCAGCGGCGGCTCCCCGAAGCGCGCCCGTCTGCACTGGTCTTGCGCGTGGGCCTGGGCCCTTCACTGGTCCTGCTCGGTCTCGCAGGGAAAAGTCTGAAGACGTTTATGCCCAAGGAGATTCTGCAGTGCACCCTCCCATCTGCGACTGAGCGGGCTGTCCAATATCTGTCCCGGGTGGTGAGATGGGGGAGAAAAGTGGGAACTTTGGGCTTCTTTCTCCTCTGCAGATCCTGTGCCTGTGTTTGCTCAACCCTATTTGTGTGAAACAGGTTCCCCAAAGGGGAATCAAGGGAGATGCTTTGGGTGGGAACGTCCGGTGCCTGGAGGGCCCTCTGCTATGGAAGCAGGGTCACTTTTGCCCATGTGGTCTTGGCAGCTGCAATGACATAAACCGGGCACAGCCAGGTGTGTGTGGGGGGGGGGGGGCGGGTGGAGGGTGTAGAAGGTGGGGGATGCTGTCCATGGACAATTCCTCTCCCAGGGCACGGACCCGGCCTGGGGGTGCCAGAACTGGGTGATACTTGCCCTGGGCTGTGACTGTGCAGGCTGACCTGGCTGAGAATGTGGGGTGCTGAAGCCTGGAAGGCTGCCTGTGGGCGAACACAGACCAGGTGGGGCAGGACCTGTGTCCTGTGACCTTTTGGTAGCAAAAGAACTAAGTTGGAAGCTGTATAGGGTGGCCACCCATCTGTCCATCACTAGCCAAGTGGGACAGAAACAATTGTTGTGGGGGGGAGTGGGCTGTGCCTTCCTCAGAAGCACTATCTCGCCTCCTGATATCCTCAGGCAGCGAGGCTGAAGGATTGAGTTTTTTAAAAATGGATTTGTTTGAGAAGGACAGAGCCCAGGAAGACCCGGCTTCTAGAGTCAAAAGTGTGTCGTGAGAGGAAATAGGGCAGCCACCGTCCAAGGTGGGCACAGTACCCTGTGCTCCTGGCGAGGTAGCCAGCTGGGACTCCATGGACACAACTGTGGGGACAAATGTGAGGTCAGGGGAGGGTTCTGCAGCTTCATCTTACCTTTCTGCATGCCACATACAGCTGACAGTTACACACACACACACTCACACACACAACACGCACACACACTCGCACACACACCACCTGCCACTCAGCCAACCTTCACCAAAACGCCCAGCACCTGCTCCAGCAGCTGGAGCCTCAAAGGGAGCTTCTGGGACCCAGCTAGGCCTGGGGCTTCTGTCAGGAGGCAGGAGCCTTGCCTCTCCCACGCTGCTGTTGAGGGGACACTTCCATCGAGAGGCTGCCCCAGGCCAGCACCGAGCCCTAGGTAAGACCAGGCTCAGAGGGAGAGGAGCGGGCCAAGCCCAGAGCTGTCTCGTGTGTGGATCCCAGGTACATGCTGTGCATGAGGGGAAGCTCAGACCTGGGCTTAGTTCCACAGGCCAGCTCCTGAACTGTCCTGAACAGTCCCCTCTCTGGGGCCCCTGCAATGAACCCCCATAGCCTGCAGACTCACTTCCTCACAAAGACTGTCTCTACCCCTCTCAACCTGGTGCACAGATATGTGCACACCTCACAGCCACACACACAAACACAGACCAGCTGTGTGCTCATCTCAACCGCCAGACACACAGACTTGCCAGGTATGTGTACACCGCACAGTCACACACACACACACACAGATATAAGTACACCTCACAACAAGCACACACATACCAGGTATGTGCATGCCTAACAGCAATACACACCACATATGTGCACACCTGAAAACTGAAAACCACACACACACACACACACACACACACACACACAACTCCTCAATCTTTTCACCAGGAATTGCCTCACCAGTCAAGTCTTGGTTTGCCTGTCAATTTCCAAGACATTCTTTAGGGCCACACCTTGGGAGACCCACGGTGGTGGCGGGAACTGAGGCGGGGCTTGCAAGGCAGCTGGCCCACCTGCTGTGCTGCTGCTCCAGCCCCTCCCCATACCCTCTTCCTGGCCTGCTAGGTCCAAATGCACCTGGGTTCTTGAAACGCTTCTCCCGGCCTGTTGGCGTAATGCCAGCGGTGGCCACTAGAGGGCAGTGGAGAAGCCGTGCGGGAGAAGGAGGCGCCTTCCCAGGGGTCCTGGCCGCGGGGGGCTGCTGCGGGCCTGAGCTCTCTCCGCAGGGTCGTCGGGGACTGCTCCGCTGAGCCGTCTCGGGTCTGGGGCTTTCCCAGGAGCCCGGGGGGAGTCGGGTGGTGCTCAGGAGACTCGGCGGTGTCTCCTGGCGGTACCTGGTGAGCGCAGAGAGGCGCGTCCTGCGGGGTCTGCAGGACTCGGCAGCAGCGGCCCGGCCTGGCGGGGCCCAGGGGTCCAGGGCCACATGCGGCGCTTCGGCCCGAGCCTTTCTGGGCATGGACACCGGGCCCGCTGTGCGCCACCTCCCGCCCCGCGCCTCGGCCCGCGACCCGCGGGTCACCAACAGTCGAAGTTCCGAAGGCGCGACCAGGGCTCGGTCACATCAGATCAGGGACGCGAAGGTGCCCGGGTTCCTGGCGACCCCCAGGAGCTGCGTCCGTCTCTCCTGGAAAGGGCAGAGCCGGGAGGAGGGCTCAGTGCTCGGGCACATCCCGGCAAGCCCACCCCACCCGCCCCCAGCCCGGAGGCTTGACCCCCCAGGCCACAGCTGCATCCCCCCAGCTGGCGGCCACAGCTCGGCCTGGGGGTCTTCCTCGGGGCCCCTCCAGCTGGGCCTTCTCTGTAGCCGTTTCTACCTGCTGTGTCTGTCCTATTCCTGGTCGTTTATGTGTGTGATTTGGTTATTCCTTTTTTCTGCTTCACATCTACTTTTTTGAAACTATTCTTTTAATAGCGTTCATTTTTTTTTTTTCTTTCTGCTTTTTGGGTCAGACCCAGCGCTGCTCAGGGGTTACTCCTGGCTCACGAACTCAGGAATTACTCCTGGTAGTGCTCCGGGGAACATATGGGATGCTGGGAATCGAACCCGGGTTTGCTGCATTCAAGGCAAACGCCTTACCCTCTGTGCTATTGCTCCAGCCCCAATAGGGGTCATTCTTTTTTTTTTTTTTTTGAAGCGTTTTTCGTTTAATACATCTGAAAAGAATGCTTATACAAAGACTTGAGACATGAGAAAGCATTGTTCAACACTAATGATTCTACAAGAATTAGGATTGGGGAAGGTGGGAAAAATTATCCGACCATTTTTAAAAACTGGAATTTTTGCAACCAAAATGAGCTGATAAAATCCCTATTAACACTTATTATAAAGACTCTTTATAAGTCTCTGTTCCCCATTTTTTTGTTTTGTATTTTTAATTAACCTAGAGCCTCAGTTGGCTGCTCTAGGGTTCTCAGATGCACAACAGAAATAAAGGGATGCCCCTGGCTGGTCCCCATGTTGTTAAGTGTTCTCCCCACCCCACCCCATCCCTAGCTTCTTAATGAAGCAGGTCTCCATCTTCTTAACTTGGAACAGGTTGCATATCATTGCAAGGGTATCTTTCCTCTAGCACCACCCCTGATATTTTCTCTATATACCAGGTCTTCAGCTATTTCTAGGACTACTGTACTATTACACATCTTGTCTATGCTAAGCATATAAGACAATGATTGAGAAGGGAAAAATGCTTTTTAATTATGTACTCAATCCATTCGGTATATTTCAAAAGGTGCAATACTTTTCACTTATTAGAGAAGTTAGAAATTAACTTCAGGGGAAAAAACTTTTTAAAAAAATTAAATGGCAAACATATTTCCTTGAAAGTCACAGTCACATATATAGTGCATCCTAGAAAAGAGGAGGGGCAAATCTGGTTCCACTTTCATGAGTTTCATCAAAAACCGAACCTACTCGGGTGGAGAGAAAAGGCAACTTTCAAAAATGAATATTTTTACTGCACGAGGCATCTGCTATACTCCTTCCTAAGAGCACCAGGCGGGGAGCATGTCCTCTAAACCAGGCGTAGGAAGTGGAATGTGCAATCCATCCATCCTCCTCTCCTTAATGGCTATACAATAGTTAATGAATTAAAAATAAAAAATAAAAACAAAAAGGACTAAATAAAAACTGACCCTACACACACTCCCCCCGCTCCACAAAAGGAAAAAAAAAAAAGGACAGGAAAAAAAAAAACAATTACTAGATGCCCCAGATTACTCCAGAGTGGAGCCCCAGAGCAGCTTTAACAATCCGAATTACTCTGTTACAGAGTCATCACAAGCATGCCTTGCTTTTAAACAAAAATAAAACAAACAAAAAATTTTTAAAACAGCAAAACTGAAACTAGCACTGATCACTTTTCTGACAAATACGCAATGACTCAAAATTCACTAGTATCAGGAGAGGGAGCCATTCCTATGAGCCTGTCTTACATGAGTGCATGTGGGTAGGTGCAGGGCCTTTGTCATTATTGCAAAAACGAATTTTAATTTTTAATCTTTAGTTTGATTTAAACATTGCTTTTAGTATGATGCCGACACCAGCTGTGCAGAAAGGACTCTGGAGAGACGTGCATAGCAGCACACACCTGCAGCTCTTCTTCGGTTCTGGAGGCTCCAGGGCAGCCAATACTGCTTCATCAAATACATCCTCTAGGCCTTTCTGTGTGAGTGCAGAGCACTCCATATATTTAACAGCCTTCGGGTCGCGCGCCAGCTTTTCCGCAGTCTCTGGAGTGATAGGCTTCTGTTTGTTCTTGGCAAGTTTTTCAGTAATAGAGGGGTCATCTCTGAGATCAATTTGGGTCCCAACAAGTAAGAAAGGAGTCTTCGGACAGTGGTGAGTTATCTCAGCCACCCACTTTTCTTTCATATTTTCAAATGAGGACGGAGAGACCACTGAAAAGCAGACGAAAAATACATCTGTTTGTGGGTAACTCAGTGGCCGTAATCTGTCATAATCCTCTTGCCCTGCCGTATCAAAAAGTCCCAGAGTATATGGCTTTCCACCAATCACAAGAGTGACTGCATAGTTGTCAAAAACTGTTGGTACATACTCAGATGGAAATTTGTTTGTTGTATAGGATATCAGGAGACATGTTTTACCAACGGCACCATCACCCACAACAACACACTTAATTGTCTGCATTGCTGAAACAGTTTTGTATCCACTTGACTTCAAATTCAGTGATGACCTCAGCTCCTCCCCGGGGCGTTGGCAGCACTGCCAATAGGGGTCGTTCTTAAGACACTCCGGAGGGGAATCTTTATTAAGATATCTGGGTTCCCCTTAGGCCCCCTGTGGGTCAGGGAGCTCAGTGGCCAGGCCTGGCATTGGGAGTCACCAAGGCTACATCCTGTGCTGCTGAGGACCAAACGCAGAACACAGGTGCTATGGGTGCTTTGCAATTGCTCTAAGACTTGAATGCTCTACCTGGTCCTGGTTTTATTTTATTGGAGAATTTCATTTGTATTTATCACTTATAAATATAGCACAGTGGGTAGGGTATTTGCCTTCCATGCAGCCGACCTGGGTTCAATTCCTTCATCCCTCTCGGAGAGCCCGGCAAGTTACCGAGAGTATCTTGCCAGCACCGCAGAGCTAGCAAGCTACCCGTGGCCTATATGATTTAACAGTAACAAGAAGTCTCACAATGGAGACATTGCTGGTGCCCGCTTGAGCAAATTGATGAGCAACGGGATGACAGTGACAGTGATATATATACATACACACAGACCCTTAGAGAGTGAAACTATCCATTGATAACTACACACAAAAATAGAAATCAAAATTTTTAATATCAAGCAAGGTGATTTTATTCCATGGGTGAAATAGAGAAATTTTATTTAAAAAGCTACATATTCTATAGAAATATTTTGAAATAAAATTGGAGAGAGAAACTCAAAGTATTAAATGTTTATATTATTTAAAAACAGATCATTCTAAAATCAGTAATCTAAGTGTCCTCTGCAAGATCTAGAAAAGGGAATGAACAGTACATCTTATTTAAGCAGAAAAATATAGATAAGAAAATTTAAGAGCATTATTTTTCTGAAAACAAAAAAATATGGAGAAAATGATTAAAATGCTAAAGTTTTTTGAAAGGCCAGTAAAATAAATATCCAACAAGACTGAAAAGAGATAAGAAGAGAAATGAAAGTCATTATCAATATGTGGAGAAAAAATAATCTATCCAAATGGATACAAAATAAAATAGGTCACACATGAAGTTCCCAAAAATGCTTTTTACGGAAATAATATGTTTTATTTTATTTATTTTTGTTGAGGGACTACCTGTGGGACCCAGGGATCTCTTGGGGGTGGTCAGGGGGCCGTAGAGGATAATAGCAGTGGCTATTATTTTCTATTATTTGCGCCTGATGAGTTGGTGTTCCCACTTCCCTACATACTTTAATAAAATAATGTAGAGAGTTTTTCCCATTAACTTAGCAGTTTGGATTGCCTTTTGGCAATCTGCCGTAGCGTTTTCCACCGCTAACGTTAGCATAAGCATTTCACGAAGGCCTTCATCAGGTATAGCCTTCTCAAGAGCGTCCTGGAGTCTGGCAATAAAATCTGTTCATTTACTTCCTGAAAGATTTTTGTGAATACCATAGTACATTTTGCAGAGGTCTCAAGATAACGCCACGCCTTTAGACAGTTCTTATTAACAGCTTCTAAAATGTTTGCCTTCAAATGGACTTGTTCTTCCGCTAAAGCCCACTTGCCAGTGCCTAAAATCTGGTTCACAGTGATATCAACATGTTTTGGTGTTTGAATTCTAGCATATTTCCCAGCCTCTTCTTTCCACCAAGATTTAAATTGTACATATTGAGAATTTTCTAGCACTGCCTTTGCAAGAGTTTGCCAATCAAGCTGAATTACAGTATTAGCTTCTGCAAAATTTTCAAGAAGGGTTAGCAGAGAATTAGAAGTAACACCATACGTGGTCACAGCTTGCTTAAGTGAGGAAAGAAACTGAAAAGGAACAGGCTCACATTGCCCTGCCTGTCTTTTTCTTTGCACATCAGGATTACAAACGACTGGAAAAGCCATAAACTGAGCAGGCTGTTGGCTCAATTTTGCCTTATAGAAAGGAGCTTCAGATTTTTGCATCAGAGAATGCAACTCAGGACTAAGCTTAGAAGGGCAACACAGAGATTCCTCTTCCCTATTCTTATGTAAGTGAGGGGAAGAAGCTGCCAAAGGGTCAGGATCAGTGGTACCCTGTACAGGAGGCATTATGCTTCTTTAAGAAGGGTGGTGCATCTCAAGGTACTTCATTTGTCTTATTCATTTATCTAATTTTTTATTAACTTTCTCAACTCTTGGGCGCTTACAACCTCTTTTGAAACTGAATTCTCTGTGTCTGACTCGAAGCTGTCAGACTCAGACCGGGCAGGCAGGTGAATCATCAATTTGATATGAATCACCAGATAATATAGATGCTGTTGGCTTAGCACCAAATTTAGGCTGAATCAAAGATTCTTCTCCACTCTTCTCCTCTAACACAGGAGTTTCTCTGTAAGTTGCTTTGAAATTTGATGAATCAGTGCAGAGAGCCGTATGAGAAGACGAAAGAGAAGTCTCCTCATACTCAAAGTCAAACTGTGAAAATTTCAGGGCAGCAGCAATACAATTGTATGTGCTCCATTCCTTTGCTGGGATCAAATCTCCATTTTTTTAAATTTTAAGTTATAATTTTATTAAATTATAAAAATAGGTCATCTTATTGTGAAAAAACAGAAAAATTGTTGAAACTTTTTCACACTGTATTCAACAGATCACTTGTGTCTAATTCCATTATTTTTCTTATTTTTAGACAAATAGCTTTCCAGTCATTCTTTTTATTTTAATTTTTTTATTTTTTAATTAGTGAATCACCATGAGGGTACAGTAACAGATTTACACAATTTCGTACTTGTGTTTCCCTCATACAATGCTTGAGCACCCCTCCCTTCACCAGTGTCCATTCTCCACCACCAGTGAACCCAGTATCCCTCCCACCCCCCAATCCCATCCCCCCCACCTCTGTGGCAGGGCATTCCTTTTGTTCTCTCTCTCCTTTTGGGTGTTGTGGTCTGTAATAGGGGTAGGAGTGGCCATCGTGTTCAACCTATGGTCTATTTTCAGCACGCATCTCCCCTCCTGAGCGGGTCCTCCAACCACAGTTTATTTGATGTTCCCTTCTCTATCTGAACTGCCTTTTCTCCCAGCCTGTGAGACCAGCTTCCAAGCCATGCCAACCACCTGGTGCTTATTTCTACTATTCTTGGGTGTTAGTCTCCTACTGTTATTTTATATTCCACAGATGAGCGCAATCTTTCTATGTCTGTGACTCTCTTTCTGACTCATTTCACTTAGCATGATACTTTCCATGTTGATCCACTTATATGCAAAATTTATGACTTCATCTTTTCTAACAGCTGCATAGTATTCCATTGTATAGATGTACCAGAGTTTCTTTAACCAGTGTTCTTCGGTACTCGGGTTTTTTCCAGGTTCTGGCTATTGAAAACAGTGCTGCGATGAATATATAAGTGCAGATGTCATTTTGACTAGACTTGTTTCTCTGGGATATATTCCCAGAAGTGGTATTGCTGGGTCAAATAGGGACTCAATTTCGAATTTTTTCATATTGTTTTCCAGAAGGGCTGAAGAAGTCGGCATTCCCACCAACAGTGTAGAAGGGTCCCCACATCCACTCCAACAGCAGTTGCTTTTGTTCTTTTGGATGTGTGCCATTCTCTGTGGTGTGAGGTGGTATCTCATAGTTGTTTTGATCTGTATCTCTCTGATGATTAGTGATAGTGATAAAGAGCAGTTTTTCATGTGCCTTTTGGCCATCCGTATCTCTTCTTTGGGAAAGTTTCTGTTCATTTCTCTGCCCCTTTTTCTGATGGGGTTGGATGTTTTCTTCTTGTAGAGTACAACCAGTGCCTTATATACCCTTGATATCAACCCCTTATCAGATGGGTATTGGGCAAATTTTCTTTCCCGTTCTGTAGATAGTCTTTGTATTCTGGTCACTCTATCTTTTGCAGTGCAGAAGCTTCTTCATTTAATATAGTCCCATTTGTTTATCTCTGTTTCTATTTGGTTGATCAGTTGCATGTCATCTTTGAAGAGACCCTTAGCTTCAATATCGTGGGAAGGTTTTGCCGACTTTGTCTTCAATGTACCTTATGGATTGTGGTCTGATGTTGAGGTCTTTAATCCATTTTGATCTGACTTTTGTGCATGGTGTCAGGTCAAGATCTAAGCCCATTCTTTTGTATGTGGTTGTCTAGTTGTGCCAGCACCATTTGTTAAAGAGGCTTTCCTTGCTCCACCTCACACTTCTTGCTCCCTTCTCAAAGATTAGATGATCATACATTTGAGGTTGTGTGTAGGGATATTCCACCCTGTTCCATTGGTCTGTGGCTCCGCCTTTGTTCCAGTACCATGCTGTTTTAATTGTTACCGCTTTGTAGTAAAGTTTGAGGTTGGGGAGGGTGATGCCTCCCATCATCTTTTTCCCAAGAATTGTTTTAGCTATCTGTGGGCGTTTGTTGTTCCATATGAATTTCAGGATTGCTTGATCCATTTCTTTGAAGAATTTCATGGGTATCTTTATAGGGATGGCATCGAATCTGTATAATGCTTTGGGGAGTATTGCCATTTTGACAATGTTGATTCTCTCTATCCATGAGCAGGGAATATGTTTCCATTTCCTCGTGTCCTCTTTTATTTCATGGAGTAGCGTTTTATAGTTTTCTTTGTAGAGGTCCTTTACTTCCTTAGTTAAGCTGATTCCGAGGTACTTGACTTTCTGGGGCACGATTGTGAATGGGATTGCTTTTTTCATGTCCCTTTCCTCTGCCTCACTGTTTGCATATACGAAGGCCATGGATTTTTGGGTATTGATATTTAAATCTCCATGTTTTTAGCATAACACAATTCTCTCCCTACTTTTGTCCATAAATCTAAATTGTTCTATATTTTTGGCTTAAACCAATGACAATATTTTTGTACCCTCTCAAGGAGGCCTCGCATTATCTGTTCCTTTAAAGGCAGACCAGCCATGTCTGTTAGAGAGTTCAGGGTGTCCACATAGGTATCCTGCTGTGATGTTACAGAATTACCCACTACCCTTTTTTCTTTTCTTCCTTTATTTATTATTTTTCTTTCTCCCTTTCTTTCTCCTTTTCTTCTTTTCCCTTTCTTTCTTCCTGTCTTTCTTTATTTCCTTTCTTTCTTTTTTCTTTCTTTCTATCTATATTTCATTTTCCCCCTTTTTTCTTTCTTCTCTATCTTTATTTCTTTCTCCCTTTCTTTCCCTTTTACTTCTTCTTCCTTTCTATCTATATTTCTTCATTCCCTTTCTTTTTCTTCTTCCTTTCTTTCTATTCTTCTTTCTTTCTCTTTCTTTCTTCTCTTTCTATCTTTATTTCTTTCTCCCTGTCTTTCTTTTTCTTCTTTCTATCTATATTTCTTTATTCCCTTTCTTTCTCTTTTTCTTCTACCTTTTTATCTATCTATATTTATTTATTCCCTTTCTTTTTCTTCTTCCTTTCTTTCTATCTATATTTCTTTATTCCCTTTCTTTCTCTTTTTTCTTCTTCCTTCCTTTCTTTCTACACTTCTTTATTTCTTTCCCCCTTTCTTTTTTCTCTTCCTTTCTTTCTTTCTATATGTCTTTATTCCCTTTCTTTCTCTTTTTCTTCGTCTTCCTTTCTTTCTTTCTATGTTTCTTTATTTCTTTCTCCCTTTCTTTTTCTTCTTCCTTTCTTTCTATCTTTATTTCTTTCTTTATCTCTCCCTTTCTTTATTTCTTCCATACTGGGCTTCTCTGTGGGTGAGCTGAAAGCCATACGGGGCTCTAGGCAGAGGGTTGGAGCGATGGGACAGGAGGGAAGGCGCTTCCCTTGCACCCGGCTGACCCGGGTTCGAATCAAAACCTCCCACTCAGTCCCCTGAGCACCACCAGGAGTCAGCCCTGAGCATCAATGGGTGTGGTTTCCAAAGCAAAGGAAAAAGAATAGAGGCAGTCTCTCTGCCTGCTCTGTGAGGGACCCTCCAGCTCAGGTGTCCTTCACAGGGAGACTCCCCATAGCCTCTCCCTCCCTACAGTGCTCCCCAGGGGAGCGGGGACCTCTGAGTCCCACCGGGAATATCGGACTCCCTGGTCAGAGTGGAGGTCAAGGTCCTGTTGGCCGCACAGGAGAGAAGTCCACTTCCGCCCTGGTTTCTTAACCCCTCTCCCCTCCCCCGACCAGGTGAAAGTGGCCCCCCGGGGGCATCAGCAAAGACGAGACCCCTGGGCCACTGGGACTTCCTGGGCCCGCAATTGCAGCCGGCCCTTCCGGTGAGGAGGGGGACAAGGTGAGAGGAGCTTGGGGGCCCCCGGGGTGGGGGGACGGGTCCTTCCTCGTGTCCACTCCTGTGCGGGGAGACAGGGCCACACCCGGCCACAAGGGGAGCGGAGGCGACAAGGGCGATGCGGTGAGTGGGGCCCCCGGGAGGGCGAGCGCCCACACCTTCCCGGACCCCATCCTGGTACCTGCAGACAGGACTCTGGAGCCCAGCCCTGCACGCAGGGTCACTCAAGTGGCCTCTGTCCCGACTGTGCAGCGCTGAGCCCCAGGCCTGGCAGGTTCCCACGGCCCCACTCAGGAGAGCTCCCTGCCGGACTTTCGCGCGTGGGGCGGGGCCCATTGATCACTTCCGGCGGGAGGCGGGGTAAGGGGCGAGAGTGACATTGCTAGCCCCGCCCCTTCTGAGCCTGACTCCGCCCCCATTCTGCCTCCCAGGGTCCACCTGGACCAACAGGGATACAGGGGACGTTCTGGACACCCAGGCCCACCCCACGTTAAGTGCTCTAGGCTTGCTTCGTCCCTGATCGCAGGAAACGGGGGTCCCCCACCCTGCTTGATCCTGATCACCCCACCCCCATCTCCGTCCTGTTTGTGGTCTCAATCCCGATTCCAGCCTCACCTGACCGGGCCACACCCTAAATCCCAAGCCTGGTCCACCCTCCAGGAGACCCCAGACCTGAGCTCAGAGGCTAAGTCCTCAGGCCCAGGCCCGGAAGTAAACCTGCTCCTGACTTTGACCTCCCCTTGATCCCAATTTGTCCCTTACCCAGACGCGCTGGTCTTGCACATGTCAATCAGGGCTTTGATCCGGCCCCGCCCGCACCCCAGCAGTTCCGGAAGGGCCAGGCCAAGTCTGCTGGAATTCAGTAGTGCCAGGAACTGTCCTACCTCTGCTAGACGTGGTGGCCGCAGGCTTCGGACAGCCTGACCCAAAAGTTCACTTTCAGCTGGGGCCCATCTGCTTCAGTTGCTGAGTTTTGGGGGTCACAGGAGGGGGAACAGACGGGACGCTCCCACGGGGGCACTAATGGTGCTGAGGCCTCCGCCGCCCTATTTATCTTCTCCTGGAACTGCCTCACGTTCATACAAGAGGAATCTTCTTCCTTCTTTAGCCCCCTGGGGACCCCAAACCACCCCCCTCCTCTCCTGGGGGGTGCATCGGAAGTTTATCTGGAAGTTGAGGACCCCTGCACCCCATACAAAGGACTACCAGCTTGGAGCTGATACAGGCCACCCCAAACCTGTCTCTTGACCTGTCCCCCCAAAACTCTGGTACCCCGGACTTCCTTGTTGACTACTACATTTCCTCCTGTTCAATGCAAGACTGCTCATTGGCTTCCCCTGACATTTGGGGGAGCACAGCGGATGTGGAGTCCCTGAGTGTAGGAGTCAAAGTCTGACTCCAGAAGGAACTGGGCCCCCCTGGCGTAGCTGTGTGCCCCCCTCAGCCCAACTCCAGACACTGCCTCACCCCTGCGTCCAACCCCCTCCCCTGAATCATCAGGAGGTGTGGACCAGGTAGGGGGGTCGAGTGAGGGTTGGGGGGTGTCCCCAGATCCCAATGGTCCTGCCTTTATTCTCGAGGGGTCCGTGTGCCAAGAGGAGGCCGCTTCTGGTGGATTCCACTCGCTTACACCCACCAGGGGCTGGAGGGGATGTGAGAGTCCAGCATCTTCCAGCCCTGACCATGCCCTGCTGGGCCTCGGGTCAGAGAATAAACTGGTGGACTGTGTCTGGGTGTCCATACTGCCTGGGGCTCGCCCCTCTCACTCTCTGTGTGGAGGGACACCAGTGCACAGTGCCCCAGAGCCAGCTGCCCGAGAGCAAACAGGGTGACACAGGAGAGGCTGTGCCTTCCCGCAGTATGGTGTCTCCAACCAACTCAGTTCTAAAGGTCTCCAGACCCCACGTCCCCACACCACAGCACCCCACATTGCTGAGGGTGCCATCTTCCATCCTGGGAGAGTTTTGGGCTTCCTTTACACATGAGAAGTCCCATGTCTTCTGTTCTCCGTGGAGGAGGGTGGCAGAGGCCAGGTTCAACTCCGGCATCTCCAGATGTCTGGGGTGAAGGTAACAGCCATCAGAGGGACTGGGGGTGAGTGAAGGAGAATTTTAATTAACACAGGAATAATGAGCCTAAGACCCGGCAGTCTCCTTCCCTGGAAATTCTAAATACATCACTTCTGCCAAGGAGTTTGTTTTTTGCTTTTTCTTTTTTTTCCTTTTTGGGTCACACCCAGCGATGTTCAGTGGTTACTCCGGGCTCTGCAGCCAGTAATCCTGGCGGTGCCTGGGGGACCATATGGAATGATGGGGATTGGACCTGGGTTGGCTGCGTGCACGGCAAATGCCCTATCTGCTGTACTGTAGCTCTGGCTCCAAGGATATATTCTTTTGGAGGGGGGATGCTTTGGTGTGGGCCCGCAGGTTTCTGGAGACCATTGAGTACATGGGATTGAACCTGGTCATCTACGAGCAGGGTGAGATTATTCTGTTGTTGTTCTGTTAACTTTGAACAAGAGAAGTGCTGAACCCACCTTGCTCTCTCTGTGACCCAGCTCTTTGGAAAGGTTTCCAGTTATAGTCAACCCCACGTGCCATCACCCCACGTTCTGAGGGTGCCCCAAACCTCTTCTACAGAGAAGATACAGGGATACAGCAAGATACAGCTCAGAACCCACCACGTTGGGGTGAGGGAATCGCCACCAACGGACTGAGGCTGTTTTGGTTCTATTTTGTTTGTTCATGGTTTGGGGGCCACAAACCCAGCAACGCTCAGGGGTTCTCCTGGCTCTGCACTCAGGAATCACTCCGGTGTGATGGTCGGGCTGTGTGGAGAGCCAAAGAAAGAACCATGGACCTGTGACTGCAAGCCAGAGCACTCACCGCTCTGCTCACGTCCCAGAGGCTGCACTGTTTGCTTGATCCTTAATGACCCTGTCCCTCACATTGAAGCAAAGCAAAGGACTGGAAATCTCAAGCGTGGGAAAAGTCGGGCCGCGGTAGTTTCGCGGAATAGCCACGAGATGGCGATATGGGCGTTTTCTTTCCTCCCCAGGCCCGTTTCTCTTAAGAGTTTTCCGCCCTTGAGTTAGCTTCAGCGTTAAGTATGGGGTAATTAAGGATCAAGCAAGCCGCTTCCACAGGTGCAGCGGTAGGAGAGCCTGTGGGTGCTTGTCTTTTACTTGAGTAACCTGAGTTCGATTCCGCCTTCGGGTCTTTGTGGGGTACATGGCTGAATCTCCTCTAGGGGTCGAATGGGTTGCCCCAGCTTTGTCTCTGGACCTCGAGGGGTGCAGAGGATTGAACATGGCCTGGAACGAGCAAGGCAAGGTTATTTTCTTACATTATTTGTTCTCTTCGCTCTGAGCAAGAAAAGTTCTGAATCCCCCTTGCGATATCTGTGATCGAGCCCTTTGAGCTGTTACCGACTGGATTCCACGGGACATCAAAAGACCACATGGCCGCCCACCTACAAGATGGTCAGACTTCGTCAAAACTCTGAATGAATGGTTTGAGGCTCTTCGTGTTCCTGGAGCGAGCAGATGCCGTTGGGCTACAGTAGCACACCACAGGGATGAATGGAGACATTACTGGCGTCCGCTCGAGCAAACCGAAGATCAACAGGATGACAAGTGATACAAGTGACACAAGTTTCTGGTTGGGGTCACACCCGTCAATGTTCTGGGGTGGCTTCTGGCTATTCTTTCATTAATTTCTCCTGTAGGTGCTCAGGGAACTATATGGGGTGCTTGGATTCGCGAGGGGAGCGCACTTGATCCTTAATCATTGACGCCAAACCCAGGGCTGGAAATCTTCCCTGTAAACCCGGGACGCACTACTTCCTCTCCATCACCACAAGACGGCGCTGTGGAGCATTTCCGTCCGTGTCCCTGTCCCTGCGTTTCTATCAGGAATGTCCACCCCTGCTCCTGACCTCCCTCCAGAACCTGCTGAAGCTCCCCGGACTTTCCAGCTCTCAGGAGAAAGACCCCTAATCCTCACCCACCTCTGCAGCCCCCCACCCTGCCACACCAGTGCTCTGGCTTTATCTGGGGGTGGCTAGAGTAGAGCTAAAGGTGTGGGGGTTCGAGGCTTCCTATGGTGCAGGGGATCGAACCCAGGTGGGCCGAGGCAAGGCAAGAGCCTGCCCACATTCCTGTCCCATTTTCTTGACCGTTTTTTAAGGTTTCCCATCACGGTCATCCTCACACCTCTTCCCACCCCCCCATACTTTTTTTTTTTTTTTTGCTTTTCCGGGTCACACCCAGCGTTGCTCATGATTCCTCCTGGCTCTGCACTCAGGAATTACTCCTGGCGGTGCTCAGGAGACCATATGGGATGCTGGGGATAGAACCCAGGTCCACCACGTGCACAGCAAACACCCACCCCGCTGTATTCTAGCTCCGTCACCCCACTCTGTACATTTTGAAGGACCCCCAAACACTCTCTTACTCCCTGCCAGAGTTTTGGGGAATCCCATAGATTTCAGATGTTCTAAACATTGTGCTTGCCCTGTTCACCGCGGTGGAGGGGTATGGGCGGAAATTTCAGTCTGGTAACCCCCGAGTTTTGGGGTGAAGTGGGGGGGGCTTGTTTAGGAATGAATGTGCAGAATTAGCACATGGAGATGGAGCACAGAAATATCCCACGATCTCCAAGGATTTTCAAAAAATTTATTCAGAGGTTCGGTGGTTCCTCCAGTGGGGTGGGTGGAAGAGCGACTTGAAGGTCCACACTTCCTCCTGAATCTTCCAACCCAAAGCTTATTTCTTCCTTCCTCCCTTCCTCCCTCCCTTCCTTCATTCTTTCTTTCTTTGATTTGTTTGCATTTTTGCATTTTGGGTCACACCTGGCGATGTACAGGGGTTACTCCTGGCTCATACACTCAGAAATCACTTCTGGCAGTGCATGGGGGACCCTATGGGATGCTGGGAATCGAACCTGGGTCGGGCCCCATGCAAGGCAAACGCCCTACCCCCTGTGCTATCACTCCAGCCCCAGGGAGTACTTGATCTTAATCTCCCCTTTATCCTTCATCAGTGAAGGAAGAGACAAATAGTTGGGCTGGGCTTTTTGTTCTCCAGGGAGAGGGGAATGAGGAGCACTCAGACATGAGGGGTGATAGGGTCCATGGCAGCAAATTTTAAATAACGGGGGTCGGGACAGAGAGATGGGAGATCGAGGCAGGGGTTTTGCTGTTTGTGACCGACCTGGGCTCTCGCACCCTTTCTGGTTTCTTGAGCTCCCTGGAGGGGGGGTGGTCTGCCCCAAGACCCTGAATACCCAAATAAAATAAGGAAGCCAAAGCCACTTTGGCAAGTTCCTGCCGTTGTCCTGGGAGAGGGTGGGGTTCAGACTGTTTCTCTAATTCCCATCACTAGTTGGTGTGGCCAAAGGCAAACCAACCTTCATTAAAAAATAATAAAGGTAATAAAGGGCTGGAGTAATAGCACAGAGCAAGGTACAGTTACTTGCACACTGTAGCCTGGGGTTCCATTCCTGGTACCCCATATGGTCCCCCTGCCTGCCAAGAATAATTCCTGAAATCAGAACCAGGAGTAAAACCACTGGGTGTGGCCCTGAAATCAAAACTAAAATAAAAAATATTTTAAAAAACAAGCACATACACCCATGCAGCACTCACACACAGACTCGGGGTAAAATGCACGCGGCCCAAGCTGGGCGGGGTAGTACAGTAAGTGGGGCACTGGCTTTGCAAGCTGCTGACCAGAGTCCCATCCCCGTCATCCCATAGCGTCCCCTGAGCACCGCCAGGAGTGATTCCTGAGTGCAGAGCCGGGAGGAAACCCTGAGTATCGCCGGTGTGTGGCCCAAAACAAAACAGGGAGAAGCACACAGGCAGGAATTTGGAAGGAGGCGCAATTAATAGTTTCCAGAGACCTCTGGAAGGAGCTCACAGAGCGTTCCAGAATGAGGAACAGCAGCAGGCAGCGCCAGAAGCGCCAGGGCACGCCCCCTGATTTGCATATGCTGCTGGGCAGGTTCCCAGGACCCCTAAGGAATGGCATCTTGTACTCTGGGGCAATTTCAGCCCCTGACTCCCAGCTGTGGAAGGGGGGAGGCCAGGGTGGATCTCCCAGGATGGACAGAGCCAGCTGATGGAGGGGGTGACAGACACAAATGGATCAAGGCCCTGGCCCCATCAAATCCTCATCCTACCCCCCTCCCTCAGGACCCCCCAAATGCATCCATCTGTAGGCTCAGCCAGATCCACACGTGATGACCCACATGCACACACAAGCATACACACACACGCACATGCACACACAAAGTGCACACACATCGAAGCACACACAGGTGCACAGAGACACGCAAAAGACATACTCACCCATAGACTACAAATATCGGGGCCCTCCTAGACTTCTGACTCTAGTTGGATGAACAGGTGCGTCAGCAAAGCCAGAGGGGTGCCACAGAGGAAAAGAAGGTAGGGAGGAGAGTAAGAAGTTCTCTTCAGTTGCGGGAATCACAGCGGGCTTCCTGGAGGAGGGGTCCTTGCAGCCGACGTGGAGTGGGTGTCTTTTGGTGCAGTGGTTCTGGGACTCACACCCTTTTGGGTGGGGCAGGGTCCAGATACCTGAGCTGTCTGGACTGGCTGGCCGAACGCTGCAGCTCCGGGAATCGAACTCCTGCAAGGCAAGTAGGTCTTATTCTGTGTCATGGGAAGGAGCTAAGTCAGAAGGGGGTTGCGGCCAGGAAACGGCTGAGAAACGCTGCACAGTCACCGGAGCACAAGGGAGAGAATTTTTAAAGATTGATGTTCGGGGGTCACATCCAAAGGTACTCAGAACTGACTCCTGGTTCTGTGCTCAGGGATCACGCTTGGAGAGTCTCAGGGGAGACTATGGGCTGCGCAGGATGGGACTCACACAGGCTGTGTTCAAAACACCTTCCCTGCTGTGCTACAGCTCCAAGCTTGTTCCTGTCTGGCTGTGCCACCAGCATCGCACTCGGCATGTGCAAGGGCACCGGGGATCATACCCAAGGCCTCACGCCGGAGACACTCAAACATATGGATTTATTTATTTATTTATTTATTTATGAATCACCGTGAAAAACAGTTACAGATGTACAAACTTTGGTGATTACGTTTCAAACATGAAATGATTGAGTACCCATCCCTACACTAGTGCTCGTTCTCCACCACCAATGTTCCCAATATCCCTCCTGCCACCCCCCCCCCCCGCCTCTGTGCAGAGCCATTCCCTCTTACTCCCCCTCTCCCTCTGAGGGCTGTGGTTTGCAACACAGGTCCTGAGTGGCCCTCAGGCTTGATCCATAGTCTACTTTCGGCGCGCACCTCCCTTCCCCAGTGAGTCCTCCAACCATCGTTTACTTAGTGGTCCCTTCTCTGTCCCAGCTGCCCTTTCCCCAGCATGCGAGGCCGGCTCCAAGCCTGGAGCCATCCTCCTGGCCCTCAGCTCTGCAAAGTAGGTGTTAGTCTCCTATTATGTTACTTTTTTTTTTTAGTGTTTGGGCCACACCCCTGGTGATGCTCAGGGGTTGACCCTGGCCGTGCTCAGGGATCACTCCTGGCATTGCTCAGGGATCCTATGCGATGCTACAGATTGTACCTGTCAGTAACCTGGGAAGCAAATTCCGTCCCCACTGTCCTATTGCTCCAGCCCCTGGAGTGTGGGAATTCTTTTGTTTGTTTGCCAGGGCCACACACCCAGCAATGCTCCAGGGTTACTCCTGGCCGTGCTCGGAGGACAATACTGGATGCCGGATCGAACCCAAGCTGGCTGTGTGCAGGACAGATGCCCGCCCTGCTGTGCTCTCCCTCCAGCTACAAACCCTTGGAGACATTTTTGGGGGGAGTCATACCCGGCAATGCTCAGGCATTACTCCAGGCTCTACACTCAGGAATCACTCCTGGTGGTGCTTAGGGACCCTATGGGAGGCCGGGATAGAACCGTGGTTGGCCGCGTGCAGAGCAATCGCCTTCACCTCCTGGCCCTGTACTGACTCTCCAGCCCCTGCGCGGGTAAGACTTTCAGGGGTCGGAGCCATAGTCCAGCGGGGAGGATGCTGGCCTTGCACATGGCCAACTGAGCTTCGATCTCTGGCATCCCGTAGGGTCCCTGAGCACCACCAGGATTGATCCCTGAGCACCACCAGAGGTGATCCCCAAATAAAAACCAACCAACCAAACACAATGTTTAAAGTGTCGGGCACAATTTGGCTGGTAACTGCCCTGGTTGTTTGGGGCCAGAGAAATAGTACAGCGGGCAGGGCACTTGCCTTGCATGTGGACAATACTACATTTCTGGCACTGTAGCTCCTGAGCACTGTCAGAAGTGAACATTAAGTGCCGAGCTAGGACAAATTTTTGAGGATTGCCTGGATGTGGCCCAAAAAATAAAAGAGAAACCATAACAAGGGGAGTGGAGTGTTATCACATCAGGTAGGGTGTTTGCCTTGCACGTGCACAACCTGGGTACGATTCCTAGCATCCCATATGGTCCCCTGAGCACTGAGTAATTCCTGAGTGCAGAGTCAGGAGTAACCCCTGAGCATTGCTGGATTGACCCAAAAGGCACTGTAGCAGTGTCGTCCCGTTGTTCATCGATTTGCTCCAGCGGGCGCCAGTAATGTCTCCATTGTGGGGCTGTTGTTACTGTTTTTGGCATATCGAATATGCCACGTATAGCTTGCCAGGCTTTGCCATGCATGTGGGATGCTCTCGGAAACTTGCTGGGCTCTCCGAGAGCGATGGAGGAATCAAACCCAGGTCAGCCGCGTGCAAGGCAAATGCCCTACCCACTGTGCTATCGCTCCAGCCCATCCAAAAAAGCAAAAACAACAACAAAAAAAAACAAAAAAAGCCAACAAAATAAAACCATAACAAAGGTCCCAGTATCCTGGATGCAAAGCCTGTGCTCAGACCTTTTGTTTTGTTTTGGGCAACACCCAATGGTACTCAGGGCAGACGCCTGACTTTGTGCTCAGGAATCACTCCTGGTAGTACTTGGGGAACCATATGGGATGTTGGGGATCGAACCCACGTCAGCTGTGTGCCAGGCAAGTGCCTTCTCTGAAGAACTAAGGCTTGGGTACCTGTGCTCATCCTTTGAGCTTGGCCCAGTAATTTTTATCTCCACTTGTTCTGGGCTGCGGTCCGAAATGGTGGGATCCTTTTTCACTCAGGATCCAGAGCATTCTATGGAGGGACCCCAACCCCACAGCCCTGTCCAAGGCCTCCTCACCATGGACAGGGACTCTTGTGGGGTTCCCACTTCTTGCCCCAGTGCTATGAATCTTGCCTCGCAGGCCTCAGTGGTCCAGGATTGCTTCCAGGAAAAATTCTCCGACTCCTTCGGTGGAGAGGCTGGGCCCGCTGGACCATGTGGTGTTCTACTTTCATTTGGTCTCATTTTGGTGTTGGTGCTTAATGCTGACTCCTGGCTCTGCTCTTGGGAATTACCCCTGGGGGTGCTCAGAGGACCCTATGGGATGCCAGGGATTGACCTTGAGTGGAATGTATGCAAGGCAAATGCCCTCCCCGCTGTCCTACCACTCCAGCCCCCTGTAGCCTTATTTTATTTTTTTGCATGAGGTGACGGGAAAGTCAGATTGGACATCAGTCCTCTGGGTTGGAGTCAGAGGTAGGACAGCGAGCAGGTGCCTGGCTTGCCCAGTTTGGTCCCTGGTGCCACTTAGGGTCCTCCAAGCCCCACCAGGAATGATTCCCTCAGTGCAGAGTCAGCCTGAGCACTGCTGGGTGTAGCCCCCCAGCCAACCCCAAGAGCAAACAGAAAAGCACTTGGTCCTGGGAGCTCTGCAGCTTCTGAGCCGCCGCGTGGGCCCGCCCGGCCCCATCTGGGTCAGCAGTCCCACCTCCCCCATCCTGTCTCTGTGAGGACCTGGAGGACAAAGGCTCTCGCTAGGTACCTCCGTTGCCTCCCAGCCACTGTGGCAGAATGAACCAGGTCACTGCCGAGGGTCACACGGGCAGGAAGGGACAGAACCAGGGGGGCCCTACGCCTCCCGGACACCGGCCTTCCCTCCTCCCTCTGGCAAACCAGCCCAGACCCGCACTTCCCTGCATGCACAGGGCCAGGCAGGATTCTCCGGCCCACCCCACACCCCCGGATGGTTTTGGCTTGTCTGGGAGGCCACACCCAGCGATGCTCAGGGATCTCTCATGTCGGGGCTCAAGGAGAGCCGATGGGGTGTCAGGGATCACTGCTCCAACCCCCAAGTTTGATGGTCAATCGCCTTTCCCATCACCCCGTAAATTGTTTTCTAAAAGCTATGGAGGAGTGATGAGGTCCCCATGGAGGGGAGAGGCAAAGCAAGCTTGGGGTGTGTCTGGATGGAGGACAGCGTGTAGAGTGGCTGCCTTGCATGCAGCTCACCCAAATTTGGTCCCCAGCACCCCAGATGGTCTCCCGAGCCCCACCAGGAGTGACCCCTAAGCACAGAGTCAGGAGGAAACCCTGAACAGTGCTGGGTATACCCCCAAAAAAGTAAGGTTGGGGGCTTTGAGAAGGAGCTGGGGACACCCAAGTTCTTTTCCTGGCAAAGGACTCTGCTGGGGACACACTTTAGGATTCTCTCTGCTCCCCCTGCTCTGGCTCTCTCAGCTGGAATCAAAAGCAAGAGGAGGTCCCAGGAGGTGGGGGAGAGGGAGAGGGAGGGAGAGAGAGATTGGGGGAGGGACACAAGAGTCAGGGCAGGGAGTGTCTGTCCCCCTCCTTTCCCAGCTCCATCTTGGCACCAGACCCCTGTCCTCACCTCACTGCCTCCCATCCACCAGGTCCCCACTGCCTTCATTTGTAGTGGGTTTTAGTGGTGGCGGCCACACCCAGCAGTGCTCAGGGCTGACTGCTGGCTCTGTGCTCAGGAATTGCTCCTGGCCAGCTGAGGGGACCATACGGGATGCTGGAGTCTGAACCCCGTGTAAGGGCGAAACTGACACCACGACAGGCGGCAGAAATGAGAAAAATCAGGTGGCCCCGGGTTTAATTCCTGGAACTGAAACAGATTCAGTTTCCCAGCAATAAAAAAATGTGTAACTAGCCAACCTGAACCCACCTGAGAAAGTTTCTGGACTCAGCAAGTGGGCTCAATTAATCAATTCTCACAATGCCCCAGAAGGTGCTTTTTGTTTAAAAAGAATGAGAAGACTATGTAATCATAAAATTGGTACTGATACTGGAAATTATTGTTTAATTGTTGTCTTACCATTGTTACCCTAGACACTTAGTTACCTTTGGTAACTAAGTCAGATCCTTTTCTAAAACAATAAGGCATGTACTGCTTATGTAATCAAACCCTATATAAGCTGCTTGCTGCCTGAAGTCGGGGTCCTATCAAGAGACCACTCTGTGGGTGAGATAGATGACCCCAGGATACTGGAATAAAACTCCTACTGCTTTTGCATTATCATGTTCATGTCTCTGTCCGTCTTGCTACTTGGGAACCCGGAACCCTGGGTTTAACATCTGGGGGCTCATTCCTCAGGATTCCCAAGTGGAAAAGCAGGCAGACCACATCTCAGTATAGGAGTTTCTATTATGAAAACCTGCAGTCACTCAGGGGCGGTCTCGTTGAGACTGAGAGGCCTGAGTGAAGGGGAGACAGGTCAGGGGCATAAAGCCATGTTTCGTGATGGCCCACACAGGGGCGTTAGGCCAGCTCACCAGGGGATCTGGGATTTGGCAGCCAACTGTCGACTCAGTAGAAGGGCGTAAGGCCACCTCGCCAGGCGAGGAGGCTGGCAGCTAAGTATTATGGGAGACGTCCCCGATGATTTTTTTCTTTTCTTTTTTTTAAGTCTCCAGAAAGCAGTGGCAGTGCAGATGGAGACACTGGGAGAAGCCTCGGGGACTTGTGTACAAGGGTTGGTGTCTGTCTTTGGTGTTCATTTGTCTTCCTTGTGTCATATTCTTTGGATTACTACGTGTGTGTTGAGTCTGACTGTTGTTTTGGTATTCGAGCCCTTCATCTGTGAATTTGTCATGGGTCAGAATCAGTCGACCCCACTTTCCCTTGTGACTGGCCATTTCAGCAATTTCAGGTCCAGGGGCAGCAGCCTCTCGGTAGAGGTGAAGAAAGGTAAACTGATAACTCTTTGTTCTGCAAAATGGCCAGCCTTCAACGTTAGCTGACTAGCAGAAGGTACTTTTGATCTGGGGACCTTTCTGAAAAGTTAAAGGTAAAATTTTTCTTTCCAGGACTGGGAAGACACCCGGAAAAGACCCCTTACATCCTGGTCTGACAGGAACCGGTTAAGAGAAGCCCTCTCTGGTTAAAAACAAGAGTGTTGTAAAAGAGTGCAGAGATAAAATTAGTCTACTTAGTTTAATAACAGAGGTATAGCAGCCATCAAAACAAAGTTTTGTCATGTCTTCATAAACATATGCTGTTGTCTAAAAGTTTTCTGAGTACCAATGGCCTCTTTCTATGTCTAAAAAGTGTGAAATTGCTAACGTATCTAGTGTAAAAACCTTATGATTTGAGGGAATTAAGAACTTTAAAAGTAAGCCAAAGAAGGTTTTCCTACTTTCATAAAAATGAATGGTTTATATTTGTTTGTATTTGCACTGGATTATTAGAATGTGAGTTCAAATTATTGTGGAACATGAAAACAAGTTTCAGAGTAATGGATTTCAATGTGAGTGTTTCAAGTCATAAGATTGGTGCAAAATTTCTTACCCTACCAGTGTTTTTATTGATTTCTGAGATTGTTGGTAACCTAAATTTCAGGAGCTACCAAGACCACAGAATTGTGCCTTGATAAAAGTTAAAGATATCGGGTTTTCCTGCTGGAGTCCAGAGCAGCTTTCTTTTTATTGAAGGAAAAATAATTCAAACGGCTAAGAACAGTCCATTTGGCTTTAGTGGTTTCTGAGAATGGAGAATTGTGTGGGTGAGGCTCAAGGCCCTGAGCGGCCCCAGGACCTGCAGAGACACCACACAAGTGGACAATAACTGGTAGGGTCTCTTTTTCAAACTATTGTCAATTAGTCTACACAGTAACTTTATTTCACTTAAGCTTTGTTACCAGGTATCAACCTAGTCTTGACCTTAAGAGTAACGGTTTATCTACAAATATGGAATCCTTACTGCGCCTGGGAATCTGTGAGTGTTTTAATTCTTTTATATCTGTTTCCCTAGAAATTGGAATTCTAAAGATAAAATTTCTAATGAACTTTGGCCAAGCAGATATGTTACAAAGATCTTTAATTGTGAGCATTGTAAACTTTTTGATATCTTTGAGACTGATGTAATGCTTTTGACCCTCGCATATCGCGGTGTGGCTGGGCCAATCGAGGTCACTCCCTGGAGGGCGGGACCGGGGCGGGGCCAATCCAGGCCATTCCCTGGAGAGCCTGGCTGCTGAGGCGTCCACGGGCTGCAGTGCCTCCTGATGGCTACTGCTGGTACTGCAGGTGCTGATATCCACCCAGCCCAGCACCTTGTCAAGGCGGTATCTGGAGAAGGGACGCTCTGTCCCCTCTCCGCTCCTCCCTCCACCCTCCTTCCCATCTCCCCTTTCTCATCCTCCTCATTCGTTCTGTCATGATTTAGCACGGAGCTCCAGGCAGCCAGGCAGTTCCAGCTGCCCCACCACCCTGCCCCTGCCCCTGCCCAGCGGCCCACCTGGGACGCCGACCTATCTCCCTGAACTCCCCACCTGCCCTGAACTCCAAGAACTCCAGGTTTTCCTCTCCGTGGCTGTCATATGCCCTCCCCCCATTACCCCGCCACTGAGCAGGGGTTCCTTGGGTTCGCAGCGTCCCTAGCAGAGCCTGAAACACGGTGGGCATGCAGCAAGGCCAGCGGCAGGGATGGATGGGTGGGAGCACGGGGCTCCCCCGCATTCCACAGAGCCTTGTTTCGTCTCGCACTGTGGGCCACCCTGCCAAGGGAGAACTGGGGGAAGAGCTCTCCCCACCTGACCCATAACATCCCCACCTCCCCTCAGCGAAAGCTCCTGGACTCGACACATCAGGATAAAAGCACCTTCTTCCATGCCTGAAATCATAATAGACTTTGTTTTTGTTTTGGGGTGACACCCAGCGGTGCTCCGATGACTCCTGGCTCTGTGCTCACTGCTGGCAGTGCTCTGGGATCACTGCTGGCAGTGCTCGGGGGACCCTGTGCGGTGCCAGATATGGAACCCGGGTTCATCGTGTGTAAGTCAAGTGCTCTCCACGCTTTACTCCGGCTCTGGGCCCCGTGACTAAAATTCTGTCCTTCCGGGCCACTGCTGCTGGGGTAAACACTGTCCTCCCAGGCCCCTTTGCAGTGTCTCAAAAGGCAGGAAGTAGAAGGAAATCTCGAGGTTTTCAGAGCACAGGAATTGGCTGTTTTAGTAAGAGCCCAGTTGGGGGCTGAGCCCAAGTGGGGCTACGGCGACACCTACTGGTGAGAGGAGGTTAGCGCAGAGCCTCTGAGTGTCCCTGATTGTGTGTGTGTGTGTGTGTGTGTGTGTGTGTGTGTGTGTGTGTGTGTGTGTGTGTGTGTGAAGCAAGAGGATTTTCTTTTTTCTTTTCCTTCTTGGGCTACTCCCAGCGATGCTCAGGGCTGACTGCTCTCTCTGCATCCTGGAATTACTCCTGGCTGTGCTCAGGGGAACGCTGCGGGATGCTGGGAGTCAAACCCGGGTGGGCTGTGTGCAAGGCCAGCGCCCTCCCCGGTAGACTGATGCGCAGGCAGGGGACCACTGGCAACGGTCCACGGCGCCCTCTGGTGGCTATGCGGTGGAACTGCCGCGGCCCGACTTCCCCAAGGTAAAGATCTCCAGTCTCGGCCTCAGTGTTGGGCTCGGGGTCATGAGGGGTCGAGCAGGCAGCCTGGGGCCGTGGGTGGAGTCCTGAGCCAGGAGGGCGCTCGCCTCGTGCGGGGTGACCCGGGTTCTGCTCCTGCGCCCACAGGTTTCCCGAGCACCGTCAGAGGGTTCCTGAGGGCCCCGAGACGCAGACGAAAGCCTTTCAGGGGGGACCCTCAGGCCAACGGGGGGGCCGAGCCGGGTCTTGCTCCCACCGCCTCCCCCCGCCCTAGACCGCGGAGGGGTGGGGGTGGCGGGGCCAGGAGGGAGAGATTCTCCCGCGCGCTGCTGGGCTCGGCCCCCACGCCCGGGTGGGCCCATGCTCGGCTCCTGCCGCCGGCCTGAGGCGACCCCGTGGGCCTAGTGGCCCGCACGTGACCAGGCGCAAACCGAGGGCTGGAAATCTTCAGGCCAGAGGAGCGGCGGGCTCGGGCTCGGGCCAGACTTGAGGGCCCCCCCCCCTGCGCCACCACCTCCCCCCTCCCCCCTCCCCTCCCCCGCCCCAGCCCCGCTCAGCCCGAGGTCGACCCTTGAGTCACCCTTTCTCTTTCTTTTTTTTAAGTAAATTCATCTACTGCATCACCGTGAGGGAGGGAGCCGCCCGCGGGACGGGGTCGTGGGGGGCCCAGGAGGGTCCTTTCTCTAGAGCAGCTCCCATGGAGCTCTGCTGGGGGGACTGCCACGACCGCTCCGGCAGGGGGCGCTCGCGAGGAGAGCGGGTCGGCTCCAGGCCTCCTCCCTACCCGTTTGGGTCCAGAGGGGGTGAGATGGCATTCTGACTCCAAGAAACGGAGCTGATGGATCGTCACTTCGGAAGGGAAAATGAGGGAGGGAGTGAACGAATGAATCAATGAATGCTACACCCACTCCATCTTGGGAGCCAGGCAGGGGGCTCAGTGGTACAGCGCCCGGCTCGCCTGTATTTGGGGCCCAGCAGAAAAAGAGAAAGAAAACAACAGTCCTTCCTGGGTGCTGGTGCTGTGTGTGTGTGTGTGTGTGTGTGTGTGTGTGTGTGTGTGTGTGTGTGTGAGAGAGAGAGAGAGAGAGAGAGAGACAGACAGACAGACAGACAGACAGACAGACAGAGAGGGAGGGGCAGCACATGGCCCAGGGAACAGTGCCATGGGACTTCAGCATAGCGCACTTTCCCTGGGAGGTGGAGAGAGTGGCACCAGGAGAAGAGGCCCAGGCTATGTGACGGCAACATGCCCTTGGACACTGCATCCCCTATTTCAAGGAATGGGTATTCCTTCCTGTGCTCAGTGACAACCACTTCACGCTTCCTCCCTACCTGTACCTTACTTGCAGCTAAGTCAAAATGACAAGTTGCTTGCTTGCTTTCCTGCTTGCTATTTACTTACTTATTTATTTACTTATTTCACTGTATAACTGTGTCACTGTCATCTAGTTGCTCATCGATTTGCTCAAGCGGGCACCAGTAATGTCTCCATTGTGAGACTTGTTTCTGTTTTTGGCGTATTGAACCACCACACCACAGGTAGCTTGCCAGGCTCTGCCATGCTGGCGGGATACTCTTGGTAGCTTGCCGGGCTCTCTGAGATGGACAGAAAAATCAATATACAAATTATACCACAGAAAATTAGAGAATAGCCATTAAGAACTTCACTAATGAGTTTCAAACCAATACTTTAAAGAGACATTTAAGAATTTAAATAGACATTTAGCTCATAGCAATTTACTTTCAACAAGTTATTTCTACAGATTATCACTGAATCAGGGGCTGGAGTGATAGTACAGTGGATAGGGCACTTATCTTGCATGCAGCCTACCCGGGTTCAATCCCCTCCACCCCATACGTTCCCCTTGGCCTGCCAGGAGTGATCCCTGAGCACAGAGACAGCAGTAAGCCCTGAATACCACCAGGTGTGCCAACAAAACAAACAAAAACTACCATTAAATTACTCTACATTTTGTGTATTCAAAAGGGACATCATTAAAGTAAAAATGTGGTAAAGGGTTGTTGCATAGAATGGCTCCCTGAAAGTGGTCAATATCTAAATATGTAAACATCAAGCATGTTTGTCTTCCAGTGTCACCAGGCACTATGACTCAAGCACGCTGCCCCTATTTGTGCTGTGTGACCTGCTTCAGCGCCTGCTGTCCCCTGGGAGGGCCAGGCAACGGTGCGGGGCCGCAGGCTGCTCTGGCCTGGGCACTATGAAGGGTCCCAGAGCACGGACCTACCATCAACCCAAGCCCATGCAGCTGA
This sequence comes from Sorex araneus, assembly GCF_027595985.1. Taxonomy (NCBI): domain Eukaryota; kingdom Metazoa; phylum Chordata; class Mammalia; order Eulipotyphla; family Soricidae; genus Sorex; species Sorex araneus. The sequence continues at coordinate 11,988,961 of NC_073308.1, forward strand.
TGAGAAATTTTAAGAAGAGCTTTCAAACCTGTAACTCTCAAACTACATATACGCTCAAACCTCAGAAGTTATTCTGGGCTAAGTGCTCGGGGGTCTTACCTGGCAGGTTCTTAAAGGTCCCTGTAGTGCAGGAATAGAATCTGGAACTTCTGTGTGGAAGCATGCACTCCGGCCCGCTGAGATATTTCTCCGGTCCTGAAGCCCAAATTATTAACTGAGAAAGTTGAATACTCGGATAGTGCTTGGGAAATCATTTACTTGTTGTTATTTTTGTTTGGGGGACATGCCCTGCACTTAGGGCTTACTTACCTCACTCCTCAGAGCTTACTCCTAGCTTACTCCTAGCTCTGAGGAGTGAGGTAAGTAAGGCTTAGGGCTTACTCCTAGCTCTGAGCTCAGGAATCACTCTTGGTGGTGCTTGGGGGACCATCTGGGGATGGAACCCGACTAGGTCAGCTTCATGCAAGGCTGCATGCCCTACCCATTGTGCCATTGCTCTGATCTCTGGAAATGCCTTTTTAAAGATTAAAATTTAACTCCCCCTAGAAATACCCGATTATTACTGTAAAAAATGTGAAAAGGCATTATAAGTTGTTTCAGGAGTCACTCTGAAAAGTTATTCCAAAAATGTTCAGTGGCTGATGAATAAAAATGAACTTCAAGCTGGATTCATTTAAACTCTACTTTGCTCTTCCTTCTTCTGCCCCCTTGTGGGGGTACAGAGAAAGGGATGAAGTCCACAGAAAGGAACTCAAAATATCAAGACCAAATTTCAAGGGAAAAAGTATCAGGCCAGGAATAGTCAGGGTCATCAGCACCCGAGAGCCTGGGGATGCAGGACAACAGGCAGGGTGTTTGCTCACACGTAGCTGACCCAGGTTCGATCCCACACACCCCCCGACAGAGCCCCAAACCAAACCAGAACTATCGGTACATAAATAATATCTAAAAGTGATTTTAGTTTCTCACTGAACAGCTATTTTGGTTTAAAACGGTTACTACTGTGCTCTTCAATCAATATAACATCTTCTTACATGATTGAAAGTGAATACAAGTATCTTTTAGAGAAGGTCAGATATTTGTGGATGGAATTATCTGCTGTCTAGAATATGCTCCAAGTGCACAGCATGGAGAAAACAAAAACCTATACCTGCTGAAGCTAGGTATTTTATTGTATATCTTTGAAATTTCCAAAATAAAAATCAGGGTATAAAGAAATAGGTGGGGCTTGATCGATAGTACAGCAGATAGGATGTTTTCCCTGGCATACAGCAGACCCGGGTTTGATCCCTGACATCCCATATGATCCCTGAGCACTGCCAGAGGTGATTTCTGAGTGCAGAACCAGGTGATTTCTGAGTGCAGATTTCTGAGTGCAGAACTAACTCCTGAACATTGCCAGGTGTGACCCTCCACCCCCCCACAAAAAAAAGTGTAGGCTCCATCATATGAAATAAAGCACCTGAATAAGTCAGTAAATTTGTTTATCAATGTTTTTTATTCTTTTTCAGTTTTATTTCCCTTAATTTTTTATCAAAAAATTTTTGACAGGGCTGGGGTGATAGTACAGTGGTAGGGCATTTGCCTTGCATGCAGCTGACTCGGGTTCCGTTCCTCTGCCCCTCTCAGAGAGCCCAGCAAGCTACGAAGATTATCTCACCCACAGGGCAGAGCCTGGCAAGCTCCTGTGGTGTATTCGATATGCCAAAAACAGTAACAAGTCTCACAATGGAGACAGTACTGGTGCCCGCTCGAGCAAATTGATGAGCAACATGATGACAGATACAGTGATAATTTTTGATATCACTTGTCACTTGTCATCCATTGATCTTAGATTTGCTCAAGCGGCTGCCAGTAACATCTCCATTTGTCCCTGTCGAGTGCTAGTGTAGCTCAATGATATCTGCTTGCTCCAGGAACACAAAGAGCCTCAAACTGTTCATTCACAGTTTTGATGAAGAAGTCTGACCATCTCATTGGTGGGCGGCCACTCGGTCTTTTGACGTCCCGTGGAATCCAGTCGGTAACAGCCCTAGTCCAGTGGTCATCTCTGAATCTCTGACCATTAGAGAGTGAAACTATCCAATGATAACTACACACAAAAATAGAAATCTAAATTCTTAAAATCAAGCAAAGTGTTTTTATTCCATGGGTCAAAGAGAGAAATTTTATTTTAAAAGTTATATATTCTATGGAAATATTTTGAAATAAAATTGGAGAGAGAAACTCAAAGTATTAAATGTTTATATTATTTAAAAACAGATCATTCTAAAATCAGTAATCTAAGTTTTCTCTTTAAGATCTAGAAAAGGGAATGAGCAGTACATTTTATTTAAGCAGAAAAAAATAGATAAGGAAATTTAAGAGCATTATTTTCCTGAAAACAAAAAAAATGGAGAAAATGATTAAAATGCTGAAGATTTCTTTAAAGGCCATTAAAATAAATCTCCAACAAGACTGAAAGGAGAAAAGAAGAGAAATGAAAGCCATTACCAGTACGTGGAGAAAAAATAACCTACCCAAATGGATACAAAATAAAATAGGTCACATATGAAGGGTCCAAAATGTGTTTTACTGAAATAATATCTATTTCATTTTATTTATTTTTGTTTGGGGACTACCTGTGGGACTCAGGGATCTCTTAGGGGTGGTCAGGGGACCCTAGAAGGTCTAAGGATTCAACCCTGATTAGCCACTTTCAAGGCAAGCATCCTTCCCACTGCACTAACACTCTGGCACCCAGAAAGAAGATGGACTTTACAAGAATAAGTATAACTTTTAGAACTGAGAAATATGTTATCTAAAATTTAAAATTAGAGGCTGGAGTGATAGCACAGCGGGTAGGGCGTTTGCCTTGCACGTGGCCGACCCGGGTTCGGTTCCCAGCATCCCATATGGTCCCCTGAGCACCGCCAGGAGTAATTCCTGAGTGCAGAGCCAAGAGTAACCCCTGTGCATCGCCGGGTATGACCCAAAAAAGCAAAAAAAAAAAAAATTAAATTAATGGCCATGTGCAATAGTCCAGCGGGTAGGGCATTTGCCTTACACGCAGCCAACCCAGGTTCGATCCCTGGCATCCCGTATCATCCTCCCAGCACTGCCTGGAGTGATTCCTGGGTGCAGAGCCAGGAATAACCCCTGAGCATTGCTGGATGTGACCCCATAAAAAATCACTGCCACTGTCATCCTGTCACTCATCGATTTGTTCGAGTGGGCACCAGTAACATCTCTCATTGAGAGATTTATTGTTACTGTTTTTGGCATATCAATGCACACGGGTAGCTTGCCAGGCTCTGCCATGCGGGCTCCGTACTCTTGGTAGCTTGCCGCGTTCTCCGAGAGGGCGGAGGAATCGAACATGGGTTGGTCGCGTGAAAGGCGAAAGCCCAACCGCTGTGCTATCATTCCAGCCCATAAAAAATAAATAATTAAAATTTAATATTGACTAAGTAGCATAAGGAATCAGCATAAGAATCATCAAACTTAAAAACAATGAGTCTGGGGCTTCAATTCCCAGCATCCCATAAGGTTCCCTGAGCGCCGCCAAGAATTATTCCTGAGTGCAGAGCAAGGAGTGGCCCCTGTACATCTCTGGGTATGACCCAAAAAGCAAAAAAACATCCCACCAAACCCAAAACAATGAGTTCCCATTATCAGTCTACTTCTCTCCTACTTTTTCTTTCTTCCAAGGTTTCTGACTATCTCCAAATGAGGCTTCTTGTTCTTTTTATTAAATTTCCTTTAATATTACATGGATGGTCAGTTTGCTGGTGATAAATTTTGTAATTTGTTTTACACTACTTTACCATTGATTCACTGATTTGGTTTTTCTTTTTCTTTTTCTTTCTTTTTTTTCATTCTGCTGTTGAAGCCCTCTATTCTAATTTTTAAATTTCAGTTGTTACATTCTTTATCTCTATTATCTCTGATTGGATTTTTCTCAAGCTGATCTCAGACTTCTGCTGTTTTTATTGACATTACCTTCCACAGAAGTCATTTCAGTGAGTATCAGTAAGACAGTTGTTTTGAAGTCTTCCTCAGGTAGCTTTCTGTTGGATAATAATGGGTTGTCCTTGCTGCTCCCGCAGGGAGCTTAGGTTTATTGAGTTACTCCCACAAGAGTGCCCCTGAGACATACCCAATTCCATCAAGCACTAATAATCCTATATTGCTTTCTCTTTCCTTTATGTCATTTGCATACATTATTGAGCAATGCTCTTTTTGTATAGACTCAGGAAGACAGTTCATGTTATGCTTTGTCACATGGGAGTTAATTGGCTCCAAAATAATATTTACTCCTGGGCATCATATTGACTGGACTTAAACCTCACTTGCCCTTTCTTCCTAATACCCCAAAAGCAGGGTTCCAACAAATGGACTGGATGGACTCTGGGCAAGCAATTATCTACCCTGGCATCGAAAGGGGACAAGCTAAGCAGCAGAAGTATAATAAGTATAATAAGTTAAGTATAATAAGTTAAGAACAAGGTCATGGGACAAATTCTATCATGACCCAAAAATAAGTAGCTGCATAAGGACCCTGCTGGGGTTAGGAGAGACTCACCTGGCCTGAGGACTGTGGTCTGGAATATATAGCGAGATGTTCCCCCAAAGAGCCAAACTATAAGCTTAATATATCTCTTACTGTGTTCATACAAAATGACTAGAAGTATGATAAGAAGTACATTTACTCTCATTGTTTCAGTGGATTACTAGCTGAGGAAAGGAGAAAGAATTCACCCTGGATGGAATCCTGCCTTTGAGCAGATCTCCTAGTAATCTAGAGTGCTGAACCCTCCAATGAGATTTTGTCCTAGAGTTAATCTCCTAAAACTTCCCCTGAAGGGGTGGCTTTACCTCTGTTTGTTGTTATGACAATGTTCAACCCCACCTATGTGTACCCCACCCTTCATGATTTCTCTAGAACTATGCTGTAAGGAGTAAGAGGGGACTAGAAAGTCCGGGACTAGGAGGAGGACCAGATGAGGACGATGACTGGAAGGAGAGGACTATGAGACTAAGACGAGACTAGGAAGGAGATAAGAAAGGAGAGGACTCTGAGGTCTACGAGAAGACTAGAATAAGGGAACTATGATGACTGGGACTATGGCCAAAACTATGACTATGATTGTGCCATAAGGGGAGAAATTGGACTACACAGGGAGGGAGAGAGAAATCAACTGTCTACCCATCAGCCTGGAGCCCGGACCCAGTTTCTCCGTCCCCCTGGTCCTTCATCTGTCAGTCTACATCGTCTGTCCTGGGGAGGCGGCTCTTGGCCACCGATGGCTCTCGTCGCTGTTTGGGCATTCGTTTCTATTTTTGAAACTCGCATCTTTCATAGCTGGGTAACAGCAGGAGTACTTTCCAGTTGCTGTCTCTACCATCAATGTGTGCAAGTCTCTCCATCTCCCCTTATTTCTAGAATTCCACAAGGGCCTAAGCAGGGGATGGTGACTCTGCTCCAGAGGCCTAGGGGGACGAACCAGCTCTCCCGCAACAGATGCTCACCTGCCAGCCTTGCTCCAGAAACTCATAAATACATCTTGAAAGAGCTCAACTAGCCACAAGGATTTCTAGGACTGGGACATCTGGGGCACTCTCGGAGGGGACAGACCAGCACCTGCCCAAACAAAGCCCCAGCAACTGCTTGCTCTGGTCCTCTAAAGCTACTGCCCAATGGCAATTTTAAATCCAGCTAGACCACCCAGTAAAAATTCTGAATTCCCTGCATGATGTCTCCACCTCTACAATGCTGACAATCCTGTAATAGCACACCAGAACGGACGGGATGAAACCTAGAATCAACCAATTTCAACTAACGAAAATGGTAACACCGAAGGCTTCACTTGTAACAACATCTTAGTAATCCCTCAGACAAGGACTTAGTGTCCCCATGGTGAGATACAGCAATGTTCACTAATTTTCTTCTAAGGAAATCATTTTTGTTCATTCTGTTGGCAATTTATTGGTAACAAAAAATCTATATAAAATAAATGACTGTGGGTCTGCCACAGAGGCAGATTGAGGGGTGGTTGACATAATTGGAAACAATGGTGGAGAGAAAGGTGACTGTGGTGACATAATAAGGACTGGTGTTGGAATACTGAACACATGTAACACACCATCATGAACAACTTTGTATACCACAGTGTTTAAATAAAACAGAGCAGGGGAAGCCATGACTCCGAATTTGAGCAGGCTTGAGGAGTCACCAGGAATGCGTTGTCACGAGCCTGGCACTGGCTATGGCACCATGATGGAATGTCGCTGGGAGCAACGGTCCTCATTGTTTGGCCTCTTTGATGGCACTAAGTATGAGCATATCTGGACACTGTTTGAGATCTTAGATGCCTGGAAAAATCTGAGCCAGCTTCGAATAGGCTTAGGTAGTACCCATGGGCTCAGGTATGTGTAGGATATCATTGGTTTGTCCTTTCTCCCTTGCCACAAAGAGTTTAGGTTTATCTGGTAATAATCTCTAAACACTTTAAGACACATTGGTATGTCCTGTTCCCCTTGCCACAGGAAGCTTAGGTTTATCACAGTGCTCCCGAGGCACTTCCAGTCCACTGCGTTTATCTTAAACCCCTCTCCATGCTTTCTTCCCAAACCGGTCTAACATCTTTTCCCCCTAGTCAGACTCTGTTAACTTGTAGGGTCGGATTCCTCAGAAATCTATGATTTTATGTGTATGAGTGAAATATTGTCTTTCTCCTCTCTTTATGTCTTTTGAATAGTTTTGTTTAAAGCAATGTACTTTTTGTATGGGCAAAGGAAGACAGTCAATAATATGCTTTTGTAACTTGGGATTTAATTAGCTTTAAATATTATTTACTCCTGTGAATCTGCTTTCTCGACTTTAGCCTCAGTTTTCCTTAGTTCCTAGCACCCCAAAATCAGGGTCCCGACAAGGGACTGAAGGGGCCAAGGGCAAGCTGTGAGCTACCCTGGTATTGATATGGGCCAGGACAAAGCGCCATGATTCTTAACCATAAGTTAAGAGCTTGATCATGGACAAATGCTGTCATGATCCAAAAGCAACGACGAGACTAGGACGCTGCTGTGGATAGGAATGACTAATCTGGCCTGAGCACTGTAGTCTGGATTGAGATGGCCCCAGGAGAGCAATTCTATAAGCTTAATGTATCTCTTACTGTGTCCATACAAAATGATTACTATTATGAATGCTTATATGTTAGTTTGGACAAAGAGAGGAGAAACACACCCATGGGATTCTGCTCTTGGGTGGGTCTTCCTGCTGAAAGCCAATCTGTCCTAGGAGAAGCATCCCCTGAGGGAAAGAACTTGACCCCTATTGATTGTGACCACACCGATGTGTAAGCCCCAAATTCTCATGCTTGGGGATTAGCTAGGCTGTAAGTGTGGGCTGGGGGTGGGGGGCAGATCTGGAGAAGCCAGATTAAGATCCAGATCCAGAGTGAGAAGGAGAATGAAGTAGCATGGGGGAGGAAGAAGCAGGAGGAGACTCAGAGAAGAATGGAGACGGGAATGAAATAAACTGCAACTCAGACCAACCAGCCTGGCTCCCATTCCTTCCTTCGCCTGCCCATCGCCATCAACCTCCCAGGGGTGGGGGAAGCGGCTCGAGACTACCGAACACGGGCGGTGGGGTGGGGGAGAGATAGAGCGCTGCTGTGGCATGCCCCCTTACTTTGTGTTTACACAGCCAAACATTAGCCAAGCAGCACAAATACTGGCCAACTCCGACCACGAGTGTGGAAAGGTCAGACTGCAGCTGAATCTCAGCAAAACGATGTTCATGGAAAACGAACTAGTCCCTGATGTTCCATTTGCTCTCAATGGAACAAACATCTCCGAATGCAGCAGCTACGTGTACGTAGGTCGAGAACTCAGCGTGAAGAATGACTTGGCGCCAGAACTGCGCAGGATGAAGAGAGCGGTGTGGAACGCCTTCAAGAGCGTCGAAGAAGTGGTTAAGAGGACAAAGAAACTCCTGCTCCGGGCACATCTTTTCAACTCCACAATTCTTTCTGCACTAACATACGCCTCAGAGACCTGGGCCCTACGAAAACAGGATGAGAATGCTATTCGGGTATCCCAAAGAGGAATCAAAAGAGCCATGCTGGGAGTACCAGGTTTCACTTAAGTGACACAAGGAATCCCAGGTTCTGACCTCCATCTGTGGTCAAGAATCAGGGATGCTGTCTCATTTCCCGAGGCATCAAAAATCAGATGGGCAGGACACATAATGCGATTCAGAGACGACCGCTGGACTAGAGCTGTTACCGACTGGATTCCACAGGACGTTAAAAGACCGTGTGGCTGCCCACCAATGAGATAGTCAGACGTTTTCATTAAAACCCTGAATAAATGATTTGAGGCTCTTCCTGTTCCTGGAGCAAGCAGATATCATTGGGCTACACTAGCACGCGACAGATTAAATGGAGACGTTACTGACACCCTCTTGAGCAAATCGAAGATCAATGGGATGACAAGTGATACAAGTGAGCCCTAGCCCTAACCTATACCTAACCGTAACCCTATCCCTCCTCTTCCCCCTTACCCCTAACCTTATACAAAGCCCTACCCCTACCCTGACCCTGACTATGTCCCTACTAATACTCCTGTACCAACCCTAACCCACCCCAAACTAAGCCTAACGCCAACCAATCCCAGCCCTACCCCTATCTCTACCCCTTCCTCTAACCCTAACACCCTAAACTGTGTCATGATCCAGGCATTGGGCTGAACATAACAGGTTGTACCTAAGCCAGTGGTCAAATATGCAACGTGGAAGGTCTGAAGTAAACAGGTCCTGCCTATCAGCCTAACTGGGAGTGCAGGATGTTATTATCTCATCGTTGTTGTTGGTTTGGGGACACACCCCGAAGTGCTCAGGGCTTGTTCTGGCTGTGTGCTCAGGAGTCACTCCTGAAGGAGTTGTAATCTGACCTTAACCTTAACCTTATACCCTACCTTAAGCCTATTTATAACCCTCTCCGAACCCTACCCAAACCCTAAACCTAGCCTAAGCCTACCGAACCCTATTCCTCTACTTAACCCTAATACCCTAATCCTGACCTAACTCCAACCCCAACCTCAGCTCTAAGCCTTAACTCTAAGCACAACCGCTGTTATGGTTAAGGGGGCTGTGCAGGGGTGGGGCAGGCAGGGCGGGGGCAGGAGCTGAAGCCCACAGAGAATGGCCCTGGGCCTTGTTTGTTGGTTTCATCCTTTGTGGACCACACTGATGGTGCATAGAGGCTGCTCCTAGCACAGTGCTCTGGGGACCAGCCTGCCCTTCTCATGTGGAGCATGCGCTCCACCGGCCGTGCTCTCTCCCCGGCCCCGGGGCCCTGCTGGACGTGGAGACGAAAGGAGCAGAGCACCCGTGGCCGGAGCTCTCTGTGTTGGCCCGGTGTTCCCAGGGTCCATATTTCCCTGCTGAAAATACTGAGTGAGGAGAGACTCAGAGGTAGAAAGATTGTCACAAAGAAAAGTTTATTGGCAATTTCCTCCCTGCCGGAGAGGAACTCATGAGCAAGTATGGCTCATGTCGGCGGGGGTTTGTGTGGGAATATTGGGTCTTGTGTGTTTCTTATCACGAGACAAAGCTATTACCAAGCATCAGAGGGTTCCCATTTGAGTCTCAGAAAGGTGGGTGTTTGTGTGTCTGGTTTGGGTTTTCGGGTCACACCCTGCGGCGCTCAGAGCTTACTCCTCACTCAGCACTCAGGGCTCCTCCTCATGGGCTGGGCCAGACGGACGGCAGGAGATGGACCTTGCTTGGCCACGCACAAGGCAAGTCGCCCGCGGGCTGTACTATCTCTCGGGACGGCCCCTCCCCCAGGGATGTCTGTGCACATAGGAACCATGTGTGCTGCTGATAAGAGCTCCCTGGGGCAGAGAGCTAGCCCCGCAAGAAGGGTGCTAGACTTGCACCTAGACAACTTGGTCGCCTGAGTCCCTTCAGGAGTGACTCCTGAGCACGCAGCCCAGACAAGCTCTGAGCACTCTGGGGTGTGTCCAAACCAACAACGATGATAATAACATCCTGCACTCCCACTTAGGCTGGTAGGCAATGCCCATTTACTTCAGACCTTTCACGTTGCATATTTGACCCCTGGCTTAGGTACAACCTGTTATGTTGAACCCAAGGCCGGGATCATAATTCATGGTCCTGGAGGAGCTGAGCTCCTGCCATTAAGAAATGCCCCTGCGACGGCAGGAATGTTTAGAAGGTCGGATGGAGCCACAAAAAATAGAATCATTCTTCATTTTGATAGGTGGGAACTGAGATCTCCTCTTTCAAAAGTAGGGTGCACTGCAGGGGCGCCCGTGCTCACAGCCCTACAGAGGCATTTGGGGGAGTCCCTGACCCCAGGGTTTATTCTCAGGGTCTGTGGGCAGTTTGAGTGGCTGCAGAAGCTGAAAGGGAAGAGTTTGTCTGTGAGATGCAGAGACACCCAGCCTGCCGTCCTGGGGTCAGGGGACACGGAAACGCTGCTGCTGCATCCTACTGGCCTCGCGCTCGAGGTCCAAGGCAAGGTCTCGATTCTCCATCCAGCACCACCCTGACCCTGGCTGCTTCCCCATCACCGCGGCTGCCCTCAGGGTGGAAGACTCGGGGCTTTACTGCTGTGGAACCTCCCAACTCCCGGGAGTCTGGTCTCAGATGCTTCCGGCTCGTGGTATCTCAGGGTAACTCTGCCCCATGGAAACAAGGTGTTAGAGTGCAAGGGACCCCGGGAATTGTTCCCTTTGGCTTACTTGCAACCTGCCCCAGCTCACTGGGCTCTAAGGGCTGAGCCGGTGCCTGTTCGCAGACCCACAGGCCTCGGGCCAGTTCTTCCCTCTGCTTCCACCTTCACTTTCTTCCTTCCAGACATTGCTGGGAACGGCGGTGGCTCAACCATACCACTGCCCACCTGTGCCCGTGGCAGCGCTGCCTTGGCCCTACTTTCTCTCCAGCTACTCCAGAGATGGGACACAGGTAGCTGGGTTGGACTCAAGAAAAGCGACAGACAGCAACAGGTGGGGAACAGGCAGCAGAGGCTGAAGGGGCCAAACTGGGACATGTGCATCCCCGGCCCAGAGAGCCGGCCTTCTCCCAAAGACAGACTAAGCCTCAAAGTAAAATTTTGGGGAGCACAGTGGGTAGTGTTTGCCTTGCACGCAGCCGACCCGGGTTCGATTCCCAGCATCCCATAGGGTCCCCCGAGCTCCGCCAGGAGTGATTGCTGAGTGCAGAGCCAAGAGTAACCCCGGTGCATAAACGGTTGTGATCCAAAAAGAAAAAAAAATGGAATTTGGGCTTTGGAGTTACACTGCCCCCAAGTTCCCTGTTATTCCTCTTGAAAGCAGAATCACAAAGGCCCCTCCCCACAGGTCTCAGTGGTGATACCTAGGCACCAGGTACCTGAGGGACTGAGTCTGACCGGGCCGACGGCAGGGTTGATCTCCGGCACAGCCTGGGCTCACTGCCTGCTCCCTGTCAGCACAGGGCTAGGCCCCAGGAGGAAGATCAAACACCCTTCAGGTCCCTACTCAGTGCTGGGGGAAAGACAGGGAAATTAAGGCTCAGAGGCAGCACAGCAGGTGACAGGATAGAGTGTTGGGACAGAGACTAAAGCAAGTAAGGGACAGGGGACTGTGGGCAAGGCCCAGCCTGGAAAGGCCTGCAAGCCTCCCCGGAGGAGGTGACATCACATGGGCCTTGTGGGAGGAGTGGAACTGTATCCTGAGAGACAACAGGGAGAGGGGGGAAGGGAGCAGCATGCTGGAGCCACAGGCCAAGCAGGCGCTGCGGAGAGCTCGGCGGGCTGCCAGCTGTGAAGCACGCAGGAGACCCGAGTTCCATCCCTGTCCCCACGCGGCCCTGGGCACTGCTGGGGGTAACTCCTGAGCAGAGCTAGGAGGAGGCTGTGGGTATAGCTGGGCCTGAGCCGAACCGGAAACAGCGAGGGGAGCAGAAAGGCCTGTGGGCTGAGCACGTGAGACCCGCCAGCTGGGGTCTGGCTGTGTCTCCCTTAGGGCCCCTCCCACAGCGGGTTCCTCCTGCAGGAGAGCACTGGGGAGAGAGTCATGCAGATCGCTGTCCACTCTCACAGCGTCCACTCTGCGCAAGGGGCAGCAGGAAAACCGCAGGCTGGACCTCGGCCCCCGTCCTATCACTGACAGGGAGTTTCCCTGTCCCCTGTCGCCCTGTGCTCTCACCCTCCCTTTCCTTCCTCACCGCACAGCACAGGCAGTTTGACACTCTTTGAGCCTCAGTGTGTGCCTCTGCAAAATGGGGACAAAGGTTGCAGTTTGTGCCATGGTGTATTCCCTGGGGCAGCAGACACATTTTTGGGGGGCTGTGCATGGCCAGGTCAGCAGCTGACCCGGCCTCTGGCCATGAGAGTAGCCAATAGCCTTTGTCCAGGCCCCTGGCTGTGCACCAAGCACAGACCCTGGCAGCTGTGCTGTGTGGGGGCAACACCAGGGACCCCCGCTAGAAGCCCCGGCTGTGTGAGGCTCCGTGCGAGAAGAGGTGGGGACGGGTCGGGGAGGGAGATGGACGCTCAGGGCTGCTGAGCTCCTGACCCTTTCCAGAAGCCTAGGGAGAGGCACGTCCTGAGTCCCCCCACCCTCTCCCATTTCTCAGCCCCGTCACCCAGGACAGCCCAGACATCACCCCTCAGAGCCTGCTGTGGTGTAAGGAAGTCCACCCTGGGGTTCCTCCTCCGACCCAGGAGAGGACTATTCCGAGCCGTGGTCTGCCGCAGTGCTCGTCCAGGGCACTGGCGGCCTGAGAGCGGAAGCAGTTCACACGGGAGCGCAGTGGGCCAGGACGAGGGAGCGTTCTGGCGTCCTCCTTTCCACAGGGACACACGACACTCAGTGCACCTCCGAAATCTCCCGTGAAGGGTGCAGCAATTGTGCGCGGAGCCACTTATTTTATAGCATAATTTGTCACCACATACTCATCTCACCCCAGAAACTATAAAACCAAGCTCCCGGAAGAGAGGGCACAGTCTCTTGCCACTGCACCTGGCTGTCTTCACCGGGCCCCCTCAGTGGGGATAGGTTTTGTTTTCCTCCCCCACCGCCCTGCAGAGTCTCAACTCGACAGTTGAAGACCTCTGGAACCCAGCCACGGCCATGCTCAGGGCAAATATCCACACGTTCAGGCGAGCTTCGAGCAAGGGGGAGCTATTGGAGGAACCCAGGTGTGTGGGACCATGGGCCGAGATCTCCAAGGCTGCTCGGATCACGACTGGGCCTCTCCCACCCAGATCCCCCATTTTCCAGTAGCTAGGCAGTCACACCCAAAGACTGCCCCCAGAGCCATGTAATCCCATCAACGGCCAACATCCAGAGACTATAAAACCAAGCTCTGAGAAGCATGCAGCCGCAATGCAGCTGTACAACATCTAATAGCTTAGTTCTCCCTCTTGGAGAACCTGACAAGCTAACGAGAGTTTATTGCCTACTTGGAAGAGCCTGGCAAGCCCCCGTTGGCATATTCATATCCAAATTTCAGTAACAGATATATACATACCTCTCGAAGAGCCTGGCAAGCTCCAGAGAGTATCCCGCTTGCACAGCAGAGCCTGGCAAGCTACCGATGGCATATTCGATATGCCAAAAACAGTAACAGTAGGTATCATTCCCCGGACCCTGAAAGAACCTCCAATCATCGGGAAGAACGAGTAAGGAGAGGCTACTAAGTGTAATAGAGACGTTACTGTGCCCGCTTGAGTAAATCGACGAAGAACGGGATAACAGTGATGTGGAGAGCCTCCATGGAACCGTGCTTCGTGAACACCTGTTTCTTGTTGGTTGCACCGTGCTTCGTGAACAACACCTGATGGGGAATCAGGATGTCTTGTCACGCTCACAAGTTATGGCTGGTTTATCAGCTGCAGACACTTGAGGGCAAACAGGCAGGGAGAAGTATATAAGGGGGGAAGTCACCTAGCTAGTCGGTTCTCCCTCATGCGTCCCCTTTTCCTCCTTACTCCACGTCCCCGTTCCTGATTTCTTCTCTAACGCATGAGAAAGTTCCTGAATAAATCGCAGCCAAAAGGATCTCCGAGTTGCGTGTTTCTTCGCTGGACGAAGCGGCGCGCGACAGCTGGTGGCCCGTACGGGGAACCCGACCTCCAGTACCCCCCCGGTGGATTCAGAACTTGCTGCGATTTATTCAGGACTAAGGTTCACGAGAAATGGTGACGATGAGGTTCCTGTGGTAAGTCAGGACTAAGGTTCACGAGAAGTCGTGACGATGAGGTTCCTGTGGTAAGTCAGGACTAAGGTTCACGAGAAGTCGTGACGATCAAGTTCCTGTGGTGAGTCAGGACAATAATATCCATGGATGTGTATGTTTTGTTGGTTGGTTGGATGTTTGTTTGTCTTTCCCTTTGTTTTTTCATTTTTGCTTTCTATGCTTACTCTAAGGATCAGAAGTGCGATAAGGCCATACAACCAGGACAAGTAGTGTTAGAAGAGACAAAGAAGGACAGAGGCAGCCGTCATGGCATTATAGCCTCTGAGCCAGAGGAGGGTTCGGACGTGGAAAGCGAGGCCTCTAGGGGAACCCCGCTGATGGAGGGACGCGCCCCAAAAAAGAAAGGAAGGCCCCAAGAACCATCCATGACCCGTCCGTCTCTTTATCCCTCGCTATGTCAATTTCAGCAGGGACGGGCTAACGGGGATTCTGACCCCCCTATTGAAGAGGAAGCTGCGACGTATGATAGTGACCGATACTTGCCGCTAAAGAGGTCTGAGGATGATCCGCCCCTTTATAACAAAGCGGGAGGTGGACTTTCTTTTGCAAAACCCGGGCTCTGGGCAGAAGTTAGGCGAGAGCTACAGTTAACTTATCCTGTTTTTGAAGATAATAATCAACAGCGATATCACGAGTCCCTAGATTTTAAAATAATCAAGTCCTTGGCAGAATCAGTAAAGATGTATGGAGCCAACGCAGCCTTTACTGTAACCCAAGTAGAAGGCTTATTCAGATATTGTATGACCCCAAATGATTGGCAACAGGTGGCTAGAGCGGTGTTGATGCCTGGACAATACTTGGACTGGCGCACCTTCTTAATGGGAATTGCAAGCTCTTACTGCTGCTGGGAATACACGCGTGCAGCCTGAGTTTCCTATTTTACTTTGTGTGCTTTCAACATATGGGCAACCTACTGCAGTCCTATGGCAGGAGGGACCCCTTCTGTGGATTCATCCTAGGGTCTCTCCGGCAAAAGCCGTGGAATTATACCCGGCAGCTGTAGCCCGTTTGGCTATGATTGGTATTCAGGACTGCTTGCAATACTTTGGAAAACTTCCAGATACTCTTATTACCCCCTATAATTCCACTCAAATAGTTTCTTTGTGTAACTTACATGATGATTGGGCGATTCTCCGATTTTCTTTTCCCAATGTTATTGATAATCATTATCCCAAACATCCACTAATGACCTTCTTTAAAACTCATCCGGTAATTTTCCCCAAAGTCACCTCTTAGGTACCCCTTCGGGATGTTCCAAACATTTATACTGATGGTTCAAGTACAGGCTGGGGGGCTTATATGATAGAGGGTCAAGATCCTATTTGTATGCAATTTCCAACTACGTCTCCTCAAGTTGTGGAACTCCGCATTGTCTTGACAGTGTTTGAGCATTGCTCCTTTGCTTTCAATTTGATTTCTGATTCACGATATGTTGTAAATGCTCTTTGCTCACTTGAGGTGGCAGGACCCATAAAGGCCTCCAGCTCGATAGCCTCCTTGTTATCTGCTTTACAGCAAATTCTTTGGACCCGTGAAAAACCATTTTTTGTCACACATATCCGCTCTCATACAGGCCTTCCGGGTCCCTTAGCAGAAGGCAATGCTTGTGTTGATGCACTCTCTAGACCATCTTGTTTTGTTATTCAGTCTCCTTTACAATTAGCAAAAAATTTTCATGACCATTTCCATGTTTCTTCTCGGACCCTTCAACATAGATTTCAAATCCCTCGAGCCGAAGCTCGGGCAATTGTTTTACATTGTCCACACTGTGTCCCTTTTCTTCCTGCCCCCTCCATGGGCATAAACCCTCGTGGTCTTGTGCCTTTACGCATTTGGCAAATAGATGTTACACATTTCTCGGAATTTGGCAGGCTCAAATATCTCCATGTATCCGTGGACACGTGCTCCGGTATCATTCATGCCACTCCCCTTTCTGGAGAGCGGTCCACAAATGTTTTCTCATTGCCTTGAAGCATGGGCAGCCTGGGGCATCCCAGCCCAACTGAAAACAGATAACGGTCCGGCATACACCTCTGCTAAATTCACCGCATTTTGTGCCCAGATGGGAGTCTCTTTATCTCATGGCCTCCCGTATAACCCACAAGGACAGGGCATCGTTGAGCGTGCCCATTCCACCCTTAAAGCATGCCTAATAAAACAAAAAGGGGGAGTTGGCCTGGGACGGCCCCCTCGAGAAAGAACCTCTATTGCACTTTTTACTCTAAATTTTTTGATCATTGATGATAAGGGCACCTCCTCTGCAGACAGGCATTCTTCAAAGATCCCTGTGTGCCAAGGATATGTTAAATGGAAAGATATCCTTTCTGGTGAATGGCACGGCCCGGACCCCGTGTTAACCTGGGCCAGGGGTTCTGTTTGTGTTTTTCCACAGGACAGGGCAGAACCAGTGTGGATTCCTGAGCGCCTGACACGGAAGACCGCGCCTCAAGTAGACCAAGAGGTGGAAACTGGTGCTTCTGTTCAGCCTGGTTTCTGTGATGATACGAGCTGAAGAAGCAGCTTTTTGGGCCATTGCTACAACTTGGCCTGCTTTAATCCCTTCGGTACCCACCTTAATAAGACCAGAGTAGAAGTCCCCTCTATTTTATCAAAGAGTGGGTGGAGGTGGGAGTACTACTATCCTTATTGCTTCTCGCTGCTTTGGTTTTTTGCCTGGTGTCTATACAAAATGTAGCAAGAACAACTATTTACAAAGGCGTGATATTTACAGGCATTCGTGGCCCTGGAGGCGCAGCAATCCCTGCAGCTTTGGCTTGCAATTTTGAAACAATAATCTCGTTTGGAACAATCAGGTCTAGCTGGATGTAGCAAAGGTATTGTGCAGCTGAGAGCCCTTAACTGCAGGGGACCTCCTGTAGTTGAGTTTGAAAGGGTGCACTATACCCCACCTGACCCTTGGACCAACCTAAGACAGGGACCTACAAGCGAGAGGGCTCCCAATGACGGGTAAGGCCAAGGGGGCCGAGGTCGCTACACAGACTTGTTGTTCTAAAACAAAAAGGGGGAACTGTGGAGAGCCTCCATGGAACCGTGCTTCGTGAACACCTGTTTCTTGTTGTTTGCACCGTGCTTCGTGAACAACAGCTGATGGGGAATCAGGATGTCTTGTCACGCTCACAAGTTATGGCTGGTTTATCAGCTGCAGACACTTAGGGCAAACAGGCAGGGAGAAGTATATAAGGGGGGAAGTCACCTAGCTAGTCGGTTCTCCCTCATGCGTCCCCTTTTCCTCCTTACTCCACGTCCCCGTTCCTGATTTCTTCTCTAACGCATGAGAAAGTTCCTGAATAAATCGCAGCCAAAAGGATCTCCGAGTTGCGTGTTTCTTCGCTGGACGAAGCGGCGCGCGACACAGTGATACAGTGATACTCATCTCACTATTGAAAGTCAGAAGGGCATGATTTTTCAAAAGAATGAATCAACACTTATATAATGGTTCCATCCCACACAGTTGCAGAACCACCTTAAACATTAGTATCTAATCTGTGGTTGTGCCGTGAGTCCTGACCCTTCCAGGACTAGCAACCCACTGTGGGGAAAAATGGGTTATGGGAGGAAGTGATCGAGGAGGACCAAGAGGGCCGGGCTGAGTCCCAGAAAATAAGACAAAGGACTTGGGAAGGGGAGGAGGAGGAGCACACGTCACATCCCCATCCCCAAGCAAGAGAAGGACGCGAGCCTGAGCCAGGGACAAGGGACAGGGCTCAGAGCACCGAGACATCCCAGGGCTGCCTCTGGCCAGCTCAGCAGGACTCTCCCAACAGCTGGGCTGGGGGAGGGACTCCTGGCAGGAGGCTGGGCCGTGCACCCGTGCTCCTCACCTGGCTGTTGCTCCCTCCACAGAAGCTCCTGCTCCCGCTCTCCATCTCAGTGGCTGCATTTCTGTGCATGGGCACCGCCCTCCTCCTCACCCTGGGCTGCAGGAAAGCCTGGGGCAGCACCAGCCACGGGGACCCTGTGCCCGGCTCAGAACAGACTCCCAGGAATCAGCACCAACAGGCTTACCCCAATTGAAGGCTCAAGGATTATCACCCCCACTCTACCAACAAGAGCACAGAGGTCCTGAGGTGAACTGACCAGGATTCCCCAAGCTCCTGACGTGATGTGGTTGATAAGAAGTATCTCTCAGGGCCAGAGAGATTAGGCAGCGGGTCAGGCGCTTGCCTTGAGCAACTGAACCAGATTCCATCTCTGGCATCACATAGGATCCCCTGAGCCCACTAGAAGGGATTGATCCCTTAGTGGGGAGCCAGGAGGAAGCCATGAGCATTTCTGGCCGTGGGCCACAAAGAAAAACTCAAAAATAATTTTTTGTTGTTTTTTTGCTATTTGGGTCACAGCCAGCGATGCTCAGGGGTCACTCCTGACTCTGCACTCAGGGATCACCCTTGGTGGTGCTTTGGGGACCATACGGGATGCTGGGAATCGAATCGAACCCGGGTCGGCCACGTGCAAGGCAAACGCCCTACCTGCTGGGCTATCGCTCCAGCCCCTCAAAATCAAAATAAAACCAAACAAAGAAGGAAAGAGAAATGAATCCTAGGACCACTCAAATGATCTCAAAGCCAAAAACTATATTTCCCTTTTACTTGGCTTTCTTCCATGATTTCCGGCTCACAGATTTCAAGTGAGACTTTGAACCTTTGGGATTTCCATAAGGATCAGAGCAACAGAAACCTCTGCTGTTCTCTTTTCTTGTTCTCTGATTTTCTCGGCTCTTGGAAACAGTCACACAGCCATCCGAGTGCAGTGACTGCCAGGGTTTCCCTAAGGGCCCTGAGGCCACAACCCTGGGCAGAGGCATCTTGAAATAGAGAGTTACAGCTTCTGCTTCCAGCCCTACCAGGGCATGGCAGAAGCCCAGGAAGTTGAGTCTCTCTTAAATGTGGGTGAGTTCATAGGTCACGCCTTGTGGCCCCAAAAGAAAGTATTTTGAGGCTGTTTAGATTTGGGAGCCAGAATACTTCCAATTTTGGGGGGTGATGGGGTGGCTCTGGGTGTGTGTATCATACCCAGCTGTTTCAGGGCTTCATCCTGGCTCTATGCTCAGGGCTCACTCCTGGCAGAGCTCTGGGGACCATGTGGGGATCAGATCTGGGTCAGCAGCATGCAAAGCAAGTGCCCTTTCTGCTGTACTAAGGTTCTGCCCTGAACCCTTCCACTTCTTTCTCTGCTGAGCCCCAAACTCTGTGAAGACCAGTGCTACTATAACCGCAATCTCACCATCTCTCTCTCTTCATCTGGCTGTCGCTCCCTATGCTTTAGCAGCCTTGGTAGCCATCTGATTGGCTTCCTGAATCCCGGGAGCAAATTGAGTCAATTATCGTGTCCATCAAGGCAGCGGTCAGGGGACCCCCATGTTAGGGACCTGCAGGTCCAAAGCAACAATCAAAGTCCCAAAGGGATGATGGTTTGGGGGTCCTGGACCTTTTTCTGGGGAGCCTGAGGCTGGTTCTGAGGAGATGGTCTCAGCGTTGACTCCCTGGAGGCTGTGCCAGTGCCTGAGGACTGTGTGTTGTGAGGAGAAGCCTCCACACCTACCCGAGGCTCTGGCTCCAGGAACCTCCTTAGCACACATGCCTCTCCCCTGAGTTTGCCAGACTAGCAGGCTTAGGGGTTCGTACAACCCTCAACAATTAGTTCTCTTTAGAGCCTGAGGTCAGGTGCCTTGAAACAATTCAACTGTGCTGCTTAAAATTGGGCTTTCTGGGACCCAAGAGCCAGTACCAGAGTCAAGGGTCTTGTTTTGCATATGACTGACCACTGTTTCACCCCTGCACTTTCCATACATGTGAATGACCACTAATTGACTCTGACACCTTTCATGCCCCATGCTCTGCCAGGAGTGACTCCTGAGAACAGTCAGATAAGCCCTGAACACTGTTCAATGTGGCAACAGAATAATTTTTATCTATTTACTTTATTGTTTTGCTTTTTGAGTCACACCATACACCAAAAACACCAAAATCCACTGCTCAGGGGTTACTCCTGGCTCTTCATTCAGGAATTACTCCTGGCGTGCTCAGGGAACAATATGGGATGCTGGGAATCGAACTCTGGTTGGCCCTGTGAAAGGCAAACACCCTACCCGCTGAGCTACTCCAGCCCCCAAAAGAATTTTTTAATTTGATTAAAATAAATAAGTAAAATTTGGCATTCTACATACATCTGGAATCTTATGCTTTACCATCTTTTTAGTCAAGACACCTTGTCATGATGGCTTCCACGTAGGGTTCAGGGTACCACAGACTCCGCCCAGAGATTCAGAGCTGCACCCATGATGGTTGGATGCTCTGACAGTATCAGGGGTAATACTGGGGTGCAGACATGGGCCAGGCACATAGGAGCCTGAACCCTGCACTATCTCTCCAGGCCCTCTTTAAGAATAAGTGTATCTGAAAGATACACTTGTATCTTTAAGTGCATCTTTACAAGATACACTTGGGCAAGTGTCTCTAAAAGACTTTTCTCCTTAGTGGTATTTTTTCTTAAAGACTGCTTTGTCTTTCCAATGGTTTTCTAAGACACTCAGAATTTACATATTAGAAATATTGAAGTCTTGAGCAATGGTCCTAGGCAGGTATGCTGCAGAGGATTCACGAGGTGACGCCTCCTGATGGCCTCTAGCCGTGTTCTGCTGTGGGGCTGTCCCGCAGGCCCAGGACACGCTTCATTAGCCATGTCACCTTGTCATCTGTCTGCTGACGAGAGGATGGGAGAGCGGGATCAGTTCAGAGCCCTACTGAGCCTCAATCAGGTTGATTTGTGAAATAAAAACTCCCAAAAGTAGAAACGCATTCTAAAATTCATCTCTATGTTTTAGACAACGCATCGAGGCCGAGCATTTGCCTTGCCTAGTGAATTCCTGGGTTCACTTCTAAACACAAACACACCCTCCCACAATTTAGACACACTTTGCTTTCCAAGTGAAGTGAAATATTTGTCTTATTTCACAGTTGACTTTCTTGGAATGCCAGAAACAACCTATCCATACACTTTATGCACTGTAAGGATAAACATTATTTATCTTATTAATATTATAATTATTATAAATATTCTTTCTTATCTTTATTAGGAGCATGTGTATATGTATGTGACTATGTACATGGGTATATCTATGTGGGTATAAAATGATTTCTCATTGTGTCCTTCCAAATTGTCTCATCAGGCAGATGTGACACATTGGAATATGGAACGGAATTGTCAGCAACCTGAATTTTGTTTTTGTGGGTGTGATGTCAGTGTGCCCCATGCCAGCTGTTGGATGGCCTCTTTACACTACGTTCCCTTCCTGGACATTCTGGCTGCCGGATGCTCCCTTGGGAGGGGCCAGGAAGGTGCTTCCCAACCAGCCCTGCTCTCTTCTCCTTCAGGGTCCCTGTGTCAAAAGGAAATGCAGCCCCTCTCCCGATTTCTGGGACAGGGGAAACTTGGGGAAGGTTCCTCTCTCAACTAGACCATTCTCTTTGCAGGCAAGACTGAATCCCACATTTCTAGTGACCTCTGTGCCCTGGAGGTGAGGCCCCCTGTGCTGAGGAAGAAGCACCCCCAGCCGTGAGGGAGCCTCAGCTCTCCTGGGCGCCTTTGCTCTTGAGCCCTTTATTCTGCTGACCAGGACTGGTTTGTTTGTTTCTTTGCTTATTGGGTCACACCCAGCAGTACTCAGGAGTTACTTCTGGCTTTGTACTCGGGGATTGCTCCTGGCAGGACTTGAAGGACCATAGAAGATGCCGGGGATTGACACTGTTCGGCCACATGCAAGGCAAGCACCCTGCCTTCTGTACTATCAGTCTGGTTCCTCCTTCTGACCTTGAGGGCCTGCGGTTACTCTTGTTTTCCGGATCTCCTGGGATCTTTTCTGCCCTGCTGCCCACCTGAACATCCCCACCTTACCCTCACTCTGGTCAACCCCTGCTTTGACCTTGGCCCTGGAAGGAAGGGAAGTGTGAGGGGGTCATGAGCCATGTGTGGGCCCTCATCTGTGACGCCAGACTCTGGATCACCCAGGAAGGGTGGCAGTGAGCTTGCTGGGGTGGGGACTAAACACGACTCGGCGCTTTTTCTAGACAACAGTACCCTCTTTACTTAGTGCCTAGCAGGAGGACAGAAACAGGGAGGAGCAGCTCAGTTTCACCCGAAGGGGCTGGGAGCCAGGGAAGCCAGTTCTTTCCTGCTAACAACCATCACCAGAGGACAATGCTGCAGAGACTGCATCTGCCCCGCTTGAGGACATACCAGAAGATACCCCGCAGATACCGCGAACAAGTGCAAGAGCTTCCCCAGCAATGAGAACAGCCCCAGTGCTCAGGGGAATGCACACAGGAAGAAGCAGAGCCTTCCTGACAGTGGTGTCCACCTAAGCTTCCTGTGCAGGAAGGAAGTTTCAGAAACCAAGGAGATGAAGGAAGTTTCTGCATAAGTATCTGCACATCCCCCACCTGTGATAATGACATGGCTGCTGCTGGTGTGGGTGCCGAATGTGTGGGGATGGCCAGGGAGGGACATTGTATCACTAGGAAATTGCACTATGACACATTCTTTCGGTCAATTGTTTTAATACTAAACTAACTCAATGTTATTAACAAATACAATCTAGTTGAGATTCTTTAAACACAAGCACAACTGAAGGATATGTTAAAGTAAGGGTGGACAGTGGCTTCCAGTGAAGCTCCTTCCTGGCGGAGGTGGTAGAAGAATGCCTCAAACGGGGGCTCCCGCTGGATGGACAGGACGAAGCTGGGGACAGAGAGGCAGCACTTGGCGACAGAAGCCACAGTAGCATGGTCCCTCCCAGGCTCAGGGGGTCAGAAGGGCCCAGGCTGCAAATCAATCTGGACTGTGGTGCAGGGACACGACACAGATGTCCCAGGGACCGGAACCCGGGCCCTCCCCGATCCAGGCCTGTCCCTCCCACCTTTCCTCCATGGAGATCAGCTCCAGGTCCTGGAACCAGGTGAGAAACTGGTCGTGGGGCTGCAGGCGGTAGTTCTCTGCAGCCTCCTGGAGCAGAACAATCTCCTGGAGGATTTTAGTTTCCTGGGACATTGTGAAGGAAGGAAGGAAGGAAGGAAGGAAGGAAAAGGCCTGAGTGGGCTGTGGCGCCGTCCAGCCAGGGCTGCCCAAAGGCAGGCTAGAAGGAGAATTTCCACAGGAATCCCCCCTTCACTCTGCCCATCAGCATCTCCACTTGTCTGAGATCAGAAAACACCCTCCACCAGGAAGTTCCCCTTGATGGATCTCTGCCCTCCCACACGCATATATAAGTTTCCATTGTTTCATTCTCCTACTGTGAGTGCCAGGCCAGAGGGACAGAGACAAGGAGGATCCGAGAGGGGGCCAGGGGACAGGGAAGTCGGGTCCCCTCCTCTGTTCCCCTGCAGAGTCCCACTGCTCACCTTTGTTAATTTCTCCTTGTTGATCACCTCCCCCTGGAAGCAAACAGCCAAGTGCATGAGAAAGGGCCTCTGGGGGACCCTGTGACAGGCTCTGAGCTCAAAGGACACGGCTGGTGTCAGGTATGCCGACCCTCCCGCCCTGTGACACACTGGGGTGTCCAGCGAGGACAAAGACCTTGTCCCTGAGGTGGATGCTGAGGTCCCTCTGCCCCACGCCTCTTGCTGAGGGAGAGGTTGGGGATGCCCTTGACCTCAGGTGGTTCTGCACCAGGGGCTCTGCTGATCCCTGGGAACTGGGTGACGAGGCCTGAGTGCCCCGTGCAGCTCCTGCCTCGGGTATCAGCCCAGCGCCAGGGGAGTTTCCCTCAGGGCTCTGCCCAGGGCTGAGGTGCAGGGGAGTGTCAGCTCCAGCCCGCCCAGCCCCCAGCTCACTCACCCCAAAATCCTCCATTTCTCTGTCCAGACTCTCCAGCTCCTGGAGGAAGGGCCCCAGGAAGGGGACCACACCCTGTGCCGAAGGGGCCGTTAGAAAGGGGCCCTGCTCTGGGGTCCCCAGGACACCCCCAATCCTCAGCCTCCCCCACCACGAGGCTCCAGGTGAGCAGGAGCCCCTCCAGGACCTTCTAATGTCCTCCTCCTTGCAAAGCTGAGAGCCCTCCCGTGGGTCCCAGGGTCCCAGCCCTCTCCCTGGCTCCCCCACCCACCCTCCACACACCAGCTCTGCAGCCACCCACTCCATCCTGGGTCGGGACGGGGTCAGCCGGAAGCAGGGCTTGGCCGGGCCTCCTTTCTGAGGGAAGACCCCTGTGGGGGCCACCCCTCTGTCCCTGGGTCCTGCACATGCCCCTCACCTGGCGTCTCCCGAGGTTCCTCAAGCAGGACACAAAGCTGCAGCGCTGTTCCACCTGGGGATGAGCACCCGACCCTGAGCCTCTGTTACCCGCACGCCCAGCCCCCACTCTCCTCCCTCAGGCCCAGACTGAAGAGAACAGCGACAGCACTGAGCCTGCAGCCCCCACCCAGAGCAGCAGCCCCATGTAATGCCCCCAGGGCTGCCTGCCCTCGCAACCCCCAACAGGCCTCCACCCAACCCACACACCTGCTGTGCCCATACAGAGAAGACAGGAATGTCACAGAAACCTGAAGAGAACCCGCCCCTCCCTCCCTGCCTCCTCCATGCAGTCCTCCAACCCGCAGACTACCTGCGGGGGCTTGCAGCGTCTATGTTTCCGGGCCTGTCTGCACAGGGCCTTCAGCTTCCTCCGGCTCCACCTAGGGAGGGAGCACATTTGTCCCGAGGGAGCTGTCCCTGCATCCCTGGGGCCCCACTCAGCTGCGGGAAGCCAGGGTCCCACTCCCTGCCCAGCACCTGGCCCCCAGGCTGCTGTCCCCAGGGGTCTCAGCTCACTGAGGGGCTCTGCAGACAGAGCCCTGAGGCCGCAAAGCCGGGGGCACCCACCAGGACACGTGGCCCCAGGTCTGGCTGAGTCGGCGGATGGCGGGGCTCTGCAGGGCACAGATGATGGCATAGGTGGACGCCCAGTTGCGGAGGCGCTGGCACTCCTGGAGGCAAGAGCAGGGGACAGGGCAGCTGGAGTCTGAGCTCCCTGCAGGCCTCGGTGCAAATCCCCATATGGGGGACACTGAGAATCTGGGGTCAATGGGGGACACAGAGATTCCCAAGGAACCTTGGGAAAATGTGTGCATGACTCGAGAAAGGAGCAGGCAGGACGATGGGCCCCACTGGGACGGCCCCAGGACACAGTCCCTGCAGGAAACGCCCGCGGTCCTTGGAGCAGGAGACCATCTTCTCTCCCAAACTTCACAGGAGTACAGGCAGCTGCACAGGGACCCCCACCCACTGCATACCCAGGCCTCTAGGGCCCAGTGCCCACAACTCCACAGGGATCCCCGTCCCAAACATACCGAGCCACCAGGACCCAGTGCCCCCTACTCCACAAGGACCCAGCCACCACATACCTGGACCCCCAAGATCCAGGGACCCCAATTCCACAGGGAGCCCCCCAATATACCTGGGCCACCAGGATCCAGTACTCCAGCATCCGTGCCCGCGCGGGCGGGCTCAGTTCCGAGAGGCAGGTGGTAAGGACACAGGCGGCCACAGCGTAGTACTGGCTCTCGATGGCCCGCACAGTGGGGCACACATGCTCGTAGCCCGGCTTGTTCCTGATAGATGAGAGGTCCCCCCGACAGTGGTTTGGCACCAGCTCCAGGAACAGCTCCTAAGGAGAGGGACAGGTTCAGCCACAGACACCCCAGGAGACAGAACAGAGGACAGGGCCAGTCCCACTCGGCCCTTGGGCTGTGCTGGGCACTGAGGGGCTCAGGACCCCGGAACCCAGACTGATGCGGGGTGCAGGAACAGGACCCCTCTGCCTGCTCCTGGGCCCTACCAGACTCAGGGTTCTCCCCGGCTCCCTCTCTGCACCCCTCAGAGGCACATTCCTCTGTGACAGCTGCACTGGGGGCTGGTTCCTGCGTCCCCCTTGAGGGGACCGCCCTCAGGGGCCTCATGGAGTCCAGGATGCTCAGACCATAGCAGACACACAAACCCGCGACACTAGTCTCCGCGCCACAGGCACCCCAGCACCGCCCCCCCACACACACACACACTCAGACACTGCTCTCTGTTAAGCTCAAGGACATGAACCCCTCCCCATGCCTCCCCTGCCACGGGCCATCTTGGCCATCCCGGGACAGGGCAGGCTCAGGGAGCTGGTAAAGAGGGTGAGTGTGGGCCAGCAGGCCCGATGCCTGCAGAGGTGCCCGGGGAGGCAGGTGTGAGCGACGCTGCCTCTCACCTTGTCCATGAGTGTCAGCTGCTCGGCCACCAGCCGGGCAGGGAACGTGCTGACGGAGACCTGCTCGTTCCCCGGCTCCTCCAAGGGCCTGCTGCTGGGGCAGGAAGGCTCAGGGCCGTCAGCTGCCTCGCTGGCCCGGCTGGCAGCTGCCCACGAGCTGGCATCATGCGTGTCTCCAGGCCCGGCGTCCTCCAGCTCTGCCCATTGTGCTGCAGCCGCAGCTGAGGCTTCGAGAGGCTCCGGCTCTGGGGCATCCCGCGGAGGCAGGCCCAGCTCCTCAGGTGGTTCTGGGACAACTGCTGGGGCTGGAGCAATGTCTGAAGAGAAGGGCCCCGCCTCAGGGTCCCGCCAAGCCACAACCAGAAACAGCAGAGCCCTGTCCCCAGACCACGGCGTGCAGGAGCCCGGCCACCCCAGAGGGCAGGGCCTTTACCCTGAGCCCTGATCAGTGCGGTCAGGAGAAGTTCCTTCCTCAGATGAACTTGGAGGCCAGAGCCAGAAAAATGCACCAGAATGCAGCCCAGCATCAGTTGCACGGGGACACAGCACAGCCACTCAGCAGAGCCCTCAGGCCAGGACCCCGACATGGGACTCAGGGCGCTGGGGGGAGTGCAGGGAGCAGAGTCAGGACCCTGGAACGTGCCTCCCCTGCTCCCACAGAAGGTCCCCTCACCTGGAGCCCAGCTGAGCCATCATGCCACTGAGAAGATCCAACAGAGAACCTGTGAGTGGGTCCCCATGCCCTGGACTCCAATGTCGTGAGAATGACCTTCCCCACCTGGGCCTGTCCTGAGCTGCTGGGAATTCTAGAGCACCTGCTGGGCCCGTCTGCTGCTGAGGCCCAGGGATGCTGAGCAGGAGGAGGTGAGAGGAGACCAGACGAGGGCAGTGGGGCAGGAAGTGTGGGCCACTCAGGGAGACCCCAGCCCAATCTGCTGTTTCCTGAGCCCTGGGACCCCTCTTCAGCCCTCTGTGATGCAGGGACCCTGTCAGGGAGGTTCCCTGTTGGGGAAATGATGCCTGAGCTCTGGCTTCTGCCCACACACGGCACCAACACAGACCCGGCTGACCCTTGTGGATACTGGGGACCCTGGACCACTCACTGCTTCAGTGTTTTTTCGCAGTTGAGAACCTGCTCCAAGTACGGGAGGAGGCATCCAGACCTATGGGAAGCAGGAAAGTGTCCATGGAGTGTTCGGGACACACGGCAGGATCCTGAGGCTCAGACCAGGACTCAGTCCCAGGGAGCAGCTCTGTTTTTGCGTGACAATGTGTGGAGAAATGCTGTATGACCAGGTGCTGCTTTGACGTATGGAAAGACCAAACTACCAAACCCTTCTCCTGTCCCATGGTGCTGGGACACCTGTGTGCCCCAGAGATGTCTAATCGCCCAGAGCAACACCAACAGGAAGACCAGGGCATGGGTGGACAGAAATGCTTTGGAGTTCAGAGTGGGTTTCCTGTGCATGTACTCTGGGAGTCCCAAGCCACAGGCTCTGAGAGTTGCGGCTGCTGTTCCATGGGCAGGAACAAGAATGAACAGGAAGCTCATGGCCTGGAGACCAGGCAGCAGCTCAGCACTGTCACGGCCCATCCCATGTCCTCCTCCAGGACCTTGCGTGACTCTCTCCACGCTGTGTTCAGAAGAACCAGCAGAAGCCCAGAGAGGCCCTGGCTCCTTCTGAGCACCCCAGGCGGGGAGGCAGGCAAGGCCCAGCGTCTGGTGGGGCGGCTCTCACCAGCGCAGCATCTGCTGCAGGATCCGCGCGGGAATGGGGAAGGCCAGGCCGGTAGGAAGGATGGTGGTAACAGAGGAGAACTTCCGCCCAGGGGAGGTTTGCATCAGGGAGACCAACATCTCCACAGTTCTTTCGCCGAGGGTCAGCATCGTGCAGGCCTCATCCAGAGAGCTCGGGCACACGGGCTCCTCCTGCTGGTGGGCAGGGGGTGCAAGATGGTCAGTAGGTTCCCCAGGGTGCAGGTGCCGAGGGTCTGGAGCTCAGAACTGGGGGAAAACCAGCTCTTGGGGCAGAAACAGGAGCGCCCACATGTGCGAGGAATCGGGCTGAGGACTGCCCTTCTGACCAATGAAGTTTGCTGTTGTCAGTTGGGAGCATTCACAGGCCAGAGGACAGGCATGGCCCCGAGGGTCTCAAGGAACCCACCCCCTGCAGAGGACAGCAGGGGGCAGCTGGGCAGGTCCCTCCTCATCAGCAGAGAAGCTCCTGCAGCTGCTCTCAGGACCTGCCTCCTCTTCAGTTTGTTCTGCCCCCCGGTGAGGGGCTGGGGAGCCCCGCTGAGGGGCTTCAGAGGTGTGGCAGATCCCTCCCCAGGTTTCCCCCTACCCTCTGGGCCCCTCCTTTGAGGCCCCCCTTTGCCCAGTGGCCACTGTGCTCCAGTGCTGCCCCTAGTGGAGAGAGTTGGCATGTGCCACCGAATCTCCCCTCCAGGAGTCCCTGGGCCAGCCCACAGACTCTGTCCCTGGCCACTAGGAGGCGGGGCCTCTCCTGCCTTGGGCCTGTGCTGGGGAAGCCTCAGACCCAGACTGCAGCAAGCAGCCACAGGAGGGCCCTGCTCTGCTGCTGAGATGCTCAGGGGCTGATGCCAGCTGAGCTGTCCCTGCTCTGTGGGCTGAGTCCTGTCCCCACGTGTCCTGACAGACTGTAGGGACCCAGCCAACACAGCTCCTTTCTCTGGGCCTCCTTCCCTGGAGGTGCATCCCAGGGATGGCAGTTTCAGGGAAATGAACACCGCAGCCCTCTGCTCCTTCTCTCTCTAACCCCCAACCTGAGCTGCTTCCTGCTTGGAGAGTCAGCCAGACAGGGAGCTGTCTGAGCCCCGTGTCCCTGGGCCATGAGGACAAGGTCAGACAGCAGTGCAGACACACAGTGTGACTGAGGGGAACGTGGGCGTGGCCCTCTGGGTCAGCTCCTTGTTCTGAAGTGGGTGGGGATGGACTTTCAGCTGACCCTGTGCCAGAGGAGCACTGGGGACTGGATCACTCTGAGATGGGCCGTGGACACCCCGAAGGGTCACCATGGAAGAGTCTCAGGTGTCTTGGGCTGGGAACTGGGCTCTGCACCCACCTCCCCATCTCAGACCCTGAGTGTCACCTGCTCACCTGTGCCGGGCACTGGGTGTCACTGCATCTGTGCGGTCCCGGGCTCGTGTCCTGGCAGGTAGAACAGCTGCTTCCCACCAGGGGCTCCACCGGGATGTCCCGAGCTGAACTCTGTAACACAGCCTCTGTCACCCCTGGGAGGGACCTGACACGGGGGCCCCCTTGAAGAGTCTTTTTGGTCCAACAGTGAAATAACATCTCTCACCACAGAGACTGCACACAGCGAATGGAATAAGAACGACCAGTGCTGGCACAGATGCAGGGAGAGAGGGGGTCTCATTCATTGTTGGTGACAAGGCCGACTGGCCAAGCCTTTTTGGAAAACAATATGGCCATTTCCCCCCTCCCCAAAATTAGAAATTGAATTCCATAGGATCTAGCAATGCCACTTCTGGGGATATACCCCAGACTAAATAGGCACAGAGCTGAATCATCATCTGCACTGCAGCACTATTCACAGTAGCCTGAATCTGTAAACAGCCCGAGTGTCGAGAACAGAGGAGTAAATAAGGAGATTATGGTACATCTACACGATGGAATACTACACAGCCACCAGGAAAAACGTCATAATATTCACTTAGGATGACACTCGTTCCCAAGGAGATTGGAAACAGGGCCAGCAGGACTGGTCCACAAGTTTTGGGAGAGACAGGGAAGGCAGTTAGGGTAGAGAAGGACCACTATGACAAAGGTAGTTAACTATGAATAAGAACTGTGAGCTGAAAGTAGGTAACGGAACAAACATGATAACCTCTCAGTACTTGTATTGCAGTCTATAATGGTCCAAAGTAGAGAGAGAGAGGAGAGAAAACAGAGAGAATCAGAGACAAAGAGAGAAAGAGAGAGAGAGAGAGAGAGAGAGAGAGAATTTCGTGCCATAGAGTTAGGTGTGGGGTGAGCGTGGTGGGAGAGAAACTGGGAACGTTGCTGGTGGGAAATATACACTCGAGAAGGTTCCGTTTTTTAGAAACTCTGTTTTGTCAAGAAGAGTCCATGACACACACCAGCCTTCCCTCATGAGGCAGTTGCTCCTTCCCGTAAGAACAGGACTCATTCCCCTCAGACACCTTTGGACCATGACCCACAACTCACACAATCAAATTTCATTCACACACACAGACACACACACAGACACACGCAGTAACAGGGATGTGAATCTACCGAGGTGCATCACAACTGTGAACTATTGAGCCTGTGGGCCCGGATTACCCTTGAGTTCCTCCTCACCTGGGACAGGTGTTGCGGGTGGGGACGAGCCCTCCTCCACAGTCTGCAGGGACAGCGATCACCTTCACTCTGGGCTCGCCTCAGCCCAGAGCCTCTGATCTTGGGCATACAACATGAAAACATGTCTATTGCTTCTCAGTGCAAGTGAACTAGACGGTCACTTTCTCGAGAATGAGCTCACAGGGGATCCAGGGTTCTATGGCAGTTGGGGATGGTCACCAGGGAAGTGAGGTCATTTTCCAGGGTTCCATGAGCTGATGAATTCCTTCCACCTGACCAAATGCCCTCCCCTGCTATGGCACCACAGACTGAAACAGGGAGTTGAGAGTTTTCCCCAACTATCTGGAAACAGAACGTGGGTCCTAACTCTGAGGATTCAGTGGAACTGGATTTTTCATGTCTCCCGTGTCCAGACCCCTGGGCCCTGGACTCCAGAGTTGTGTCCACCAGGCTTGGGAATCCTCTCCCCTCTCTGGCTCCCTCCCCTCTGCAGAAGCAAATGTCACTGAAGTTTGGGACAGCCTGCAGGCTCAGGGAGGTAGGACTTGTGTATGAGACAAGGGCTGCTGGTGTCCCCCATAAGCACCAAACCTCAGCCCCCTGTCAGCTCACGACTTCCTCCCTCTCTTCAGCTACAGTGGAGGCAACTGTGCGTCAGAGTGTCCAGGACCCTGGTGTCCTACTCGTCTCTCCTCATTCTACTCTAGATGTTTCCACCCAAATTCCATAGCACACAGGGACTGCCTTTCCCCAAAAATAAGGCCATAATGCTTGAGGAACTTGGCCCAATTTGTGTCTATGCACATAGTTCCCGTGTCTGGGAACTTCTTAGGGGGCTGCCTTCCTGGATGGTCTACAGGAACAAGAGTCTCCAGATGCCCACTCAGAGGGTGGGAGCAGAGGTTTGGCTGTCCCCTGTTGGGATATGACTCAGCCATCCCTCCTTCAGGGACACCAACCTCTCCTGCCCTAAAACACTCTCCGTCCCTGCATCTTGCTTGATCAGGAGCTTTTTCTGAGGCTGAGACTCCCTGAGCCAACAGAGATGGCCCTGCAAGGGCGCCTGCTGGGAAGCTGCTGTGGAGTCATGGGTGAGAGGTGGGGTTCCAGTGGGAGGCAGTGACTCTTGCTTGCTAACTGCATCCAAAATATGAGCCATGTTCGTTGCCATTGTAAGGGTGTCTGTGACAAAAGTCATGTTCAGGAGGCAACCATTGGCTACTGCCCAAGTTAATGTGAATCTGTGGTACATACACAGTCGTATCTGTCAGCTCCTAATAAAAGAGGGCACCTCACCATTAAAAAGAACCCAGAGAGAATTGGAGGGTCTCCAAAAGAAACAGAAATACTCAATGCTTCCACTGCTCTCAGGAAGAGAAAGAAGTGCAGTGGAAAGCCAGTGAGCCTAATCCTAAATCTGAGGACAGAGAGACTGACAACCGTGGACATGGTAAAGGGTTCCACTGGACGGTGGCAGAGTGCTTGTCATTCACAGTGGTCTGGGCATGGATCTGTTTTTCCTGAAGTACCTACAGTGATGTAAAACAATGCCATCTTTACTCAGTCTATCACATTAAACTCTGGTGACAGTCATAGCTGTAAGGAGTCTGAGACAGGTGACTAAAAGCACTGAGAAGGCCACGGTGGGAACCTGGGACGGAACAGAGAAAATAGGGCAAACCAAGTAACCTCTAAGGAAGGACTGCTTCACATTTATCACACGTTTCTATCAATATCAGACATTACTAGGAGGAGCCACTGCGGGTGGGGTACTGGAACTCTCGTGAAATCCAAAGCTGTTTTAAAAGACTCATCCAAAAGGTAAGAGTGACCACACAAAAATATATGTGTATGACCTTTTGTGTGTGTCCCTGGGAATAGGGGTTGTTTGGGGCACCACCCCTCAGTGTTCAAGGTTCTATCCTGGTGCTGTGCTCAGGGAGGATTCTGGCAGTGCTTGGGGGCGAAATCCAGGGTTGGGATCCAACATGGCTGCAAGGTGTCTTACTCACTGTGTGATCTCCCCAGCCCGAGAAATGTGAACTTGATCTCACTGGACATGAGGAATAGTGACCACAGTCATTTAAGTGACTCGCTGATACGAAGTCAACTGGCTGCTCTACACTCACATCGTGCTAATAGTCCTTGGGGACCAGCAAGCAAAGCTGGAGCTCAGCGGAGCATGCACTGAGCCCTTGAGCCCTCTCCTACTGCAGAAGCATGGTTGGTTATGAGAAAACATGGATTGAATTAAGTGGGATCAAATATAATATACATAACGTACGTATTATGTGGGCTGCTCCAGCAAAATTTATAACAAGAAGCAAAATCTTTATTAGCCAAAAATCATGTAGAAGCTGGAGCGATAGTACAGTTGTAAGACATTTGCCTTGCACGTGGCTGACCCGGGTTCGATTCCTCCGCCCCTCTCGGAGGGCCCAGCAAGCTACCAAGAGTATCTCATCCACACGACTGAGCCTGGCAAGCTCCCCATGGCATATTCGATATGCCAAAAACAGTAACAACAAATCTCACAATGGAGACGTTACTGGTGCTCACACCAGCAAATCGATGAGCAACGGGATGACAGTGATACAGTGATACAGTGATGTAGAAGCTGAACAATCCTGCTGACAAGCAGTCCTGCTTGGATGGGAATATAATATTTCACTCCTTTCTGTCCCACACAGTAGCCAGCCTCACCTCTGGGAGTTGAGACACTGGCATGGTGAAGATGGGACTGAGGGCCCAAATCTTTCTTCTTCCTTCAATGTGGTTCATTGACACGCAAAAATCACCTGAGCCAGCAGCCAGGGCATCAGAGCAGAGCTCCAGACAGCAGATATGAACTGCTTTTGGATGACCCTGTCCCCTCCTCTAGTGGCTGCTGCATGGTGACTGCCCAGGGCTCACAGGCCTGGCTCGGGGGCTCACACAATTCTAGCCATGCTAGCTGGGTCTCACGTCAGGTTGTAGTGCTCCCCAGAGGTCACCACAGTGCTCACACATGGACACACCTCGGGTCACACTTCCCAGCTGTGGAGCACATGTATGGGCACTGAATAGAGACCGTGGGCCCAAAGGCTGGCACAGCAGGCATTCTAAAGCCAGGGCGGGCAGAAACAAGATGCGTATCTGAGGCAGGAACCTGAAGAACCCTCAAGGGACGTTATTGTTGCTGATTTCTATGGACGAGATGATAGGAATTTGGAAACTTCCTTGAATGAACAACCCAATGCCCACTTGGGCAGGACAACACCAAGAAGAACCAGATTGAACTGACCAGACCAGGGGAAGCCCAGAGAGACTCACATTGACCTGTGAGTGTCAGTTCGCAGGGTCTGCACAGACTGGGGCAGAGATGGTTTCAGCCCAGGTTACAGAAATAATATTTCCTGTGAGGACATTGTAGACAACCTCAATGTTGGGGAGCAGGTCTGGACACCCCGGCTCCCTTACAGCCCTCCCAGAACCACACGAGGGAGGAGAGAACCTCAGCAGATCTGAGGTGGGAGGCAAATGTCACTTGATTCCTTAGGAACAGAGGGTGGGAGGCACCTGCCCACCTCTCTCACTCCCCTTTCAATCTCCCCAGGGACAGTTCAAATATCTCCTTATTTGAGTGCTGGAGGAGGCTTTCTCCGTGCCCCAAGCACCCCAGAAGAGAGTTGCATCAAAAGGAAAGAGAGAGAGAGTTGCAAACTTGTAGGCCAGTGAGGGTCCTGGAGGGGTCCCTCAGTACCGTGGCTAACACAAGGCTTTGCTGATCCTCCAGCCCCTTCCTGGGCAAGGACAGCCCCTTGGCTAAGCTTTCTTTCCCTGACTCAGGATCTAATCAATGTCTCATTCAGTGCACCTGGCCTTTGGCATTACAAATCAGTGAAAGTGGGACACATATTTGCCTCTTCAGGTCCAATGAAAAATAATGGACATCTAAAGCAGAATTTTCTAATGATTTATAAGAAAGAAACATATATTAACACGGATACGTCAATCTTGATGTCACTGCCACCTAATGCAGGTGTATCTAAGTTAATGTTAAGCTTCAGGAATCATTCCAAGCCTGTGGAAACTTCTGGGGACCAGCATAGTCCTCTGACCAGCGTTGTTGACCACTGGTCTACTCTAAAGGACTTCCATTGAGTCTCTAATAGCCAACTCAGACCTTGGTCCTTATCTCACTTGTCTGGTGTGAGCTTGACAAGTCAGAGCTGACAGGCTGAGAGAAGATTTTACAATGCCTAGAAATGACAGTGGCTTAATCTCTAAAAATGAAGGTGGGTTATTAAAAATCAGAAATCAGAAGAAGGAAATCTAATAGGGAAAGTAACAGAAGTAGAAGATGCAATGCAATAAGCCTCCAAACACCGAATAAGTCCATAAATAGATTCTGACCACATCATTATTAGAGAAATCCTGATTTTAGGTCACAGAGGTAGCCCTGGTACTCATCAGATGGTAGGAAATGAAAACTGGACATGGTCTCGGTATTGGATGGAATGGGATAAAGTGTGAATCCTCTAGTCCTGCTGGGAGTTTCAGGAATGGGGAACAATCTGGATCTTAGGTGTGAAATCAGCATGTTGTTCTTACAATGGCAGGAAATCAAGGGTTTCCTGCATATGTTTTGATTTTGCCTTGCTGACCAGTGCAGGAAATAAACATACACCAAGATCCTATTTTCTCTCTCTCTTTTCAAGTCTCTACTCTTGATCTCTACTCTTGATTCCTGTCATGTTCAGTCTATGAATATGATATTATGGTCACTGATACACTGGGAATACATTTTATCAATAGTGTGTGTCACTGTCACTGTCACTGTCATCACGTTGCTCATTGATTTGCTCAAGAGGGCACCAGTAATGTCTCCATTGTGAGACTTGCTTGTTACTGTTTTTGGCATGTTGAATACGCCATGGGTAGCTTGCCAGGTTCTGCCATGCGGGCAAGATACTCTCAGTAGCTTGCTGGACTCTCTGAGAGGGGCGGAGGAATCGAATCCAGGTCGGCCATGTGCAAGGCGAATGCCTTACCACTGTGCTATCGCTCTAGCCCAACAGTGTGTGAAAAGGATAAAATTCTATTTTCCCCTGAAGATATCTAATTAATCACTCTCCTCAAATGGAAAGAGCTTCCCTTCCTCTAATTCTCAGAAACATCCTTGGGGTGCCTCAGATGGAAAGTTTCCCTTCCTCTAATTCTCAGAAACATCCTTGGGGTGATGGGAAAATTGCTCAGACTTGGGTGCTTCAAAATGTCTCATTTTTCCCCTAGGCTTTTTGTCATCCTTCTGTCTCTGGGACTATGCTCTATAAAGCTCTAATTTGTCTACTCTGAAAACACCAATGGAGATCTTGGTTCTAGCCTGCTTTTCGTCATCCATTGTCTGATTGGTTTTTGCTTAGAAGTCACATAGTAAAGCAATTTTGGTGTCTATTTCTAGGAGAAATTCAAATCCTGCACTCACATCACTTTGTAGACAAACACCTACAAAGCAGTACAAATGTTGAACACTTAGATTTCTAGTTTAGTAACAAGGGGTATCTCAAATGCACAATGCTGACTGAAAACAATTTTGTTCTTGTTTTGTTTCTTATGGATAAACACTGATCATCGGGGCCGGAGCGATAGCACAGCGGGTAGGGCGTTTGCCTTGCACTCGGCCGACCCGGGTTCGATCCCCGGCATCCCATATGGTCCCCCAAGCACTGCCAGGAGTAATTCTTGAGTGCAAAGCCAGGAGTAACCCCTGAGCATCGCTGGGTGTGACCCAAAAAGCAAAAAAAAAAAAAAAAAAAAAAACACTGATCATCAACAAACGTTCACTACCCATTTTTCATATTGGTAGCCAACTACCTAAGAACCACCGAGGAGTAGAACATCACCAGACTACAGATCAGGACATCATCGTCATCTCATCATCATCATCATCATCATCATCATTATCATCACCACCATCAACATCATCCTCATCATCACCATCATCATTATCATCATAATTGGCATCATCATCACCATTGTCATCATCATCATCACCATCATCATCATCATCATCATCATCATCATCATTATCATCATCATCATGTAATAATTATATACAGCATTCTTGTTCATGCTTATTCCAGAATGGTGGTGTCCTAAACTCTACCTTTTATCACTGCCTTTTATCCTCACAGTCACCCTGTCTTGCAGCTATATTAACGTCCCAGTTGTACAGACAGGAAACCTAGGACAGAGACAGTAAGTATTTTTTGTGAGAATCCCATTCTTCCATGGAGACCACAAGGTCTCAAGGGCATCTCTGCTTGCCTAGTGCTTTCCCTCTCTCTCCCTCTCTCTGTTTCTTCTCTCTCCCTCTCTCTCACCTCCCTGTCTCTTTCTCTCTTCCTATACCTCCCTCCCTCTCCTCTATGTCTCTTACTTTTTGTTTTGAGACACATCTGGAGGAAGAGCTTCCAGGACCATTTGTACTGAATGTCTGGAACCCAAGAGTTCACCCATCAAGGAAATGGGTGAAAGGGGTATAACTCATGTAACAGAATAAAATCCCCAGCCCTTTACTAACATCTGTGCCACCAAAGATGACCTAGCTGGATGTGAGTGATGTCTTTAGGCAGCTGAACATTGGCCCTGCCTGGTCCACTAGGTCCAGCATCTGTCTAGTATAGAGTTGTGAAGTTGAACTTAGTCCAGTTCTGCCCTGCCAGAGACATGGGGGCAGGGGCCAGGGTCCCGGGAAGCAGGGGCAGGGGTGCTGGGGTTGGGGAGGACAGCAGGAAATAGATCAGGGTGTCCTCTGCTCCAGTATTTCATCTACACACTGTCTTCAAAGGAAGGTATTTCCAGAGTGATCTGGGGGTGGAGGAGCGAAGTTCCCACCATACCAAAACCTTGGCAGCCACACTCACACCTCAACAGATGCCACCATGTCTCTACCAGACTCCACAGCCTTATGACTAACCCCACAGAGATGCTAACCTACCAAAAATTTCAGGTACACTGGGTGATTTGGGGGCTGAAACTCCAGACCTTCTTGGAGTCAGGGTGGGTGACCTCCCTCCATTTCCCTGTACTTCCGGAAACTCTGGCAGCCACACCTTATCCGACTTCTGCTGCCATGCAAGCTCATCTACTGGCCCTGCTCCAGAGACTCATGATTAAATCCCGAAAGAGATCAACTTCCCACAAACATCTCTCATGTACCCAATCCCGGCTGGGACCTCGAAGGTGATCTCAGGGGCGGATGGCATCAGTGTCTGCCCTACCAAAGCCCCGGCAGACGAGATCACAGTCTTGGGCCAGACTGCCCACTTACATATCCTGAATTTTCTGAAGCTTGAAATCACCAAACTCTAGAATACTAACATCCCAGAAGGAACACATTAGATTGGATAGGAACGTAAGTAGACATTAACTAATTTCGACTAACAAAAATACTCATACAAAAGACTTAACTAGCAAAAGAGCTTAGTAAACTCTCAGACAAGGACTTAATATCCCCATGGTGAGATACAACAATTTTCACAAATTTTCTTTTACTTAAGTATTTTTCTTATCATCCCATTAGCCAGTTAGTGTAACAAGCAATATAAAATAAATTATTGTGGGCCTGCTACAGGGACAGGCTTGAAAGGTGGCTGGGAAAATGGAGACATGGTAGAGGGAAGGTGACAGTGATGGTGAGATTGGGGTTAGAATATTACATGCCTATAACAAATAATCACAACCAACTTTGCAAACCACAATATTTCAATATAGTGTTGTGGAAGGAGAGAAGGTTTGTTTATGGAGAAGCAAGAGGCAAAAATGTTGGGATCTATGGGGAAGGAGCAATAATTTGGTAGATACAGTATTTGCTTTGCACACATCCAATCTGGGTTTGATCCCCAGCATCCCATATGGTACCCCAAGTCTTCTGGGAATGATTCCTGAGAACAGAGCCAGAGTCAACCCTGAATACCGTCAAGTGTGGCTCCCAAACAAATCAAAATTGAACTCTCTTCCTGCTCTCTAGTCCCATGTGGGTAGACAGGTATGCAAATAGAGAAGGAGGACATGTGACAGTCCCCTCAAAGATGAGCAAGCAGCGAGGAGCCACTTCATTGGCTTTGTAACCAAAATCCCTCTTTTGCTCACTCAGGCCCTTGAAAGGAGACAGACTTTGGTCGGCCACACTCGGCCCACCACCAGGGTGGACCAAAGACAATGAAGCAAACGGGCTTGCAGAGCTCCAGCTGCATCTCCCTGGGGCAGAGACACAGAGACACCTTCTTGTCTGGGGCTTCATGTATGCAAGGACCAGGGCAAGTGTCACTGTGAAGGGGAACCAGCGAGTGCTCGACACATTAGCCTTGTCACTACTGTCACCCAGCAGCGTCTCAGTCACAGAGCAAAGGAGTTTTGGAAGAACAGAGTACACTGTCCTTGTCTTATTCTGGGGTTCCCTCCAGGAGTGTACAGGGGCCAAGAGGGTCACACCCAGCCATGCTTGGAAACCACAATACAGGGGAGAGATTGTCCAGGGGTAAAACTTGGGGTCGCACACAGGTAAGGCATTTGTACCTGAGCTTTGAGCTACCTCTCATGCCCCAACTTTCTTGGTTGAACTGTTGAACTGACCAAAATCCATAAAGGAGCTCTGAAGTTCTCAGCAAGGGTTAGAACTTCCCCGGGACACTGATGAAGGCTTGGAGCCACCCCCCACTCCCCCACCCCAGGGCTTCTCTCTCCCGCAGCAGCCCTCACTGTGGCTAGAGCAGCACTGGCTGGGGCCCAGCCTCCTCTCAAACCTTCCCTGTTGGGGAACTCGCAAACACTCCCCTGTGCTCCCTGGCAGTCTCGGCAGAGGGTAAGGACTATGGGCTCCCTGGCTGAGAGGTGGACCACACACAGTACAGTCAGGGCCTGCCTCTGCAACATCTCTGTCACCCTGATGAGGCTTCAGTGGGGAAATCCTCCAGCAGGTACCTGCACTCCTGAGCCCAGTTGAAATCTGCATTTCTGATGTTTGTGCTCACCAGCGTCTCGGGGGTCCCTGTCTCCCCATCCACTGCCAGGTCTTGTGGCTGGAGGGGAACATCATGATGTTGTCAGTAGTCTGTGGTCTCGTTCTCCCCTTAA
Source organism: Sorex araneus (assembly GCF_027595985.1). Classification (NCBI taxonomy): domain Eukaryota; kingdom Metazoa; phylum Chordata; class Mammalia; order Eulipotyphla; family Soricidae; genus Sorex; species Sorex araneus. Next base: position 12,028,924 of record NC_073308.1, read on the forward strand.
ACCAGGCACCTTTGTTCCTCCTCTTCCTCTTGGCCTACAGTTTGGCATCCTAGAAGAGGAGAAATGGGCTTGGGCAAGTGTTTCTTCCTCCAGCACTGGATGCACCATCACAGACCAAGAGGCCGAGGCCTGGGGTGCTCAGCAGTAGACGCCCACCTGACCGGCTGAGGACCCCTCCAGTTGACTCTCCAGCACTGCCCTTGTGCAGGACCCAGAATCATAGTAGCACCACGAGGGGAAATAAATATTAGTGGAGGGGCCTCTCAAGTGATGTTTAGGGAGCTCAGGGGCCCTCCCTGGAACTCTCCGTCAACCAAGTGATTCATCTGAAGGTTAGGCCCAAGGATGTGGTGCTACCAGAGGTTGGGGGCCAGTCATGCTAGTGAGGCCACACTATGCTCGGGTCAAGCCAGGGTCAGGCACTTCAAGGCATGAGCCTTAACCCCTGTGCTGTCTCTCTGGTCACTATAAAATGGTTTTAAATTGATTTATAAAAATAAAAAGAAAGAAAGCAAAATAGTGTAATGAGTTTTACCACCCAGATTTGTTCCTACTGGGTTTCCACAGATTTTCCTCCTGCTTTCTGGCACATAGTAGTTAATTCAGCTCCCCGTGGCCCTCATTGATATGCTTCCTGCTCCTCTCCCTGCATATCATCTCCATCTTATCCCGAGAATCATCTACCTGGAAAGTTTCAGTTATTTCTCACCTTTTCTCTCCACATCCTCCTCATGGCTCACCTGCATGGCTCCCAGCATAGCATCATCATCACACATCTGTCATCAAGTATTAGGCACACGTGGGACCCTAATCACAGGACTGAGGATGTCACACCTATCTCAGGACATCCCTGTATGCGTATGACATTTATAAATGATGAGAAGGACTCAGGGTTATGAATGGATTTTCTTGCTCTTAATTAATGTTTTTAAATATATGTATTTAATTCATTATTGTAATTTATTTTTATTAAGATACCATGATTTACAAAGTTGTTCATAATAGAGTTGTTTCAGGCATACTATACCTAAGAACAACCCCACCACCATTGTGACTTTCCCTCCACCAGTGTCCCCAGGTTCCCTTCTACCCATCAGCCTGCACCCCAGTCAGGCACAGAGCAAATTTATTTCACATTGTTTCCTCCCACAAAACGTGAAAGAAAGCTAAATGGGACTATCAGAAAATAAGTCGATTTGTGGTGGTCGAGTGCTATATGTTTTTAACCTATGTAGAGAAATTAAAATCATTTAACACAATATAAAGCCTATTCTCATTTACATAAATAAGTTTCCAACTCTGGAATCTAAAATATATTGCATTAGATTTTAATATGTACTTGGACCTCATTTGTATTTATTTTATATTCCCCACCATTAGTAAAACATTTTAAATTATGTTATAATATATTCTAGAGTTTAAAATGAACTCAAAAGTTTGAAATAGGTAAAACCTCAAACATAAATTTAGTAAAAGTGAAAAGAATTAAGAAAATATAAAGGAAAAATTCTGAATAGGCCTATAAATGTACTAAAGTGTTTTATCCTAAGAAAGGGAAGATTGATTTTATACTAGAAAATATAATGTTTTTTTTTTTTTTGGTTTTTGGGTCACACCTTGCGATGCACAGGGGTTACTCCTGGGTCTGCACTAAGGAATTACTTCTGGCGGTGCTCAGGGAACCATATGGGATGCTGGGATTTGAACCCGGGTCGGCAGCGTGCAAGGGAAACGCCCTACCCACTATGTTATCACTCCAGCCCCCTAGAAAATATTATGTTACAGATTTTAAGTGTCTGTATTCATAAGTAAAAGATTGTAATGAAAAATCACATTGGATGCAAAAAAATCTGATCAAACATAGAACTTTCAGTGTATGTGAGATGTTAATTCATCACTAAAACTCTTTAAAACACCCCTTAGGAAGCTAGGAATAAACGTACCTTTCTTAATCTAGTAGAGGGCAACCATCAGCATTTTGAATGAGAGCCACACTCAGAGTTGCAAAACACAAGGGAAATCTTTCCTGTCCTTTACAGAAGCTCTTCTAATGCTTCTTGAATAACTGGTTTCAAGACTCTGAATTCCCTCCATCTGCGGGAAATCAAATGGGTCGCTTGACTTTCCACCACCACCCTCCCCCACCACACACACACCCCATTCTTGCCTGCATTCTGGTGCAACTGTGAGCTGTCTACCCTGGGGCCCCTTTGAACTGCCAAAGGGTGTTGAACCATCTCTGGTCTGCCTGTCCTGGAACAATCTGCTGTCAAATGACTTGGCAATGAAGTAGGCTGAGGGGGGCTGTGATGAGCAGAAGCAGCTGCCCGAGGAAAGTGCAGTGCAGGGACCTGCCCCTGGGACAGCATCCTTCCTGTTCTCAGAGTGTCACAGGGGGCTCGAGCAGCACTCAGGCCTTTCCGGTGCCCAAGCTAGCATGTCTGTGCCCACCTAACGTCCCACCGCTCTGCTCACCCTCTCAGGCACTCGAGACATTCTCCTCACTGACCACAGCCCAGGCCATCTGCAGCACCGCTCACTCTCCCTGCTCAGAAGGCTCCTGTGCATCCTCGTTTGACGCACCTTTATGGCCCCTTCCAACCTCTGCATGAGCCACCCATCTTCCTGAGTCTGTCTCCACGTCCGGCTTCTCCAGTGGGAACAAGTGGCGAAACGCTTTGGAAACTTGGCAAACAGGACAGGCCTGCACTCCAGTCCCTGACTTAGTGAGTCTGGGGAGATCCAGGAACCTCAATTAGACACAAAGTCAAGACAATTCTGAAGCCAGGCCCAAAGAGAGTTGCCTATAAAAGTTCTGTATGGGGGACCAGGGAGACTGTATAGGGGTTAAGACATATGCCTTGTATTTTCTGACCCCAGCTCAATCCCAATGCCACTCCCATGGCACCCCCACACCAAGTATTGCTAAGTGAAGCTCTGGAGGCCCCCCAAACACCACTGGATGTGACCTTAGAGGCATCTGAAAATCATCAGAGTCGCGCTGATGTTCCATGGCACCTCAGGTAGTAAGCAGCACTGCATCCTCATTCAACCAGAAGCCAGGTGAGTCAAGTTAGTACAGAGTCTGGTGTTTCATTCCAAAGCTGTGTGAGTGACCACCTATGTCTATCAGTCCTAGGACTGCAGAAATGGGGGCTCAATGAGACTGAGCGATCCAACTGTGTTCTTGAGCATGGTAATACAATCTTAAATATGAGTAATAAAGTGAACTTTACCGTCAAAGTATCTGCAATAGGTTTTTTGTTTTGTTTTGTTCTGTTGTTTATTTATTTCATTTATTGAATCACCATAAGATACCGTTACAAAGCTTACGTGTTTGAGTTTCGATCATACAATGATGAAATACCCATCCCTCCACCATTACACATTTTCCACAACCAAAATCCCCAGTATTCTGCCCTTGCCCCAGCCCAACACTTTCCCTGCCTGTGTGACAGACAATCTCTTTCTCTACTTTGATTACATTTAATATTTAGATATCAGTCCCACATTATTTTTTTTTATTTTATTAAATCACCGTGTGGAAGATTACAATGCTTTCGGGCTTAGGTCTCAGTTATACAATGCTGAAACAACCATCCCTTCACCAGTGCCCATATACCACCACCAAAAAAAAAAAAAACCCACACAGTACACCTCCCATCCCGCCCCCCCACCCCCTACCTTGTAACTGATAAGTTTCATTTTACATTCTGTTTACTTTGGTTACATTCAATATTTCAACACAAACCTCACTACTGTTGTTAGGAGTACCCCACTAGATTCAGACCTACTGTGAAGACAAATACGGGCTACCGCGGCCGCGCGGTTTTGAATTTCTGTACTTTAACAAGAAGTCCAGGGAGATTTCTTCCAGATATTAGATAATTGCAGGCTTGAAAACCCAATCTGTGGTCGTCTTAATATGGCGGCCACTGCGCCCTTCATCCCCGGAGAGAAAGAGGCGAGAGAGAGAAATACCTTTCCCCTCCTGGGCAGGCACGGGGCCGAGGCTTAGTTCTCAGGCTGGAGACATTCTGCGAGGAGTTGCCCACGCCGAAAGGTTTTGCTGGGTCTGGATTCACGCTTGTGCAGCTGCGGAGAGGCCGCACATGCGTGCGGCCCCCGGGATCACATCTCGGCCACATTATTATTGGGAATTTTCCCAACACCACTCAAACCTGCCGAAAAAGCAATGCTAGACAATTTGTTTTATATTGCTTATTATGAATAAGCAATATAATATCAAGCAGCTTCTCTCCTGGAATTCTAAACTTTTTTTTATTTTACATATTTGTAGGTTCTGGAGAGATCTCTGCAGCGAGCTGCTCAGTTCTGGGGTTCATTTGTATGTCTCTGGATCATGGTCATTTAGGTGCTTAATAAGTAGCTGGGGGCATTTTGTGGGTGTCATCTCAGAGTCCCATCAGGGCAGTGGGAAGGAGAGGGACCAGCTCCTCCCCTGTCCTGTGAGGCGTGGCGTTTGCTGCTACTGCTCTCACATACCTGGGTTTTTTGTTGAGTTCTGGAAGATGGCGGCTGCTGGATTTCCTAGGGGGCAGGCGGAGGGACAGCACTTGCTCCCATCTGGAGTAGCCCAGTGAAAGTGGCCTATTACAAAATCTGGAAGCATCTCTGCAGCTAGCTGCTCAGTTGCGAGATTCGTTTGAGTGTCTCTAGTATCTGCAGTAGTTAGAAAATTATAGGACTAGTATGTAACAGCAGACTGCCCATTTAGATAGATGGTTTTCTAAGTAGATATTGAATTCAGAGAGCCAATGAATACTACGAAAGGATTGCAAGTATCAACCATAGTCTCAGAAGAGCAACTTGACCATCAGACAACTTCAAAGTAAGTCAATGAATGACAAATATTGGTAACGGTGACTGTTTCGTTTCATTTCTTTGTGACACACAGGCAGCACTGGGGGACTACTCCTGGCTCAGGGCTCAGGAACCACATTGCATATGGAGAGCCAGGGATCAAACTTATTATGGGCTTGTAAAAGCAAAGTGTCTTAGCTGCTATAACCTTGCTTCAGGCCCTGATTGAAGCACACTTAAAGAATATGAAATGAAAATAATATTGCACTGGACTCTGTAGAGAAACTTGGCAGGCCAAGAGAACAAAAGGATGCATAAAGCAAAAGGTGTTGCTGCTGGAGTGATAGCACAGCTGTAGGGCGTTTGTCTTGCACGCGGCCAACCGGGTTCGGTTCTCAGCATCCCAATTGGTCCCCTGAGCCCCGCCAGGAGTAATTCCTCAGTGGAGAGCCAGGAGTAATCCTTGTGCATCACCAGGTGTGACCGCAAAAAGAAAAAAAAAGAGGCATAAACTGAGCACACAATGGGGTGCCCGAGAGCATTTTCAAGAGAAGCAGGTGGTCTCTTGCTCTCTCCTCTCGCCACATCTCCAAATTTTTCTCAGAAAATCCACTTTGCCTCGGAGAGGGGGAAAAGCACAGCGTCTGTCGGGGCCAACGGGTCCGTCTGTGGGCCCAGCTGAGCACTGTGCGGGGAGGGCCAGCGCTCCCGGGGCGTCACTGCAGGGACAGCGGGTCTGGAGAGGCGGTGAGCGGGACTCAGAGCCCAGGGAAAGCGAGCAGGCATTGGCGTCAGGCGCGCCAGGCAGGACCTCAGTCTGTGGAGGCTGAGGGGATGCGCCACTCTGACCACGTGGAGGAGCGGGCAGGGCTAAAGGGTCTGGAGCCCTCCCCGAGAAAATAAGGGACCAAACCACAGGAGGAGGTTGGCCCAAAACAGCAGCCCCTCAGTCACAGCCGCCCCACCCCCACCCCCAGGCACAGGCCTGTGAGGGGGTTCTGGCGGGAAGGAGCCCCCTCCCCTGAAAAGCATGAAAGCGCCCAGAAGTGGGCCACAGCCTGAGGCACTGCTGGAAGGGAGGCCAGAGCCCCAGGCGGTACACAGGCCAGGCCACAGCCCCAGGCGGTACACAGGCCAGGCCAAACCCCCAGGCATTATACACAGAGGCCAAAACCAAGGCATTACACAGGTGAGGCCAAAACCTAGGTGTTACACAGGCGAGGCCACACACACATCTAGGTTTTACACAGGTGAGTGCACACCCCCAGTAGTTACACAGGTGAGTCCACTCCCCCAGGCCTTACACAGGTGAGGCCACACCCCTAGGCAACAGGCAAGTGAGGCCACACCCCAGGCATTACACAGGTGAGGCCACACCCCTACATCACACAAATGAGGACACCCTGCTAGTTGTCACACAGTCCAGCCTACCCACTCAGCAGTCACACAGGGGAGGCCACACCCCTAGGCAACTGGAATGGGAGGCTACAGCCCTCAGTCCTCAAGAGTACAGGTAAGTGGAAGAGAGCAGCTTCTGCATACAAATTGTCTGAATGGGGAAAAAAGAAAAAGAAGAGGCCAGAGAGACAGTACAGAGGGTAGGGCTATTGCCTCATTCGTGGCCAACCCAGGTTGAAATTCCAGTACCCCAAGCACCACCAGAGATGGATCCCTGAGTACTGAGTCAGGCATCAGCTCTGAGCACAGCCGGGTGTGAAAAAAAAGTTTGCTCTTTCTTCATTTCCCTGACACTGCATACTGTCCACCACCAGGGGGAAAAAGGAGCAAGACCTAGTGATCTGCTGGAAGCAGGAAAGATTGACAAAGCATGCCTTCCTTGTGTATAAGGAAGTGTGCGTCCATGTGAGCCTCATAGGCAGCTTGACCAGGACCTTGACAAAGAATCTTGGCCACGGGAGTATGATGCCACAAACAGGTCAACCTGTAGCTGCAGGGCGAGAGCATCAGCAGCCTGATGGTGCCTTCAGGCTTCCTGACACCTCACAATTGCTGCTGTGCCTTTGGGCAGACCCCAAGACCTTGGGACCAAGTTTCCCAAGAAATTAAACAGCCAAAAGTTAGGTATGTGAGAGCCATGCCCACAAACCACGTCTGGCTCCGCTAGACAAGCTCATTTATTGACCGTATTTCAGAGACCCATAGATAAATCTCCAAGAGATCAAAAGCCAGAGACACAGCAGCAATTCCCGGAAGACACCACAGAACTGGAGATCACTCCAGGCCCTACACTGAGCCAATTTCACTGGTGCACCCAAAATAGAGCAGGTGCAATCTCCCCACCTACTCCAAATGGAATCTTGGCAACCAAGAGCTTCCACAAGCAAGGCCCAGTATGGTTCCAGGACTAAATCTCCATGCCACATGATGGCAGAGGTGCTGGTGTCCCTCCCTGGCTCCACTCCTGCTTGTTGCCCACAATGTGCCTCAGGGTGCCACTTTAGCGCAACAACAACCCTGGTTCAGAGACACAGGAATGAGTTCCAAACAACTCTAAAAAACTGGAGATCTCTCCAGGCCCCAAACTGAGCCAATTTCACTGGAGCATCCCAGATGGAGCAGGTACTGTGTGCCCACCTACTCCAAATGGAATCCTGGCAACCAAGAGCTTCCACAAGCAAGACCCAGGTATGCGGGTTCCAGGACTAAATATCCATGCTGCATGGCGGCAGAGGTTGTTCCTCCCCGACTCCCCGACTTCTTATTGGCCTGGGTGTTACACCCAAAATGTGGCTCCTGGTGCCACCTTAGTGCAGAAACAGTCCTGGTACAGAGACGCCCAACCGAATCCCCAAATGAATTACTGCCCTCCGGAAACGTCTTTGAACCCAACCATTTCAATCTAGGATTCTAGAAGCGAGTGGCCGCAGCACCCAAGATTTTCAAAATGAGCAATGGACAATAAATGATGTAGCATCTGCCCCTGGCAGGCAGGCTTGAATGGTGGTGGGAAAAGCTGAGCAAAACATAATGCCCAAAAGTAGAGAGAGAGTATTGGGGAAACTGTCTGCCATGGAGGCAGGGTGAGGACTGGTGGTGGGAAGTGTGCACTGGTGGAGGGATGGGTGTTCTGTCATTGCCTGAGTCTCGAACATGAAAGTTTTGTAACTGTGTCTCAGGGTGATTAAAAACAAGTAATGTGGAGTTCATGCCCAATTCAATCAGCTTAGTCAATGGCTGAATAAAAAGCAGTACTCCTACATTAAAAAAAAATCTTGGCGAGAAAGATACTTTGATACTTTTTACATGGGCGTGAAAAAGGCAACTCATGACACCCCAGATTATGCACATATGCAAGAGAAGATGAAATTCTTGACATCAAAACATGACAAAATTTTGTCAATTTGTGTATAACTTATAAATTAACTCTTTCCCAAATCCGCCCACTTGGAGAGCCCGGCAAGCTACCAACAGTATACAGCCTGCATGGCAGAGCCTGGCAAGCTACCTGTGGCGTATTCGAGATGCCAAAAACAGTAACAACAACTCTCAGAATGGAAACTTTACTGGTGCCCGCTCGAGCAAATCAATGAACAACAGGATGACAGTGACTTCTGACTTGTGTGTTTCCCAAAACTGTTTAGAGTACTCAGGGCCACTGTATACGGATACAGACTCTAGTGAGTGGATCATTAAATACTGAAGTTCCCTATGTAAAATGATCACCGATTTTTCCACTGTTAAATCCATGACGCATTGTGTGCCTACACCAGCACAGTCAGGCGTGGCCCTAGTGTCCCCAAACATCACTGGGCTTGAGCAGCATTCAATTCACGTTCCCAACAAGCACTAAACTTTCCAACCAGATGAACAAACGTCACTGGGAGTAGCTACCAGTTTCCCAAGCATTGCCCAGAACACGAATGGGAGAAGGGTAGGGGGAAATTTTGGCCAATGATTGCTGGTGGTGGAATCAAACGGGCCCATTCAGGCTGAAGGTACACAGGAATATTGCCAGCAGCTGCACTCACAAGAGGCTAAAGGCAAAAGCAAGTCAGAGGTCACCTAGGGAGATGTGAATGAAATGGGCAGGTCGGGAAACTACCAAAGGACACACCAGGACCAAAATGAAATGGCCCAACTGCTGGGGTGGAAAACTCCATATTCAAGAATGAGGGGCCGCTGGTTCATATGTGAACAGAGAGATGGAAGGAAATTCTGCCTGAGTGTTTGACACAGCAATAAGCTATCTGATGTGGGGGCAACTAGCTTCAGAGCTCGCTAGTGAAATCTCAGATACTAAGCAGTGGATAAACAGACTTCAGAAAAAACCTGCTTTGCCATTAAGAAATCCCACTAGAAAATGGCTAATAGTAGTACATAGTAGAAGGCTGAGGTATATTTTAATAGTCACATAAAATAACCGGACATTGCAATGACTGCTACAAAGTAATTGCAATTCAGACACATAATTTGATAACAGCAATTCTATCATCACATTCATTTCAACGGAACTCATTGAAGGGCCATCACTGAAAACAGTACTTTTAAGTACAATTAATTGAAAAGAATACTCTGATGTAATCAATTCAGCACAAAACTGCTAGACATGGTGAAGAAGGAAAGGGTGCAGGGTTTAGTATTCTCTGAAGCAACTGCTGTGTCAAAAACAAATGGGAAATTTGTCAGGTTAGGATCAAACATAATGTGAGACTCAGGGAAAGGAAACAGTGTGCCCAAAGCACTTGGCATGGGCCCGAGTCCCCTGTGAGGATGATCCTGAGCTGGGCCTCCACCCCCAGCGCCCAGGGCACCTGCTGTGCCACAGGTTCTACCTGAAGGGTCGACTTGCAGCGCTGTCTCCAGGGGGCGCTGCTCCCCCTTGAAACACCAGCAGGGCTCCAATAAGCCAATGCTATAGGAAATCATTCCATAGAAAAGCTCCACCACAGGGAGGGAATGGGGAAGGGCGGGGCGTGGTTTGAGCCCACTAGAAGGTTCTACACAAGAGACTAACTTCTGAGCAGAGAATTAAGTCTTAATATTCTGGCACGTCCTAGACCCCAGGATTCCGACAGAGAGGCCTGTGCTGCAGATGCCTGTCCCTACCCCACCTCCCCACTCTTGGTGGATACTTTGTGTTTACCTAATAGGGCTGGGACTTTGTTGCCACAGAGAAAGTGTAGCAGTTTCAACTCAGATGAAACCAACCAGTTCCCAGGTCCCAGCAATTTTCCAATATCAGGAAAAAAATAACAGAAACCTGGTCTTAGTGCTGATTGCACAATCATTTCCCAAGAAGCTGCAAGGCTCAGATCCCTCTCTACATCCCTTGTGTTGGAGAAAATAGAGCTTCCAGGACCAGTACTCAGTGGCCAGAGGTCTATGGGTAATTCTTGAGACTATTGATCCCTGTCACTTCCCCATTACAGACACATTGCCACCTCTGGAAACCACTGATCTCTGGAGAAAACAATATACGGGATAGACAAACCAGCTACTATTCCACACCCAGCATGGTGTTGGAACAAAAGCAGATCCATAGACCAGTGCAATAGGGTTCAATATTCTTACACATCCCCTCAAATATGAGATCATCTAATCTTTGATAAGGGAGCAAGAAATGTAAAGTGGAGCAAGGAAAGGAAAGCTTTTTTTTTTTTTTTTTTTTTTTTTAACAAATGGTGCTGGCAAACCTGGACAGCTACATTAAAAAAAAATGGCCTCAGACCTCTACCTAACACCATGCACAAAAGTTAGATCAAAGAGGACTAAAGACCTTAACATTAGTCCAGAATCCATCAGGAACATTGAAGAAAAGATCAGAAAACTCTCTAGGATACTGAAGCTTAAAGGTATCTTTCGAGACAAAATGCCATTGACCAAGTAAGTGGAAAAAGAGATAAACAAATGGGACTACCTTAAACTTAGAAGTTTCTGCACCTCCAAAAAAACCAAAAAACAGTGACAGTCTGTTTACAAAGAATGCAATGACAGTCTACAGGATGGGAAAGGATATTCACCCAATAGCTCTCCAATAAGGGGCTAATAACTAGAATATAAAAGGCACCGGTTGAACTCTACAAGAAGAAAACATCCAACCCCAGTAGAAAATGGGGCAATGAAATGAACAGAAACTTTCTCAAAGAAGAAATCCAAATATTCAAAAGACACATGAAAAAATGCTCTTCATCACTAATTATCAGAGAGATGCAGATCAAAACAACAGTCAGATATCATCTCACACCATAGACTGGGACATATCCATAAGAACAAAAGTGTTGGCATGGACGTGGGAAGAAAGGGACTCTCCTTAACTGCTGGTGGGAATGCAGACTGGTCCAGCCTTTTGGGAAAACAATATGGATATTTCTCAAAAAACTAGAAATTGACCTCCTATTTGACCCAGCAATAACTTCTGGGAATATATTCTGGAGATGCAAAAAGTACAGTAGAAATGACATCTGCATTTGTATGTTTATTGCAGCACTATTTACAATAGCCAGAATCTTGGAAAAACCCGAATGCCCAAGAACAGATGACTTGTTAAAGAAACTTTGCTATATCTACACAATGGAATAACTATGCATCTGTTAGAAAAAATGAAACCATGAAATTTGCATGTAAGTGGATCAACATGGAGGGTATCATGCTAAGTGAAATGAGACAGAAAGAGAGTGACAGACATAGAAGGACTGCACTCATTTGTGGAATATAAAGTCACAGAATGGGAGACTAACACCCAAGGATAGCAGAGATAAGGGCCAGGAGGTTCACTCCAGAGCTTGGAAGCCTATCTCATGTACTGGGGGGTAAAGGCAGGTGGGATGGAGATGAGACCACTAAGTAAGTGATGGTTGGAGGGATAGCTCAGGTTGGTAGATGAGTGCTGAAAGTAGACTATGGATCAAGCATAATAGCTGCTTAGTACCTATACTGAAAACCATAACACCCGATAGGAGAGAGAAAGAGGGAATGTGTCTGCCACAGAGGCAGGGGGTGGGAAGGGGTTAGGGTGGTGGAGGGACACTGGGACCATTAGTGGTAGAGAATGGGCACTGGTGGAGGGATGGGTACTCCAACATTGATTGAAGCGTAATCACGAATGCTTGTAAATTTGTAACTTTATCTCATTGTGATCCTTTAAAATTTAAAAATAAATAGGTAAAAACAAAAGAGAAAAGAAAAGGAACCGAAGACATAGTACAGTGGGTGGGCACTTTATTTTATTCAGCCAAGCTGAATTGAATCCCCAGTACACCACAAGTCTCCTGAACCCACCAGAGGCCACCCCTGAATGAAGTGCAGTAAGCCCTGGGCTCCTGAGGATGTGCCCCACCCCAAATTAATGAAAATAAATCTGCCCGACCTATTCACGCCTTAACAGTGAGGCTTCCTCACAGCACTTCGGGGATCTGGGTTTTTGTGGGACAGAAGACAGCACCATCATAGCTACATGACCACAGACAGGGAGATAGCTCCTCGAGCCTGACACTGCATGTTCCCAGAGCAAAGCCTGGGGTGACCACTCACCCCTACCCCCAGATCCCCAACCAACCCCACACTACCCATATACCCACACCCACAAGAGCCACACCCCACACAGAGCCAGCTATGAGTACTCTTTGAGCACTGCTGTGTGTGGCCCCCAAACCAAAATAAATAAATCAAACAAAGCTAAACAAAGCTGAAAGGCTGCAGTGACTGACATTAGGGACTTCGTGTTAGTAATGGCTCTAATTTGAACAGGCATAGTGAACAGAATATCCAGGTTTATCTTTAATCTAGTTGAGACCATCACTGGCATAAGTCCTGGGAAGGCATGCAAAAGCAGAAGAATAAGCAAGAGTCCAAGACCATAAAAGGTAAAACACCCAACAGCAGACAGGGCAGGGGAAAGGAAGTCAGGTAGAGTTACCTGAGATTTAGGGCCAGGGTTGCAAAGAAGGAATAAGCCAATCAGACAAAAACACCACCCTGAGTACTGGGAGGGAGCCAGTCCAAGGAAGGCAGGTGCAAACCAAGAGGGCATAAAAGGGGCTGCTTACAGCAAGGCAGGGTTCCACTCTATGCAGGGGAACTTGGTCGACCAGTCACATATGCTTGGCGTGAATAAAGGAAATCTGCTCACAATTTTTACTATGTCTCGTTCCTCGAATCACGGACCCTAACAAAAACCAACAACAAAGAAAACTCCATGAGACAGGTGGAGGGTAGTGGATGGTTCACAATGTTTTGCAAGCAGGGAGGGTAGCTCAGGGTTCTGGAACATCTAACGAAGCAGTTTCCTGGCTGACTTTCCAAGGGCAGACTTGGAATGCTGAGTCAGAGACTAGAGATATGAGTATAGAAACAATCCTTTAGATGTTCTGTTAGATCTGTGTCAGAAGGGATTAGTTAAAGGATGGAGGTACTATGCTGTGATGTGGTGGCAAAGATGTGTATGAGGCTGGGGAGATTCAAACGAAGAAGATTCCAAATACAGATAAAGGAGGAAAGGAGGGGAGGGAGAAGGAGAGGAAGGGCAGGGAGGGAGGGAAGGGAGGGGCAGAGAGAAGGGGAGAGACAGGAGGCAGGTGGGATATGTAGGAGGATGAAGAGGAATGAAAGGAATGGAGGGAATGGAAGGAGAGGGAGAGGGAGGGGATGGAGGAGACTGTGGCAGGAGGGGGCGGGTGGTACGAAGCCCTAATCACTGGTCTTATAGTGACTGTGGCTGAGTCTGGGTGTTCCCAGGAGCGGGAAGGGGAGGCTGTGCTTGCTGGCCTTGGTGTGTTGTTAATGGTTCATATAAACAGTGTCCAGAGCACTTTGTTGTCCCAGTTCTGTGGGAGGAAGGAGGGCGAATGGTCTGAGTAGAACCTGGCAGGTGTGGGGAGCTGGGTCAGGGAATGGACAGTACTCAGTGCCCTGCAGAAGGCCCTGACCGACCCTCCCACCTCTCTACACTGCAGGTGCAATCCAGGACAGGACTGGGGCAGGAAGGGGGGGAATCCCCCACCGGGCTCAGCCTGCCTCTCTGGCCTGCAGAGGGAGCTGGTCTGTGGGCTGGGGGCTGAGACTGGAGGGGTCCAGCAGCCTGCAGTCCCTCACAGTTTGGCAGTCAGGCGGGTGCTCAGCAAGGCTCCAAAGACAGTTCACTACATCCCCACCAGAGAGCTGGAATAGCTGGAAACTGGGCTGCAGGGCCAGAGGAGGAGGCGGTGTCTCAAAGTAGACCGGCCTCAGTGTCTGCGGGCAAGGAGGGCAGCATCCAAGAGCAACAGAACCCCAGCTCCTCAGCCTGGAACTCTGGAACTTGAGGTGCCCAGAGCTCAGTCACCTCTGAAAGCCATAGGAGGACATCCAGTGGCCCCTCCGGGCCCTCCTACAGTCCTGCTTTCTTTTGCTTCAGCAGAAATACTGAAACATCTTAGCTGAGACGTTGGTTCATGATCAAAGAGACGAGCTCAGAGGAGCTGTGGGCTGCTGAAGTGAGCAGACCATGGAACAGAGGACCAGACCGCACACGCACACTTCCACCCGCCAGCTGGCACTTGTCAAAGCAGGCCAGAACACCCGCCCCCCCCCACAACCACCACTCATGGATGGTCTACGGGACCAGGGGGTGGCACTGTGCTTTCAGGGTGAGGCTCTGGGTTCACATTGGCCTCAGGGTGCTGCGTGTGAAGTGCGTGTCACAGGACACATCTCTAGGTCAAGGGTGGGCAGAATAGTACAGTAAGTAGAGTGCTGACCTTGCATGCTGCTGACCAGAGTTTGATCCCCAGCATTCTAAGGGTCCCCTGAGCACTGCCAGGATTGATTCTTGAGTGCAGAGCCAGGGGTGACCCTTGAGCAATGCCAAGTGTGCCACCCTCAACCATAACAAAAGCCTATTAATTTCATGACTTATTACCTAAGTTTTTAGCTGTTAGCGCCAGAGCCATAGTTTAGCATGGGGCGCATTTGCCTTACATGTGGTCCACCTGGGTTTGATCCTCTGCACCCACGTGGTCCCCCAGTCTGCCAGAAGCGATCTGTGCCCAGAACCAAGAGTAATCCCTGAGCATGGCCAGGTGAGGCCCCCAAACAGTACTGAGCCTCAAGGTTCCAAGATGCCAAACAGTCCTGCAAGGACCTTTCATTCCCAGCACCTCCAAGCCAGTGGGGTTACCTAGGGAGCGGCCGGATCCTCAGGGGTCCCGGAACTGTGCTAGAGCATAAAGCGAAGTCCACAGTTTCCAGTTACCCACTGCCCGGGCCTGTCCCTACCCAGAGACACCCCTACTGAGCCCCTCCAGAAGAAAGACCGCACTGTGGCTGGGTCCAGACAAGGCTGCCTGACCCCCTCATATATATTTTTTAATCAGATGATGTTGTAGCTGGAGCTGGAGCTGTGGATGAGAGCCTGCTTCACATGTGTGAAGTCCTGAGTTTACACAGAGACAGTTTGATAAAACAATGCATGTCTAAGGGCTGGAGAAGTAGCCTTGCACGCTAGCGACCAGGATTCGATCCCAGGCATCCGTAAGGTCCCAGAGCCTCCCAGGAATGGTTCCCGAGTGCAGAGCCAGGAGTTATCCCAGAGCACTGCTGGCTGTGACCCTCAAACCAAAAACAACTTCTGTATCAGATGGAGCTGAAGAGACCAGAGCCGAGAGAGCAGGAAACTGTTTTGAAGGAAGAGGAAGTCCTGAAATTTAGTGGTGATTCTGGCAGCCAGAGAGTGAGTCTGAGCCTGCTCAGGGCACAGCACAAGTCCAAGCACACTCATTGGACAACAGAGCACTGCGATCTCCGAATCACCCCTGGTCTTGCTGCACAGTAGGAAAGGAATCCCTCAGCGTTCTCCAGGGAAGCCCAGAGTTCATGAGTCCTTCCCCCTCCCCTGAGTAGGTTGCCTAGGAGAAGGGCAGCATCCCTGAGAGTGGCAGCTGTGTCGTGGCCCCGCCCCCACCCCATGTGAGGCCGGCCACTAGTTCTCCAGCTTGGAAAGTGCCTCACCTGGGCTGGCCTAGTCCTTGCCAAGCTGCCCGAGTGCCATGACCAGGTCTCTGCCCTGTACCTTTCTGCCCCTGCAACTCTATCACTCCTATTCCCGCCGGACTCCACGCTGAGGCCAGCCTCACATAAGCTTGTCCTGGACCACTGGGAACTGCTGCCATGGAGCCCGTGTGAGTGTGAGGCAGTGGTGCGAGTGCGGGGTGTGGGGTGGGGGTGTGTGGTGCGCAGTGCGGGGAGCGGGGAGTGCATGGCTGGGTTGGGATGCGCGGTGTGGGATGGGGGTGCACAGTGCACGCTGTGAGGTGCACGGTGCGGAATGAGGGATGCGGGCTGCCGGGTCGGGTGTGCCTTGCGGGGAGGGGGTGTTGAGAGGGGGTGTGCTGTGTGTGGTGTGCATTGCAGG
Source organism: Sorex araneus (assembly GCF_027595985.1). Taxonomy (NCBI): domain Eukaryota; kingdom Metazoa; phylum Chordata; class Mammalia; order Eulipotyphla; family Soricidae; genus Sorex; species Sorex araneus. The sequence continues at coordinate 12,045,095 of NC_073308.1, forward strand.
ATTTGGGGTGCGCAGTGCGTGGAGTGCAGTGTGGGGTGAGTCATGCGCGTGGCTGGGTGAGGATGTGCGGTTGGGAGATTCAAGTGCGGAGGCAGGGTGGGGGTGCAGGGTGTGGGTTGGGGGGGTGCACAGTGCATGGTGCTCAGTGTGGGAAGCTTGGTACAGAGTGCGAGGTGAGGACTGCACAGGGCTGGGTGGCGGTGTGAGGTGCAGGATGGGGGTGCGGTGCGGAATGAGGGTGCATTGTGCGAGTTGGGGGTGTGCGGTGTGGTGCGCGGTGCAGGTGGCCGGGTGGTGGTGCATGGTGTGGGGTGGGGTGGAGTGGGGGTGCACCGTGCGCCCTGGGGCCGTGTTCCCATAAGACTTGCTCTGCTGCCTGTCCTGGGGGTGCCCCCATTGCACTTTCTAGGCTGCCACAGTGTGGGGCTAGCAAGGGGCTGAGTCCCAATTCCTGGCCCGTGCCAGGGCGGTGGACACCCCCAGTTATTGGTGCTAGACTCGGTTCCCCTTCAGGAGAGCCCCACTCTGGGTTGAGGGGGGCGGCAGTTACTTTTGCTCTAATTTCTGCTGGGGCTCCTGAATTAAGGCTCGTGTAGCTTTTTACAGGCAGCTTTGGGGTCTAGATGTGAGTGTCAAGGCTTCCAGAAGTACTGGGAGGTGGGGGGCGGTAGCCCATCCCAACTCCAAGAAAGTCTGAAGATTTCAGTCACAAAACCCACATATCAGAATTTTCAGCAAATTATATCTTGGTAAGGTCCATCCTGAGACCATGGAGTCAGGCCAGGGTATGGCGGTGATTTTGGATTGTGAAAGCAAGTGGCTGTTGGGGACGCTGCTTGGGTGGTCACCAGGCCAATATCCTCCCCTGCGATTTACCCTGGTATGTTCAGTCATGTGCAGGTATGAGACTAACTGTGTTTTTTGATCTCTTTCGAGATTTATTTATGGGTCTCTGAAATAAGGCTGATAATTGAGCTTGTATAGCTGAGCCAGAGGTGGTTTGTGGGTGTGGCTCCCCTACACAGAGCTTTTGGCCATTTAATTTCTTGGGAAACTTGATCCCAAGTTTTGGGGTCCGGCCAAAGGTATGGTGGCAATTTTGGGATATCAGGAAGCCTGAAGGCACCATCAGGCTGCTGATGCACTTACCTTGCAGGTATAGGATGACCCGTTGGTGGCACCATACCCCCATTATTTTCTTCTTGACCAATCTAAATACTTGTCAATTTTGTTGATTTTTTAAAGAACCAACTTTTGACTTTATTGATTTTTTCCCCCATTGTCAACTTTATCTCACTTGTTTCTTTTTAATGTTTATGTATTGGTTCTGCTTCATTTGGGTTCAACTTTCACTTCGGGAAGGACATTTGCCTTGCACGTGGCCGACCTGGGTTCAATTCGCAGCATCCCATATGGTCCCACGAGCACCACCAGGAGTAATTCTGAGTGCATGAGCCAGTAGTAATCCCTGTGCATCACCGGGTGTGACCCAAAAGAGAAAAAAAAATGTGTTCTAAGTATACTGGTGGAGGGATGGATGTTAGAATACTGTATGACTGAAATCCAATCATGAACAGCTTTGTAAAGGTCTATCTGACATTCAGTAAAAACAAAAGGTTTTTTTTAAAAATAAAACAAGTTTTAAAAAGGGTTTTTAAAAAGTTTTAAAAAAACTTATTTAATTTTCTCATCTTTTTGCTGCTTGCCTTACACTTTTCATCTTTAAACAGTATAACCCATCAACATGGTTTCATAGTTAGCGAAAATGTAACTATTTTATAATGAGATTAGAGAAAAATTAAAAAAAACACATTAATAGAATTTTTATACATGCCCATGTAAGTAGTAATTGTCTACTCATCTATGTTTCTTCATGAAAATGTGAGTTAGTGTCCAGCCAGTGCTTTGTGTCTTGACCTTTTTTTGACCATGTCGGCTTTTGACCTTGTTTCCTTCCTGTGTCTCCCTCCCAATTAGCTTCCTGGTCTCATGCTCTGGCTCCCCACTTATGTGACTTTTTACCTATGACCCCCTAAAATATCTTATGGTTCCTGGTTGAGAAATTCTTGTCTAATACCTAGCACAGGGGTAGGGTATTTGCCTTGCACGCGGCTGACCCGGGTTCGATTTCTCCGCCCACCTGGAGAGCATGGGAAGCTAATGAGAGTATCTTGCCCGCATGGCAGAGCCTGAACAGCTACCCGTGGCATATTCTATATGCGAAAAACAGTAACAACAAGTCTCAAAATGGAGATGTTACTGGTGCCAGCTAGAGCAAATCGATGAGCAACTGGATGACAGTGACAGTGACAGCAAATTCCCATTGGTTTTAGTCGTAGGGCAGATCTGCTGGATTAAATTTCTTTCAGTGCTCTTTGAATTTCTCTTTCATTTTTGAAGGATGCTTTTGTTATACAAAGAACTCTCTATGGTCTTTTCCTCCTAGAATTTCAAATCTGTAAGCATATTTGGGAGAATTTATAAATAAATCCCTCTATAGGGAATGAAAATAATATGTAGGTCTAAAGATCTGTGAGGCGTATGGTGAGGCACTACTGCCTACCCACCCCGTCTCCTTTCAGCCTTCATTGAGACAGCCCTTCCTCCCACACCTGGACTGTGGGACCCACTACCACCACCCTGTGCCTTGATACCATCCCTTTGGACTTGCCTAAGCTGACCCTGTCTCTAAGCCCAAGCAGTCCCAAGTGGACCCAGTGGCTGCACTAATACCCCCCCAACACGTGGGCATGTCAGCATCCTTGAAACAACTCTACTCCTTCAACTCCACTAACAGCATGTTCATAATTCTCTCCCACAATCCTTCCACAATAACCCTGATATCTAAATGGGAGTAAGTAGACCTACACTTGCCTGTCAACTGAAATGCCATCTCAAGATCATGGAAATAGTTAGAAAAACAACAGATCACAAGTGGTAGCCCCAGAAAATAATGAATTAGATCAGTTTAATAACAAATAAGGTCAATATTCAGATAAACGGAACTCTAAAGCTCACCTGCAGCACCCACAAAGCTCTAAGGAAGTGGGGATACAAAAAAAATCATCTGCAATGACAGAAAGAGAGAGAAGTCCCGGCAAATTCTCATGCTCAATTCAAATTTTGAGCCTCATTAAAAAGACCCTCAAATCAACACTTCATGAAATGGCAATAGAAATAAAACAATCACTGGAAGACAAACTCAATCAGATCAAGGAAGAATTGAAACGTGTTATTCAAGAGTCTATACAAATGGAATTAAAGGAAATAAAGAATGCAAGGATAGCAAGCCACAAAAAACAGAATTCTGCATGCAGAAAACCATATCAGTCACAGTGAAGACAAAATGCTAGCCAACCATGATAATGATGTTGCAAAAGAAAAGAGGTCAAGAAATAGAATATAAAATAAGATTATTGATGAATAACAGCAAATGGAATATTATAGGAGTAGCAAATGGAGAGGAAAAAGAGAAAGGGGAAGAATGACGAGAGGAAGAAAAAATAACTGACAACTTCTCCAGTTTCTGAAGGGAGGCTTTTGCAGAGATTCGAGAGGCTCAGAGACTAAACAAAATAGAATCAAGCAAACTAACACCAAGGCACCTAGTAATAGAAATGATCAAAGCAAAAGAGAGACTACTTAAAGCATCAAGAAAGAATAAAATTCTCAGGTACAAGAAAAAAAAACAGAAGAGTCACAAAAGATCTCCCATATTACACCTTTCAGGCAAAAAGAAAAGAATGGAATAACATATTCATCGCACTTGTCATCCCCTTGTTCATTGATTTACTCGAGTGGGCAACAGTAACGTCTCTATTTGTCCCTGTCATGTGCTAGTGTAGCCCAGTGACGTCTGCTCGCTCCAGGAACACGAGGAGCCTCAAACCGTTGTTTCAGGGTATTGATGAAAATGTCTGACCATGTCATAGGTGAGCGGCCACACGTTCTTTTGACATCCCGTGGAATCTAGTCAGTAACAGCTCTAGTCCAGCGGCCGTCTCTAAATGCCATTACGTGTCTGGCCCATCTGATTTTCGATGCCTTGGCAAATGAGACAGCGACCCTGATTCTTGATTGTTGATGTTGGTATTCAACGTACCAAATGAAAAAAATATTTTTTCATCTTGGACTACAGCAGCTGCCTCATCCAGCTGTCATTTACATTGCAGGGATGGATAAGAATCTTTTCAGACAAACAAGACAAAGTAAACAAATCCTGCAAGAATTACTGAAAGGTTTCCTATAAAAAGCATTTAAAAATTAACCCCCACCCATACACATAAAATATAAACATAGCCCTTTTTATCAATAAGCTTTCTGTATTTCAGTGGGCTAAACTATCCTACCAAAAGGCAAAGAGTAGCTGGATGGATTAGGAAAGAAACTTCTATTGCCTCTTACAGAAAACACTCCTAAACTCACTAGGTAAATATAGACTCTGAGTGTAAGGATGGAAAACTGTCATACAAGCCAGTGGGAGACAGAATAAAGCTGGAGTAGCCATACTTATAATAGACCAAATAGCATTCAGCAGACGCAAAAAGGAGGGCACAGGTTCATTGGTGACCAATTGCTGTTTATTCCATTCTCCTTATGCGCCCCATTCCAGTCTCACACTGCCTCTCATTCCCATCTCCTCCTGTCCCCCATGCCAGTCTCTCCACACACACTCCTGCAGCCTCTTCTAGAGCCCAACTTTCCAGCATTCAGGGTAGCAAGGACACCTAGGTTAGGTAGCACAATCAACATCTGCAAGCCCTTCCTTCTGGGGAAGTTCTTCTAAGACAAAGATGTCCTCCTGCTAGGAGATCAGCCCAAGGGCTTTGTTTTTATCTAAGGACACACTTCTCCTTTGCTTAGTCCACAAACAATCATCTTAGATCTACTTACTTCTTAATAATCGTTCTAGTCATTTTGTATGGACACAGTAAGAGATATATTAATCTTACAGGGTGACTCTGCTGGAGACATCTCGCTATAGATCCAAGACTGCATATCTCAAGCCAGATGAGTCCTTCCTAACCCTAGCAGCGTCCTTTTCCAGTCATTTCTCTTTCGGCCATGACAGAATTCATCCACGACCGTTCTCTTGAGTTATAGTTAAGTATTATGGAGCTTGGCCTGTCCTGTTTCCGTGCCAGGGTAGCTCACAGCTTGCCCTAGGTCCAGCCAGTCCTTTCATCCGGACCCTGTTTCTGAGATGCTAGGAACGAAGGGAAACTGAGTCTTAAGTCGAGTTATATATATGACAGACATCCAGGAGTAAATATTATTTGGAATCAATTAACTCCCAAGTTACAAAAGCATAGCATTAACTGTCTTCCTATGTTTATACAAAAAGGACATTTCTAGGAAATAAACTATGCAAAGGACATAAGGGAAGAAGAAAAGCAATATTTCACTTAAAATACAAAATCCAGAGTCGTTAGAAGGATCTGACCTTACAAGTCACAGGTCTGATTTTCGTATATAGATGATTGGGGAAGAGAGCACAGAGAAGTTAAAGATAAACATAGAGGAATGGGAGTGCCTCAGGAGCACTGTGATGGATGTAACCCAATAAACCTAAGCTCCCTACAGCCAGGGAGAAAGGACTAACCAATGTTATCCTACATTCAGGCACCACCACCATGCTCCCCAAAACTGAGGATATATTTTTCTCTAGTGCACCTGGAATGTTCTCCAGGATAGATAACATATTAGGGAATAACTAATATATATAAATTTACAAATATAGAAATCATGCAAAGTATTGTCTCAGACCACAATAACATAAAGTAGAAATTGATTATAAAAAAATGGGAAAACGTCAAACTTTTGGAAGCTGAACAAGTCACTGCTAAATAGCAGCTGGATCGAAGAGGAAATCAAGAAAGAAATAAAAATATTTCTTGAAATGAATGAGAATGAATGTACAAGATACCAAAATATATGGAATACAGTGAAAACTTTACAAAAGGGGAAATTCAGAGTAATGCAGGCCTACATTAAGAAAGAATGGGGCTGGAGCAATAGCACAGGTATTGTAGGTAGGGCGCTTGTCGTGCACATGGCCAACCCGGGTTTGACTCCCAGCATCCCATATGGTCTCCTGAGCATGCCTTGGGTAATTCCTGGTGTCAGAGCCAGGAGTAACCCCTGTGCATCGCCAGGTGTGACCCAAAAAGCAAAAAGGAAGAAAGAAAGGAAGAAAGAAAGAAAGAAAGAAAGAAAGAAAGAAAGAAAGAAAGAAAGAAAGAAAGAAAGAAAGAAAGAAGAAAGCACCCAAATAGATAATTTGAGCATATATCTCAAAAATCTATAGAGTGAACAACAAACACAAGATATAATAGACTGAGGGAAATAATAAAAACTAGAACAGAAATTAATAATATAGAAACAAAAAAAGAGAATAAACGAAACAAGAATTGGTTCTTTAAGAGAGTAAACAAGATAGACAAACCCTTATACTCATAAGGGAGAGAAAGGAAATGTCCAGATGAATTGAATCAGAGATGAAAGAGGAAAACTCCTCAAATATTCAAGATATTATGAAAGGTTACTACAAACAACTTTGTGATATTTAGCTGGAGAACATAAAGAAATGAACAGATCCTTAGAATCATCTAATCTCCCATGAGGCAAAAGTAGAAAACTGAACAAGCTAATCACAAATAAGGAAATTGAAACAGCGATTAAGACTTTCCAAGAATGAAAGTCCCAGTCAGGATGGGCTGGCTGGTGAGTTTTATCAAACCTTCAGAGAAAACTTTCTGCATTTACTTTTTTTTTTTTTTTTTTTTTTGCTTTTTGGGTCACACCCAGCGATGCTCAGGGGTTACTCCTGGCTTTGCACTCAGGAATTACTCCTGGCAGTGCTTGGGGGACCATATGGGATGCCGGGGATCGAACCCGGGTCGGCCGCGTGCAAGGCAGACGCCCTACCCGCTGTGCTATCGCTCCGGCCCCTGCATTTACTTTGTAAGCTCTTCCAATATATTGAAGAATCAGAAGTGCTTTCTAAAAGCTTCCACTAACCCAACATCGCATTAATAACCAAAGTAGATAGAGACACATCCAGAAAAGATAATTAAGACCAATCACCCTGACGAACATCAATGCAAAAATCCTCAACAAAACCATAGCAAACTGAATCCAACTGCACATCAAAAAATCATATAGAATTATCAAGTGGGATTCATCCAAGATGGTTCAATATATGCAAATCAATTAACATAATATACCACATCAGTAAAAGGTAAGGCAAAAATTATATGAACATAGCAAATGATGCTAAAATAGCCTTGACAAGATCCAATTTGAATGAATGATAATAATTCTCAATAAAATAGAAGTGGAAAGAAACTCTGTTGCGTAAAGCGATATATCAGTCGGGAGGAGGCACAGAGGCAAGACATGTGAGAGGAATGTAGAGAGCACGGAGGGACAAGGCATCGATCTGGTTCGAGGTGACGAGTGACTACCAGAGGTCTCCCTTTCTTCTATTTTTTATCAGCTACATCCGAATGACCTCATCACAGTGAAAGAATCACTAGAGAGAGTACAAACAGTTATAGGATAAGCATACGTCAAAAGAAAGTCAGCATATACATTGTCCTGTCAAAGCTATGCTGTCAAAGCTATTTTACAATGATTTAAAACATCAGAGGAAGATGTGGAACAGGACACATAGGCTCTACAGATTACGTCCTCCACATTCTTGTGGTCGGTTACACATAGGGCAAAGAGAAGGCCCAGACTGATACTTGAAGGTCACACCAGATTAAGGATGTGTAAGAGAGGGGGAAACTGCTGCTTTGTACTGCCAAGATAAGGTATGACCGGGCGGGTATATGAGAGCATGCTGTACTCTTCCAGGTCATCGGACTCATAAGCTTAGCTTGCCCGCTTAACTCAAAGTGGGGCCTGGTTCTACTTCCTGCTTGCAGGGCAATGTCCAGAGGCTCTTCCTAATGTCCTGGCATAGCACCAACAAACCTCCCTCAAGAGAGTAATGGCTATCTATAACTAACCTACAAACAGTATTGCTGCAGAAATTCCCACCAGAAACCTGTGGAGAAACAATCTGTACTGAGAAGTAGGAAAACGTGCCAGCAGATCCGGTGAGCTTGTGCTCCAGAACTGGCTCCAGTCCAAAGGCAAAAGCTTCGTTTGATAGCCTATCTGATGGAGGTTGGGGCATTTGCAGGCACCTGGCAGGAGAGGACAGAAGTAGAAATTCCAAAGTGTGTTATTTTGCAAAGCTGGGTCTGGATAACGTCAAGGACCTGAGCACATTTGACAGGTGACCAAGGTGACAAAGCGAGACTCAAACCATCTTATGAACATCCCAAATACACCCCATGGCTCTATGGCACAGCCCAGACTCAGTGGTTCCTTGGCAGGTCCTGCTCTTTGGGGTTAACCTCCTTGAAGTGAGACTGTTTGAAATACAGGCAGGGGGTTCTTCTCATCAGTATCACTCTTTTGTTTTGTTTTTGTGTGTGGGGGGGGGCATATCCAATGAGGCTCAGAGTTTTCTATTGACTCTGCAAACAGGAATTACTCTTTGCGAGACTTGTAAGACTATACAGGATACCGGGGATCAAGCCTGGGTTGGCATCATGCAAGGCAAGTCCTATCTCTCTGGTCCACATCTCCAGTATCATTCTTAATGGTGAAGAACTGAAAGAATTCCCACTGAGATCAGCTACAAGGCAAGGATGTTCACTGTCTCAGTTTTCATTCAGTATAGTATTAGAAGTTCTAGCAACAACAATCAGGCAAGGTAAGTAAATCAAAGATATTCAAATTTAAAAATAACAAAGATATTCAAATTGAAAATGAATTCAAATGATCATTATTTTCTAATGGAATAATAATATACATAGAAGACCCTAAAGAACTCACCAAAAACCTTCTAGAAACAATAAAGCAACACAGCAAGTGGCTAACGATAATGATAACGATAAAGCACAGAAACACATAAACATAGACACAAAAATTGGTTGTGTTTCTATATGCAAAAATTGAATCAGGGAAGAAAGAGATTTAAAATAGTGTCCAAAACATTACGTACCAGGAATGGACTTAACGAAGGAGGTGGGAGATCTATATAACAAAATATATAGGGACTCGGGGGCTCAGTTGCTGAGAGCCGCCTCTCCAGACTAGACGGTGGCAAGAGACGGACTAAGGACCTGGGGAACGGAGAAACAGGGCCCCAGCCTGTTGGGAGTCAGTTTATTTCTCTCCCTCCCCAGCGTAGTTCGATCTCTCCCCTCACTACACAATCGTAGTCGTGGTCGTAGTCCCAGGCATCTGTTTTTAATTAAAAGTTCCCTCTTCCTAGTCCTCGTCTTGTCTTTCTAGTCATCGTTGTTACCTCGTCCCCTCACCCCCCCTTACAGCACAGTTACAGAGACACCATGAAGGGTGGGGTACTCATGGGTGGGGTTGAGTGTTGTTAGAACAACAAACAGAGGTAAAGCCACCCCTTCAGGGGAAGTTCTAGGAGTTTCAAGGTACAAAAGTCTCATCTGATGGTTCTCCAGATGACTAGGAGATCTGCTCAGGGTTGTTTGCAGACCATATGGGAGTTCAATTCCTAGTTTTCTGAGGAATGTTCCATTGTCTTCCAAAAAGGCTTGAGCAGTGGTCATTCCCAGCAGTGAGAGAGAGTCCTTCTTTCCCTCTGCCATGCTGGCACAGGAGGTTGTGTTCTTAGTGATGAGTGTGACTTTGTGGTGTGAGGCGATATCTCATTGCTTTGATTTGCATTTTTCTAATGCTTTGTGAAGTTTATTTTTCAGATGATTTTTTTGCCATTTATATATTTTCTTTGAGGAATTTTCTGTTCATCTCTTCTCGCCATTTTTTGATTGGGTTGGATTTTTTTCCCTTGTATACTTCTACCTGGTGACTGGAGCGATAGCACAGTGGGTAGGGCGTTTGCTTTGCACGCGGCCGACCCAGGTTTGATTCCTCTGTCCCTCTCCGGAGCCCTGCAAGCTACCTAGAGTATCCTGCCTGCACAGCAGAGCCTGGCAAGCTACCCATGCGCATTCTATATGCCAAAAACAGTAACAAGTCTCACAACAGAGACGCTACTGGACGACAGCGCTATAGTGCTACAGTTCTACCAGTGCTTTGGCTCTCTTGGATATTAGCTCTTTATTAGATGCATATAAGCAAATAATTTCTCTCAGTTTGTGGGCTGTCTTTATATTCTGATTATTATTTTCTTTGAGGGGCAGAAGCTTCTTTATTTAATGTTGTCCCATTTGTTTGTCTTTGCTTCCACTTACTTGGTTAGTGGTGTTTCACCCTTAGAGATGCCTTTAGCTTCAATGTCTTGGAGAGTTATGTCTACATTTTTCTCTTCATTGTTTTTAATTAAAAATTTTGAGGGCCTGCGTTCTCTGGTCTGTGTTGTCCCCTGAATTGCACTGCACTGCAGTGTCGTCCCATTGTTCATCAATTTGCTCCAGTGGGATCCAGTAACATCTCTATGTAAGATTTGTTGTTACTGTTTTTTTGCATATCCAATAAACCATGGGTAGCTTGCCAGGCAAAAGCACAGTGGGTATGACGTTTGCCTTGCACGAAGCTGACCTGGGTTGCGTGCAAGGCAAACGTCCTACTCGCTGTGCTTTTGCTCCAGTCCTCTCCCCTGAGCACATATCTTTATTGCTTGCCTCTATGTCTCTTTCTTTGCTTGTTTAATTGCTCTCCAAGTCTGTGTTCTCCCTTAAACATGGACCCCACTTGCTTATCTCTGAGTCTCTTTGCTTTCGCTTCTTTCCTCTCTGGAGAAGACTGTGTTCTCTCTTTAACACATGTTTCCTCTTTCTCCCTCCTTACATCTTTCTAAGTACGTTTTGTTCAATAAAAACTATCTTTCTTTGGGGGTCAGGTGATAGTACAGCAGGTAGGGTACACATGGCCAACACAGGTTTGATTCCCCAGCTTCCCGTATGAGCCCCAAAGCCAGCCAGGAGGGACCCCTGAGTGTTGTTGTCACTCAAAACCAAAACAAAACAAGACAAACAAAAAAACTTCCTGCTTCACTGGAAAAAGTATTTTTTGTACATGTAATTTTGTTTTATTCTACTTATTTTAAGTTTTATTTAGTTTAAATAATATGGTTATAATGGTGTTTAAGCTTATAGTATTTATAAACAAAGTTACTATGTGCTACCACTTCCAAAATGCCCTTGAACTTCCACCTCTGTCCTTTGTTATGTCAGGGAAGAATAATATAACCATAATAGCAATGTTTCTAAAACAGCCAACATCTATCAATTAGCCTCTTCCTCCTCATCTTATATAAGTATATAAGCATATACCTGTAAGTATTCTGCTACCTGCTTCATCAAACTATAAGCTGTTCATTAGAGAAAAATCACTACTAAAAAAATTTCAACATTGGGGCTGGAGGGATAGCACAGTGGGGAGGGCACTGCCTTGCACACAGCCAACCTGGGTTCGTTTCCCAGCATCCCATATGGTTCCCTGAGCAATGCCAGGAGGAATTCCTGAGTGCAGAGCCAGGAGTAACCCCTGAGCATCGCTGGGTGTATGAAAGAAAGAAAGAAAGAAAGAAAGAAGAAAAGAAAGAAAGAAAGAAAAGAAAGAAAGAAAGAAAGAAAGGAAGGAAGGAAGGAAGGAAGAAGGAAGGAAGGAAGGAAGGAAGGAAGGAAGGAAGGGAAGGAAGGAAGGAAGGAAGGAAGGAAGGAAGGAAGGAAGGAAGGAGGAAGGAGGAAGGGAGGAAGGGAGGGAGGGAGAGAGGAAGAAAGAAGAAAGAAAGAAAGGAAAGAAAGGAAGGAAGGAAGGAAGGAAGGAAGGAGGAAAGGAGGAAGGGAGGAAGGGAGGAAGGAAGGAAGGAAGGAGGGAAGGAAGGAAGTGTGGAGAGCCTCCACGGGACCGTGCTTCGTGGACACCTGTTTCTTGTTAATTGCACCGTGCTTCGTAGACAACACCTGATAAGGAAACAGGATGTCTCGTCATGCCCACGAGCTGTAACTAGTCTATCAGCTGCAGACACTTGGGCGTAAACAAGCAGTGAGAGGTATATAAGGGGGGAAGCTGCCTAGCTAGTTGGTTCCCCCTCGTTCTCCCCCCTTTCTCCTTCTCTTTCCCATTCCCCTTCTTCCCTAATGCATGAGAAGTTCCCTGAATAAATTGCTGCAAGAAGAATCTCCGGGTTCCGTGTTTCTTCGCTGGTTGAAGCGGCACGCGACAGGAATGAAGGAAGAAAGGAAGGAAGGGGGGGGAGGAAGAAGAAAGAAAGAAAGAAAGAAAGAAAGAAAGAAAGAAAGAAAGAAAGAAGAAAGAAAGAAAGAAAGAAAGAAAGAAAGAAAGAAGAAGAGAAAGAAAGAAGAAGAAAGGAAAGAAAGAAAGAAAGAAGAAAGAAAGAAAAGAAAGAAAGAAAGAAAGAAAGAAAGAAAGAAAGAAGAAAAGAAAGAAAGAAAGAAAGAAAGACAAGAAAGAAAGAAAGAAAGAAAGAAAGAAAGAAAGAGAAAGAAAGAAAGAAAGAAAGAAAAGAAAGAAAGAAAGAAAGAAAGAAAGAAAGAAAGAGAAAGAGAGAAAGAAAGGGAAGGAAGGAAGAGAGAAAGAAAGGAAGGAAGGAAGAGAGAAAGAGAGAGAAAGAGAGAGAAAGAGAAAGAGAGGAAAGGAGGAAGGGAGGAGGGAAGGAGGGAAGGAGGGAAGGAAGGAAGGAGGGAAGAGAGGGAGGAAGTATGAAAGAAAGAAAGAAAGAAAGAAAGAAAGAAAGAAAGAAAGAAAGAAAGAAAGAAAGAAAGAAGAAAGAAAGAAAGAAAGAAAGAAAGAAAGAAAGAAAGAAAGAAAGAAAGGAGGAAGGGAGGAAGGAAGGGAGGGAGGGAGGGAGGGAGGGTGGAGGAAAGACGGAAAGAAAGAAGGGAATAAGGAAGGAAGGAAGGGAGGGAGGGAGGGAGAAGAGAAGAAAGAAAGAAGGGAATAAGGAAGGAAGGGAGGGAGGGAGGAAGAAAGAATGGAAGGAAGGAAGAAAGAAAGAAAGAAAGGAGGAAAGGATGAAGGGAGGAAGGAAGGAAGGAAAGAAGGAAGGAAAGAAGGAACAAAGGAAAGAAGGAAAGAGAGAGAAAGAGAGAGAGAAAGAAAGACAGAGAGAAAGAGAGAGGAATGGAGAGAGGAAGGGAGAGAGGAAGGGAGGAAGAAAGAAGGAAAGAAAGAAGGAAAGAAAGAAAGAAAGGAGGAAGGGAGGAAGGGAGGGAGGGAGGAAGAAAGAAGGAAAGAAAGGAAAGAAAGAAAGAAAGAAAGAAAGAAAGAAAGAAAGAAAGAAAGAAAGAAAGAAAGAAAGAAAGAAAGAAGAAAAGGAAAGAAAGAAAAGAAAGGAGGAAGGGAGGGAGGGAGGTAGGGAGGAAGAAAGAAGGAAAGAAAGAAGGAAGGAAGGGAGGGAGGGAGGGAGGAAGGAAGAAAGGAAGAAAGGAAGAAAGGGAGGAAGGGAGGGAGGGAGGGAGGGAGAAAGAAGGAAAGAAGGAAAGAAAGAAAGAAAGAAAGAAAGAAAGAAAGAAAGAAAGAAGAAAGAAAGAAAGAAAGAAGAAAGAAGAAAGAAAGAAGAAAGAAAGAAGAAAGAAAGAAAGAAGGGAAAGAAAAAACTTCAACCCTTTGTCAATGGCAAAGTGGAGGAACTGATGTAGGCAGGCAGGTAGCTAGGAAAGGGCCCCATGGCAATGGAATTCCTAGGAAGTCGTAAAACCACCTAGCCCTAAAGCTGTCTGGACCCACCTTGTGGATCCAGGCAGCAAAACCTGAGAAGACCTTGACCTGGAGCTAGCCCAGAAGGCTGGACCCATTCTCCCAGAGAAGATCCAGCAGGAACAAGATCAAGGAAAGAAGTTCAGAGAAGACCATCTCAACTCTACCCCTCAGCAACAACCCTAGCAACGGGCACTTACCTAGCTAGAAAGTCCACGTGGGGCAGACTGAAGAAACCCTATGAAAGCCATCTGAACAAAGGGAGCGCACACGTATGCTGCCCAAGCCTGTGTGTTGCTTGTGCCCACAAGGACAAACACATGTGGTGCCCGAGCACATGTGTCACCCACATCTCCCCCCTTGAGATGTGTACTAGGGCCCTTTCCATCAATGGAGAATTCCACTTTCTCTCTTGAACATGTTACTCTCTCTCACACACATTTTCTCTCCCTCCTTCCCCTTCCTAAAACCCTCCAAGTAAAATCTGTTTCACTTGACTACTTGTCTCTTCCTGAAGATCTTTTCTGTGAGACAGGACAAAGTACCTGGAAACCCTTGGGTAAGACCTAGGACTGACTTTCCTTCCCTGAAAAGAGTGATTCCTCCCTCCAGCCGAAGTCTTTTGGGTCTCCCCAAAAGATCGGGTGGTGGGGACCAACTCTCATGCGGAGAAGACCGTGCAGATGTCAGGTGTGGCTTGATGGGACTGGTGGGGCCTCGTGGGGCTGGTGGGACTCGAGGTCAGCTCCACACAGGGCCTCACCACATTCTTTTAAAGTCCTAAGCTTCCCAACTGGTCCCTGGGTGGCAGAGGAGGCAGTGGTGGATTGGGACAAAGTGACCGTCTCTCTCCTCCACTGCATTACATAAACACCAAAGGGGTCCCACTGACTTCAGAGCCACAAAAACATGCTTAGGTGTAGAAAAGTCATCAACAAGAACACAGGCCATGTTTGACCTTCTAGAAATGACAGATATTCTCCAAGGTGACAGAAACACCACAGGGAACCTTTAGTGGGAGATACTAATTGGAAGGGAGCAGGAGAAAGGCTCCATGGGAGGAGGGGGATGGATATTCTCCTGGTCTTGGAAGTATGGGCGTGGAATGTGACACTGTAATCGCATGCCTGAATCCACATACTTTGTCTTGTGAAAATTCTATATCAATAGGAGCCGGAGCAGTAGTATAGCGAGTGGGGCATTTGCCTTGCACGTGGCCAACCTGGGTTCGACCCTCAGCATCCCATATGGTTTCCTGAGCACCACCAAGAGTAAGGCCCAAGTGCAGACCCAGGAGTAACCTCTGAGCACTGCTGGTTGTGACACAAAAAGCCCTCCGCAGATTATATATCAATCAGAAAAGAATTGAAGTGTTCCCACCTGACTATAATGTGCTCTTTCTGTGGCCCCTCCTTGAACATCACCCTCAATGAGAGTCTCACACTGTCAATAACAACTAGTTTCAGGGGTATGATTTCCAAGGGTTCATCCCGACTTACTTCCCTTAGGCATTTCCCTGCTAGAGTGTGCATCTTGTATTTGTAATAAGTACTTAGGGTTGCAAGGTTAATTTCTTATGGCAGATATTAGCCAAAAAAAAAAATTGAAAAACCAAAACCAACTGTGGTTTGTGTATTTTCTTTGGCTTTTAAAAAATATTTAAGCACCGTAATTTATAATATTGTTAATGGTAGGGTTTCAAGCATAAAACATTTCAGCACCATACACTCCACCAGAGTATCTGCTTCTCCCATCATCATTCCCATGTCTTTCTCTATCCTAGTGCCCCCATTCTCCCTGCTTCCTACTGAGGAACAGTTCACAGTTCCTGTTTCCTTGGGCTTTTGTTACTTTCTCCACTCTGCAGGATACTCTCCAAATACATCCAGAATGAAAACTATATGATTTTGTCTTTTCTGATAGCTGAGTAGTTTTCCACTGTGTATTTGTTTTTGTTTTGTTTTGTTTTTTGGTTTTTGGGTCACACCGGCAATGCACAGGGGTTACTCCTGGCTCTTCACTCAGGAAAAACCCCTGGCGGTGCTCAGGGGACCATATGGGATGCTGGGATTAGAACCCGGGTCGACCGCGTGCAAGGCAAACGCCCCACCCGCTGTGCTATCGCTCCAGCCCCTCCACTGTGTATTTGTATCAGGGGCTGGAACAATTGCGCAATGGATAGGGCATTCTCCTTGCATGGGGCCGAACCGGGTTTGATTCCTCCGCCCCTTTTTGAAATCACAGCAAGCTATCGAGAGCATCTCGCCCGGACGGCAGAGCCTGGCAAACTACCCGTGGCATATTCAATATGCCAAAAACAATAACAACAAGTCTCACAATGGAGATGTTACTGGTGCCCGCTCGAGCAAATCGATGACTGTGATACAGTGATTTGTACCAGTTTCTTTATCCAGTGCTCTGTTCTTGGATACTTGGGTTCTTTCCTGATTTGGGCTATTGTGAATAGTGCTGCAATGATCACAGGAGAGCAATATGTCTTTTCTGAGTAGAGTTTGGGCGTCTGGGGTACATGCCAAGAAGTGGGATTACTGGGTCATATCCCCAGCAATAGAAGCTCAATTTCTTTTTTTTTTGAGACGTGTCTATATTGTTTTCCGAAAAGGTTGCACATATTGACATCCCCTCCAGCAATGAATGATGGTCTTATTTCCCAACATCCATATCAACACTGATCACTTTTGTTCTTTGTGATTGTGATGTGTGAATTATAATAAATGTAGTTTTCTATCATGTGTTTTTAAAATTTTATGACAGGTATTCCTTGGACTTATGATTTTGCTGGTATGGGTGACCAATTTTACCTTTGAGAAAGGTCTTAACTTGCAGTTTGAATACAAATCACAAAACCCCTGGCTTCAGGAAACTCCCTTCCTTTGCTGTGAGCTGTGCTGCCTGTCGCCTGATAAGAGTCATGTTGTAACCTGCCCTGCCTTGCTGATGCG
This sequence comes from Sorex araneus, assembly GCF_027595985.1. Classification (NCBI taxonomy): domain Eukaryota; kingdom Metazoa; phylum Chordata; class Mammalia; order Eulipotyphla; family Soricidae; genus Sorex; species Sorex araneus. The sequence continues at coordinate 12,061,777 of NC_073308.1, forward strand.
TGATAGACTGTGAAAGAATGGGGAGCTCGTACGATTACCCTATAAATGCTCTTGAGAGCCTTGATTGGCACCGAGAGCTTCAGGTGCTTTGCCGGGGTCTGGTCAGCCACAAGACTCTGTCTTGGTGAGTGTGATTAAACAAACTACTGTTGTAATATGATATGTACTATCTTCTAAGAGATGTCGTATTGCTGGTTAAATTTGCATTTTCCTAATGATAAGGGGTACAGTATGTTTTTTTATATACGTTTTGGACATCTGCATGCCTTCTTTGAATAAATATTTGTACATTACTGCATCCCATTTTTTGAAGTGGTTGATTATTTTCCTTTTTGTAAAGTTTTACCAGTGAGGAGGATATATATGTATATGTGTATGCATATATATGTGTGTATATATAAATATGAAATGAGATGTATATATTTATATTATATGTATGTGTACAACTTAACCATTTGTAACATGAGTGCTGGGCAAATATTTTCTCCCAGGCTGTGGAGTATCTTTATATTCTGGTCACTTCTTTCACTGCGTAGAAACTTCTTAGTCTGATGCAGTGCCGTTTACTTATTTTTGGTTCCATTTACTAAGCTAAGGGCATTGAATTATTGAAGCTATCTCTAGATCAAATGTTAAACAGTGTTTAGACTATATTTTCATCGATATAATTTATAGAATCCTGTATGATATCAAGATCTTCAATTTTAATTTAACTTTTATGTGTAGTGTTAGAAAGGGGCCTGAGATTTGGACCTCCAGCAGGACCCCGGACAGAGTGCGCTCCGTCCTCAGAGCGCCTGCGCACAGCCCAGCTCAGGCCAGCACGGTCTCATTGGTGATCTCGGGAGCACATCACCCGTGCACACCTGTCCTGAGTCTGCACTCTCCCATCCAGCAGCGCGCCCGCCCCCACCTCCCGGACAGACTCTCCGGATGCCTCCCCAGAGCCTACTGGCACTGCCCTCCCTCCTCGGGACCCTCCCCACCTGTCTTGCACATGCAGAGAAGATGGGAGAGTCCCCCAGAAACTCCCGTGAGACCCCACTGCCTGGGCCCCTCCCTCTCAGCCTCTCCCCTCAGGCCTCCACCTCCCTGCCTCCACGGGGAAGCAGCTGCTCCGCCCCGTGCTCCCGGCATAGCATGTTTTGGTGCTGGCTGGCATGAAGCTGGGATCCAGAGGCCAGCGTGTGGTTGGAGGAGGGACAGAGCTGCCGGGCCAGGATCCCGCCCGCAGCACCCAGCCAGCCCCACGGTGCGGGCAGGACACCGAGGAGTCACGTGGAAACAGGCAGCGCTGGACTGTCCCTCCTCACCCGAGCCTCCCTGCTCTGCCTGCGGGTGCCCCACCCCTGCGGCTCTGCGACCCTCCTACTCTGGGCTCCGGGGCATGAGAGGGTCAGATAGACCCTAGGAAGTCGGGGCTCTGCTGCCCATGCCGAGCTCCCGACCCTGCTCCCTGGGGCTGGGGGCGGTTGGGGGCAGCTGTCAGCAGCTGTGCTCTGGAGCCAGAGGGTGCACTCCGGAGGGTTGGACCGGGGCAGGTGGAGTGAGAGGCAGGCAAGGGAGTTTGGGGCAGTCAGGGGCTGCCCCCTCCCAGCCTGCTCTGGTTCCTGGACTCTCCGTGACTCAGTGACCCTGGAAGGGGGTAGGGGGGCCCTGCATTCAGAGAAATGATGTGTGAGCTCCAATTTCAACCAGTCCCCCAACAGAGCCCCGTGTGTCTACTCTGCCACTGAGGACAGGAGGGCCCCTTCTAACTTCAGAGACCACTTATTGCTCCAGCAGGACCTGTGGTTTGATGTCACGTTCAAAGCCTGAGAGGAAAATGTCCATCCTGGAGGAAGCCAAGATAGTGCCGAAGGGAATGTTCTAGACAGGATTGTTCAGGATTCTGACCCTAAGATTAGGAATGAAACTCAGGGCAACTCTCTGGTTTGTTCAGTGACGACCTTCGTGTCCCATGACATGTGCATAGTAGGTGCTCACTTCATAAAGTGCCTGAATAAGCACCCTGAGACCTGGAGTTGTCTCTGTCCCACAAACACCCCTAAACTAGCCCCAGCAAAGGCAAACATGGTAGCAGACGAATGAATAAAAAGGTGCTTCTTGAAATTTTATAGAATCTGCCTTTGGTGTGACTTAGGGATGTAGGAGCCCAATCAGCAGGGGTCCAGGGTTACGCCGTTGGTCCTGGTGATCCTGGGAAATGTGCAGCTCCAGGCATCGAATCAAAAGGACCTTCGTGGAGAGCCTGTGCCCAGTCAGTGAGCGACTCTCCACACCCAGATGCCTTTGTGAATTATCAAAGGTTTCAGAGCTTTGTGGCAGGAGGCGGGAGAGCCTTTCGGGGGAGAAATCAACATTACCGTTAATACAGTGCTGGGGAAGTCAGGCATCAGCAAAGCCTCTACATGACAGATCCCATGTTCTCTTCAAGAACCTTGTATGGTTCATCCTTTCCCGCCTTCCCTTCAGAGAAATCAGCTGACCCAGGGGAGGCACTGGAAACTTCCCAGGACACACAGCTAGAAGCTGGAGGAGCCTGGAAACTGGCGGGAGCACTCTCATCTGAGCACCACCTGCTCCAGGGACTGAGGGGATGGGGAAGGCCAGGTGTGGAGAAGGTTTATGGTAGAAAGCTAAGGCCAGGAATGTTGGTCCATGGTTGGAAGCCTGCCTCAAGGGCCGGGGGAGAGGCAGTCGGGCTAGAGAAGGGACCATGATGACAATGATGGTTGGAAGGGATGGCTCTGGATGGGGGATGTGGCTGCGAGTGGGTAAAGGAGCAAACATGATGATGGCCTCTCAGTATCTGTATTGCAGCCCATAATGCCCCAAAGTAGAGAGAGAGCGAGAAGGAGGGTGCCTGCCACAGAGGCAGGCTGGGGGGTGGAGGGGGGGAGTGGCCAGAGGGATAGGAGAAAGAGAAGGTACCCAGACAGCAGAGTTGGCTTCTGAGAAGACAGCAGCCTTGGGGCCTCTGGTGTATCAAGGCCAGGAGGGATTGTAAATTCATGACGATTCAGACTCTGCCATTCTGGGAAGCAAAGCCATTCATTCCGTCATCGAGTTGTATATCTCCCTGAGGCAGGAGGCATCATCTTGGCCCGAGAGAGGCAGCTTCCGAACTGATCCTCAGGACCCCACAAGGGCAGACACATCTCGGTTTTTGCTGAGTGGCTGTGACTGGGCTCTGACCAATAGGGTCAGTCACAGTGTTGGGGCAGGTTTTTCTGGAAATCGCTCATTGCCCTTCCCTGTCCATCCCAAACCTTGCTGCTTGTTTGTTTTTTTTTTTTAATTTTCCATTTCTGTTTCTCTGTGTGGGTGTCTAGCTCCTCAGGGATGCCTGAGATGAGGGATTTAGTGCCGTGGCTTCTAACCCACATGGGAAACAGAGGCAGAGTCCAGAACCACAAACAGACAGAAACTCAGCCCTGATCCTCTGGGGAGCTGGGGGGCAGAGAATCGGCCCCGTCTGACACTGACCCCTGACCCGAGTGTGTGTAGGATTCACACGCACATGTGTCCATGCAGAGGTCGGGCCATGTCCCTCTGCAGCAGACGCCATCCCTGCACACTGCCAGCCTCCCCAGCCCTCCTCTCTCCTCCAGGCTCCCCGCTGCCACCCTGGAGCCCTTTCTCACCTCCAGCCTGTGCTCACAGCCCCTGCTCCCAGGCAAGGGTCTCCCGAATGCTGCCTGCTCCCAGGTCATCCTTGGGGACCCAGCTCATCCCAGCTCAGGACCCTTTCCCTCCAACCCAAAGGATTCCAAATTCCCTGTGCGCCCTCATCTGGGTTCTGGGGAGTGCTGGTGGCCTTCAGCTGAGTTGGCTTCAGGAATGTATCTGACCACCCGTTTGCTCCTTGAAGGCAGGAACTCTGGGTCAATTTTAGTAACAGCAATGACACCAAGGCCCAGAACACAGTCAGGGAATACGCTCAGGGGTGGACTCGAACCCTTCTCACTTCATCCCGACTGGGCTGCAGAGACGCCCTCATTCCTGAAGCTGAAACACAGCCATACTGGCCTCTGTGTGTACATTTCCTGCCTCAGTTTCCCCAGAATCTCAGGCACGTCCTGCTCTCTAGTGGCCAGTGGGCAAGTCCTCCAGGCTAGAACCTGAGTCGTCCTGACAAAGGAGGGAGACTCCAGGCTCTGTGGAACCTCGGGGCCTCTGGGAGCCTTGATTTCTGTCTTTCCCTCTCAGCCTCTGGAGGTCTTCATTACCAGTGAGGTTTCTCGTGTCACCGAGGATTTTCTGACACACCCCAGGCCTGCCCAGTCCCAATCCGAGAAGACTTGGAGATCTCAGTCCCCAGGGCCTCCTCCACCCAGATATCACATTTTCCAGTAGCTTGGGAGTCACACCCACAAACTGCCCCTGGCGCCATGGAATCCCATCAATGGCCAATCCAGAGACTATAAAACAAAGCTCCCGGAAGCTGGCAGCTGCATTTGCAGCCGCACAACCTCTTAGAGTCTAGCCCACTGATGTGCCTAAAGAAGCACACATGTCTTTGGTTTTAACATAATTGCTTGCATTCTCTTCTATACATTCTTCATCCCTCCTGGAGAGCCCGGCAAGCTATGGAGAGAGAGTATCCCGCCACATGGCAAAGCCTTTTAAGCTCCCTGTGGCATATTCAATATGCCGAAAACAGTCACAATAACAGGTCTCATTCCCCTGACCCTGAAAGAGCCTCCAATAAGGGTCTGTTGGGAGGACGAGTAAGAAGAGGCTGCTAAAATCTTAGGGCTGGGATGAATTGAGATGTTACTGGAGCCTGCTTGAGCAAATCGATGAACAACGGGATGACAGTGATACAGTGACACAGTGATCCCAGGCCTGCAAAACCCAAGGAGGAGGTGAAGGCCAGTAAGACTTCAGCTTCTCCCGAAACACCAGACTCAGTGTGCAGTGCCTGGAATGTTCCTCAGCTGCCGTCTCTCTCACACACAGCTGGGAGCTGTTCTCTGCTCTGAAGGACTCGCATGAGTGGACAGTGTCCCTTCCTTTCTGAGCTCAGGCGTCACGCTCGTGCTGCAGGTTCCAAGCATAGGTGGACATTTGGGTTGAGCCCGCCAGCATCCACACCTCCAGTGCACGGCCTGGGGGACAGAGGGGCCGTGGCGTCACGAGCACGGGGACATGCGTGCGGACACCTGCCTTTCAAGAACTGTCACTCTCCTCATCCATCAGCTCTGAGGGACAGACCACACCCCTGAGCCCTCCCGCCCTCCTAAAGGAGAGGACAGGGACACAGCTCGGACAAAGAGCAGCAGCTGAGTCATCCCCCCACCCTGCCCCACCCTGATGCTGCCAGGCTGCAGGAGCAAAGGGCTCTGTGGGCAGTGCCCTGCCTGCCTCAGTCACACACACAATGGGCCGGCAATACTCACAGTTGGCGCCTACTGGCTGAGCGTGTGGTGTCTGCACCCTTCACCAGGCTCCCACGGGAGGGGGTGGTGTCTCCCAGGAAGCTCCCTGAGGGCGAGCAGCTCTGGGAATCCGGTGTTCCAGCATGGCAGTGCACAGACCACCTGCTTTTCTGCTCAGCATCTTAGTGTCTGTCGCATCCTCAGGGCTGTCCGGGGACCGGGTGGCCGCTGGAGTTCCAGCCAGCACCAGCCTCCACCTCTGCATGTCAGCTCAGCAGCTCACAAACCTGGGAAGAAGCCGCCTCCCCCCCCCCCCCTTCAGGGCGACTGTGCAGTTGCCGGAGGCTGCAGGAGGCGCCTGGTTCCCTGGAGCTCAAGGGAGATTGAGGGATTTACCTTTCAGCTTTGATATTGGCTGACATCAAACTCTTTGCTTCTTAGAGTAAAGCGGGAGGAAAACCATGGAGACAGCCTTTGTCACTCCCCGCAGGCCCCTGGGGAAGAGCAGACAGACAGAACAGACACTCGGACCATGGGTCCCTCCCACCGTCTCTGTTCTCTAGCCTGGTTCATTCCAGGGTCATCAGGGTCTTCTCTCACGGCAGGGTTTCAGGGTGTCCCTGTCTGAGCCCACGGACCCACAGCAGCCCCGGGTGGGTGGCTCCAGCTCCCGGAGTTCGGAAGGAGATGTGAGTGGAACACTGTCTCAAGGAGTGTGGCAGGGCTGAGGCTCACACAGCCTGCAAGCCTGTGTTCAGTAGGATTCAGAGATACAATTTAGAAATGTATTGAACACAAATTTAATTCACTGTTCTTCTCCTTCTGGAATTTAAATATGTGTGGTCAGGAAATATTAATTTTTTTTTTTACAAATGGCAAAGTTAGGAGCCAAAGGGCTAATACAAGGGGCATGAAGCTTGCCTTGCATGCGGCTGACCAGGTTTGATTCACCACATCCCATATGATCCCCCAAGCAGCACCAGGAGTGATTCCTGAGCACATAGCCAGGAGTAACCCCTGAGTATCCCTAGGTATGACCAAAAACTAATAAAAAAGAAAAAATGGCAAATAGATCACAGTAAAATCAGATGTCTTGGGCCTGAAGAGATGGTCCAGAGCACGTGGTCCATCTCTTATATGCTGGATTTTCCACTTCAATTTCCAGCACCAAATAGTCTCCTGAATGTTGCAGTGAGCAGCCCAGGAGGCCCTGAGCACTGCCAGATGTGGACCTGGAGGCCCTGAGCCCTATTCAGAGTCTGAGTAAGTCCCAACCCCATAGGATCAGCTTTACCACACCCCCAAGGCCTTGCCTTGGACCATCCACCCAATGGGCCAAAAGTCACCAGGGCGGACCCGAGAACTCCACACCACCATATGGGATATCAAGAAAACTTAGAATTTTACATCATGCTAACGGTCATATCTTCTTTTGCATTTTGTCATCACACATGGTCAAATGTGTCCTTTCTAAGTATTGATGACAGGAATAATCAAGAATCTACAGCCATCCAAACAGGGAAAAAATGATTCCTTTTGACATGCACCCTTGTGAGGGGCCTGGGCACAGACATACAGGAGCTGCTCCACCATTGTCCAGTGTGTGGGGAGCAGCCTGCTGTCACAGGCCCGCTGGGGAGGGACGGAGAATGATCTCACACTGACACGATCACATCTGCAAAGCGCAATGCAGGGATTCTTGGAGGCCACAGGCTCGTGCCGTCAGCACTGCTGTTGATTCTGGGTCATTGCTGTCACCCCCGAGATAGCTGGTGTCCCCGAGCAGTGCCTCCTGGGTTTCTCCCTTGGGCTGAGAGAACCATGACCTCTTGGGATGAGCTTTATGAGGGCCGGGCATCTCCTGACTGAAACAGAAGAATGCAACTGAACACAACACCTCTCAGTCAAGGAAAGTGAGTCATTTGGACTTTATTATTTTGTGAGCCTGCTGTTTTACCTGTCTTGGTTGTAGGCTTGTATGTGTATTGTTGGCACTGAATGGTAAGCATCTAATGGGTGACCCCCTGGATGTCCTCTTATTTAATGGCAGTGGATTCAACCGTAATGATTATGAGAAGAATTGAAGGACCCGTGATGTTGTCACAACAAATCCCTGTAGCACACACCTTGAAAGTGTGACAGCACAAACTCTCCCATGGAGAGTATATTTCTCTCTCTGAGTGTGGTTTAGGCTGGAGTTCTCACAGCCACGGGGCATTGAAACACGGTAGAATCAGGGAGGGGCCCGGGACAAGAGGGGCAGGTGCTGAGTGGACTCTTCTCACACAGGGACCAATTTTGATGTCTGAACACACACTAACCCCTAAGCTCCTCCAAGAGTGATGCCGGAGATCAGAGCTGGAGAAGCACCTGAGGGGTGCTGAGCCCCACACAACGGAGGCCTCGCCTCGGTACTGGCAACACCTGCCTGCCTCTGTCTCAGGGACACCCCAGCCGCGCCCTCAGAACAGGCCTGAGGAAGCGAGGGGTGGAGGGAAGGGAAGCCTCGGCAGGGTTGGGGACTGATGAGGCAGATACTGTGCCTAGGGGGCTGTTGGGCTACACACAGTCACCTGAGACAGCCACATCATCTTCCAGGTGCAGTTAAGACACTTTCAGGGAAACCTTCCACAGGGAACAGCCCGGGCCCATTTACCTTCCTTAACTTCTCTGGGGAACTGATTCAATATGAAAGGAGGAAATAATGCCAAGTGTACACACTGACACTACGAACAATACCATTGTTGAAAACAGGAGTCCTATTGGAAAGTGACTTAATGTCAGAAAGGAAATGAAACTCACAAATATGATTTATTTATTTATTTATTTATTTTGCTTTTCAGGTCACACCCTCGATGCACAAGGGATACTCCTGGCTCTGCACTCTGGAATTACTCCTGGTGGTGCTCAGGGACTATATGGAACACTGGGGATTCAACCCGGGTCGGCCACGTACAAGGTGAATACCCTACCCATTCTGCTATCATTCCAGCCCCCCTAAATCAGATCTAAGTGTAAATATACTTTTAATTTTTGTTATTGAGGACCATGAAAACCAAAGTCTACATGTGCTACCATGAAGCATTCACATAGATGGTGCCTTACTGGATTCTATGGTACATTTCTATGCACAATTAGAGTAAAGCCCAGGACACTGCAGGAACACCCCAGGCAAGGGGGAGAGGACAAAGAGAAGAGGAGCCTGTTGGCCCTGGGAGAGGACGTCAGGCAACTGCGAAACGGGTCGACTTTCTCTAAAGAGAACCAGCAGTGGGCCACTTTGGTGGAGGTTGGTCTCTCCCCAGAGGAGATGAGCAGCACGAGGAAAGCTATGGCAAGGGGAAATCCCCAGGGTAGCAGAAACTGGGGCATCACTAATGAGGGCCTTCAGGTCCTGCTGTCACTAGAACACAACTTGTCGTGTCTCTGGAACAACAGCTAAGCTCTTCACATCGTGGCTACCAGGAGGACAGAAACAGGAAACAGCAGCTCAGCTTCACCCGAAGGGGCTGGGAGCCAGGGAAACCAGTTCTTTCCTGCTAACAACCTTCACCAGAGGACGATGCTGCAGAGACTGCATCTGCCCCGCTTGAGGGTATACCAGAAGATACCCCGCAGATACCTTGAAAAAGTGCAAGAGCTTCCCCAGCAATGAGAACAGCCCCAGTGCCCAGGGAATGCACACAGGAAGAAGCAGAGCCTTCCTGACAGTGGTGTCCACCTAAGGTTCCTGTGCAGGAAGGAAGTTTCAGAAACCAAGGAGATGAAAGAAGTTTCTGGATAGTATCTGCACATCCACCACCCTGTGATGATGAGATGGCTGCTGCTGGTGTGGGTGCCGAGTGTGTGGGGATGGCCAGGGAGGGACATTGTGTCACTAGGAAATTGCAATATGACACATTCTTTGGGTCAATTCTTTTAATACTAAACTAACTAAATGTTCATAAGAAATATAAAATAGTTGAGATTGTTTAAAGACAAAAAGCAGAGGAGGAGGTGAAGGTGACAGTGTGGACAGCAGCTTATGAAGCACATTCCTGGCCGTGGTGTTGGTTGGACGCCTGAGTCGGGGGCTCCCGCTGGATGGACAGGACGCAGCTGGGGACAGAGAGGGAGAGCTTGGTGACCAAAGCCACACTAGTACGGTCCCTCCCAGGCTCAGGATATCAGAAGGGCCCAGGCTGCCAATCAATCTGAACCGTGGGTCCATGGACACGACGCAGACTGTCCCAGGGACCAGAACCCGGGCCCGCCCCGATCCAGGCCTGGCCCTCCCACCTTTCCTCCTCCGTGATCAGCTCCAGGGCCTGGAACCAGGTGAGAAACTGGTCGTGGGGCCACAGGCGGTAGTTCTCCGCGGCCTCCTGGAGCACAACAATCTCCCGGAGGATTTTAGTTTCCTGGGATATTGCGAAGGAAGGAAGGGAAAGACCTCAGTGGGCGGCGCCAACCAGGCCAGGGCTGCCCAAAGGCGGACTTTCACAGGGATTTGGAAAGGAGAATTTCCACAGGGATCCCCCCTTCACTCTGCCCATCAGCATCTCCACTTGTCTGAGATCAGAAAACACCCTCCACCAGGAAGTTCCCCCTTGATGGATCTCTGTCCCCCATGCGCATGTATGGGTTTCCATTGTTTCATTCTCCTACTGTGAGTGTCAGGCCAGAGGGACAGAGACAAGGAGGATCTAACAGGGGACCAGGAGACAGGGAAGTCGGGTCCCCTCCTCTGTTCCCCTGCAGAGTCCCAGCTGCTCACCTTTGTGAATTTCTCCTTGTTGAACACCTCCCGCTGGAACAAATAGACAAGGGCATGAGAAAGGGCCTCTGGGGGACCCTGTGCCAGGCTCTGAGCTCAAAGGACAGGGCTGGGTGTCAGGGACTCAGGCCCACTCTCCCTGAGACACACTAGGGTGTCCAGCGGGGACAAGGACCTTGTCCCTGAGGTGGATGCTGAGGTCCCTCTGCCCCACGCCTCTTGCTGAGGGAGAGGTTGGGGATGCCCCCGACCTCAGGTGGTTCTGCACAAGGGGCTCTGCTGATCCCTGGGAACTGGGTGACGAGGCCTGAGTGCCCCATGCTGCTCCTGCCTCAGGTGTCGGGCCCAGAGCCCGGGGAGTTTCCCTCAGGAGCTCTGCCCAGCTCTGAGGTGCAGGGGGATGTTGGCCCCAGCCTGCCCAGCCCCCAGCTCACTCACCCCAAAATCCTCCATTTCTCTGTCCAGACTCTCCAGCTCTTGAAGGAAGGGTCCCAGGAAGGGGACCACACCCTGTGCCGAAGGGGCCGTTAGAAAGGGGCCCTGCTTTGGGGTCCTCAGGATACCCCAAGAATCAGCCTCCCACTGCCAGGCTCCAGGTGAGCAGGAGCCTCTTCAGGGCCTCCCAATGTCCTGCCCACAGCTGAGGGCCCTCCCGTGGGTCCCAGGGTCCCAGCCCTCTCCCAGGCTCCCCCACCCACCCTCCAAGCACCAGCTCTGCAACCGCCCACTCTGTCCTGGGTCGGGACTGGGTCAGCCTGAGGCAGGGCTGGGGCCCCGACTTCATGCTGAGGGAAGACCCCTGTAGGGGCCACCCCTCTGTCCCTGGGTCCCGCACACGCCCCTCACCTGGCGCCTCCCGAGGTTCCTCAGCCAGGACACAATGCTGCAGCGCTGCTCCTAATGGGGACGAGCACCCGACCCTGAGCCTCTGTTGCCCTCCTGCCCGGCCCCCACTCTCCTCCCTCAGGCCCAGACTGAGGAGAACAGCGACAGCTGAGCGTGCAGCCCCCACCCAGAGCAGCAGCCCCATGCAGAGGCCCCCAAGGCCTCCTGTGCTCACAGCCCCCAACAGGCCTCGACCCAACCCACACACCTGCTGTGCCCATACAGAGAAGACAGGAATGTCACAGAAACCTGACCAGCACACGCCCCTCCCTCCCCGCCTCCTCCATGCAGGCCTCCAGCCTGAAGAATACCTGCGGTGGCTTGCAGCGTCTATGTTTCCGGGCCTGTCTGCACAGGGCCCTCAGTTTCCACAGGCTCCACCTAGGGAGGGAGCACATTTGTCCCGAGGGAGCTGTCCCTGCACCCCCAGGGCCCTGCTCAGCTGCGGAAGCCGAGTCCTGCTCCCTGCCCAGAGCCTGGTTCCCGGGCTGCTGTCCCCAGGGGTCTCAGCTCACTGAGGGGCTCTGCGAACAGGGCTCAGAGGCCGAAGCCCTAGGGGCACCCACCAGGACACGAGGCGCCAGGTTTGGCGAAGTCGGCTGATGGCGGGGCTCTGCAGGGCATAGATGATGGCATAGGTGGACGCCCAGTTGCGGAGGCGCTGGCACTCCTGGGAGGCAAGAGCAGGGGACAGGGCAGCTGGAGTCTGAGCTCCCTGCAGGACCGGTGCAAAGCCTCATATGGGGGACCCTGAGAGTCTGGGGTCCACAGGGGACACAGAGATCCCCAAGGAAACCCCGGGAGAGCATGTGCATGACTCGAGGAAGGAGCAGGCAGGACGATGGGCCCCCACTGGGACGGCCCCAGGTCACTGTCCCTGCAGGAAACACCCGCGGTCCTAGGAGCAGGAGACCATCTTCCCTCCTGAGCTTCACAGGAGAACAAGCAGCCCCAACTCCACAGGGAACCCTGCCCCCGCATATCCAGGCCCTCAGGACCCAGTGCCCACAAATCCACAGAGACTATGCCCCCCAGATACCCAGTTTACCAGGACCCAGTGTCCCCAACTCCACACGGACACAGCCACCACACACCTGGACCCCCAGGACCCAGGGACCCCAACACCACAGGTACCCCACCCAAACCAGGGACCTCAACCCTCAGGGAGCCACCCCAACATACCTGGGCCACCAGGATCCAGTATTCCAGCATCCGAGCCCGCGTGGGCAGGCTCAGTTCCGAGAGGCAGGTGGTGAGAACACAGTTGGCCACAGTGATGAACTGGCTCTCGATGGCCCGCACAGTGGGGCACACATGTTCATAGCCTGGCTTCTTCCTCATAGAAGAGAGGTCCCCCCGGCAGTGGTATGGCACCAGTTCAAGGAACAGCTCCTATGGAGAGGGACAGGATCAGCCACAGACACCCCAGGAGATAGGACAGAGGACAGGGCCAGTCCCACTCGGTCCTGTGGGGTGTGCTGGACACTGAGGGTCTCATTACTCTGGAACCCAGACTGATGCGAGGTGCAGGCACAGGGCTTCTCTGCCTGCTCCTGGGGCCCTCTCAGGCTCAGGGCCTCCCCGGCTCCCCTCTCTGCACCCCTCAGAGGCACATTCCTCTGTGACAGCTGTGCTGGGGGCTGGTTCCTGCGTCCCCCTCAAAGGGAACCGCCCTGAGGGGCCTCATGGAGTCCAGGCTGCTCAGACCATAGCAGACACGGGGACTCTCGACACTAGTCTACCCGCCACAAAAGCCCCTCCCCCTACTGCTCTCTGTTGAGCTCACGGACACGCACCGCACCCCGTGCCTGCCCTGACTGGGCCATCTCAGCCATTCTGGGACAGTGCGGGCTCAGGGAGCCGGCACAGAGGGTGAGTGTGGGCCAGGAGGGCCGCTGCTGGCAGAGGTGCCCGGGGAGGCAGGTGTGGGCGGACGCTGCCTCTCACCTTGTCCATGAGTGTCAGCTGCTCGGCCACCAGCCGGGCAGGGAACGTGCTGATGGAGACCTGCTCGTTCCCTGAGCTGGCATCATGCGTGTCTCCAGACCCGGCATTCTCCAGCTCAGCCCGTGGTGCTACGGCCGCAGCTGAGGCTTCGAGAGGCTCCGACTCTGGGGCATCCCTCGGAAGCAGGCCCAGCTCCTCAGGTGGTTCTGGGACAACTGCTGGGGCTGGAGCAACGTCTGAAGAGAAGGGCCCTGCCTCAGGGTCCCGCCAAGCCACAACCAGAAACAGCAGAGCCCTGTCCCCAGACCACGACATGCAGGAGCCCGGCCACCCCAGAGGGCAGGGCCTTTACCCTGAGCCCCGATCAGTGCGGTCAGGAGAAGTTCCTTCCTCAGATGAACTTGGAGGCCACAGTCAGAGAAATGCACCAGAATGCAGCCCAGCATCGATTGCACGGGGACACAGCACAGCCACTCAGCACATCCCTCAGGCCAGGACCCTGACATGGGACTCAGGGCGCTGGGGAGAGTGCGGGGAGCAGAGTCAGGACCCTGGAACGTGCCTCCCCTGCTCTCAACAGAAGGTCCCCTCACCTGGAGCCCAGCTGAGCCATCATCCCACTGAGAAGATCCAACAGAGAACCTGTGACTGGGTCCCCATGCCGTCGGCCCCCAAGGTCGTGAAAATGACCTTCCCCACCTGGGCCTGTCCTGGGCTGCTGGGAATTCTAGAGCACCTGCCGGGGCCCGTCTGCTGCTGCAGGCCCAGGGATGATGAGCAGGAGGGGGTGAGAGGAGGCCAGACAATGGCGGTGGGGCAGGGAGTGTGGGCCACTCAGGGAGACCCCAGCCCAATCTGCTCTCTTTCCTGAGCCCTGGGACCCCTCTTCAGCCCTCTGTGATGCAGGGACAGTGTCAGGGAGGTTCCTGTGTTGGGGAAATGATGCCTGAGCTCTGACTCTGCCCACACATGGCAACTAACACAGCCCTGTGTGTCCACTCTGGATGGAGGACCCTGGGCCACTCACTGCTTCAGTGCGTCTCCGTAGCTGAGAACCTGCTCCAAGTATGGGAGGAGGCATCCAGACCTAGAGGAAGCAGGACAGTGCCCATGGAGTGTTCGGGACACACGGCAGGATCCTGAGGCTCAGACCAGGACTCAGTCCCAGGGAGTCGCTCTGTTCTCGCGTGACAATGTTGTGTGGAGAAAGGCTGCATGACCAGGTGCTGCTTTGATGTATGGAAAAACACCCCACCAAACCCTTCTCCTGTCCCGGGGTGCTGGGACACCTGTGTGTCCCCCAGAGACATCTAATCGCTCAGAGCAGTGCTGAGAGGAAGACCAGGGCATGGGTGGACAGAAATGCTTTGCAGCTGGGAGGGGGTTTCCTGTGCATGTACTCTGGGAGTCCCAAGCCACAGGCTCTGAGTGTTGCGGCTGCTGTTCCATGGGCAGGAACAAGAATGAACAGGAAGCTCATGGCCAGGAGACCAGGCAGCAGCCCAGCACTGTCACGGCCCATCCCATGTCCACCTCCAGGACCTTGCGTGACTCTCTCCACACTGTGTTCAGAAGAACCAACAGAAGCCCAGAGAGGCCCTGGCCCGTTCTGAGCACCCCAGGCGGGGAGGCAGGTGAGGCCCAGGGGCTGGCGGGGCGGCTCTCACCAGCGTAGCATCTGGTGCAGGTTCCGCGTGGGAATGGGGAAGGCCAGGCCGGTAGGAAGGATGGTGGCAACAGAGGAGAACTTCCGCCCAGGGGAGGTTTGCATCAGGGAGACCAACATCTCCACAGTTCTTTCGCTGAGGGTCAGCATCGTGCAGGCCTCATCCAGAGAGCGCGGGCACACGGGCTCCTCCTGCTGGTGGGCAGGGGGTGCAAGGTGGTCAGCAGGTTCCCCATGGAGCAGGTGCTGAGGGTTTGGAGCTCAGAACTGCGGGAAAACCAGCTCCTGGGGGCGGAAACAGGAGCTCCCACATGTGCGAGGAATCGGGCTGAGGACTGCCCTTCTGACCAATGAAGTTTGCTGTTGTCAGTTGGGAGCATTCACAGGCCAGAGGACAAGCACAGCCCTGAGGATCTGAGCAGGTCCCTCCTCATTAGCAGAGAAGCTCCCGCAGCTATTCTCAGGACCTGCTTTCTCTTCAGTTTCTTCTGCCCCCATGAGGGGGCCGGGGATTCCCGTTGGGGGGCTTCAGAGCTGTGGCAGTTCCTCCCTAGTTCTCCCCCCATCCTCTGGGCCCTCCTGTGAGGTCCCCCTTTGCCCAGTGGCCAGTGTGTTCTAGTGTTTCCCCTAGTGGAGAGAGTTGGCATGTGCCACCGAATCTCCCCTCCAGGAGTCCCTGGGCCAGCCCACAGACTCTGTCCCTGGCCACTAGGAGGCGGGGCCTCTCCTGCCTTGGCCTGTGCTGGGGAAGCCTCAGACCCAGACTGCAGCAAGCAGCCACAGGAGGGCCCTGCTCTGCTGCTGAGTTGCTCAGGGGCTGATGCCAGCTGAGGTCTCCCTGCTCTGTGGGCTGAGTCCTGTCCCCACGTGTCCTGAGGGAGTGTAGGGACTCAGCCAACACAGCTCCTTTCTCTGGGCCTCCTTCCCCAGGGATGCATCCAAGGAATGGCAGTTTCAGGGAAACGGACACCGCAGTCCTCTGCTCATTCTCTCTCTAACCCCCAACCTGAACTGCTTCCTGCCTGGAGAGTCAGCCAGACAGGGGACCTGTCTGAGCCCCGTGTCCCTGGGCCATGAGGACAAGGTCACACAGCAGCAGTGCAGACACACAGTGTGACTGAGGGGAATGTGGGCGTGGCCCTCTGGGTCAGCTCCATGTTCTGAAGTGGGTGGGGATGGACTTTCAGTGACCCTGTGCCAGAGGAGCATTGGGGATTGGATCACTCTGAGATGGGCCGTGGACACCCCGAGGGGTCACCATGGAAGTGTCACAGGTGTCTTGGGTTGGGGCCTGGGCTCTGCACCCACCTCCCCATCTCAGACCCCGAGTGTGTAAACCCATGTCACCTGCTCACCTGTGCCAGGCACTGGCTATTACTGCAGACATGTGGTCCTGGGCTCGTGTCCTGGCAGGTAGAACAGCTGCTTCCCACCAGGGGCTCCACTGGGATGTCCCGAGCTGAGCTCTGCAACACAGAGTCCGTCACGCCCAGGAGGGACCTGACACGGGGGCCCCCTTGAAGAATCTGTTTGGTCCAACAGTTAAATATCATCTCACCACAGAGACTGCACACAGCGAAAGGAAGAAGAATGACCAGTGCTGGCACAGATGCAGGGAGAAAGGGGCTGTCATTCATTGTGGTGGGAAGACCGACTGGCAAAGCCCTTTTGGAAAACAATATGGCCATTCCGCCCTGCCCCCCACCTCAAATTAGTTTCCTTAGGACCCAGTAATGCCACTTCTGGGAATATACCCCAGACTAAATTAGCACAGAGCTGAAAAATCGTCTGCACTTCTATGTTCACTGCAGCACTATTCACAGTAGCCTGAATCTGGTAACAGCCTGAGTGTCGAGAACAGAGAACTGAATAAGGAAATTATGGTACATCTACACTATGGAATACTACACAGCCACCAGAATAAACATCATGAAATTCAATTAGTATGACACTAGTTCCCAAGGATATTGGAAACAGGGCCAGGAGGGCTGGTCCACAAACTTTTGGGAGAGACAGGGAAGGCAGTTAGGATAGAGAAGGGCCACTATGATAAAGGTAGTTAATCGTGAATGAAAACTGTGTGCTGAAAGTAGGTAACAGAACAAACATGATAACCTCTCAGTACCTGTATTGCAGTCCAGAATGCTCAAAAGGAGAGAGAGAGAAGAGAGAGGAGAGAGAAAAATAGAGAAAGAAATAGAGAGAGAAAGAGAAGAAAATTTCGTGCCATAGAGGTAGGTGTGGAGTGAGGGTGGTGGGAGAGAAACTGGAAATGTTGGTGGTGGGAAATATACACTGGTGAAGGAAAGGATGTTTGAACATATATGACTGAAAGCCAATCAAGAACAACTTTGAAACTGAGTATCTCATGGAGATTCCATTTTTTAAAAACTGTTTTGTCAAGAGTGTCCATGACACACACCAGCCTTCCCTCACGAGGCAGCAGCTCCTTCCGTAGGAACACGACTCACTCCCGTCAGACACCCTTGGACCATGACCCACAACTCAAACAATCAAATTTAATTCACACACAGACACACACACACACGCACACACACAGGAACAGGGGTGTGAGTCCACTGAAGTACATCACAACTCTGAACTATTGACCCAGTTGACCCCGATTACCCTTGAGTTCCTCCTCACCTGGGACAGGTGTTGTGGGTAGGGTGGAGCCCTCCTCCACAGTCTGCAGGGACAGCGATCACCCTCACTCTGGCCTCGCCTCAGCCCAGAGCCTCTGATCTTGGGCATACAACATGAAAACATGTCTATTGCTTCTCAGTGCAAGTGAACTAGACGGTCACTTTCTTGAGAATGAGCTCACAGGGGAACCAGGGTTCTATGGCAGTTGGGGATGGTCACCAGGGAAGTGAGGTCATTTTCCAGAGTTCTATGAGCTGATGAATTCCTTCCATCTGACCAAATGCCCTCCCCTGCTATGGCACCCACTGACTGAACCAGGGAGTTGAGAGTTTTCCCCGACTATCTGGAAATAGAATGTGGGTCCTAACTCTGAGGATTTAGTTCAACTGGATTTTCCATGTCTCCCCCGTCCAGGCTGACCAGACCCCTGGGCCCTGGACTCCAAAGTTGCGTCCTCCATCCCACAGGCCTGGGAATCCTCTCCCCTCTCTGGCTCCCTCCCCTCTGCAGAAGCAAATGTCACTGAGGGTTGGGACAGGATGTCAGGCTCAGGGAGGTAGGGCCTGTGCATGAGACAGGAGCTACTGGTGTCCCCCATAAGCACCAAAACTTGCCCCCCAGTCAGGTCATGACTTCCTCCCTCTCTACAGCTAGAGTGGAGGCAACTGTGTGTCAGAGTGTTCAGGATCCCGGTGTCCTACTCGATTCTCCTCATTCTGCTCTAAAAGCATCGAACTAATTTCCTCAGCAAACTGCCATCCCTGTAAGTGCCCTTCCCCCCAAAAGAAGGCCATGATGCTCAAGGAACTTGGCCCACTCAGTGGCCATGCACAGGGCCTCTGTCTGGGAAACACCTGCAGGGGCTGCATTCCCGGATGAGCTACAGGCACAAGAGTCTCCAGATGCCCACTCAGAGGGTGGGAGCCGAGGTCTGGCTCTCCTCTATTGGGATTTGACTCAGCCATCCCTCCTTCAGGGACACCAACCTCTCCTGCCCTCAAACACCCTCTGTCCCTGCATCTTGCTTGATCCGGAGCTTCTTCTTATGCTGAGACTCACCGAGCCAACAGAGATGGCCCTACAAGGGCGCCTGCTCGGAAGTTGCTGTGCAGTCTTGGGTGAGGGGCAGGTTTCCAGTGGAAGGCAGCGACTCTCCCTTGCTAACTGCATCCAAAATGGGAGCCATGTTCATTGCCATTGTAAGGGTATCTGTGACAAGACCCATGATCTAGAGGCAAACATTGGCTGGTGCCCAAGTCAATGTGAAGCTGTGGTACATACACAGTCATACCTGTCAGCTCCTAAAGAAAGGTGACTATCTACCTATCTCTAACTCTAACCCTACCCACACTCCTACCCCACCCTTAACCCTATTAATAACCGTCTCCAAACCCTATCTGAAACCTAAACCTAGCCTAAACTTAACCAAACCCTATTCCTCAGCTTAACCCTAATGCCCTAACCCTAACCTAACTCCATCCTCAATTTCAACTCATCCTTAACTCTAACCACAACCACAAACCCTACCCTCGTCCTAACCCTTAACACTAAACACATTTCCAACCCTAACCTAACCAAACTGTAACCCTAACCAAATCCTAACCCACTCTACTCTAACCCAACCTTAACCTTAAACTGAAACCTAACCCTAGCCCTAACCCTATACCTAACTGTAACCCTAACCCTCTTCTTGCCCCTTACCTCTAACCTTATACTAAGCCCTACCCCTACCCTGACCTTGACTATGTCCCTACTAATACTCCTGTGACAACCCTAATCTACCCCAAACTAACCGGAACCCCAACCAATCCTAACCCTACCCCTATTTCTACCCCTTCTTCTAACCTTAACACCCTAAACTATACCAAATCTATCCCTAATCAACCCTAACCCAACCACAACCACAACCCCACTCTAATTCTAACCCTAAACAAACCCTACCCCTAGCTCTAACCCTAACCGTAAACACTAACCTTAACCCTAACCAACTCTAACTTTAACCCTGATCCTGACCCTGACACTGACCCCTACCCCATCCTCCGACCCTACCTCCTGACCCTGACCTTCACCCTGACTCTAATCCTAACCCTAAACCTAAACCCAACCCAGCCCAACTCTAACCCTAACCCTACCCTAATACTAACTCTACCCCTACTCCTACCCCTAGCCCCAACCCTAACTTGAACCTTCTACAACTAACCCTTAGTCTCTTACCCTAACCTCACCCTCACCCTCACTCTTACCCCCACCTTCAGGACCCTAATGGAACAATACCAATCCTAACCCCAACCCCTAATCCTAACCCTAGTTCTAACCTAAATCCCTAACCCGAACTCTAAACCTAACCACCCATTCACCTCCCCGAAACTTACTGTTCAGAAACTGTGCACCAAGTGGTCACCTGTCATCAACCCATATCTATCGGATGCCATTGAGGCAGACTTACCTGGCAGCGCATGATATGCCAAATGCACATGGAACTGTATGCGGTAGGCATCAATACTGACAAGCAACTGCACGGCTTGAGGAAACACTGGCATGCTCTCTTTAGAAGGACGGCACTGTAGAAGAAGATTATGAGCAATGTGACAAGCAAAACGATTGCAGTGTGGGGAAGAACCCTCACACTGAAGAAAATATGTCCCATAGTCCAGGGTAGGAATCATCCTCCATGCTGCGTAGGAAGGATGCTGGTTAATGTGATGATATCCATGCTTTGTCAGCCTCTGTGACACTAAGTGGCATGTTTTTGTTGTTGTTGAGGAAAGACATAAGCATGAATCAGTAGTTCAGAGATTTCAAGGGAAGCAAGTGATCTTAAAGAAAAAGAGGATGACACTGTGATATTCGAAATCAACCTACCAAGTCATAAACAACTTGCTATGGCATGAGAACGAGGCAGGAGAGAATGTCTGTAGAGGGAAATGCTTCCGTTAGCCATGAAAAAAGAGCCAAGTGGGCCTCTCTGGCTCCTGATCAAGCTGCTGCTTAACAGCCATGATCCCAGAGACTCAGAAACAGATCTCGGAACCCAGTGGCTTTTGGCAGAAAAGTGTCCAGACTCCGCATTAGGTTACCAGCCCCTGGTATTTCAGAATTTCAGAATTCCAACATCGCACAGCTACGCGACATCATAAGCTATTCCTATTCAGCAATAGAAAACCAATTGTCAGTGTTGCCTTTTCAGCAGACCTGAGTGCCGGGGTAAAATCCCAAATAATAATGGTGGGCCTGCTGTCAAAATATTGAATGTGATCAAAGTAGAGAGAGAGAGTAATGAGGAAATCATCTGCCACACAGTATGGGGAGGGTGTGGGATGTGGGGCATACTGGAGTTTTTGGTGGTGGAAAATGTCCACTAGTGAAGGGATGGGTGTTTCATTATTGTATGACCAAACCTTAAAACCAAAAGCTTTGTAACTACTCTCACAGTGATTCAATAATCACTGTACCACTGTCATCCCATTGTTCATCAATTTACTCAAGCAGGCACCAGTAATGTCTGCATTCTGAGACTTATTGTTACTGATTTTGGCATATAGAATACACCATGGCTAGCTTGCCAGGCTCTGCCGTGAGGTTGGGATACTCTCGGTAGCTTGCCAGGCTCTCTGAGAGAGACAAAGGAATCGAACCTGTGTCAGCCCCATGCAAGGCAAACGCCCTACCTGCTGTGCTATCACTCCAGCCCAATTCAATTAACAAATTTATAAAAAATAAATATATCGATTAAGAAAAAAGAGCCAAGTAGTATTTCATGACAACAAAACATAAAATAAGACTCATTCAGTGCTTCAGACAAATGCAGCAAATGAGCTGAGAAGTAAATTTCAGATACTGCTTCAATAGAAATGAAAAGGTACGCAGAACCGTGATCACATGAATTTGAGGTACTCTGAATAACCTCTCATGAGCAGGCAACCAAAAGACTGTCTTTTCTTGAATGTTCCTGGGGTCATAGACAGGAATACTCAAGCAGGGTTTATTCCTACCTCTATGTTGTGACAAATCCTGGCAGTGTCGAGGATAAATCCTTCCATATAGAAGGCCACGTGTTAAATTCCAGCTGGCCAAGTGGGAGGAAGTGCTCTACATGCTGCATTAGCACTCCCGGTCCCAAAGGAGGGAATATAAATCAAAAGTTGTAGAATACTGTTAATAGCAATGTGCACCATCATGAGTATGAATGGGGACAAGTAGTATTAGTGCCACAGTGTTACAGGATAATTTTGCATGTGTGTGAGAGAATGACAGAGAGGGACAGTAGGTCAGGAAGCAAGAAGAAACTGTGTGTGTGATGTCCAATCAAGCCATCAAAAGGACACAGCAAACAAACGTGCCAAGGGCTCAGAGCAAACAACCTAATGCATATTGGAAAAAGTAGAGATGTGAGAACGAGTATTGACCTGTTCTTGTGTTCAGCCTGTGAGAGAGTGATTTCAAAAGTGCATCTTACATTGTGAGGAATGAACTTTTGAAAGCATCTGTGTTCACCTGAATCCATGTACTCAGTCCATGAGGATGTTAGCCCCATAGCCCCATGATTTTTCTCTTATTTCTGTCTCTTTCCTTAATCCTGAGGTAATGACTGCTTCCTTCAAAGCCTGTTCGCCCGTGCAGGTGCCTAGCAACTGCACTGTTACAGGGACCGGAACAGTAAGAACTGGCTGACATCAACTCCAAACAAAAAAACCTCAATAAACTAGGAGTACCCAGAACTGAGGCAGTGGATCTCTGCTGAAGCAGAGTAAGCAAAACCCCAAGGGTGAGTGTGTTCTTGAGATTTGGCAATCAGGGTAAGAATGGGGCAAAAAGAGCTTCTAAACATGGGGAGAATATTCAACTCCTACAAGCACTGATGCATATAATGCATATACCAGGATTAAAAATGAAAAGGAAGACTTTCTGAAATTATTTCAGGCTTTGGGCAGCATGATCCCTGGCCACCCTCCAAGGAACTTTACATTCCAAACAATGGAAGAAGATGATCTGAGAACTTGTTTGATCTTAGAACTGATCTTAGAACTAACAGAGGCTCAAAGAAAAGGGGCATCCTACCTGATTCTGAGTGGTCCCTTTATTACTTGGTCCTATCAGCTTTAGAATCTTAAAATTAGAAGGGCACACTTTCCTCTCAGATCAGGCATGAGACAAGGATGTCCACTCTCACCACTCCTCTTCAACATAGTACTGGAAGTACTTGCGATAGCTATTAGACAAGAAAAAGAGATTAAGGGCATCCAGATAGGAAAGGAAGAAATCAAACTCTCACTATTTGCAGACGATATGATACTATATCTAGAGAAGCCTAAAGCCTCTACTAAGAAACTCTTAGAAACAATAGATTTATACAGTAAAGTTGCAGGCTACAAAATCAATACCCAAAAATCCATGGCCTTCATATATGCAAACAATGAGGCAGAAGAAAGGGTCATGAAAAAAGCAATCCCATTCACAATCGTGCCCCAGAAAATCAAGTACCTCAGAATCAGCTTAACCAAGGAAGTAAAAGACCTCTACAAAGAAAACTACAAAACGCTACTCCATGAAATCAAAGAAGACATGAGGAAATGGAAACATATACCCTGCTCATGGATAGGGAGAACCAATGTTGTCAAAATGGCAATACTCCCCAAAGCATTATATAGATTCAACGCGATCCGTATAAGGATACCCATGACATTCTTCAAAGAAATGGATCAAGCAATCTTAAAATTCATATGGAACAAAAAACGTCCAAGGATAGCTAAAACAATTCTTGGGAAAAAGATGATGGGAGGCATCACCCTCCCCAACCTCAAACTTTACTACAAAGCAGTAACAATTAAAACAGCATGGTACTGGAACAGAGGCAGAGCCGTAGACCAATGGAACAGGGTGGAATATCCCTACACACAACCCCAAATGTATGATCATCTAATCTTCGATAAGGGAGCAAGAGATGTGAAGTGGAGCAAGGAAAGTCTCTTTAACAAATCGTGCTGGCACAACTGGACAACCACATGCAAAAAAATGGGCTTAGACCTTGACCTGACACCATGCACAAAAGTCAGATCAAAATGGATTAAAGACCTCAACATTAGACCACAAACCATAAGGTACATTGAAGACAAGGTCGGCAAAACCCTCCATGATATTGAAGATAAAGTTATCTTCAAAGGTGACACGGAACTAAGCAATCTAGTAAAAACAGAGATCAACAAATGGGACTACATTAAACTAAAAAGCTTCTGCACCGCAAAAGATACAGTGACCAGAATACAAAGACTATCCACAGAATGGAAAAGGATATTTACACGATACCCATCAGATAAGGGGTTAATATCAATGGTATATAAAGCACTGGTTGAACTCTACAAGAAGAAAACAACCAACCCCATCAAAAAATGGGGCGAAGAAATGAACAGAAACTTTACCAAGGAAGAGATACGAATGGCCAAAAGGCACATGAAAAAGTGCTCTACAAGACTAATCATCAGAGAGATGCAGATCAAAACAACCGTGAGATACCACCTCACACCACAGAGACTAGCACACATCCAAAAGAACAAAAGCAACCGCTGTTGGACAGGATGTGGGGAGAAAGGGACCCTTCTACACTGCTGGTGGGAATGCCGACTGGTTCGGCCCTTCTGGAAAACAATATGGACGATTCTCAAAAAATTAGATATGGAGCTCCCATTTGACCCAGAAAGACCACTTCTGGGAATATATCCCAGAGAATCAAAAAAGTATAACCAAAATGACATCTGCACATGTATGTTCATCGCAGCACTGTTTACAATAGCCAGAATCTGGAAAAAACCCGAATGCCCTAGAACGGATGACTGGTTGAAGAAACTCTGGTACATCTATACAATGGAATTCTATGCAGCTGTTAGAAAAAATGAGGTCATGACGTTTGCATATAAGTGGATCAACATGGAAAGTATCATGCTAAGTGAAATGAGTCAGAAAGAGAGAGACAGACATAGAAAGATTGCACTCATCTGCGGAATATAGAATAATAGACTATAAGACTAAGGCCCAAGAATAGTAGAATTAAGTACCAGGAGATTGTTTCCATGGCTTGGAGGCTGGCCTCTCATTCTGGGTAACTCAGGGAAGGGACCACCAAGTAAAATGTGGTCGGAGGTCATGTGGGGGAAGGGTGATGCAGGCTGAATACAGACTAGAGACTGAACACAATGGCCACTCAACACCTTTATTGCAAACCACAACACCTAATCAGAGAGAGAGAACAAAAGGGAATACCCTGCCATAGTGGCAGGGTGGGGTGGGGGGAGACCGGACTGGGGAGGGGGGAGGGATGTTGGGTTTACTGGTGGTGGAGAATGGGCACTGGTGAAGGGATGGGTTATCGAACATTGTATGGGGGAAACATGAGCACAAAGATGTATGGATCTGTAACTGTACCCTCACGATGACTCTCTAATTAAAAATAAACTAATTAAAAAAAACAGGCTTGTATGCAGTAAGAAGCTGACTCTCTTTATATTACAGGACTTCGTGGCTTAGCTGCAACAGAATGCGATGATTCCTCAGATTTGGAACAATTGCCTTGTACCTGTCTCTCCCATGCCAAAGTTTGGCAGTGGGGATATGAGCCTTGTATAGCCCCGTGGCAATTATAAATGCAAAAGCTAATCCCAAGATCAATATCTCTATGGATCAATTGACAAGAACTGACATTTGGGTAGATAGAGAACTACAATCTGCTTACGGCAGTAAGGTTAGTTCCCAAGTTAGTAGCTGTCCTCTAAAAGCTTGGGGGAAAAATCCACTCCAAGATTCACAGTTCAGGGGCTGGAATGATAGCACAGAGGTAGGGCGTTTGACTTGGGCGTTCGATTCTGACCATCCCATGTGGTCCACAGAGCACCGCCAGATGTGATTTCTGAGTGCAGAGCCAGGAGTCAGCCCTGAGTATCGCCAGGTGTGACCCAAAAAGGCAAAAAAAAAAAAAAATAGATTCACAGTTCATCCCTTTGTTAATGTTAAACAAGGGACTGAGTAACCTATGTGGATGTCAACGATCATTTGACTAAGATTGTTCCCATTTCATGGAGCTCAATATATACTGCTGCATATGTTGTCCTTTGACAAGGCTAAAATAGATTGCTATTGGGCTTTAGGACTGGTAAAACAAAAGGAAAATTCAATGATTATATTAAAGCTTGCAGTAACGTAGAGCTGATATGATGCTGTGCCTAGCAGAAATGCATGCAGCTAAAGCACAGGGCTATTATTTATTGAGCATGGTAATATAATCTTAAATGTGAGTAGTAAAATGAAGTTTACCATCAAAGTATCTGCAGTAGGTTTTTTATTTTGTTTTGTTCTGTTGTTTATTTATTTATTGAATCACCATGAGATACCGTCACAAAGCTTTTGTGTTTGAATTTTGGTCATACAATGATGAAATACCCATCCCTCTACCATTACACATTTTCCACCACCAAATCCCCAGTTTTCTCTTCTTGCCCCAGCCCAATGCTTTCCCTACCTGTGTGGTGACAATTTCTCTCTCTACTTTGATTACATTGAATATTTAGACACCAGTCTCCCATTATTATTTGGAATTTTCCCAACACCATTCAAACCTGACAAAAAAGCAATGCTAGACAATTTGTTTTGTATTGCTTATTATGAATAGCATATAGTGTCATGCAGCTTCTCTCCTGGAATTCTATACTTTTAATATGTAGGTTTTAGAGAGATCTCTGCAGTGAGCTGCTCAGTTCCGAGGTTTGTTTGTGTCTCTGGATCATGGTCCTTTAGGATCTTAATAAGTAGCCGGGGGCATTTCATGGGTGTCACCTAAGAGTCCCATCGGCGGCGGGAAGGAGAGGGACCAGCTCCTCCCCTGTCCCATGAGGTCTGGTGTTTGCCGCTACTGCTCTCACATACCTGGGCTTTTCATTGAGTTCTGGAAGATGGCAGCCACTGGATTTCGGAGGGGGCAGGCAGAGGGACAGCACTTGCTCCCATCTGGAGTAGCCCGGTGAAAGTGGCCTACTGCAAATTCTGGAAGCATCTCTGCAGCTAGCTGATCAGTTCCAAGATTCCTTTGTGCGTCTCTAGTATCTGCATAGTTAGAAAATTATAGGACCAGTATGTAACAGCAGACTGCACTATTCAGATAGATAGTTTTCTAAGTAAACATAGAATTCAGAGAGGCAATGAATGCTACAAAAGGATTGCAAGACTCAACCATAATCTCAGAAGAGCAACTTGACCATCAGACAATTTCAAAGTAAGTCAATGAATGACAAATATTGGTAACAGTGACTGTTTCGTTTCATTTCTTTGTGACACACCAGGCAGCACTCAGGGACTACTCCTGGCTCAGGGCTCAGGAACCACTATAGCATGGCTTAGGGGACCCTATGGAGAGCCAGGGATCAAGCTTATTATGGGCTTGTGAAAGGAAAGTGTCTTAGCTGCTATAACCTTGATCCAGGCCCTGATGGAAGCACACTTCAAGAATATGAAATGATGCACAGTTCTTCAAAAACTAGAAATTGAATTTCCATATGCCCCTGCAATACCACTTCTGGGAATATATCCTGAGGATGCAAAAAAGCACAATAGAAATGACCTCTGTACCTATATATTCATTGCAGCACTGATTACCATAGCCAAAATCTGGAAACAACCCGAGCGCTCTAAAACAGATGATTGGTTAATGAAACTTTGGTACATCTACACAATGGAATACCATGCAGCTGTTAGGAGAGATGAAGTCATGAAATTTGCTTGTAAATGGATAGACATGGACAGTATCATGCTAAGTGAAATGAGTGAGAAAGAGAGGGATAGACATAGAAGGACTAACTCATGTGCAGTATAGAATAACATCACATGAGACTGACACCCAAGGACAGTAGATACAAGGGCCAGGAGGATTGCCCCCTAGCTGGAAGCCTGCTTCATAAATGGAGGGGAAAATACAGATGAAATAAGGAGGGGATCACTAAGAAAATAATGGCTGAAGGACTCAGTCGGGATGGGAGATGTGTGCCGAAAGTAGATAATGGACCAAACATGATGACCTCTCAGTGTCTGTGTTGCAAGCCATAATGCCCAAAAGTAGAGAGAGAGTATGGGGAATATTGTCTGCCATGGACACAGGCGGAGGGTGGGAAAGGGGGGGTATACATGGGATATCGGTGGTGGGGAATGTGCACTGGTGGAGGGATGGGAGTTCGATCATTGTGAGATTGTAACCCAACCATGAAAGCTTTGAACTATCTCACAGTGATTTAATAACATTTTAAAAACAAAGAATATGAAATAAAATTAATATTTCCCTGTGCTCTGTAGAAACACTTGGCAGGCAAAGAGAACAGAAGGATGTGGCCGAGATGTGATCCTGGGGGCCGCACGTGTGTGGCCTCTCCGCAGCTGCACAATCTTGACTCCAGAGGCCAGCTAAACTACTTTTGGTATGGGCAGCTCCTTGCAGATTGTCTCCAGACTGAGAACTGAGCCGCGACTCCATGCCTGCCCAGGAGGGGAAAGATATTTCTCTATCTCGCCTTTTTCCTTCCCGGGAGTGACTGGCGTGGCGACCACCATATTATGAGGACCGAATATGAGAGTTACAAGCTTGCAGTGATCCCATATCTGGAAGAAATTTCCCTGGACTTAGTTGCGAAAATACAGAAATCCAAAACCGCATGGCCGCTATTGCGGCTGCACGACCTCATATCTCTTCACAACAGGTGTGACTCTAGTGGGGAACTCCTAACAATAATAGTGAGGTTTTTGTTGAAATATTGAATGTAACCAAACTAAAGAGAAAGTAAAGTGAAATTTATTAGTTCGGGGTGGGGGGGGATGGAAGGTGTACTGAGTTTTTGGTGGTTTTTTTTTGGTGGTGGAATATGCACACTGGTGAAGGGATGGTTGTTTCAGCATTGTATAACTGAGACTTAAACCTGATAGCATTGTAATTTTCCACATGGTGATTCAATAAAATAAAAAATAAATAAAAAAGAGAACAGAAGGATGCATAAAGCAACAGGTGTGCAAAGGAATGAAAACGGCCAAGAGTAACATCAGGTCATGCTCATTCAAGTGAGGCGTGTGACACTAAGTGAGAATAAAAACACATTCTAAAAACACAAGAATGGTTCCGTGGCTTATCATTCCAAGCAAGTGAAGTGAGTGTAGCACCTGACCAGTTAGTAGATCCAAAGAAATCTGCAGGGAATGATTAAAGATGCGCATACCTTTCTAGAGCAGGAACCCCAAAGACCCAGTGCTGAATACCAATGTACATTCACACTTCCTACTAACCACAAACAGCACTTACTCCCCTCCCCACTCCACCCCCTAAACGGCCATCCTGAACCACAACTAAGGGGTCCTTGAACAATACATACGCTCTGAATCTAGTAGATTACATATGTTCCACCATATAAAAACTGAGAGTTCATTCATGAGTTACCCATTGTAAAAACTGAAAAGTCAGAACACAGTTGAATGCAACAAAACCTTTTCCACTAATTGTGAATAAATGTGCATGTGACATGATACACTTCTGAATACCAATGTACATACACACTTCCTCCTAAGTACAAACAGCACATACTCCCCTCCCCAGACCCCTGTGTGTGAGTAACTCACCTCTGCACAGCACCTCCCTCTCAGGCACCACCATCTCAGCGGGAAGCGAACAGTGT
Organism: Sorex araneus; assembly: GCF_027595985.1. Taxonomy (NCBI): domain Eukaryota; kingdom Metazoa; phylum Chordata; class Mammalia; order Eulipotyphla; family Soricidae; genus Sorex; species Sorex araneus. Next base: position 12,090,751 of record NC_073308.1, read on the forward strand.
TGTCGCAGGAGTAGGAGCAGTCTCGGTGTTCTCTGTTGGATCACAGTGACACCAAGCCAGGCATGCTTGTCAGGGTTCTGGAGGTTGACAGGAAAACCTAGATAAGAGGCATGTAATGTTTGCCAAAACCCCACGCACATGGTCAGAGACATGACACAAGTTAAAGTGCTCAAGGGTTGACTGTAAGTGGTCACTGGCACGATGTCCAGCACAGTCCATTTCAATGGATTTCCCCTTTAGATCTTTCTGTGGATGGTGTTCACCCAGTGCTCTCAGATCTGTATGCTCCTACTACTTCATCAATCGCTGTGCAGAGGCAAAGAGCTGTGTGAGGACACCATACCCTCCATCTGACGATGAGCACTAGTCATTACTTAATATAGTGGGAAGCAATATGTAAATCTACAATTCCCTAGGCTGTCACACAGGGCCTCAGACATGTTAAGTTTATAGCCTTTCCACTGCACGTGAACAACTGTGAATTCTTAGCTCACTCACACTACAAAATGAATGCAGTATTAGAAGTAGTGTTCCACTGAACACTTCATGATCTTTTAAAACTGCTCCCTTGAGACAGTCCCTAAGACAGGGCAGTCATGATCTTCTTATAGTAACACTCTATTATAGTAACTACCCTAAGTGTGTAGTGCACCCTGGGTGTATAGCTACCCTAAGTGTATAGGGTATAGTAACTACCCTAAGTGTAGCAGTAGCAAGGCAGGGGTCCTACCTCTAATTAGAGCTCAGATGTTCTGATCTGGTGCTCATCAGGTGCCCATCCATCACTCCAAAGAGAACCTAATGACAGAAAGAGTCAGGATGGCACATTTCTGGTGAACATAAGGGTGCCCGGCACTGAAAGCATCTGAACACTGCTAGGCATCACTGGCCTGCACACAAACGGGAACAGATGTTTCACACATATCGAAATCTATATTCAGTCCTTGCAGCTCAGTGCCCTACCCACACAAACGGATGAATCCTGCTGTCTCCAAGCATCAAAGGACTTGAGGAGCATTTGAGCCACTGTCCCAACTGAGCACCACCACACCGTTCAACCATTCAGACAAACATCACGTGCAGCAGCCACCATGTCCCCAAAGATCACTGAAAAAAAAACCAGAAAACCAAAGACATTAAAAAAAACTCTGACAGTGATAACAATTGGGACTATTAGACAAATCTCACCTGCATGCTTTGCGTATCACCACCAAATACGAAGAAGGAAAAACGGAAGTTGTGAATATTAAGACCTGGACAAGAAGCAAACCAGCCACAGCATGACATCTGCCTGGTGCAGGCATCAGAATCTGATTCACTCACAGGACGAATCAAACCTCACCTCATTGAACAGGTGGGTATGCCCCATACCAGCTGGCCTAAAGAGCATGACATGAAGCACCAAGCCCAGTCACTGAGCTCCTCAGGCACTTGAATAATTAGAAATGACCAGCAAGTCCTGTGATCACCAGGTGGGAGACCACCCATCAAAAAGAACTTTCAAAGCGTCATTTGGGTGCCACCCCCAGCAATGCTCAGGAATCCAACAAACACCATATGGTTCCGGGATGAGAAGCACGAGGATCATTCTGGGAAATGATTTCTCAGAGCCCAAAACCAAAGGCAGAAACCGAGCACACAATGGGGTGCCCGAGAGCATTTTCAAGAGAAGCAGGGGGTCTCTCGCTCCCTCCCTCCCGCCCACATCTCCAAATCGCTCTCAGAAAATCCACTTTGCCTCAGAGAGGGGAAAAGCACAGCGTCTGTCGGGCCCCAACGGGTCCATCTGTGGGCCCAGCTGAGCACTGTGCGGGGAGGGCCAGCGCTCCTGGGGGCGTCACTGCAGGGTAAGCGGTCAGGAGAGGTGGTGAACAGGACTCAAAGCCCAGGGCCTGCGAGCATGCAGAGGCGTTAGGCGCCCCGGGCGGGACCTCGGCCTGTGGTGGCTGAGGGGATGCACTGCTAGATCTGGAGCCCTCCAGAGAAAATAGGGACCAAACCACACTAGGAGGTCGGCCTAGGACAGCAGCCCTCAGTCAGAGCCACCGCACCCCCACCCCCAGACACAGCTCTGTGAGGGGGTTCCTGCAGGAAGGAGCCCCCTCCCCTGAAAAGCATGAAAGTGCCCCAGAAGCTGGCCAAAGCCTGAGGCCCTGCTGGAAAGGAGGCCACACCCCAGGCGTTACACAGGCGGGGCCACACCCCCAGCGTTACAGAGGAGTGGCCACACCCCCAGGCTACAGGGAAGAAAAGCCAAATCCCCCTGAGACAGAGAAGTGTGGCCACACCTCTAGTCTTTACACAGGCGAGGCCACACCCTCAGGTATCACACAAGTTAGGACACCCTCCCAGTTGTCACACAGTCCAGCCTATCCCCTCAGCAGTCACACAGGGGAGGCCACACCCCCAGGCAACTGGAATGGGAGGCTACAGCCCTCAGTCCTCAAGAGTACAGGTAAGTGGAAGAGAGCAGCTTCTCCATACAAATTGTCTGAATGAAGAAAAGAGAAAAAGAAGAGGCCATAGAGACAGTACAGAGGGTAGGGCGATTGCCTCATTCAGGGACGATCCAGGTTCAAACTCCAGTACACCAAGCACCACCAGGATGGATCCCTGAGTACTGAGTCAGGCATCAGCCCTGAGCATAGTCGGGTATGAAAAAAAAGTTTGCTATTTCTCCATTTCCCTGACACTGCATACTGTCCCCCACCAGGGTGAAAAAAGAGCAAGACCTAGTGATCTGCTGGAAACAGGAAAGATTGACAAAGCATGCCTTCCTTGTGTATAAGGAAGTGTGCGTCCATGTGAGCCTCATAGGCAGCTTGACCAGGACCTTGACAAAGAATCTTGGCCACGGGGGTATGATGCCAGAAACAGGTCAACCTGTAGCTGCAGGGTGAGAGCATCAGCAGCCTGATGGTGACTTCAGGCTTCCTGACACCTCAAAATTGCTGCTGTGCCTTTGGGCAGACCCCAGCACATTGGAACCAAGTTTCCTAAGAAATTAAACAGCCAAAAGCTAGGTGTGTGAATGCCATGCCCAAAAACCACATCTGGCTCCGCTAGACAAGCTCATTTATTGACCATATTTCAGAGACCCATAGATAAATCTCAAAAGAGATCAAAAGCCAGAGACACAGAGTGAGTCCCGGAAGACACCACAGAACTGGAGATCACTCCAGGCCCCAGACTGAGCCACTTTCACTGGTGCACGCCAGATGGAGCAGGTGCCGTCTCTCACCTACTCCAATGGAATCCTGGCGACTAAGAGCTTCCACAAGCAAGGCCCAGTGTTTGGTTTCCAGGACAAAATCTCCATGCCACAAGACAGCAGAGGTGCAGTTGTTAGAAAAGATGAAATCATGAAATTTGCAGCATCAACATGGAGAGTATCCTGCTAAGTGAAATGAGTCAAAAAGAGAGGAACAGACATAGAAGGACTGCACACATTTGTGGAATATAAAGTCACAGAATGGGAGATAACGCCCAGGATAGTAGAGATTAGGGCCAGGAGGATCACTCCACAGCTTGGAAGCCTATCTTATGTGCTGGGGGAAAAGGCAGGTGGGATGGAGAAGAGACCACTAAGAAAATGATGGTTGGAAAAATCGCTCAGGCTGGTAGATGCATGCTGAAAGCAGACTATGGACCAAACATAATAGCCGCTTAGTGCCTATACTGGAAACCATGACACCCAAAAGGAGAGAGATAGAGGGAATGTGTCTGCCACAGAGGCAAGGGTAGGAAAGGGTGAGGGTGGTGGAGGGACACTGAAAACATTAGAGGTGGAGAATGGGCACTGGTGGAGGGATGGGTACTCCAACATTGATTGAAGCGTAATCACAAATGCTTGTAAGTTTGTAACTGTACAGTTACAAAAGAAAAGGAACCGAAGAGATAGTACAGTGAGTGGGCACATTCCTTGCATGCAGCCAAGCCGAGTTCAACCCCCAGTACCCCACAGGGTTCCTGAGCCCACCAGGGGCGACCCGTGCATGAAGTGCAGTAAGCCCTGGGCTCCTGAATATGTGCCCCACCCCAAATTAATGAAAATAAATCTGCCCAACCTATTCAAGCCCGAACAGCGAGGAATCCTCACAGCACATCGGGGATCAGATTTTTGTGGGACAGAAGACAGCACCATCAAAGGTACATGACCACAGAACAGGGAGATAGCTCCACAAGCCAAAAACTGCATGTTCCCAGAGCAAAGCCTGGGGTGACCACTCACCCACCCCCCCACCTCCCTAACACCCCCCACACACTCCACACACCCACACCCACACAAACCACACCCCATACAGAGCCAGTTGTGAGTAATCCCTGAGAAGTGCTGTGTGTGACCCCCAACCAAAATAAATAAATCCAACAAAGTGAAACAAAACTGAAAGACTGCAGTGACTGACATTAGGGACTTCGTGTTAGTAATGGCTCTACATTGAAAGGCATAGTGAACAGGATATCCGGGTCTATCTTTAATCTAGCTGAGACCATCACTGACATAAGTCCTAGGAAGGCATGCAAAAGCAGAAGAATAAGCAACAGTCCAAGACCATAAAAGGCAAAACACCCAACAGCAGAGGGTGAGGAGAAAGGAAGTCAGGTAGAGTTACCTGAATTTTAGGGCCAGGGTATCAAGGAAGGAATAAGCCAATCAGGCAAAAACACCACTCTGAGTACTGGGAGGGAGCCAGTCCAAGGAAGGCAGGTGCAAACCCGAGAGAGGACATAAAAGGGGATGCTTACAGCAAGGCAGTGTTGCCCTCTATGCAGGGGACCCTGGTCGACCTGTCACATATGCTTGGCTCACAATTTTTATTCTGTCTTGTTCCTAACAAAACAGAATAGGGTTCTGTCACGAACCCTAACAAAACAGAATAGGGTTCTGTCACGGACCCTAACAAAAACCAACAAAGAAAGCTCCATGAGACAGGTGGAGGGTAGTGGATGGTTCACAATGTTTTGCAGGCAGGGAAATCAGCTCCGGATTCTGGAACATCTAACAAAGCAGATTCCTGGCTGACAGGGCAGACTTGGAATACCAAGTCAGAGCAGAGATATGAGTATAGAAACAATTCTTTAGATGTTCTGCTAAATTCTGAACCCGGAAGACAGAAGGGATTAGTTAAAGGATGGAGGTACTAAGCTGTGATGTTGTGGCAAGGATGTGTATGAGGCTGGGGAGAATCAAACCCAAAGGAAGAAGAGTCCAAATTCAGAGGAATGAGGAAAGGAGGGGAGGGAGAAGGAGAGAAAGGGGAGGGAGGGAGAAAAGGGAGGGAGAGAGAGAACGGGAGAGACAGGAGGCAGGTGGGTTATGGAGGAGGATGAAGGGGAATGAAGGGAATGGAGGGAATGGAAGGAGAGGGAGAGGGAGGGGATGGAGGAGACTGTGACAGGAGGGGGCGGGTGGTACAAAGCCCTAAACACTGGTCTTTATCTTTTTAAATAAGTTATTTATCTTATTGAATCACCATATGGAAAGTTACAAAGCTTTCAGGCTTATGTCTCAGTTATACAATGCTGAGGTGGGAACAATGCACCCAGTATCTCCACCTATTGCCACTGCTCGAAGCCCAGCCAGGCATGCAGCAGGACCAGTGCTCCCTGGGCAGCACGAGTCATGGGCTGAGTGACAAGAAATTAATCGTTTCTGTTTGCAGCTCCCACAGCCCCTCTCTGAGTCTCTAAGTCCCTTCTTCAGCTCCTCAGCTCCATTCAGCCATGTGTCTCAGCACCACACCCATGTGCATGGCAGCTCTGCCGGCCCCTGTGAGGCCAAGATACACCCTGGATATAGGGCACAGGGGAGGAAGGGATCTGGAAGGCTGCTTGGAGGAGGATAATGCTGTGAGTCCTGAAGACAAGTAGGTGGTCACAAGGTCTGTGTCCTCCAGGAAGACTGAGCATCTGGGACCACAGTTTACTTTAAAATTAGAAGGAGGAGTGTTCAGAGTGGTCATTCGAAGGCCAAGGTGATCGTCTTGTTCACAGCCGACCCATTCAATCCCTGTTACCCCAGATGATCCCCGGAACCAGGAGTGATCCTGTAGTGCAAAGCCTGGGGGAAGCCCTGATCACAGCCAGGTGTGTCCTAAAAAACAGAATGAATGAGATCAGAAGGCAAAAAGGATGGTAACTATTATTGAATCATAGATCAGATTGGCCTACACTCGTCATTATACCAGTATGGTGAAAACCGAATGTGAGGGCTGGAGAGATAGGACAGCAAGTCGGATGCTTGCCTTGCACGCGATTGAGCCCTGGCTCCACCGGTGATCCCTTATGTCCTGCCATGAGCACAGAGCACCGAATAGCCAGATGCTCGGTGTGTGCCATCCGGAGCAGGGCCTCTCTGTGGGCCAGCCCCGCATCCACAGCACAGACAAGATGACTCAGGGATGCCAGCAGCACAAGGCAGAGGGGCAGAAGGAGTCCGCACAGTCGCCAGGCACCTTGGAGCAAACCGCACACCGCGCAGTATAACCTCTCACCCTCATGCACACAGGCCTGCAAAGGGACAGTGGTGGGTGGCCCCTGCCTCCCCGCGGAGGCGACCCAGTGCCAGACTTGAGCCAGCCCCACGTGGGGTTCGGGACTGGACCCAAATAGAGGCTCCCCTAATAGCAGTCCCGCACGCACATCCCACCCGGCTCGCTCACAGCAGCCCCTTCCAGCCTCTCCTGCACTTGCCCCTTCGGACTGGGGCAGTGGTTGCTGCCCCCTCCCACACCCCTTTGGAGCCAGAGCCTGGGCCCTTTAAAGGCGCCAAATGACAGCAGTGGTGGGGCTGGTGCGTGGGGCCCGGGCCCAGGCCAGGGCCAGGGATGGGCACAGGGCTTGAGACATCCTGGCCGCCCGATGGGGGGCCGAGCCCAGCTGGTGGGTCTCGAACCCCAGGGCTGCGGCTCTAGGCTGGCAGGTAGGGGGTCAGTAACCGCGCGGCCACCGCGCCCCACCCTCCAAACCCAAGGGCAGCCCTGGCGGGACAGGATGCACGAGGCGACAGCTGGGTTGTAGGGCCGCTGGCCACCCTGCCTGCGCTCTCCAGGAGCCGTCCTGCGGCCACGCGCTGGCCCCAGCTCTGGCCACCTTGCACCGAACCTGGCCGCGCTGCCCTGCCCTGCCGCTCAGGAGCGTGCCTGAGGCCACGCACACTGCCCCCTGCCCGGGACCCGCCCGCCCTCGGGCGCTTCCGGACACTGGTCAGCCTTGGGCTTGGCGGGGCGGGCAGCCTGGACAACCACCATGCCAGAGGCCCATACGCGGCGCCTTCCAGCCCGTGGGTGACCGCTGCCCCCGGGGGAGCCCCAAGGACGCCCTCTCGGCACGAGTCTGGAGAGCACCCAGGCCTGCGTCTGGGGGAAGTTTCTGGACTGGAAAGATCAGGCGGGAGACAGGTGCCCGGCCTGGGCGCCAGGGAGAGGAGGGGTTCGGGAGGGGACTTTGAGCCTATTTGAACACAGCTTGGGGGTCAGTGCTCAGCTCGGGCTACCCCAGAGAGAGGAGGCGCGGTGGGAGGGCGCTCCCGGTATCCGTGAAAGCGGGTGCTTGGCTGCGTGGGGCTGCGGATGGGGAAGTTGGAGGCTGTGGGTGCTCATGCACCTGCCAGGACAGGTACCACCAGCCTTGCAGCGGCGGCTCCCCGAAGCGCGCCCGTCTGCACTGGTCTTGCGCGTGGCCCTGGGCCCTTCCCTGGTTCTGCTCGGTCTACTCGCAGGGAAAAGTCTGAAGACGTTTATGCCCAAGGAGATTCTGCAGTGCACCCTCCCATCTGTGACTGAGCGGGCTGCCCAATATCTGTCCAGGTGGTGAGATGGGGGAGAAAAGTGGGAACTTTGGGCTTCTTTCTCCTCTGCAGAGCCTCTGCCTGTGTTTGCTCAACCCTGTTTGTGTGCAACGGGTTCCCCAAAGGGGAATCAAGGGAGATGCTTTGGGTGGGAACGTCCGGTGCCTGGAGGGCCCTCTGCTATGGAAGCAGGGTCACTCTTGCCCATGTGGTCTTGGCAGCTGCAGTTACATAAACCGGGCACAGCCAGGTTTGTGTGTGTGGGGGGCGGGGTGGAGGGGGTGGAAGGTGGGGGACGCTGTCCATGAACAATGCCTCTCCCAGGGCACTGACCCACCCTGGAGGTGCCTGGACTGGGTGATACTTGCCGTAGGCTGTGACTGTGCTGGCTGACCTGGCTGAGAATGTGGGGTGCTGAAGCCTGGAAGGCTGCCTGTGGGGGAACACAGACCAGGTGGGGCAGGACCTGTGTCCTGTGACCTTTTGGTAGCAAAAGAACTAAGTTGGAAGCTGTATAGGGTGGCCACCCACCCTTGCGTCACTAGCCAAGTGGGACAGAAACAATTGTTGTGGGGGGGAGTGGGCTGTGCCTTCCTCAGAAGCGCTATCTTGCCTCCTGATATCTTCAGCAGCAAGGCTGAAGGATTGATTTTTTAAAAATTGATTTGTTTGAGAAGGATAGAGCCCAGGAAGACCCAGCTTCTAGAGCCAAAAGTGTGGCGTGAGAGGAAATAGGGCAGCCACCGTCCAAGGTGGGGACAGTACCCTGTGCTCCTGGCGAGGTAGCCAGCTGGGACTCCATGGACACAACTGTGGGGACAAATGTGAGGTCAGGGGAGGGTTCTGCAGCTTCATCTTACCTTTGTGCATGCCACACACAGCTGACAGTTACACACACACACACACTCACACACACAACACGCACACACACTCGCACACACACCACCTGCCACTCAACCAACCTTCACCAAAACGTCCAGCTCCTGCTCCAGCAGCTGGAGCCTCAAAGGGAGCTTCTGGGACCCAGCTAGGCCTGGGGCTTCTGTCAGGAGGCAGGAGCCTTGCCTCTCCCACGCTGCTGTTGAGGGGACACTTCCATCGAGAGGCTGCCCCAGGCCAGCACCGAGCCCTAGGTAAGACCAGGCTCAGAGGGAGAGGAGCGGGCCAAGCCCAGAGCTGCCTCGTGTGTGGCTCCCAGGTCCATGCTGTGCATGAGGGGAAGCTCAGACCTGGGCTTAGTTCCACAGGCAGCTCCTGAACTGTCCTGAACAGTCCCCTCTCTGGGGCCCCTGCAATGAACCCCCAGAGCTTGCAGACTCACTTCCTCACAAAGACTGTCTCTACCCCTCTCAACCTGGTGCACAGGTATGTGCACACCTCACAGCCACACACACAAACACAGACCAGCTGTGTGCTCATCTCAACCGCCAAACACACAGACTTGCCAGGTATGTGTACACCACACAGTCACACACACACAGATATAAGTACACCTCACAACAAGCAGACACATACCAGGTATGTGCATGCCTAACAGCAATACACACCACGTATGTGCACACCTGAAAACTGAAAACCACACACACACACACACACACACACACACACACACACACACACACACACACACACACCACACACATAACTCCTCAATCTTTTCACCAGGAATTGCCTCACCAGTCAAGTCTTGGTTTGCCTGTCAATTCCCAAGATATTCTTTTGGGCCACACCTTGGGAGACCCACGGTGGTGGCGGGAACTGAGGCGGGGCTTGCAAGGCAGCTGGCCCACCTGCTGTGCTGCTGCTCCAGCCCCTCCCCATACCCTCTTCCTGGCCTGCTAGGTCCAAATGCACCTGGGTTCTTGAAACGCTTCTCCCGGCCTGTTGGCGTAATGCCAGCGGTGGCCACTAGAGGGCAGTGGAGAAGCCGTGCGGGAGAAGGAGGCGCCTTCCCAGGGGTCCTGGCCGCGGGGGGCTGCTGCGGGCCTGAGCTCTCTCCGCAGGGTCGCCGGGGACTGCTCCGCTGAGCCGTCTCGGGTCTGGGGCTTTCCCAGGAGCCCAGGGGGAGTCGGGTGGTGCTCAGGAGACTCGGCGGTGTCTCCTGGCGGTACCTGGTGAGCGCAGAGAGGCGCGTCCTGCGGGGTCTGCAGGACTCGGCAGCAGCGGCCCGGCCTGGCGGGGCCCAGGGGTCCAGGGCCACATGCGGCGCTTCGGCCCGAGCCTTTCTGGGCATGGACACCGGGCCCGCTGTGCGCCACCTCCCGCCCCGCGCCTCGGCCCGCGACCCGCGGGTCACCAACAGTCGAAGTTCCGAAGGCGCGACCAGGGCTCGGTCACATCAGATCAGGGACGCGAAGGTGCCCGGGTTCCTGGCGACCCCCAGGAGCTGCGTCCGTCTCTCCTGGAAAGGGCAGAGCCGGGAGGAGGGCTCAGTGCTCGGGCACATCCCGGCAAGCCCACCCCACCCGCCCCCAGCACGGCGGCTTGACCCCCCAGGCCACAGCTGCATCCCCCCAGCAGGCGGCCACAGCTCGGCCTGGGGGTCTTCCTCGGGGCCCTCCAGCTGGGCCTTCTCTGTAGCCGTTTCTACCTGCTGTGTCTGTCCTATTCCTGGTCCTTTATGTGTGTGATTTGTTTATTCCTTTTTTCTGCTTCACATCTACTTGTTTAAAACTATTTTTAAAATACGGGTCATTCTTTTTTTGCTTTTTTGCTTTTTGGGTCAGACCCGGTATTGCTCAGGGGTTAGTCCTGGCTCATGCAGTCGGGAATTACTCCTGGCAGTGCTCGGAGGACCATATGGGATCCTGGGAGTCGAACCTGGTTGGCTGCATGCACAGCCTTACTCTTTGTGCTATGGCTCCAGCCCCAATAGGGGTCACTCTTAAGACACTCAGGAGGGGTATCTTTATTAAGATATCTGGGTCCCCCTTAGGCCCCCTTCGGGTCAGGGTGCTCAGTGGCCAGGCCTGGCAATGGGAGCCACCAAGGCTACATCCTGTGCTGCTAAGGCCCAAGCACAGAACACAGGTGCTATGGATGCTATGCATTCGCTCTAAGATGAATGCTCTAAGATGAATGATCCTGCTTTTATTGAAGAATTTCATTTATATGTATCATTTATAAACATAGCACATGTGTTGAGTGTTTGCCTTGCATGCAGCCGACCTTCTTTTTATTCCTTCATCCCTCTCAGAGAGCCCGGCAAACAACCAAGAGTATCTTGCCCAAACGGCAGAGCCTAGCAAGCTACCTGTGGCCTATATGATTTGCCAAAAACACTAACAGGAAGTCTCACAGTGGAGACGTTACTGGTGCCCACTCGAGCAAATTGATGAGCAATGGGATGACAGTGACAGTGATATATTTACATAAACACACACACTGACCGTTAGAGAGTGAAACTATCCATTGATAACTACACACAAAAACAGGATTCTAAATTCTTAATATCAAGCAAAGTGTTTTTATTCCATGGTTCAAAGAGAGAAATTTTATTTTAAAAGGTATATATTCTGAGGCTGGGGCCATGCACAGTGGTTAGGGCACTTGCCTTCCACTCAGCCGACCCGGGTTCGATTCCCAGCATCCCATATGGTCCCCTGAGCAGTGCAAGGAGTAATTCCTGAGTGCAAAGCCAGGAATAAATTCTGTGCATTGCGGGTGTGGCCCCAAAAGCAAACACAAACAAAGGGGCTGGAGCGATAGCACAGCGGGTAGGGCATTTGCCTTGCACTCGGCCAACCCGGATTCGGGTTCGATCCCAGCATCCCATATGGTCCCCTGAGCACCGCCAGGGATAATTCCTGAGTGCAGAGCCAGGAGTGACCCCTGTGCAGAGCCAGGTGTGACCCAAAAAGCAAAAAAAAAAAAAAACCAAAAACCAAAAACAAACAAAACAATTATAAATTCTATAGAAATATTTTGAAATAAAATTGGAGAGTGAAACTCAAAGTATTAAGTGTTCATATTATTTAAAAACAGATCATTCTAAAATCAGTAATCTAAGTTTCCTCTGCAAGATCTAGAAAAGGGAATAAATAGTACATATTATTTAAGCAGAAAAATATAGATAAGGAAATTTAAGAGCATTATTTTTCTGAAAACAAAAAAATGGAGAAAGTGATTAAAATGCTAAAGTGTTTTGAAAGGCCAGTAAAATAAATCTCCAACAAGAATGAAAGAGAAAAGAAGAGAAATGGAAGCCATTATCAATATGTGGAGAAAAAATAATCTACCCAAAAGGATACAAAATAAAATAAGTCACACATGAAGGATCCAAAAATGTTTTTTAGGGGCTGGAGCGATAGCACAGCGGGTAGGGCGTTTGCCTTGCACTCGGCCTACCCCGGTTCGAATCCCAGCATCCCATATGGTCCCCTGAGCACCGCCAGGGGTGATTCCTGAGTGCGTGAGCCAGGAGTGACCCCTGTGCATCGCTGGGTGTAACCCAAAAAGCAAAAAAAAATAAATAAATAAAAAATTTTTTACTGAAATAATATCTATTTTATTTATTTTTGTTTGGGGACTACCTGTGGGACTCAGGGATCTCTTGGGGGTGGTCAGGGGACCCTAGAAGGTCTATGTGAAGAGGAGGGCAAGTTAAGAGTCAAGAACTGAAGGGCAGGTTAAAGGTTAACCGCTGAAGTTGCCCTTTGTAACTACTTGACTGCTTTGAAAAATGTCTTCAGGACCTTCCACTGGGCAGGACTCTGTCACCAAATGGGCCAACAAACTGCCCTAGGAACTATAGGCAAACATTTGCAGGGAAATAGTTAACAGTCAACAAATGTTTAGATATGCAAATCAAGTGACCTATGTGTGATCCCCTTTGATATATAGATGTGATTCCCTTTGATATGTGAGATTTTCATTTGTCAACAAATGTTTAGATATGCAAATTAAGTGACCTATGTGATTCCCTTTGATATGTGAGATTTTCATTTCTCCCCCAAAAGGGTATAAAAACAGCTAGCTTTTTGAGTTTGGGGCCTTCGGTTATGCCACGCTATTGTGGCACAATTGAAGGTCCCAATATAGCTATATTGGCTTAAATAAACCCCATGCATTTGCAGAAAGAGTTGTCTTGGTTTTGTTCTTTGATCTCTCCGAGCCTCCCCCGGGCAGAGATCTGCTGACCCTAACATATGGATTCAACCCTGATTAGCCACTTTCAAGGCAAGCATCCTTCCCACTGCACTAACACTCTGGCACCCAGAAAGAAGATGAACTTTACAAGAATAAGTATAACTTTTAGAACTGAGAAATATGTTATCTCAAATTTAAAATTAAGGGCCATGTGCAATAGTCCAGCAGGTAGGGCATTTGCCTTTCACGCAGCCAACCCAGATTTGGTCCCTGGCATCCCATATCATCCCCCCAGCACTGCCTGGAGTGATTCCTGAGTGCAGAGCCAGGAGTAACCCCTGAGCATTTCTGGATGTGACCCCCATAAAAAATAAATTATTAAAATTTAAAATTGACTAAGTAGCATAAAGAATCAGCATAAGAACCATCAAACTTAAAAGCAATGTGTCTGAGGCTGGAGTGATAGCAGAGCAGGTAGGGTATTTGCCTTGCACACGGCAACCAGGCTTCAATTCCCAGCATCCCATGTGGTTCCCTGAGCATTGCCAGGAATAATTCCTGAGTGCAGAGCAAGGAGTGACCCCTGTACATCTCTGGGTGTGACCCAAAAAGCAAAAAACAAACCACCTAAACCAAAACATTGAGTCCTCATTATCAATCAACTTATCTCCTACTTTTTCTTTTCTTTTTTTCAAGGTTTTTCACTACTTCCAAATTAGGCTTCTTGTTTTTTTCATTAAATTGTCTTTAATATTACTTGGATGGTCAGTTTACTGGTGATAATTTTTTAATTTGTTTTACACTACTTTACCTTTGAGTTCACTGATTTTTTTTTTCATTCTGCTGTTGAAGCTTTCTATTCTAAGTTTTAAATTGCAGCAGTTACATTCTTTATTCTCTCTGCTTGGACTTTTCTCAAGCTTATATCAGAGTTCTGATTTTATTGTCATTACCTTCCATAGAAGTCCTCATTTCAGTGAGTATCAGTAAGACAGTTGTTTTGAAGTCTTCTTCAGGTAGCTTTCTGTTGGATAACAATGGCGTGTCCTTGCTGCTCCCCCAGGGAGCTTAGTTTATTGAGTTACTCCCACAAGAGTGCCCCTGAGACATACCCAATTCCATCAAGCACTAATAATCCTATATTGCTTTCTCTTTCCCTTATGTCATTTGCATACATTATGCAATGCTCTTTTTGTATAGACTCAGGAAGACAATTCATGTTATGCTTTGTCACATGGGAGTTAATTGACTCCAAGATAATATTTACTCCTGGGCATCATATTGACCGGACTTAAACCTCACTTGCCCTTTCTTCCTAATACCCCAAAAGCAGGGTTCCAACAAATGGACTGGATGGACTCTGGGCAAACAATAAGCTACCCTGGCATCGAAAGGGGACAAGCTAAGCAGCAGAAGTATAATAAGTCAAGAGCAAGGTCATGGGACAAACTCTATTATGACCCAAAAAGTACTAACTGCATACAGACCCTGAAGGCATTAGGAATGACTCACCTGGCCTGAGGACTGTGGTCTGGAATATATAGCAAGATGTCCCCAGGAAGAGCCAACCTATAAGCTTAATATATCTCTTACTGTGTTCATACAAAATGACTAGAAGTATGATAAGAAGTAGATTTACTGTCATTGTTTCAGTGGATTACTAGCTGAGGAAAGGAGAAAGAATTCACCCTGGATGGAATCCTGCCTTTGAGCAGATCTCCTAGTAATCTAGAGTGCTGAACCCTCCGATGAGATTTTGTCCTAGAGTTAATCTCCTAGAACTTCGCCTGAAGGGGTGGCTTTACCTCTGTTTGTTGTTATGACAATATTCAACCCCACCTATGTGTACCCCACCCTTCATGATTTCTCTAGAACTATGCTGTAAGGAGTAAGAGGGGACTAGAACGTCCGGGACTAGGAGGAGGACCAGATGAGGACGATGACTGGAAGGAGAGGACTATGAGACTAAGACGAGACTAGGAAGGAGATAAGAAAGGAGAGGACTCTGAGGTCTACGAGAAGACTAGAATAATGGAACTATGATGACTGGGACTATGGCCAAAACTATGACTATGATTGTGCCATAAGGGGAGAAATTGGACTACACAGGGAGGGAGAGAGAAATCAACTGTCTACCCATCAGCCTGGAGCCCGGACCCAGTTTCTCCGTCCACCGATCCTTCTTCTGTCAGTCTCCATTGTCTGTCCTGGGAAGGCCGCTCTCGGCCACCGATGGCTCTCGTCCCTGTTTGGGCATTCGTTTCTATTTTTGAAACTCGCATCTTTCATAGCTGGGTAACAGCAGGAGTACTTTCCAGTTGCTGTCTCTACCATCAATGTGTGCAAGTCTACCCATCTCCCCTTATTTCTAGAATTCCACAAAGGCCTAAGCAGGGGCTGGTGATTCTGCTCCAGAGGCCTAGGGGGACGAACCAGCTCTCCCGCACGGATGCTCACCTGCCAGCCTTGCTCACCGCTTGCCCTGGGTCCATCTCGTCCCTCGTCGGGACCCTGCTTTTGGGGGTGCTAGGAAGTAAGGGCAGCTGAGGCTTAGGTCCTTAGAGGAAAATATCATGTAGAGTCAAATGACTCCCAGGTTACAAAAGCATAGCATTTGCTAAGTCTTCCTGTGTCCATACAAAAGGACATGGCCCTGAATAAACTATGCAAAGGACTCAAGGAGAAGAGAAAAACAATATTCACAAGTCAACAGAACACAAAGAAAGAAGTTACAAATTAACACAGAAGAATGGGAGTACTGTGATGGGAGTAACCCAATAAACCTAAACTGTCAGAGGCTATGTTATCCTACACTAGAACACCCAGTAAAAAAATTCTGAGTTCCCTGCATGATGTCTCCACCTCTACAATGCTGACAATCTTGCAATAGCACACCAGATTGGATGGGATGAAACATAGAATCAACCAATTTCAAAGAACAAAAATGGTATCACGGAAGGCTAAACGTGTAATAACATCTTAGTAATCCTTCAGACAAGGACTTAATGTCCCCATGGTGAGAATCAACAATATTCAATAATTTTCTTCTAAGGAAATCATTTTTTTAATTTTATTTTTTATTGAATCACTGAGATACAGTTACAAAGTTTTCATATTTGATCCACCACCAAACCCCCGCATACTCCCCTCCCACTCACCCTCTACCTGTGTGGCAGACATTTTTCACTTTACTCTTTCCTTATTTTGATTACATTCAATTTTCAACAGGGATCTCACTATCATTATTTGGAGGTTTTCCTCCAGCAGACAGACATGTTGGATGGCAATAAAAGATTGTATGTTTTCAGTTTTCAGTTTTTAGAAAAGATTGCAGTTTGTGCCATGCTGTATTCCCGGGACAGCCGAGACATTTGTTTGGGGGCTGTGCACAGCCAGGTTAGCAGCTGACCCAGCCTCTGGCCATGAGAGTAGCCAATAGCCTTTGTCCGGGGCCCCTGGTGTGCACCAAACACAGACCCTGGCAGGTGTGCTATGTGGGGGTGACACCGGGGACCCCCGGCTAGAAGCCCCGGCTGTGTGAGGTTCCATGCGAGAAGAGGTGGGGATGGGGTGGGGAGGGAGATGGACGCTCAGAGCTGCTGAGCTCCTGACCCTTTCCAGAAGCCTAGGGAGAGGCACGTTCTGAGTCCCCCCACCTCTCCCATTTCTCAGCCCCGTCACCCAGGACAGCCCAGACATCACCCCTCAGAGCCTGCTGTGGTATAAGGAAGTCCACCTTGGGGTTCCTCCTCCGACCCAGGAGAGGACTATTCCGAGCCGTGGTCTGCCGCAGTGCTCGTCCAGGGCACTGGCGGCCTGAGAGCAGAAGCAGTTCACACGGGAGCGCAGTGGGCCAGGATGAGGGAGCGTGCTGGCGTCCTCCTTTCCACAGGGACACACGACACTCAGTGCACCTCCGAAATCTCCCGTGAAGGGTGCAGCAATTGTGCACGGAGCTGCCTTATTTTATAGCATAATTTGTCACCACATACTCATCTCACCCCACAAACTATAAAACCAAGCTCCCGGAAGAGAGGGCACAGTCTCTTGCCCCTGCGCCTGGTTGTCTTCACCGGGCCCCTCGGAGGGGATGGGTTGCGTTTCCCTCCCCCACCACCCCGAGCAGAGCCTGGACAGTTGAGGACTTCCGGAACCCAGCCACGGCCATGCTCAGAGCCACTGTCCACACGTTCAAGCGAGCCTCACGCATGGGGGAGCTGTTGGAGGGAGCCAGGTGTGCGGGACCAGGGGCCGAGATCTCCAAAGCTACTCGGATCGGGACTGGGTCTCTCCAACCCAGTTTCCCCATTTTCCAGTAGCTAGGCAGTCACACCCAGACACTGCCCCCAGAGCCATGTAATCCCATCAACAGCCAACATCCAGAGACTATAAAACCAAGCTCTGAGAAGCACGCAATCGCAATGTGGCTGTGAAACATCTAATAGCCTAGTTCTCCCTCATGGAGAACCTGACAAGCTACCGAGAGTCTATGGCCTACTTGGGAGAGCCTGGCAAGCTCCCGTTGGCGTATTTATATCCAAATTACAGCAACAGATATATGCATGCCTCTCGGAGAACCTGGCAAGCTACAGAGTATCCTGCCCGCACAGCAGAGCCAGGCAAGATACCCGTGGCGTATTCGATATGCCAAAAACAGTAAAAATAGGTCTCATTCCCCTGACCCTGAAGGAACCTCCAATCATCGGGAAAGATGCGTAAGGAGAGGCTGCTAAGTGTAATAGAGACGTTACTGTGCCCGCTTGAGTAAATCAATGAACAACGGAATGACAGTGATACAGTGATAACAAATCTTACTATTGAAAGTCAGAAGTGCATGATTTTTCAAAAGAATGAATCAACACTTATAATGGTTCCATCCCACATAGTTGCAGAACCACCTTAAAGATTGGTATCTAATCTGTGACTGTGCCCTAAGTGCTGACCCTTCCAGGGCCAGCCACCCACTGTGGGGGACAATGGGTTATGGGGAGGAAGTGGTCGAGGAGGACCAAGAGGGCCGGGCTGAGTCCCAGAAAACAAGACAAAGGCCTTGGGAAGGGGAGGAGGAGGAGCACACGTCACATCCCCATCCCCAAGCAAGAGAAGGACGCGAGCCTGAGCCAGGGACAAGGGACAGGACTCAGAGCACCTAGACATCCCAGGGCTGCCTCTGGCCAGCTCAGCAGGACTCTCCCAACAGCTAGGCTGGGGGAGGGACTCCTGGCAGGAGGCTGGGCCGTGCACCCGTGCTCCTCGCCTGGCTGTTGCTCCCTCCACAGAAGCTCCTGCTCCTGCTCTCCATCTCAGTGGCTGCATTTCCGTGCATGGGCACCGCCCTCCTCCTCACCCTGGGCTGCAGGAAAGCCTGGGGCAGCACCAGCCACAGGGAGCCTGTGCCTGGCTCTGAACAGACTCCCAGGAATCAGCAACAACAGGCTTACCCCAATTGAAGGTTCAAGGATTATCACCCCCAGTCTACCAACAAGAGCACAGAGGTCCTGAGGTGAACTGACCAGGATTCCCCAAGCTCCTGATGTGACGTGGTTGATAAGAGGTATCTCTCAGGGCCAGAGAGATTAGGCAGCGGGTCAGGCGCTTGCCTTGAGCAACTGAACCAGATTCCATCTCTGGCATCACATAGGATCCCCTGAGCCCGCTAGAAGGGATTGATCCCTTAGTGGGGAGCCAGGAGGAAGCCATGAGCATTTCTGGCCGTGGGCCACAAAGAAAAACTCAAAAATAATTTTTTGTTGTTTTTTTGCTATTTGGGTCACACCCGGCGATGCTCAGGGGTCACTCCTGACTCTGCACTCAGGGATCACCCTTGGTGGTGCTCTGGGGACCATACGGGATACTGGGAATCGAATCGAACCCGGGTCGGCCGCGTGCAAGGCAAATGCCCTACCTGCTGGGCTATCGCTCCAGCCCCTCAAAATCAAAATAAAACCAAACAAAGAAGGAAAGAGAAATGAATCCTAGGACCACTCAAATGATCTCAAAGCCAAAAACTATATTTCCCTTTTACTTGGCTTTCTTCCATGATTTCCGGCTCACAGATTCCAAATGAGACTTTGAACCTTTGGGATTTCCATAAGGATCAGAGCAACAAAAACCTCTGCTGTTCTCTTTCCTTGTTCTCTGATTATCTCGGCTCTTGGAAACAGTCACACAGCCATCCGAGTGGAGTGACTGCCAGGGTTTCCCTAAGGGCCCTGAGGCCACAACCCTACTGGCTGCCAGAGGCACCTTGGAAGTAGAGAGTTACAGCTTCCACTTCCGGCCCTACCAGGGCATGGGAGAAGCACAGGAAGTTGAGTCTCTCCTAAGTGGGGGTGAGTTCATAGGTCATGCCTTGTGGCCCCAAAATAAAGTATTTTGAGACTGTTTAGGTTTGGGAGCCAGAATACTTCCAATTTTGGGGGTGTGTGGGGTGGCTCTAGGGGTATGTATCATACCCAGCAGTTCTCAGGGCTTCATCCTGGCTCTAGGCTCAGGGCTCACTCCTGGCAGAGCTCTGGGGACCATGTGGGGATCAGATCTGGGTCAGCGGCATGCAAAGCAAGTGCCCTTTCTGCTGTACTAAGGTTCTGCCCTGAACCCTTCCACTTCTTTCTCTGCTGAGCCCCAAACTCTGTGAAGACCGATGCTCCTATAACCGCAATCTCACCATCTCTCTCTCTTCATCTGGCTGTCGCTCCCTATGCTTTAGCAGCCTTGGTAGCCATCTGATTGGCTTCCTGAATCCCGGGAGTCAATTCAGTCAATCACACGTGTCCATCGAGGCAGTGTTCAGGGGTCAAGTTAGGGACCTGCAGGTCCAAAGCAACAATCAAAGTCCCAAAGGGATGATGGTTTGGGGGTCCTGGACCTTGTTCTGGGGAGCCTAAGGCTGGCTCTCAGGAGACGGTCTCAGCATTGACTCCCTGGAGGCTGTGCCAGTGCCTGAGGACTGTGTGTTGTGAGGAGAAGCCTCCACACCTACCCGAGGCTCTGGCTCCAGGAACCTTTTAGCACTCGTGCCTCTCCCCTGAGTTTGCTGGACGGGCAGGCTTAGGGGTTCATACACCCCCAACAATTAGTTCTCTTCAGAGTCTGAGGTTAGCTGCCGTGAAACAATTCAACTATGTTGCTTAGAATTGGGTTTTCTGAGACCCAAGAGCCAGTACCAGAGTCAAGGTTCTTGTTTTGCATATGACTGACCACTGTTTCACCCCTGCACCTTCCATGCACGTGACTGACCACTGCTTGACCCCGACACGTTTCATGCCCCATGTTCTGCCAGGAGTGACTCCTGAGAATAGTCAGATAAGCCCTGAACACTGCTGAGAGTGGCAACAGAACAATTTGTATTTATTTACTTTATTTTTTTGCTTTTTGAGTCACACCACAAACCAAAAACACCAAAATCCACTGCTCAGGGGTTATTCCTGGCTCTTCATTGAGGAATGACTCCTGTGTGTTCAGGGAACAATATGAGCTGCTGGGAATCGAACTCTGGATGGCCCTGTGAAAGGCAAATGCCCTACCCACTGTGTAATCACTGCAGCCTCCAAAAGAATTTTTAAATTTGATAAGAATAAATAAGTAAAATTGGACATTCTACATACATCTGGAATCTTATGCTTTACCATCTTTTTAGTCAAGACACCTTGTCATGATGGCTTCCACGTAGGGTTCAGGGTACCACAGACTCTGCTCAAAGATTCACAGCTGCACCCATGATGGTTGGATGCTCTGACAGTATCAGGGGTAATACTGGGGTGCAGACATGGGCCAGGCACATAGAAGCCTTAGCCCTGCACTATCTCTCCAGGCACTCTTTAAGAATAAGTGTGTCTTAAAGATACACTTGTACCTTTAAGTGCATCTTTACAAGATACACTTGGGCAAGTGTCTCTAAAAGACTTTTTTCCTTAGTGATATTTTTTCTTAAGGACTGCTTTGGCTTCCAAATGGTTTCCTAAGACACTCAGAATATACATATTAGAAATGTTGAAATCTTGAGCAATGGTTCTAGGCAGACACATAGTATGCTGCAGAGGATTCACGAGGCAACATCTCCTGACGGCCTCTAGCCGTGTTCTGCTGTGGGGCTGTCCCACAGGCCCAGGACACAATTCATTAGCCATGTCACCTTGTCATCTGTCTGCTGATGAGAGGACCGGAGAGCAGGAGCAGTTCAGAGCTCTACTGAGCCTCAATCAGGTTGATTTGTGAACTCAAAACTCCAAAAGTAGAAACGCATTCTAAAATTCATCTCTATGTTTTGGACAAGGCATCGAGGCCGAGAATTTGCCTCGCCTAGTGAATTCCTGGGTTCAATTCTAAACACAAACACACCCCCTCACAATTTAGACACACTTTGCTTTCCAAGTGAAGTGAAATATTTGTCTTATTTCACAGTTGACTTTCTTGGAATGCCAGAAACAACCTATCCATACACTTTATGCACTGTAAGGATAAGTATTATTTATCTTATTAATATAATAATTATTATAAATATTCTTTCTTATTATCTTTATTTGGAGCATGTGTATATGTATGTGACTATGTACATGGTGTATCTATGTGGGTATAAAATGATTTCTCACTGTGTCCTTCCAAATTGTCTCATCAGGCAGATGTGACACATTGGAATATGGAACGGAATTGTCAGCAACCTGAATTTTGTTTTTATGGTTGTGATGTCAATGTGCTACATGCCAGCTGTTGGGTGACCTCTTTACCCTACGTTCGCTCCCTAGACATTCTGGCTGCTGGATGCTCCCTTGGGAGGGGGCAGGAAGGTGCTTCCCAACCAGCCCTGCTCTCTTCTCCTTCAGGGTCCCTGTGTCAAAAGGAAATGCAGCCCCTCTCCCGATTTCTGGGACAGGGGAAACTTGGGGAAGGTTCCTCTCTCAACTAGACCATTCTCTTTGCAGGCAAGACTGAATCCCACATTTCTAGTGACCTCTGTGCCCTGGAGGTAAGGCCCCCTGTGCTGAGGAAGAAGCACCCCCAGCCGTGAGGGAGCCTCAGCTCTCCTGGGCGCCTTTGCTCTTGAGCCCTTTATTCTGCTGACCAGGACTGGTTTGTTTGTTTCTTTGCTTATTGGGTCACAACCAGCAGTGCTCAGGAGTTACTTCTGGCTTTGTACTCGGGGATTGCTCCTGGCAGGACTTGAAGGACCATAGAAGATGCCGGGGATTGACACTGTTCGGCCACATGCAAGGCAAGCACCCTGCCTTCTGTACTATCAGTCTGGTTCCTCCTTCTGACCTTGAGGGCCTGCGGTTACTCTTGTTTTCCTGATCTCCTGGGCTCTCTTCTGCCCTGCTGCCCACCCGAACATCCCCACCCAAACCTCACAACCCCTGCTTTGACCTTGGCCATGGAAGGAAGGGAAGTATGGGGGGTCATGAGCCATGTGTGGGTCCTCATATCTGACACTAGATTCTGGATCACCCAGGAAGGGTAGCAGTGAGCTGGTTGGGGTGGGGGACTGAACACGACTAAGCGCCTTGTCTGCAACAACAGTACCCTCTTCACTTAGTGCCTAGCAGGAGGACAGAAACAGGGAGGAGCAGCTCAGCTTCACCCAAAGGGGCTGGGGGCCAGGGAAGCCATTTCTTTCCTGCTTAAAACCTTCACCAGAGGACGATGCTGCAGAGACTGCATCTGACCCGCTTGAGGGTATACCAGAAGATAGCCCGCAGATACCGCGAACAAGCGCCAGAGCTTCCCCAGCAATGAGAACAGCCCCAGTGCTCAGGGGAATGCACACAGGAAGAAGCAGAGCCTTCCTGACAGTGGTGTCCACCTAAGGTTCCTGTGCAGGAAGGAAGTTTCAGAAACCAAGGAGATGAAGGAAGTTTCTGGATAGTATCTGCACATCCACTGCCCTGTGATGATGAGACGGCTGCTACTGGTGTGGGTGCCGAGTGTGTGGGGACGGCCAGGGAGGGACATAGTGTCACTAGGAAATTGCAATACGACACATTCTTTCGATCAATTGTTTTAATACTAAACTAACTCAATGTTACTAACAAATACAATATAGTTGAGATTCTTTAAACATAAGTAGAACTGAAGGATATGTCGTAGTAAGGGTGGACAGTGGCTTCCAGTGAAGCTCCTTCCAGGCGGAGGTGGTGGTAGAACGCCTCAAGCGGGGGCTCCCGATGGAAGGACAGGACGAAGCTGGGGACAGAGAGGCAGCGCTTGGCGACGGAAGCCACAGTAGCATGGTCCCTCCCAGGCTCAGGGGGTCAGAAGGGCCCAGGCTGCAAATCAATCTGGACTGTGGGTGCAGGGACACGACGCAGATGTTCCAGGGACCGGAACCCGGGCCCTCCCCGATCCAGGCCAGTCCCTCCCACCTTTCCTCCTTCGTGATCAGCTCCAGGTCCTGGAACCAGGTGAGAAACTGCTCGTGGGGCTGCAGGCGGTAGTTCTCTGCGACCTGCTGGAGCCGAACGATCTCCCGGAAAATCTTAGCTTCCTGGGACATTGCAAAGGAAGGAAGGAAAAGGCCTGAGTGGGCTGCGGCGCTGAGCAGGCCAGGGCTGCCAAAAAGCCGACTAGGAGAATTTCCACAGGGATCCCCCCTTCAATCGGCCCATCAGCATCTCCACTTGTCTGAGATCAGAAAACACCCCTCCACCAGGAAGTTCTCCTTGATAATCTCTGTCCCCCATGCTCATGTATGGGTTTCCATTGTTTCATTCTCCTACTGTGAGTGTCAGGCCAGAGGGACAGAGACAAGGAGGATCCGAGAGAGGGCCAGGGGACAGGGAAGTCCGGTCCCCTCCTCTGTTCCCCTGCAGAGTCGCACTGCTCACCTTTCTTAATTTCTCCTTGTTGATCACCTCCCCCTGGAAGCAAACAGCCAAGTACATGAGAAAGGGCCTCTGGGGGACCCTGTGCCAGGCTCTGAGCTCAAAGGACGGGGCTGGGTGTCAGGTACGCCAACCCCTCCACCCTGTGACACACTGGAGTGTCCAGCGAGGACAAGCATCTTGTCCCTAAGGTGGATGCTGAGGTCCCTCTGCCCCACGCCTCTTGCTGAGGGAGAGGTTGGGGATTCCCCGACCTCAGGTGGTTCTGCACCAGGGGCTCTGCTGATCCCTGGGAACTGGGAGACGAGGCCTGAGTGCCCCGTGCTGCTCCTGCCTCAGGTGTCGGGCCCAGAGCCCGGGGAGTTTCCCTCAGGGCTCTGCCCAGGGCTGAGGTGCAGGGAGGTGTCGGCTCCACCGCGCCCAGCCCCCAGCTCACTCACCACAAAATCCTCCATTTCTCTGTCCAGACTCTCCAGCTCCTGGAGGATGGGCCCCAGGAAGGGGACCACACCCTGTGCCGAAGGGGCCGTTAGAAAGGAGCCCTGCTCTGGGGGTCCCCAGGATACCCCCAAGCCTCAGCCTCCCACTGCCAGGCTCTAGGTGAGCAGGAGACCCTCCAGGGCCTCCCGATGTCCTCCTCCTTGCACGGCAGAGAGCCCTCCCGTGGGTCCCAGGGTCCCAGCCCTCTCCCAAGCTCCCCCACCCACCCTCCAAGCACCAGCTCTGCCGCCGCCCACTCTGTCCTGGCTCGGGACTGGGTCAGCCTGAGGCAAGGCCGGGGCCCGGACTTCATGCTGAGGGAAGACCCCTGTGGGGGCCACCCCTCTGTCCCTGGGTCCCGCACACGCCCCTCACCTGGCACCTCCCGAGGTTCCTCAGGCAGGACACAATGCTGCAGCACTGCTCCTAATGGGGAAGAGCACCCGACCCTGAGCCTCTGTGCCTGCACGCCCAGCCCCCACTCTCCTCCCTAAGGCCCTGACTGAGGAACAGGGACATCAGAGCCTGTAGCCCCCACCCAGAGCAGCAGCTCCAGGTAGATGCCCCCAGGGCCTCCTGCCCTCACAGTCCCAAACAGGCCTCGACCCAACCCACACACCTGCTGTGCCCATACAGAGAAGACAGGAATGTCACAGAAACCTGTCCAGCACCCGCCCCTCCCCCCTTCCTCCATGCAGGCCTCCAGCCTGCAGACTACCTGTGGGACCTTGCAGCGTCTATGTTTCCGGGCCTGTCTGCACAAAGCCTTCAGCTTCCTCTGGCTCCACCTAGAGAGGGAGCACATTTGTCCTGAGGGAGCCGTCCCTGCATCCCTGGGGCCCTGCTCAGCTGTGGGAAGCCAGAGTCCCGCTCCCTGCCCAGCACCTGGCCCCAGGCTGCTGTCCCCAGGGGTATCAGCTCCCTGAGGGGCTCTGTAGACAGAGCCTCCAGAGTGCAGCGCTGGGGGCACCCACCAGGACACTTGGCCCCAGGTCTGCCGGAGTCGGCTGATGACAGGGTTCTGCAGGACACTGATGATGGCATAGGTGGACGCCCAGTTGCGGAGGCGCTGGCACTCCTGGGAGACAAGAGCAGGGGACAGGGCAGCTGGAGTCTGAGCTCCCTGCAGGACTCGGTGCAAAGCCTCATATGGGGGACCCTGAGAGTCTGGGGTCCACAGGGGACACAGAGATCCCCAAGGAAACCCCGGGAGAGCGTGTGCAGGACTTGAGGAAGGAGCAGGCAGGACGATGGGCCCCCACTGGGACGGCCCCAGGACACCATCTCTGCAGGAAACGCCCGTGGTCCTAGGAGCAGGAGACCATCTTCCCTCCTGAGCTTCACAGGAGAACAGGCAGCTCCAACTCCACAGGGACCCCAACATATCCAGGCCCCCAGGACCCAGTGCCCAGAAATCCACAGGGACCCTGACCCAACATACCCAGTTACCAGAAGCCAGTGCCCCCAACTCCATAGGGACCCCCGTCTTCAACATACGGGTCCACCAGGACCCAGTGTCCCCAACTCCATAGGGACTCCGCCCCCACATACCTGGGTCCCCAGGATACAGTGCCCTCAACTCCTCAGGGACCCAGCCACCACATACCTGGACCCCCAGGACCCAGAGACCCCAACTCCACAGGGACCCCCCAGCATACCTGGGCCACCAGGATCCAGTATTCCAGCATCCGTGCCCCCGCGGGCAGGCTCAGTTCCCCGAGGCATGTGGTGAGGACACAGTTGGTCACAGTCATGTACTGGCTCTCGATGGCCCGCACAGTGTGGCACAAAGGTTTGTAGCCCGGCTTGTCCCTCTTAGACCAGAGGGCCCCCCGGCAGTGGTACGGCACCAGCTCCAGGAACAGCTCCTAGGGAGAGGGACAGGCTCAGCCTCGGCCACCCCAGGAGACAAGATAGAGGACAGGGCCCGTCCCAATCGGGACTGTGGGCTGTGCTGGGCACTGAGGGGCTCTGAACCCCGGAACCCAGACTGATGCGGGGTGCAGGCACAAGGCTCCTCTGCCTGCTTCTGGGGCCCTACCAGGCTCAGGGCCTCCCCGGCTCCCCTCTCTGCGCCCCTCAGAGAAACATTCCTCTGTGGCAGGTGCTGGAGTTGGTTCCAGCATCCCCCTGGAAGGGGACGGCCCTGAGGGGCCTCATGAAGGAGTCCAGGCTGCTCAAACCACAGTAGACACTCGGAGCCCCAAAACTAGTCTCCACACCACAAGAACCCCCTCCCACCACTGCTCTCTGTCGAGCTCACGGACACGCACTCCTCCCCGTGCCTCCGCTGCCATCGGCCATCTCGGCCATCCCGGGACAGTGCAGGATCAGGGAGTGGGCACAGAGGGTGTGTATGGGCCAGGAGGGCCACTGCTGGCAGAGGTGCCCGGGAATGGCAGGTGTGGGCGACGCTGCCTCTCACCTTGTCCATGAGTGTCAGCTGCTCAGCCACCAGCCGGGCAGGGAACGTGCTGATGGAGACCCGCTCATTCCCCGGCTCCTCCAAGGGCTCGCTGCTGGGGCAGGAAGGCTCAGGGCTGTCAGCTGCCTTGATGGCCCGGCTGGCAGCTGCCCACGAGCTGGCATCATGCGTGTCTCCGGGCCCGGCGTCCTCCAGCACTACCCGTAGTGCTGTGGCCACAGCTGAGGCTTCGAGAGGCTCCGGGTCTGGGGCATCCCGCGGAGGCAGGCCCAGCTCCTCAGGTGGTTCTGGGACAACTGCTGGGGCTGGAGCAACGTTTGAAGAGAGGGGGTCTGTCTCAGGGTCCCGCCAAGCCACAACCAGAAACAGCAGAGCCCTGTCCCCAGACCACGACATGCAGGAGCCCGGCCACCCCAGAGGGCAGGGCCTTTACCCTGAGCCTCGATCAGTGCGGTCAGAAGTTCCTTCCTCAGATGAACTTGGAGGCCACAGTCAGAGAAATGCACCAGAATGCAGCCCAGCATCGATTGCACGGGGACACAGCACAGCCACTCAGCACAGCGCTTAGGGCAGAACGCTGACATGGGACTCAGGGCACTGGGGAGAGTGCAGGGAGCAGAGTCAGGACCCTGGAATGTGCCTCCCCTGCTCCCACAAAAAGTCCCCTGACCTGGAGCCCAGCTGAGCCATCATGTCACTGAGAATATCCAACAGAGAACCTGTGAGTGGTTCTCCCAACCCCCAAGGCTGTGAGGATGACCTTCCCCACCTGGGCCTGTCCTGGGCTGCTGGGAATTCTAGAGCACCTGCTGGGCCCGTCTGCTGCTGAGGCCCAGGGATGCTGAGCAGGAGGGGGTGAGAGGAGGCCAGACGAGGGCAGTGGGACAGGGAGTGTGGGCCACTCAGGGAGACCCCAGCCCAATCAGCTGTTTCCTGAGCCCTGGGACCCCTCTTCAGCTCTTTGTGATACAGGGACCCTGGCAGGGAGGTTCCCTGTTGGGGAAATGATGCCTGAGCTCCGGCTCTGCCCACACCCAGAACCCAAAACAGCCCGTGTTGCCCCTCTGAAAGGGGGACCCTGGACCACTCACCGCTTCAGTGCGTCTCCGTAGCTGAGAATCTGCTCCAAGTACGGGAGGAGGCATCCAGACCTAGGGGAAGCAGGACAGTGCCCATGGAGTGTTCTGGACACACGGCACGATCCTGAGGCTCAGACCAGGACTCAGTCCCAGGGAGTCGTTCTACTCTCGCGTGACAATGTTGTGTGGAGAAATGCTGCATGACCAGGTGCTATTTGACGTATGGAAAAACACCCCACCAAACCCTTCTCCTGTCCCGGGGAGCTGGGACACCTGTGTGCCCCCAGATACATCTAATCGCCCACAGCAGCACCAACAGGAAGACCAGGGCATGAGTGGACAGAAATGCTTTGGAGTTCGGAGGGGGTTTCCTGTGCATGTACTTTGGGAGTCCCAAGCCACAGGCTCTGAGTGTTGCGGCTGCTGTTCCATGGGCAGGAACAAGAATGAACAGGAAGCTCATGGCCAGGAGACCAGGCAGCAGACCAGCACTGTCATGACCCATCCCATGTGCTCCTCCAGGACCTTGCGTGACTCTCTCCACACTGTGTTCAGAAGAACCAGCAGAAGCCCAGAGAGGCCCTGGCTCCTTCTGAGCACCCCAGGCGGGGAGGCAGGCGAGGCCCATGAGCTGGCGGGCGGCTCTCACCAGCACAGCATCTGCTGCAGGATCCGCGTGGGAATGGGGAAGGCCAGGCCGGTAGGAAGGATGGTGGCAACAGAGGAGAACTTCCGCCCTGGGGAAGTTGACATCAGGGAGACCAACATCTCCACAGTTCTTTCGCTGAGGGTCAGCATCGTGCAGGCCTCATCCGGAGATCTCGGACACACAGGCTCCTCCTGCTGGTGGGCAGGGGGTGCAAGGCGGTCAGTGAGTTCCCCAGGGAGCAGGTGCCAAGGGTCTAGAGCTCAGAACTTGGGGGAACCAGCTCTTGGGGGCAGAAACAGGAGCGCCCACATGTGCGAGGAATCGGACTGCCCTTCTGACCAATGAAGTTTGCTGTTGTCAGTTGGGGGCATTCACAGGCCAGAGGACACTCACGGCCCAGAGGGTCTCCAGGAACCCACCCCCTGCAGAGGGACAGGAGGGGGCAGCTGGGCAGTTCCCTCCCATCAGGAGAGAACCTCCTGCAGCTGCTCTCAGGACCTGCCTCCTCTTCAGTTTGTTCTGTCCCTGGTAAGGGGCTGGGGAGCCCTGCTGAGGGGCCTCAGAGATGTGGCAGATCCCTTACCAGGTCTCCCCCCTGCTCTCTGGGCCCCTCGTGTGAGGCCCTGTGCCCAGTGGCCAGTGTGTTCCAATACTTCCCTAGTGGAGAGAGCTGGCATGTGCCACCAAATCTCCTCTCCAGGAGGCCCTGGGAGCATCCCACAAACTCTGTCCCTGGCCAGTAGGAGGCGGGGCCTCACCTGCCTTACACCTGTGCTGGGGAAAACTCGGACCCAGACCGCAGCTAGCAGCCACAGGAAAGCCCTGCAGTGCTGCTGAGATGCTCAGGAGCTGATGCCAGCTGAGGTCTCCCTGCTGTGTGGGCTGAGTCCTGTCCCCACGTGTCCTGAGGGAGTGTAGGGACGCAGCCAACACAGCTCCTTTCTCTGGGCCTCCTTCCCCAGGGATGCATCCCAGGAATGGCAGCTTCAGGGAAACGGACACCGCAGTCCTCTGCTCATTCTCTCTCTAACCCCCAACCTGAACTGCTCCTGCCTGGAGAGTCAGCCAGACAGGGGAGCTGTCTGAGCCCCGTGTCCCTGGGCCATGAGGACAAGGTCACACAGCAGCAGTGCAGACACACAGTGTGACTGAGGGGAATGTGGGCGTGGCCCTCTGGGTCAGCTCCTTGTTCTGAAGTGGGTGGGGATGGACTTTCAGTGACCCTGTGCCAGAGGAGGATTGGGGACTGGATCACTCTGAGATGGGCCATGGAAAACCACGTGAGGACATCATGGAAGAGTCACAGGTGTCTTGGGCTGGGGTCTGGGCTCTGCACCCACCTCCCCATCTCAGACCTTGATTGTGGGACCCCTGTCACCTGTGTCGGGCACTGGCTATTTCTGCAGACATGCGGTCCCGGGCTCCTGTCCTGGCAGGTAGAACAGCTGCTTCCCACCAGGGGCTCCACTGGGATGTCCCGAGCTGAACTCTGTAACACAGTGTCTGTCACCCTCGGGAAGGTCCTGACATGGGTGCCCCCTTGAAGAATCTCTTTGGTCTAACAGTGGAATATCATCTCTCACCACAGAGACTGCACACAGCGAAAGGAAGAAGAACCACCAGTGCTGGCACAGATGCAGGGAGAAAGGGGCTCTTATTCACTGTCGGTGGGAAGACCGACTGGCGAAGCCCTTCAGGAAAACAGTATGGCCATTCCGCCCCAACCTCCAAATTAGAAATTGACTTTCCATAGGACCCAGCAATGCCACTTCTGGGAATATACCCCAGACTAAATTAGCACAGAGCTGAAACGTCATCTGCACTTCTATGTTCATTGCAGCACTAATCACAGTAGCCTGAATCTGGAAACAGCCCCAGTGTCAAGAACAGAGAACTGAATAAGGAAATTATGGTACATCTACACAATGGAACACTACACAGCCACCAGGAAAAACGTCATGAAATTCACTTAGTATGACACTCGTTCCCAAGGATATTGGAAACAGGGCCAGGAGGAATGGTCCACAAATTTGGGGAGAGAGAGGAGGGGTAGTTAGGATAGAGAAGGACCATTATGATAAAGGTATTTAATCATGAATAAGAACTGAGTGCTGAAAGTAGGTAATGGAAAAAACATGATAACCTCTCAGTACCTGTATTGCAGTCTATAATGGTCAGAAGGAGAGAGAGAGAGAGAGAGAAGAGAGGGGAAAAGAGACAGAGAGAGGAATAGAAAGAAAGAGGAGAAAGGTTTTTGCCATTTTGCCATAGATGTAGATGTGGGGTGAGTGTGGTGGGAGGGAAACTGGGAACGTTGCTGGTGGGAAATATACACTGTTGAAGGAACGGATGTTGGAACATGTATGACTGTAACCCAACCAAGAACAACTTTGAGGGGCTAGAGCAATAGCACAGCGGGTAAGGTGTTTGCCTTGCACGCGGCCGACCCGGGTTCGATTCCCAGCATCTCATATGGTCCACTGAGCACCGACAGGAGTATTTTCTGAGTGTATGAGCCAGGAGTAACCCCTGTGCAGAGCCAGGTGTTTCCCAAAAAGAAAAAAAAAAAGAACAACTATGAAACTGAGTGTCTTATGGTGATTCCATTTTGTAAAAACTCTGTTTTGTCAAGAAGAGTCCATGACACACACCAGCCTTCCCTCACGAGGCAGCTGCTCCTTCCCATAAGAACATGACTCACTTCGGTCAGACACCCTTGGACCATACCCACAACTCACACAATCAAATTTTATTCACAGACACACACATGAACACACACACACAGGAACAGGGATGTGAGTCCACTGAGGTGCATCACAACTCTGAACTGTTGACCCTGTTGGCCCGGATTACCCTTGAGTTCCTCCTCACCTGGGACAGGTGTTGCGGGTGGGGTGGAGCCCTCCTCCACAGTCTGCAGGGACAGCGATCACCCTCACTCTGGGCTCACCTCGGTCCCGAGCTTCTGAACACGGGGAGAAAATGGGAAAACATGTCTATTGCTTCTCAATACAAGTGAACTAGACAGTCACTTTCTCGAGAATGAGCTCACAGGGGAACCAGGGTTCTATGGCAGTTGGGGATGGTCACCAGGGAAGTGAGGTCATTTTCCAGAGTTCTATGAGCTCTTGAATTCCTTCCAACTGACCAAATGCCCTCCCCTACTATGGCACCCACTGACTGAACCAAGGAGTTGAGAGCTTTCCCCAACTATCTGGAAATAGAATGTGGGTCCTAACTCTGAGGATTCAGTTGAACTGGATTTTTCATGTCT
Organism: Sorex araneus; assembly: GCF_027595985.1. Lineage (NCBI taxonomy): Eukaryota > Metazoa > Chordata > Mammalia > Eulipotyphla > Soricidae > Sorex > Sorex araneus. Next base: position 12,122,352 of record NC_073308.1, read on the forward strand.
CCCCTGTCCAGACTCCTGGGCCCTGGACTCAGACTTGTGTCCTCCATCCCACAGGCCTGGGAATCCTCTCCCCTCTCTGGCTCCCTCCCCTCTGCAGAAGCAAATGATACTGAAGGTTGGGACAGGCAGTCAGGCTCAGAGAGTTTGGGCCTGTGAATGAGTCAAGGGCTACTGGTGTCCCCCATAACCCTCAAACTCAGCCCCCTGTCAGGTCATGACTTCTTCCCTCTCTTCAGCTACAGTGGAGGCAACTGTCTGTCAGAGTGTCCAGGACCCCGGTGTCCTACTCATCTCTCCTCATTCTGCTCTAGAAGCATCACACTAATTTCCACAGCAAACTGCCATCCCTGAAAGTGCCCTTCCCTCCAAAAATAGGCCATAATGCCCAAGGAACTTGGCCCACTGAGTGGCCATGCACAGGGCCCTGTGTCTGGGAACCACCTGCAGGGGCTGCATTCCCGGATGGGCTACAGGCACAAGAGTCTCCAGATATCCACCCAGAGGGTGGGAGCCGAGGTCTGGCTGTCCTCTATTGGGATATGACTCAGCCATCCCTCCTTCAGGGACACCTATCTCTCTTGCCCTCAAACACCCTCCGTCCCTGTATCTTGCTTGATCAGGAGCTTCTTCTTAGGTTGAGACTCTCCAAGCCAACAGAGATGGCCCTGCAAGGGCACCTGCTCGGAAGTTGCTGTGCAGTCTTGGGTGAGAGGCAGGTTTCCAGTGGGAGGCAGAGACACTCCCTTGCTAACTGCATCCAAAATGGGAGCCATGTTCGTTGCCATTGTAAGGGTGTCTGTGACAATACCCATGATCTGGAGGCAAACATTGGCTGGTGCCCAAGTCAATGTGAATCTGTGGTACATACAGAGTCATACCTGTCAGCTCCTAAAGAAAGGTGACTATCTACCTATCTCTAACTCTAACCCTACCCACGCTCCTACCCCACCCTTAACCCTATTTATAACCCTCTCTGAACCATACCTGAAACCTATACCTAGACTAACCCTACTTGAATCCTATTCAACTTAACCCTAATGCCCTAACCCTAACCTAACTCCAACCCCAACCTCAACTCACCTCTAACTCTAACCACAACCGCACCCCCTACCCTCGTCCTAACCCCTAACCCTAAACACATTTCTACCCTAACCTAACCAAGTCATAACCCTAAACAAAATACCTCAATAAACTAGGAGTACTCAGAACTGAGGCAGTGGATCCCTGCTGAAGCAGAGTAAGCAAAACTCCACGGGTGAGTGTTGTCTGGAGATTTGTTAATCGGGGTAAGAATGGGGCAAGGGGGCTAGAGATAGAACAGCGGGTAGGGTGTTTGCCTTGCACACGGCTAACCTGGTTTCGATTCCCAGCATCCCATATGGTCCCCGAGCACTGCTGTGAGAAATTCCTGAGTGCATGAGCCTGGAGTAACCCCTGTGCATGACCATTGGGACCCAAAAACTAAAAAAAAAAGAAAACTGAGGCAAAGTGCTTCTTAACATGGGGAGTATATTCAACTCCTACAAGCATTGATGCATATAATGGATATATCAGGATTAAAAATGAAAAGGAAGACTTCCTGAAATTATTTCAGGCTTTGGGCAGCATGATCCCTGGCTATCCTCCAAGGAACGTTACATTCCAAACAATGGAAGAATATGATCTGAGAACTTGTTTGATCTTAGAACTGATCTTAGAACTGAAAGAAGTGCAAAAAAAGGGGGCATCCTACCTGATTCTGGGTGGTCCCTTTGTTACTTGGTCCTAGCTGCTTTCAAATCATTAGAATTGGAAGGGCACAGAAAAAGGATGAAAGGAAAGCAAGGAAAAGAAATTAGAACAGTTCTGAGGAGAAACCATCTGAGGAGGAAGAGGAGGCTAATTGCCCTTTTCTCCTTGTTCCTGTTTAAAAGGTAAAACCTCCACTCCCCCCAAACCTTCACAAGGATTCCTTAGAAAATGGGGAAAAACCTAGTGTGAGAGAAAGGAAAGAGAGTAAGGAATGGCCTTGACCTCCCAGATCACCTGCTCTCTCTCAGCTCCATCAGAAGAACAGAGTAGTGGCAGAAGCCAGCTTGCCAATCTTATCTAGAATTCAGCAAGGAATTTGGCATTCTCACTTAGGAGAGACTATGCATGCATATTTGTACCCTGGATCTTGTCATATTCCTGTCACTGAAAATAAAAAATTCCCATAAGGGGAGGGCAAATACATACACACTTCTTTCCTGTTGAGACTTTCAAAGAATGAAACCACGCTGGTATGCAGTAAGGAACTGACTCTCTTTATGTTACAGGACTTCTTGAATTAGCTACAACTGAATTCGATGATTCTTGCAGATTTGGAACAATTGCCTTGCACCTGTCTCTCCCGTGCCAAATTTTGGCACTGGGAATATGAGACTTGTGTAGCCCGGGAGAATTATGAATGCAAAAGCTAATCCCAAGATCAATATCTCTGTGGATTAATTAACAAGACCAGACATTTGGGTAGATAGAGAACTACAATCTGCTTACAGCAATAAGGTTAGTTTCCAAGTTAGGAGCTGTCCTCTAAAAGCTTGGGGAAAAAAATCCACTCCAAGATTCACATCACAGTTCAGGAGCTGGAGTGATAGAACAGCTGGTAGGGTGTTTGATTCCCAGCAACCCACATGGTCCCCAGAACACCGCCAGGAGTGATTTCTGAGTGCAGAGCCAGGAGTCAGCCTTGAGTATCTCCAGGCCTGAGTATCATGACCCAAAAGGCCAAAAAAAAAAATATATTGGTAACAGTGACTGTTTTGTTTCATTTCTTTGTGAAACACCAGGCAGCACTCAGGGATTACTCCTGGCTCAAGACTCAGGAACCACTATTGCATGGCTTAGGGGACCCTATGGAGAGCCAGGGATCAAACTTATTATGGGCTTGTGAAAGGAAAGTGTCTTAGCTGTATAACTTGCTCCAGGCCCTGGTAGAAGTGCACTTAAAGAATATGAAATGAAATTATTATTACAATGGACTCAGGAGAGATACTTGGCAGGCGAAGAGAACAAAAGGATGCATAAAGTAACAGGTGTGCAATGTAATGCAAATGGCTGTGAATAAGGTCAGGTGGTGATCATACAAGTGAGGTGTGTGACACAAAGTGGGAATAAAAACACATTATAAAAACATGAACATGGTTCGGTGCAAATGAAGTGAGTGTAGCACCTGACCAGTTAGTAGATCCAAAGAAATCTTCAGGGAATGATTAAAGATGTACATACCTTTCTAGAGTAGGAACCCAAAAGATCCAGTGCTGAATACCAATAAACATGCACACTTCCTATTAACTACAAATAGCACTTACTCCCCTACCCACCCCACCCCACAAAAGGCCATCCTGAACCACGAGTAAGGGGTCCTTGAACAACAAATGAGCTCTGAATTTAGTACATTACATGTGTTCCACCATATAAAAACTGGGACTTCATTCATGAAACATAGAGTTACTCATTGTAAAAACTGAAAAGTAAAAACACAGTTGAATGCAACAAACCTTTTCCACAAATTGTGAATAAATGTGCATAGGACATGACACACTTCTGAATACCAATGTACATACACACTTCCTCCTAAGTACAAACAGCACATACTCCCCTCCCCAGACCCCTGTGTGTGAGTGACTCACCTCTGCACAGCACCTCCCTCTCAGGCACCACCATCTCAGCGGGAAGCGAACAGTGTTGTCGCAGGAGTAGGAGCAGTCTCGGGGTTCTCTGTTGGATCACGGTGAGCACCAAGCCAGACATGCTTGTCAGGGTTCTGGAGGTTGACAGGAAAACCTAGAAAAGAGGCATGTAATGGTTGCCAAAACCCCACGCACATGGTCAGAGACATGACACGAGTTAAAGAGCTCAAGGGTTGGCTGTAAGTGGTCACTGGCATGGTGTCCGGCACAGTCCATTTCAATGAACTTCTCCTTTAGATCTCTCTGTGGGTGGTGTTCACCCAGTGCTCTCAGATCTGTATGCTCCCACTACTTCATCAATCGTTGTACAGAGGCAAAGAGCTGTGTGAGGGACTCCACACCCTCCATCTGACGATGAGCACTAGTCATTACTTCATAGAGTGGGAAGCGACCTGTAAAACTACAATTCCCTAGGCTGTCACACAGGGCCTCACATATGTTAAATTTGTAACGTGAACAACTGTGAATTCTTAGCTCACTCACACTACATAATGAATGCAGTATTAGAAGTAGTGTTCCACTGAGGACTTCATGGTCCTTTCAAACTGCTCCCTTGAGACAGTCCCTAAAACAGGGCAGTCATGATCTTCTTATAGTAACATTCCTTACTACCCAAAGTGGAGGAGTAGCAAAACAGGGCTTCTTCCTCTAATTAGAGCTCAGGGGTTCTGACCTGAGGTGAGACCTGCTCATCAGGTGCCCATCCACCACTCCAAAGAGAACCTAATGACAGAAAGAGTCAGGATAGCACATTTCTGGTGAACATAAGAGAACCCAGCACTGAAAGCATCTGAACACTGCTAGGCATCACTGGCCTGCACTCAAGCGGGAACAGATGTTTCACACATATCGAAATCGATATCCAGTCCCTGCAGTTCAGTGCCCTACCCCCACAGACAGATGAATCCTGCTGTCTCCAAGCATCACAGGACCTGAGGAGCATTCAGGGCACTGTCCCAACCAAGCACTACACTGTCCAACCATTCAGACAAACATCACATGCAGCAGCCAATTTCACTGGTGCACCCAAGATGGAGCAGGTGCAATCTCCCCACCTACTCCAAATGGAATCCTGCGACCAAGAGCTTCCACAAGCAAGGCCCAATATGGTGGTTCCAGGACTAAATCTCCATGCCACATGATGGCATAGGTGCTGGGGTTTCCCTCCCTGCCTCCCCTCCTGCTGTTGGCCTGTCTGTAGCCCACAATGTGCCTCAGGGTGCCACCTTAGTGCACCAATAGCCCTTGTCCAGAGACACAGGACTGAGTTCCAAATGACACCACAGAGCTGGGGATCTCTTCAGGTGGCAGACTGAGCCAGTTTCATTGGATCACCCCAGATGGAGCAGGTGCACTGTTCCCACCTACTCCAAATGGAATCCTGGTGACCAAGAGCTTCCACAAGCAAGACCCAGGTATGCGGTTCCAGGACTTAATATCCATGCTGCATGGCAGCAGAGGCTGTCCCTCCCTGACTGCTCATTGGCCTGGATGTGACATCCCAAATGTGGCTCCTGGTGCCACCTTAGCGTACAAACAGTCCTAGTACAGAGACATCTAACTGAACCTCAAAATGAATTAATGCCCTACAGCAAGGTCTTTGAACCCAACCATTTACAATCTAGGATTCTAGTGGCCGCAGCACCCAAGGTTTTCAAAATGAGCAATGGACAATAAAGGATGTAGCATCTGCCCCTGACAGGCAGGCTTGAATGGTGGTGGGAAAAGTTGAGCAAAACATAATGCCCAAAAGTAGAGAGAGAGTATTGGGGAAATTGTCTGCCATGGAGGCAGTGTGAGGACTGGTGGTGGAAAGTGTGCACTGGTGGAGAGATGGGTGTTCAATCATTATACGGCTGAATCTCGAACATGAAAGCTTTGCAACTGTATCTCAGGGTGATCTAAAAAAGTCATATGGAGTTCATGCTCAATTTAATCAGCTTAGTCAATGGCTGAATAAATAGCAGTACTCCTACATGGAAAAAAAAATCTTGGTTAGAAAGATACTTTGAAGTCTCGGGCCGGGGCCGGGGCCGGCTCGAGCTCCGCTGAGATTCGACCCGGGTGGCCATGCCTTTGCACAGCCGCTTGGCTGCCGAACGAGCAGGATCCAGAGCCAGCTATATGACTTGGGGTTCCAGCGAGTGCTTGCGGCCATGTATCAAGACTGTGAGCTAAGCTTTTGCTCCATGCTGCTCCAGGAAGGGAAGTGATTCGATTTCCAACTTAAATCTCACTGGACTTAATTACTGAAATACAGAAATTGTAAACCACACGGCCACGGTAGCCGCGCGGTTTACAATTATATCTCTTCATTCTCATCAGTGGAAAACTAATTATCAAATATTTCCCTGTCAATAGAGCCGTATTCTTGGGGGATAAATTCCAACAAGAATAGTGAGTTCTGTGTTGAAACTCCAACAACAATAGTGAGTTTTGTGTTGAAATATGGAATGTAATCAAGGTAAAGAGAAAAGGAAGTGAAGTTTATCAGTTATGCGGGGGGCTTGTTGGGGGGTGGGGGGTGGATGTATACTGGGGTGTTTTTTTTGGTGGTGGTGGAATATGTGCACTGGTGAAAGGACGGGTGTTTGAGCATTGTATAACTGAGACATAAGCCTGAGAACTTTGTAACTTTCCACATGCTCTTTCAATAAAATAAATAAATAAATAAATAAATTTTAAAAAAATTAAAAAAGAAAGATACTTTGATACTTTTTACATGGACATGAAAGAGGCAATTCATGACACCCAGATTATGCACATATGCAAGAGAAGATGAAACTTTTGTCATCAAAAGATGACATAACTTTGTCAATATATGTATAATTTATAAGTTAACTCTTTCCCAAATCCGCCCCTCTTGCAGAGCCCAGCAAGCTACCAAGCACATCCCGCCCACACAGCTGAGCCTGGCAAGCTACCCATGGCGTATTCGATATGCCCAAAACAGTAATGACAAGTCTCACAATGAAAACATTACCGGTGCCCGCTTGAGCAAATCAATGACCAATGGGATGACAGTGACTTGTGACTTGTGTGTTTCCCAAAACTGTTTAGAGTACTCAGGGCCACTGTATACGGATACAGACTCTAGTGTGTGGATCATTAAATACTGAAAGTTCCCTATGTAAAATGATGACCAAGTTTTCCACTGTTGAATCCATGATAGTTTATGTGCCCACACCGGCACAGTCAGGTGTGACCTTAGTGTCCCCAAACATCACTGGGCTTGAGCAGCATTCAGTTCACGTTCCTAAACAAGCACTAAACTTTCCAACCAGATGGACAAATGTCACTGAGAGTAGCCACCATTTCCCAAGCATTACCCAGAACACGAATGGGAGAAGGGTAGGGGGAAACTTTGGCCAACGATTGCTGGTGGTGGAATCAAACGGGCCCATTCAGGCTGAAGGTACACAGGAATATTGCCAGCAGCTGCACTCACAAGAGGCTAAAGGCAAAAGCAAGTCAGAGGTCACCTAGGGAGATGTGAATGAAATGGGGCAGGTCGGGAAACTACCAAAGGATACAGCACACCAGAACTCAAATGAAATGGCCCAACTGCTGGGGTGGGAAACACCATATTCAAGAACGAGGGGCCACTGGTCCATGTGTGAACAGAGAGATGGAAGAAACTCTTCCTGAGTGTTTGACACAGCAATAAGCTACCTGATGTGGGGGCAACGAGCCGCAGAGCTCCTTAGTGAAATCTCAGCTACTAAGCAGTGGGTAAACAGACTTCAGAATAAACCTGCTTTGCCATTAGGAAACAACACTAGGAAACGGGTAATAACAGTATATAACAGAAGGCAGAGGAATATTTTAATAATCACATAAAATTAACTGGACATTGGGGCTGGAGTGATAGCACAGCGGGTAGGGCGTTTGCCTTGCACGCGGCCGACCCGGGTTCGATTCCCAGCATCCCATATGGTCCCCTGAGCACCGCCAGGGGTAATTCCTGAGTGCAGAGCCAGGAGTGACCCTTGTGCATCGCCAGGTGTGACCCAAAAAGCAAAAAAAAAAAAAAAATTAACTGGACATTGAAATGACCGCGACAAAGTAATTTCAATTCACAAACGTAATTTGATAACAGCAATTCTATCATCACATTCATTTCAACGGAACTCATTGAAGGGCCATCACTGATAACAGATAATATTTTTTTGCTTTTTGGGTCACACCCAGCAATGCACAGGTGTTATTATGCCTGACTCTGCACTCATGAATTACTCCTGGCGGTGCTCCTATGGGATGCTTGGAATCAAACCCGGGTTGGCCGCGTGCAAGGCAAACGCCCTACCCACTCTGCTGTCGCTCCAACCCCAACACAGTACTTTTAAGTACGATTAATTGAAAAGAATACTTTGATGTAATCAATTCAGCAGGAAACTGCTAGACATGGTGAAGAAGGAAAGGGTGCAGGGTTTAGTATTCTCTGAAGCAACTGCTGCATCAAAAACAATGTGGGAAATGCAGTCAGGTTAGAATAAAACACAATGTGACACTCAGGGAGAGGAAACTGTGCCTAAAACACTTGGCATGGGCCCGAGTCACCTGTGAGGATGATCCTGAGCTGGACCTCCACCCCCAGCGCCCAGGGCACCTGCTGTGCCACAGGTTCTACCTGAAGGGTCGACTTGCAGCGCTGTCTCCAGGGGGCGCTGCCCTCCTTGAAATACCTGCAGGGCTTGATCAATCCAATGCTTCAAGGAAGTCATTTCATAGAAAAGCTCCACCATGGAGAGGGAGTGGGGGCGGGGTGAGCCCACTGGAAGGTTCTCCACAAGAGACTAACTTCTGAGCAGAGTGTTAATTCCTAATATTCTGACAAGTCCTAGACCCCAGGATTCCGACAGAGAGGCCTGTGCTGCAGATGCCTGTCGCTACCCCACTTCCCCACTCTTGGTGGATACTTAGTGTTCCCCTAATTGGGCAGGACTTTGTTGTCACAGAGAAAGTGTAGCAGTTTCAACTCAGATGAAACCAACCAGTTCCCAGGTCCCAGCAATTTTCCAACATCAGGAAAAAAATAACAGAGACCTGGTTTTAGTGCTGATTGCACACTCATTCCCCAAGAAGAAGCCGCAAGGCCCAGATCCCTCTCTACATCCCTTTTGTTGGAGAAAATAGAGCTTCCAGGACCAGTAGTCAGTGCCCAGAGGTCTATGTGTAGTTCTTGAGACAGTTGCTCCCTGTCACTTTCCAATTTCAGACACATTGCCACCTCTGGAAACCACTGATCTGTGGAGAAAACAATATAGGAGATAAAAAAAAAAGGCTACTATTACACTCCCAGTATGGTATTGGAACAAAAACAGATCCATAGACCAGTGCAATAGGGTTGAGTATCCTTACACATACCATCAAATATGGGATCATCTTATCTTTGGTAAGGGAGCAAGAAATGTGAAGTGGAACAAGAAAAGCCTTTTTAACAAATGGTGCTGGCAAAACTGGACAGCCACATGCCAAAAAAAAAAAATGGCCTCTACCTAACACCATGCACAAAAGTCAGATCAAAGTGGATTAAAGACCTCAACGTCAGACCAGAATCTATCAGGAACGTTGAAGAAAAGATCAGAAAACCCTCTAGGATATTGAAGATAGAGGTATCTTATGGGAAAAAATGCCATTGACAAAGTAAGTGGAAACAGAGATACACAAATGGGACTACCTTGAACTAAGAAGTTTCTGCACCTCAAAAGAAACAGTGGCAGTCTGTTTACAATGAACAGTCTGTTACAGTCTGTTTACAAAGAATACAATGACAGTCTACAGAAGGGGAAAGGATACTCGCCCAATACCCTCCCATAAGGGGCTAATAACTAGAATATACAAGGCACTGGTTGAACTCTACAAGAAGAAAACATCCAATACCATTAGAAAATGGGGCAATGAAATGAACAGAAACTTTCTCAAAGAAGAAAGCCGAATGGCCACAAGACACATGAAAAAATGCTCTTCATCATTGATCATCAGAGAGATGCAGATCAAACCAACAATGAGATATCATCTCATACCATAGAGACTAGCACATGTCCAAAGAACAAAAGTGTTGGTGTGGACGTGGGAAGAAAGGGACTCTCCTTAACTGTTGGTTGGAATGCCAACTGGTCCAGCCATTTTGGAAAACAATATGGACATTTCTCAAAAAATTAGAAATTGACATCCCATTACACCCAGTAATACCACTTCTGGGAATATATCCTGGAGATGCAAAAAAGTACAGTAGAAATGACATCTGCATTTGTATGTTTATTGCAGCACTATTTGCAATAGCCAGTTGCTGGAAAAAACCTGAGTGGCTAAGAATAGATGATTGGATAAGAAACTTTGCTATATCTACACAATGGAATCCTATGCAGCTGTGAGAAAAGATGAAATCATGAAATTTGCAGGTTCAACATGGAGAGTATCCTGCTAAGTGAAATGAGTCAAAAAGAGAAGAACAGACATAGAAGGACTGCACTGCACTCATTTGTGGAATATAAAGTCACAGAATGGGAGATAACGCCCAAGGATAGTAGAGATTAGGGCCAGGAGGATCACTCCACAGCTTGGAAGCCTATCTTATGTGCTGGGGGAAAAGGCAGGTGGGATGGAGAAGAGACCACTAAGTAAATGATGGTTGGAGAAATCGCTCAGGCTGGCAGATGCGTGCTGAAAGTAGACTATGGACCAAACACAATAGCCGCTTATTGCCTATATTGGAAACCATGACACCCAAAAGGAGAGAGAAAGAGGGAATGTGTCTGCCACAGAGGCAAGGGTAGGAAAGGGTGAGGGTGGTGGAGGGACACTGAAAACATTAGAGGTGGAGAATGGGCACTGGTGGAGGGATGGGTACTCCAACATTGATTGAAGCGTAATCACAAATGCTTGTAAGTTTGTAACTCTACAGTTACAAAAGAAAAGGAACCGAAGAGATAGTACAGTGGGTGGGCACATTCCTTGCATGCAGCCAAGCCGAGTCCAACCCCCAGTACCCCACAGGGTTCCTGAGCCCACCAGGGGCGACCCGTGAATGAAGTGCAGTAAGCCCTGGGCTCCTGAGGATGTGCCCCTCCCCAAATTAATGAAAATAAATCTGCCCAACCTATTCAAGCCTGAACAGGGAGGCTTCCTCACAGCACTTCAGGGATCAGATTTTTGTGCAACAGAAGACAGCACCATCAAAGCTACATGGCCACAGAACAGGGAGATAGCTCCGCGATCCGAAAACTGCATGTTCCCAGAGCAAAGCCTGGGGTGACCACTCACCCACCCCCCCACCTCCCTAACCCCCCCCCACACTCCACACACCCACACTCACACAGAACCACACCCCATACAGAGCCAGTTGTGAGTAATCCCTGAGAAGTGCTGTGTGTGACCCCCAACCAAAATAAATAAATCCAACAAAGTGAAACAAAACTGAAAGACTGCAGTGACTGACATTAGGGACTTCGTGTTAGTAATGGCTCTACATTGAAAGGCATAGTGAACAGGATATCCGGGTCTATCTTTAATCTAGCTGAGACCATCACTGGCATAAGTCCTAGAAGGCATGCAAAAGCAGAGGAATAAGCAACAGTCCAAGACCATAAAAGGCAAAACACCCAACTGCAGAGGGCGAAGGGAAAGGAAGTCAGGTAGAGTTACCTGAGTTTTAGGGCCAGGGTATCAAGGAAGGAATAAGCCAATCAGGCAAAAACACCACCCTGAGTACTGGGAGGGAGCCAGTCCAAGGAAGGCAGGTGCAAACCCGAGAGAGGGCATAAAAGGGGATGCTTACAGCAAGGCAGTGTTGCCCTCTGTGCAGGGGACCCTGGTCGACCTGTCACATATGCTTGGCTCACAATTTTTATTCTGTGTTGTTCCTCGGATCACGGACCCTAACAAAAACCAACAGCAAAGAAAGCTCCATGAGACAGGTGGAGGGTAATGGATGGTTCACAATGTTTTGCAAGCAGGGAGGTTAGCTCAGGGTTCTGGAACATCTAACGAAGCAGGTTCCTGGCTGACGGGGCAGACTTGGAATACCAAGTCAGAGCAGAGATATGAGTATAGAAACAATTCTTTAGATGTCCTGCTAAATTCTGAACCCAGAAGACAGAAGGGATTAGTTAAAGGATGGAGGTACTGTGCTGTGATGTGGTGGAATGGATGTGTATGAGGCTGGGGAGAATCAAACCCAAAGGAAGAAGAGTCCAAATTCAGAGGAATGAGGAAAGGAGGAGAGGGAGAAGGAGAGAAAAGGGAGGGAGGGAGAAAAGGGAGGGACAGAGAGAACGGGAGAGACAGGAGGCAGGTGGGATATGGATGAGGATGAAGGGGAATGAAGGGAATGGAGGGAATGGAAGGAGAGGGAGAAGGGAATGGAGGAGACTGTGACAGGAGGGGGCGGGTGGTACGAAGCCCTAAGCACTGGTCTTTTTCTTATTAAATAAGTTATTTATTTTATTGAATCACCATGTGGAAAGTTACAAAGCTTTCAGGCTTATGTCTCAGTTATACAATGCTCGAACACCTGCGCCTTCACTAGTGCACATATTCCACCACCAAAAACCCCACTATACCTACCACCGCCCCCAACCCCCACCCCCGCCTACGTAGCTGATCAATTTAACTTCACTTTCTCTTTACCTTGATTACATTCCATATTTCAACACAAAACTCACTATTTTTGTTGGAATTTCTCCCCCAAAAAAACAGCCCTGCTCAGGGCCAGAGCGATAGCACGGCATGCAGGGCGTTTGCCTTGCACGCGGCCGACCTGGGTTCGATCCCCGGCATCCCATATGGTCCCCCAAGCACTGCCAGGAACAATTCCTGAGTGCAAAGCCAGGAGTAACCCCTGAGCATCGCTGGGTGTGACCCAAAAAGCAAAAAAAAAAAAAAAAACCCAGCCCTGCTCTAAAGGAAGCATTTGATAATGAGTTTTCCATTGCTGAGAATGGAGAGATATGAAGTCAGTTTGGGATTTCTGTATTTTAGCATCTTAGTAACTAAGTCCAGGGAGATTTATGTTAGAAATTGTATCATTTCCCTTCCTGGGGCAACATGGGGCTATGGCTTAGTTCAGAGTCTAGAGACATTTTTGCAAGCAGCTGCTGGTACCAAAAGTAGTCTAGCTGGCCTCCGGATTGTGGTCAATCAGCAGCAGAGCAGCCACACAAATGTGTGGCCACCAGGGTCGCATCTCACTGGAGAGTGTGCCTGTATTGCCCCTGTCCTGAGATCATCCACGCGTCCCGATGTTGCAAATTCATACCTCTTTTTTTTTCCTTCCCACACTTCCAAGTTTGTACCTCCTTTATGGTCCTTATAAACTGCATAAGCACTGGTCTTACAGTGACTGTGGCTGAGTCTGGGTGTTCCCATGAGCGGGAAGGGGAGGCTGTGCTTGTGGCCTTGGTCTGTTCTTAATGGTTCCTATAAACAGTGTTCAGAGCACTTTGTTGTCCCAGTTCTGTTGGGAGAAGGAGGGAAAATGGTCTGTGTAGAACCTGGCAGGTGTCAGGCGCTGGGTCAGGGAATGGACAGTACTCAATGCCCTGCAGAAGGCCCTGACTGACCCTCCCAACTCTCTACCCTGCAGGTGCAATCCAGGACAGGACTGGGGCAGGAAGAGGGAAATTCACACTCCTGCCTGTCTGGCCAGCAGAGACAGCTGGTCTGGGGGCTGATACTGGAGGGGTCCAGCAGCCTGCAGTCCCCCGCAGTGTGGCAGCCGAGCGGGTGAGACAACTCACTACATCCCCTCCAGAGAAGCTGGAATAGCTGGAAACTGGGCTGCAGGACAGAGGAGGAGGCGGTATCTCAAAGTAGACCAGCCTCAGTGTCTGCCGGGGAAGGAGGGCAGTGTCCAAGAGCAAGAGAATTCCTGCTCCTTAGCCTGAAACTCTGGACCTTTACATGCCCAGAGCTCAGTCACCTGTGAAAGCCATAGGAGGACATCCAGTGGCCCCATCCAGTGGCCCCTCCAGGCCCTCCTAAAGTCTTGCTTTCTTCTGCTTCAGCAGAAATCCTGAAGCGTCCTTAGCTGAGACGTTTGCTCATGATCAAGGAGACGATGTCAGAGGGGCTGTGGGCTGCTGAAGTGAGCAGACCGTGGAACAGAGGGCCAGACCGCACACGCACACTTCCACCTGCCAGCTGGCACCTGTAAAAGCAGGCCAGAGCACACGCCTTCCCTCACGCATACACACTTATCATGGATGGCTCTACGGGGCCAGGGGGTGGCACTGTGCTTTCAGGGTGAGGCTCTGGGTTCACATTGGCCTCAGGGTGCTGCGTGTGAAGTGCGTGTCACAGGACACATCTCTAGGTCTCCTGGTGACAGCCTGACCCTGGAGCAGGGAGGAGGCCCTGGGACTCTCAGTTCAGGTGGGAATGTTGGTTTCCTGGGGGAGTCCGAGTTCTCCAGGGTCAGAGGATTGTGAAGCAGGAGAATCCAGAAGGGTCTAGAAGGAATAGCATCTGACATGGGCGGGGGCATTGTGGGGAGTGGAATGGCTGCCAAGAATCAGAATGGGCCAGCCCCTCCTGGGCTTGGCATGCAGGAGCCATGACAGAAGTGCCTGTCGGACCCAGGTAGACAACTGAGCTTCTTCCCCTGACTCCCACACAGAGAGGAGCACCGTGAACTCCCCTGTTCGCCCAGGTGAGCCCCACTGTGCCTGGCACCAACGCTGGCTCACTGCCATAGGAGGCATCAGGGAGGGAAACCATGTCACTACCCATTCCAGGGAGCAGGGGCTCTCCCTCCTTGAGGCCTGAATGTGGGAGTCAGGGGCAGGCCTCCTTGCTTCGGGAATGGGGACTTCCAGACCCGTGACCCTTGCACCTCCTCTGAGGTGTTTGAGGTTTAGAGCATCCTAAATGCCCCCAGGCAGACTGGCCAGTAGATAGATCAAAGGGTGAAACACATACCTCACATACTGAAGGCCTTAAGTTTGATCCCCAGCACCAAATGCCTACACACACACACACACACACACACACACACACACACACACACACACACACACAGATGCACATGCACACCACACACTCCAGCACCTCTAGGGGGACTTAGTGAACCAACATCACCTTATTTAAAACCAAACAAATCCCCTCACTGGGCATAGAAGAAAGAAGAGAAAGGAAGCTGTCCTCACCAGGAAAGTCAGTCAGTTGCTACTGACCAGGAAGTGAGAGTGATGAGGAGCGAGGGGCTGTCTTAGGCTGAGAGTGTGAGCACCTGTGATCTGCTTACGTGGGGAGTGGACGGTATTCAGGGACTGGTAGACCTTGCTCAGGAGTCATTTGTGGGGAGAGAAGATAAAAGAGATAGAGTTCCCTGCTGACACAGTTCTGTCCCCAGCTCCCGCCACCCCCCTCCATAGTACCCCGAGCTAACTAGAGTGATCATGAATGCAGAGCCAACGGTAAACCTGATCTAAGTCTGGGGTGGCCCAAACCCAGCCCCCTCAAAACAGGCAGGGGAGAGATTGCTTTTCATCCTCCCAGGATTCAGCTTCCCATGCAGAAGAGGGAACTGAGCATCAGGACACAAGGGGAAGACCCCATGGCTCCTCCATCAGCCTCCGCACCAGCACAGCACTGGCCCAGGGTCCAGCCACTGGGGGCTGAGGTGGGAACAATGCACCCAGTCTCTCCACCTATTGCCACTGCTCGAAGCCCAGCCAGACGTGCAGCAGGACCAGTGCTCCCTGGGCAGCACGAGTCCTATGGGCTGAGTGACAAGAAATTAATCGTTTCTGTTTGCAGCTCCCACAGCCCCTCTCTGAGTCTCTAAGTCCCTTCTTCAGCTCCTCAGCTCCATTCAGCCAAGTGTCTCAGCACCACACCCATGTGAATAGCAGCTCTGCCGGCCCCTGTGTGGCCAAGACACACCCTGGATACAGGGCACAGATAGACTTTCAGGGGAGGAAGGGACCTGGAGGCCTGCTTGGAGGAGGGTAATGCTGTGAGTCCTGAAGACAAGTAGGTGGTCACAAGGTCTGTGTCCTCCAGGAAGACTGGGCATCTGGGGCCACAATTTTCTTTAAAATTAGAAGGAGTGGTCAGAGTGGTCATTCGAAGGCCAAGGCCATTGCCTTGCTCACAGCCGACCCACTCAATCCCTGTTACCCCAGAGGATCCCCGGAACCAGGAGTGATCCTGTAGTGCAAAGCCTGGGGGAAGCCCTGATCATAGCCAGGTGTGTCCTAAAAAACAGAATGACTGAGATCAGAAGGCAAAAAGGATGGTAACTATTATTGAATCATAAATCAGATTGGCCTACACTCGTCATTATACCAGTATGGTGTAAAACCTAATGTGAGGGCTGGAGAGATAGGACAGCAAGTCGGATGCTTGCCTTGCACGCGATTGAGCCCTGGCTCCACCTAGGATCCCTTATGTCCTGCCATGAATGGTCCCTGAGCACAGAGCACCGAATAGCCAGAGGCTCGGTGTGTGCCATCAGGAGCAGGGCCTCTCTGGGGGGCAGCCCCGCATCCACAGGACAGACTCAGGGATGCCAGCAGCACAAGGCAGAGGGGCAGAAGGAGTCCACACAGTCACCAGGCACCTTGGCCCAAACCGCACACAGCGCAGTATAACCTCTCACCCTCATGCACACAGGCCTGCAAAGGGACAGCGGTGCGTGGCCGCTGCCTCCCCGCGGAGGTGACCCAGCGCCAGATCTGCGCCTGCCCCACGTGGGGTCCGGGACTCGACCAAAATAGAGACTCCCCTAATTGCAGTCCCGCACGCACATCCCACCAGGCTCGCTCTCAGCAGCCTCTTCCAGCCACTCCCGCGCTTGCCCCTTCGGACTGGGGCAGTGGTTGCTGCCCACCTTTGGAGCCAGCGCCTGGGCACTTTAAAGGGGCCAACTAGCAGCGGTGGTGGGGGCTGGTGCACAGGGCCTGGGCCAGGGCCAGTGGTGAGCGCGGGGCTTGAGACATCCTGGCTGCCCTATGGGGGGCCGCGCCCAGCTGGTGGGGCTCAGGACCCCAGGGCTGCTGCTCTAGGCTGGCGGGTCGGGGGTCAGTAGTCGCGCGGGGATCGCGCCCCACCCTCCAGACCCAAGGGCAGCCCTCTAAGGACAGGATGTGCCGCTGGCCGCCCTGCCTGCCCAGCTGCCCTGCCCAGCCGCTCCCGAGCGCGCCTGAGGCCGCGCAGACCGCCCCCTGCCCGGGACCCGCCCGCCCTCGGGCGCTTCTGGACATTGGCGAGCCTTGGGCTTGGCGGGTGCGGGCAGCCTGGACGACCACCCGGCCCATGCCAGAGGCCCATACGCGGCGCGTTCCAGACCGTGGGTGGCCGCTGCCCCCGGGAGTGCCCCAAGGACACCCTCTCGGCGCGAGTCTGGAGAGACACCCAGGCCTGCATCTGGGGGAAGTTTCTGGACTGGAAAGATCAGGCGGGAGACAGGTGCCCGGCCTGGGCGCCAGGGAGAGGAGGGGTTCGGGAGGGGACTTTGAGCCTATTTGAACACAGCTTTGGGGTCGCTGCTCCGCTCGGGCTACCCCAGAGAGAGGAGGTGCGGTGGGAGGGCGCTCCCGGTATCCGTGAAAGCGGGTGCTTGGCAGCGTGGGGCCGCGGATGGGGAAGTTGGAGGCTGTGGGTGCTCATGCAGCTGCCAGGACAGGTACCACCAGCCTTGCAGCGGCGGCTCCCGGAAGCGCGCCCGTCTGCACTGGTCTTGCGCGTGGCCCTGGGCCCTTCCCTGGTTCTGCTCGGTCTACTCGCAGGGAAAAGTCTGAAGACGTTTATGCCCAAGGAGATTCTGCAGTGCACCCTCCCATCTGCGACTGAGCGGGCTGTCCAATATCTGTCCCGGGTGGTGAGATGGGGGAGAAAAGTGGGAACTTTGGGCTTCTTTCTCCTCTGCAGAGCCTCTGCCTGTGTTTGCTCAACCCTGTTTGTGTGCAACGGGTTCCCCAAAGGGGAATCAAGGGAGATGCTTTGGGTGGGAACGTCCGGTGCCTGGAGGGCCCTCTGCTATGGAAGCAGGGTCACTCTTGCCCATGTGGTCTTGGCAGCTGCAATGACTTAAACCGGGCACAGCCAGGTGTGTGTGGGGGGGGGGCGGGGTGGAGGGGGTGGAAGGTGGGGGACGCTGTCCATGGACAATGCCTCTCCCGGGGCACTGACCCAGCCTGGGGGTGCCAGGACTGGGTGATACTTGCCCTGGGCTGTGACTGTGCAGGCTGACCTGGCTGAGAATGTGGGGTGCTGAAGCCTGGAAGGCTGCCTGTGGGCGAACACAGACCAGGTGGGGCAGGACCTGTGTCCTGTGACCTTTTGGTAGTGAAAGAACTAAGTTGGTAGCTGGTATAGGGTGGGCACCCACTCTTGCTTCACTGAGGCGGGGCTTGCAAGGCAGCTGGCCCACCTGCTGTGCTGCTGCTCCAGCCCCTCCCCATACCCTCTTCCTGGCCTGCTAGGTCCAAATGCACCTGGGTTCTTGAAACGCTTCTCCCGGCCTGTTGGCGTAATGCCAGCGGTGGCCACTAGAGGGCAGTGGAGAAGCCGTGCGGGAGAAGGAGGCGCCTTCCCAGGGGTCCTGGCCGCGGGGGGCTGCTGCGGGCCTGAGCTCTCTCCGCAGGGTCGCCGGGGACTGCTCCGCTGAGCCGTCTCGGGTCTGGGGCTTTCCCAGGAGCCCAGGGGGAGTCGGGTGGTGCTCAGGAGACTCGGCGGTGTCTCCTGGCGGTACCTGGTGAGCGCAGAGAGGTGCGTCCTGCGGGGTCTGCAGGACTCGGCAGCAGCGGCCCGGCCTGGCGGGGCCCAGGGGTCCAGGGCCACACACTGCGGCGCTTCGGCCCGAGCCTTTCTGGGCATGGACACCGGGCCCGCTGTGCGCCACCTCCCGCCCCGCGCCTCGGCCCGCGACCCGCGGGTCACCAACAGTCGAAGTTCCGAAGGCGCGACCAGGGCTCGGTCACATCAGATCAGGGACGCGAAGGTGCCCGGGTTCCTGGCGACCCCCAGGAGCTGCGTCCGTCTCTCCTGGAAAGGGCAGAGCCGGGAGGAGGGCTCAGTGCTCGGGCACATACAGGCAAGCCCACCCCACCCGCCCCCAGCACGGCGGCTTGACCCCCCAGGCCACAGCTGCATCCCCCCAGCAGGCGGCCACAGCTCGGCCTGGGGGTCTTCCTCGGGGCCCTCCAGCTGGGCCTTCTCTGTAGCCGTTTCTACCTGCTGTGTCTGTCCTATTCCTGGTCGTTTATGTGTGTGATTTGGTTATTCCTTTTTTCTGTTTCACATCTACATTTTTTAAACTATTTTTTTAAACAGGTGTCATTCTTTTTTTTTTTTTCTGCTTTTTGAGTCAGACCCGGCTTTGCACACGGCCTGTCTCATGCACTCAGGAATTACTCCTAGCGGTGCTCGAGGGACCATATGGGATGCTGGGAATCGAACCCAGGTTGGCCACGTGCAAGGCCTTACTGGCTGTACTCCAGCCCCAATAGGGGTCATTCTTAAGACACTCAGGAGGGTTACCTTTATTAAGATATCTGGGTCCCCCTTAAGCCCCCTGTGGGTCAGGGAGCTCAGTGGCCAGGCCTGGCACTGGGAGCCACCAAGACTACATCCTGTGCTGCTGCTGAGGACAGAACGCAGAACACAGGTGCTATGGATGCTATGCATTCCTCTAAGACTTGAGTGCTGTACCTGGTCCTGGTTTCATTTTATTGAAGAATTTAATTTATATGTATCATTTATAAATATAGCACAGTAGGAAGGGTGTTTGCCTTGCATGCAGCCGACCTGGGTTCAATTCCTTCATCCCTCTCAGAGAGCCCGGCAAGCTACCGAGAGTATCTTGCCTGCACGGCAGAGCCTAGCAAGCTACCCGTGGCCTATATTATTTGCCAAAAACAGTAACAAGAAGTCTCACAATGGAGACATTACTGGTGCCCACTCGAGCAATTCGATGAGCAACAGGATGACAGTGACAGTGACAGTGAATTAGTGCAAGCAATGTGCTAGTCTTCATCAATTTCCCATAGCGCTTGAATTTGTTCACTAGTCAATGGTACAATAATTTCAGTAGGATTGCTCCCTATTAATTGTCTAGTTCTTCTTCTTCCTTTGAAAATTATTTGAGATATTTTATTTACATAAGTAACCAATGTTTTTCTAGACTTGTTATGTAAAAAACTTCATTCCACAATATTAGTTCCTTGTACCAAAATCCCAGTAGGAGAATGTGAAGTACATAATACTATCATATAAAAACTTTCTGAAGAGTCAATTCTATCCAGCTGAACCTTATTAACAATTTCCTCAATTATTTCTAATTCTTTTTCAGCTGCTGGGCTAAGTTGCCTTGGACTATTTAAAGAGGGATCACCTTCCAATGTTTGAAACAAATTTTGTAGGGCATAGGTTGGAATACCCAAAAAAGGGCATAACCAATTTATATATCCTAATAGTTTTTGTTTATATTTTATAAACAAAATTTAGTTTGTATTTAAAGTTTTTCATTTATCTCTCAGAATTTGGACATTTTGAGGTGTAATTTTACTCTCCCATACAATTTGTCCCCAAAATTCCCAAGAAACCTGACATTGAACTTTATCCCATGCAGTTTTTAAACCCCATGATTCTAGTTCATAAGTTATAGCTTCATAAACTTTCTGCAAATTTATTTGCAGTGATTAGTGATTAGAATATCATCCATAAAGCGAATAATTTTTATTTATTTATCTATTTTTAATTAGTGAATCACCGTGAGGGTACAGGGTACAGTTACAGATTTATACACTTTTGTGCTTATGCTTCCCTCATACAAAGTTTGGGAACCCATCCCTTCACCAGTGCCCATTCTCCACCACCAGTAAACCCAGCATCCCTCCCACCCTCCCCAATCCCATCTCCCCCCACCCCACCCTGCCACTGTGGCAGGGCATTCCCTTCTGTTCTCTCTCTCTCTCTCTAATTAGCTGTTGTGGTTTGCAATAAAGGTGTTGAGTGGCCACTGTGCTCAGTCTCTAGCCCTCATTCAGCCCGCAACACCCTTCCCCCCGCATGGCCTTCCACTACATTATAGTTGGTGATCCCTTCTCTGAGTTGCCCTTTCCCCAGAATGTGAGGCCAGCCTCCAAACCATGGAGTCAACCTCTTGGTACTTATTTCTACAATTCCTGGGTGTTAGTCTCCCACTCTGTTCTTCTATATACCACAGATGGGTGCAATCTTTCTATGTCTGTCTCTTTCTGACTCATTTCACTCAGCATGAAACTTTCCATGCCAATCCACTTATATGCAAAATTCATGATTTCCTTTTTTCTAACAGCTGCATAGTATTCCATTGTATAGATGTACCAAAGTTTCCTCAACCAGTCATCCGTTCTAGGGCATTCGGGTTTTTTCCAGATTCTGGCTATTGTAAACAGTGCTGCGATGAACATACATGTGCAGATGTCGTTTTGACTATACTTTTTTGCCTCTCTGGGATATATTCCCGGCAGTGGTATTGCTGGGTCAAATGGGAGCTCAATATAAGTGAATAATTTTGACTTCAGGGTACTGTGTCCTAATTATATCCAATGGTTGATTAACAAAATATTGACACATCCATCGTGGGACTATTCATCATCCTTTGAGGTAAAAGAATCCAGTGATATCTCCTAGCAGGAGTTTCACTATTTAAAGAAGTCACAGTAAAAGCAAATTTTTCTCTATCCTCTTCTCTCAATGGGATGGTATAGAAATAATCCTTCAGATCAATTATAGTAATATTCCATTGTTTTGGAATAATGGCCAAATTAGGTAGGCCCATTTGCAAAGGGCCCATTGGTCCCATGCAGTCATTAACTTTTCTTAGATCACTTAACATTCGCCATTTATCAGTCTTTTTCTTGATAACAAATACTGGTGAATTCCAGGGACTGGAGCTAAAAACAATTTGTCCCAATTCAAACTGTTCTGTAACTAATTCAGTTAAAGTCTTAAGTTTTTCTTTTGTTAAGGGTCATTGCTCAACCCAAACAGGCTGAACCTTTTTCCAGACTATTGGGAGAGCTGTTCTTCGAGCAGCGGCCCAAATTAAAAAGGCGATTGCTGAGACACCTCTTTTTCTTTAATGTACTTCACACAAGTTTTTGCAACAAATCTCGTCCCCATAGGGTGATAGCTATTGGAGCAATATATGGCTGGATGACTGCCGTGTATCCAGCAGGATCACCACAATGAAGAGGCTGCACACTCTGCTTAACATCAGTGACCACTCCCATACTAGAAAAAGTAACGTCCACACACCGCTTTTGCCAAACCATAGGCCAATGGAGAGAGGCGATAAAATTACTTCAGCACCTGAATCTAACATACCCTCCAGTTTTGTCCCATCCTTAAAGGTCATAACTAGAATAGGCTTATCATCAGTAATCTTTCTGCCCCAAATATTTCTGCATTAGTGCTTCCAAAATCACCTCTTCTTTTCATGCCTGTATTTTTTCCTAGTATACACGGAAGCAAAAGCAGTTGAGCAATATGTTCCCCTTTAAATATTCTGATATCCGCTTGAACAGTGGCTATAATTGAGATTTCATTCACAAAATCACTGTCAATGAGTCCCACTTTTACGTTAACACCTCGCAAACTCATACTGCTTCTCCCTAGGATAAATTCTGCTGTTCCTTTTGGAAGGGGGCCATAAACACCAGTTGGGATTTTATAAATTTTATTAGGAATCAGAAACAAATCCTGTAAAACTGAGCTATCAGAGGCTACACTTCCTTCTGTTGCTCTCATAAGGTCAATATAAGACAGTTTTTTGCCAGTGTTCTTGGGTTTATTAATTATTATCATTGTAGGGGATGAAAAACTTTTGAATTTAATTTGAGGTTTTATTGACAATTTCCTGTATTGTTGAAGGGGCCCCGGGTCGAGCCCCGACTCCCGTTTCCCAATGACTCATTAGCTTTCTAAATTTTTCTCTTTTCTAATGACATTTATTAGCCCAATGCTTCCCCTTCACACATCGTCTATAGATGCCTGGTTCTTTCCTTACACTCTCAGACTTAACACGAGAACAATCTCGTCTGAGATGTCCAAAGGCTCCCAGCCATAACATTTTACCTGGTTCATTATTTTAAAAGTAGCAGCTATTATTTGCACCTGATGGGTTGGTGTTCCGACTTCCCTACATACTTTAATAAAATCATCTAAAGAGTTTTTTTCCCATTAGCTTAGCAGTTTGAATTGCCTTTTGGCAATCTGCTGTAGCATTTCCCACCACTAAAGTTAGCATAAGCATTTCACGAAGGCCTTTGCCAGGTATAGCCTTTTCAAGAGCATCCTGGAGTCTGGCAATAAAATCTGTTCATTTACGTCCTGAAAGATTTTTGTGAATGACAGTACATTTTGCAGAGGTTTCAAGATAACACCATGCCTTTAGACGGGTCTTATTAACAGCTTCTAAAATGGTTGCCTCCAAACAGACTTGTTCTTCCGCTAAAGCCCACTTGCCAGTGCCTAAAATCTGGTTCACAGTGATATCAACATGTTTCGGTGTTTGAATTCTAGCATATTTCCCAGCCTCTTCTTTCCACCAAGATTTAAATTGTACATATTGAGAATTTTCTAACACTGCCTTGCAAGAGTTTGCCAATCAAGCGGAATTACAGTATTAGCTTCTGCAAAATTTTCAAGAAGGGCTAGCACATAGTTAGAAGTAACACCATACGTGGTCACAGCTTGCTTGAGCGAGGAAAGAAACTGAAAAGGAACAGGCCCATATTCCCCTGCCTGTCTTTTTCTTTGCACATCAGGATTACAAACGACTGGAAAAGCCATAAACTGAGCAGGCTGTTGGCTCAATTTTGCCTTATAGAAAGGAGCTTCAGATTTTTGCATCAGAGAATGCAACTCAGGAGTAAGCTTAGAAGGGCAACACAGAGATTCCTCTTCCCTGTTTTTATATAAGCAAGGGGAAGGAGCTGCCAAAGGGTCAGGATCAGTGATACCCTGTACAGCAGGCATTATCCTTCTTTCAGAAGGGCAGTGCATCTCAAGGCACTTCATTTGACTAACTGATTTATCTAACTTTTTATTAACTTTTCTCAACTCTTGGGTGCTTACAATCTCTTTTGAAATTGAATTCTCTGTGTCTGACTCAGAAGCTGTCAGACTCAGAACAGGCAGGTGAATCATCAATTTGATGTGAATCAATCACCAGATAATATAGATGCTGTCGGCTCAGCACAAAATTTAGGGGTTTCTTAACCCCTCTCCCCTCCCCCCAGGGTGAAAGTGGCCCTCCTGGGCCCATCAGCAAAGACAGGACCCCTGGGCCACTGGGACCTGCTGGGCCTGCAATTGCAGCCGGTCCTTCTGGTGAGGAGGCAGACAAGGTGAGAGAAGGATGGGAGAGCCCCCCGGGGTGGGGGGATGGGTCCTTCCTCGTGTCCATTCCTGTGTGGGGAGACATGGGCACACCTGGCCACAAGGGGAGCAGAGGCGACAAGGGCGATGCGGTGAGTGGGGCCCAAACGGAGCAGAGGTGAGGATTGGGGGAAGGGCAGGCTGTCTCTGAGGTGAGGATGCTCATTTCAGTGGGGGCTCATCTGCACCCCCTGCCCGTCTCCAGGTACCCCAGGGCAGAAGGGAGGAGTTGATCAGGTCAGCCTGGAGCAGTGGGCGAGAAGGTGAGATTGTGGGTGGGGCAGCGACAGAGACTTTCCAGGTCGCTGTGTGGGTGGGCGGGGCTTGTCTGGGTGGGCGGGGCTTCCGTTGGGCGGGGCTTTGCAAAGAAGGTTTCTGTGGAGTGGGCGGGGCGTGCTGGAAACCCACCCTCATTGGAGCTGCCTGTCCTGGGGAACCCCTCCGGGCCCTCCCTTTGCCTCCTGCAGGGTGAGTCTGGACACACTGGAGACTCGGTACCCCCCAGGAACCCCTGGAAGCGCTGTGAGTGAGCGTGCGGTCTGAAACCCACATTATGCTCAGGGAACCCCCCACCCCTGGGTGTCTCTGGACCGAATTTTGATCCATGGCACCACATGTGCCCCACTCACAAGTATGGCCCTGGTGGCCCTCAGCACCTCACGGCCTGAGCAACCAACTCTCACCAGGAGGGGCCCCCAAACCTCTGAATACTGCTTACTAAGTTGACCCCTTCCCCCAAACAAACGACGCTGGTGGGGGACACCAGAACCTGGGTTCCCCTGAGCCCCTGTGTCCCCCAGGAGAAACTGGCCTCATGGTCCAGGGAGAAGCCAGGAAGCTGGTACAGCTCCTTCCTTCTGACGAGGGAAGAAGGTCAGTCGCGGTGCTGGGACGCAGGCGGGCTGGGAGAAGAGAGGTTGGCTCGTGGGAGACAGCGGGGGACCCACAGGTATAGTGGGAGTTTGGGGGACGTGCGTGCTGGAAGGACCCACAGGTCTCCCGGGGACAAGGTGCAGCCTGACTGAGACCTCAGCACTGACTGCGGTCAGTGACTGGGAGAACAGGGACGAGTGTGCCAGGGCAGGAACAGACTCTGCAGATGGTCAGAATCCAGAGAGGCTCAACTGGATTTTTAAAAATTCGGGGCTGGAATGATTACACAGCGGGTGGGGCTTTTGCCTTGCACATGGCCGACCAGGGATTGATTTCTCCCTCCACCTCAGAGAGCCCAGCAAGCTACCGAGAGTATCCCGCCCACACAGCAGAGCCTGGCTAGCTACCCATGGCGTAATCAGTATGCCAAGAGCAGCAACAACAAATCTCACAATAGAGACGTTACTGGTGCCCTCTCGAACAAATTGATGAACAACAGGACAGCAGAGCTACAGTGCTACAGTGGGGGGGTGTGTGTGAAGGAAGATAGCTTTCTTTTTCCTTTTCCTTTTAGGACTACACCCAGCGATGTTCAGGACTGACTGCTGTCTCAACACCCTGGAATTACTCCTGGCTGTGCTCAGAGGAACACTACGGGATACTGGGAGTCGAACCCGGGTTGGCTGTGTGCAAGGCCCACACCTTCCCCACTGCACCCATACTCAGTCAGGGGACCACTGGAAACGGCCCACAGCGCCATCTGGTGCCTATTCTGTGGAACTGCCACAGCCTGACTTTCCCATGGTAAAGATTTCCAGCCCTTTTCTTTGCCTCAGTGTTAAGTGATGGGGTCATGAAGGGTCAAGCACGCAGCCTAGGGTCATGGATCAAATACTGAACCAGAAGGCCCTTGCCTTGAAAAGAGCCTGGGGAGGGACGGAAACGCCCCACAGTGCCATATCCTGGCGGTTAGGCAGAACCCACCTTGCCTGAGTTTCCCACCCTGAAGATTTCCAGCCCTTGGGTTTGCTTCAATGCTTCAAGGTCATGGAGCATCAGGCACACAGTCTGGGGCGGTAGTGGGATAACCGTGGGTAAGGCCCTTGCCTTGCATCGGTTTGGAACTCTTGCACCCCATAGGGTCCCCTGAGCACCTAATCGTTAGGAATAGCTAACGATTGGTGGGAGGAACTCCTGTGCACTGCTCTCTGTGGCTCCCCCAACCAGGTGATTGCCACCCTACAGAGCCCCCCACACTGGCCGGCCCCACAAGCGTCTCTGGGGTTTTATTTGGGTGTTCAGGATTTGCTGTTCCTAGTGGGGTATGGGGGAACATAAAGAAAAGAGATGCTCATCCCCTCCCCACCCACCATACTGACTCTCTGGGCAAGTGAAACTGGGTTCTTTATTGGGGAGGGGTGTTTTTGGCCAGAGCAGAACTTCTGCAGGCGCTCAGGGTCCCTACATAGTGCCGGGAATTGACTGTGTCGAGCACAAAGCATCGCCTCCCCAGTATGCTGTCTCGAAGAACCCCATCTCAAAGGTTTCCTGTCTTGGTCACCCCCATACCTCATCACCTCACAGTTCAATAAATGCCCTTTCCTGTTCTAGGTGTAGGTGGCAAAGGTCGAAACAAGATTCAGCTCTGTACCCCGGGCCTGAGGTGAAGGAACCAGCTGATGATGAAACTGAGGTCATGGGTTTTTGTTTGCTAGTTTCTGTTTGGGGGCCACACCTGGGAATGTTCCGGGATGACTCTTGGCTATTCCTTCATGAATTACTCCTGTAGGTGCTCAGGGAACGCTGTGGGGGTGCCTAGGTGGGCACCCGGGTTAACTGCTGCGAGGGGAGCGCTTTTCTACCCACTTTTCTCCCTCTCTCTTGCCTGAGTCTTGATCCTTAATCATTGAAGCCAAACCCAGCGCTGGAAATCTTCCCTGTAACCCCAGACGAGGCACTTCCTCTCCTCGCCACAAGACGGCGCTGTGGGGCGTTTCCGTCCCTGTCCCTGAACATTTCTCCAGGACTGTCCACCCCTGCTCCTGACCTTCCTCCAGAACCTGCTGAAGCTCCCCGGACCCTAGAGCTCTTCGTTGAGGGACCCCCGATCCTCGCCGACCTCTGCAGCCCCCCACACTGTCACACCAGTGTTCTGGCTTTATTTGGGGGTGGCCACAGCAGAGCTAAAGGTGTGGGGGGTTCAAGGCTTCCTATGGTGCGGGGGATCGAACCCAGGTGGGCTGAGGCAAGGCAAGAGCCTGCCCACATTCCTGACCCCTTTTCTTGACCCTTTTGAAGGTTTCCCATCTCGGTCATCCTCACACCTCTTCCCCCTCCATACATTTCCCTTTTTGCTTTTTGGGGTCACACCCAGCCTTGCTCAGGGGGTTCTCCTGGCTCTGCACTCACGAATTACTCCCGGCAGTGCTCAGGGATGCTATGGGATTCTGGGGATCGAACCCAGGTGGGCCGCGTGCACGGCAAACAGCCTCCCCGCTGTACTCTAGCTCCAGCACCCCACTCTGTACATTTTGAAGGACCCCCAAACACTCTCACACTCCCTGCCAGAGTTTTGGGGATTCCCATAGATTTCAGATGTTCTAAACATTGTGCTTGCCCTGTTCGCCGCAGTGGAGGGGTGTGTGGGGAAATTTCAGTCTGGTAACCCCCGGGTTTTGGGGTGAAGCCGGGGGGATTGTTTAAGAATGAATGTCCAGCATCAGCACATGGAGATAGAGAACAGATATATCCAAAGTCCTCGAAGGATTTTTCCAAAAGTTTGTTCGGGGGTTCAGTGGTTCCTCCAATGGGGGGGGGGTGGGAGAACAACTTGGAGCTCCCCCTGAATCTTCCACCCCAGAGTTCGTTCGTTCGTTCGTTCCTTCCTTCCTTCCCTCCTTCCTTTTTCTACCTACTCTTTCTTTCTTTCTTTCTTTCTTTCTTTCTTTCTTTCTTTCTTTCTTTCTTTCTTTCTTTCTTTCTTTCTTTCTTTCTTTCTTTCTTTCTTTCTTTCTTTCTTTCTTTCTTTCTTTCTTTCTTTCTTTCCTTTCCTTCTTCCTTCCTTCCTTCCTTCTTGCTCTCTTGCTTTTCTTTTATTTTATTTCTTTCTCTCTTTCTTTTTTGCTTTTTTCTTTCCTTCCCTTCTTCCTTTCTTCCTTCTCTCTCTTTTCTGTCTCTTTTTTGAGTCCTGTTCTTTCTTGCTTACTTGCTTGCTCACTTTCTTCCTTTCTTCTCTCTTTCTCTCTCTTTCTTCTTTCCTCCCTTCCTTTCTCTCTTCATTCTTTCTCTCTGTCTATCTTACTTTTGAATCTTTCTCTTTTTCTCTTTCTTTCTTTCTTTCTTTCTTTCTTTCTTTCTTTCTTTCTTTCTTTCTTTCTTTCTTTCTTTCTTTCTTTCTTTCTTTCTTTCTTTCTTTCTTTCTTTTCTTATGTCTTTCTTTCTTGGCTTTTGGGGTCACACTCTGTGATGCTCAGGGGTTACTCCCAGTTCTGCACTCAGGAATCACTTCTGGTGGTGCTCCGGAGACCATATGGAATGCCAAGCATCAAACCCAGGTCACCTGCGTACAAGGCAACTGCCCTCCCTGCTGTCTATCACTCAGAGCTGACCTGCTCCCTTTCATTGCAGATCCTTGCACCCCAAGCTTTCAGAGTACTTGATCTTAATCTCCCCTTTATCCTTCATCAGTAGAGGACAGAGAGAAATAACTGGACTGGGGCTTTTTGTTCTCCAGGGAGAGGGGAAGGGGCACCCTCAGACATGCAGGAAGATGGGGTGTGGGTAAGTCCATCACAGCAAACCTTAAATAACAGGGTTCAGGACAGGGAGATTGGAGAGCCTGGCAGGTGTTTTGATGTTTGTGACCGACCTGGGCTCTCACACCCTTTCTAGTTCCTTGAGACCCCTGGAGCGGGGAAAGTCTATTTCGAGACCCCCGAGTCACTTTATCACTGTATCGCTGTCATCCCATTGATCATGGATTTTCTCGAGCAGTCTCCATTCATCCTAGCCCTGAGATTTTAGCATCTTCTCTTTTCTCATTCTTGCCAGTGGTACCGCATTGGAGGCTCTTTCAGGGAAAGGGGAATGAGACCCATCATTGCTACTGTATTTGTCATATTGAATACACCACAGTGAGCTTGCCAGGCTTTGCCATGAGGGCAGGATGCTCTTGGTACCCTGACAGGTTCTCTGAGAGGGAGAACTAGGGTATAAGAGGTTACTTCTGGGAGCTTTCTTTTGTAGTCTCTGGATCTTGGCTGTTGATGGGATGACATGGCGTCGGGGGCAGTTTGTGGTTGTGGCTGCCAAGCTACTGGAAAATGGGGGATCTGGGTGGAGGAGGTCCAGTTCCGATCTGAGCAGGCTTGGAGATCTCAGTCGTGAGTCACGCACACCTGAGTTCTTCTGCCGATTCGTTCATGCGTAAGGCTCACCCGAATGTGTCAAGAGGGGCCTTGACCATGGCTGTGACTGGGTTCCATAGGTCTTTGGCTGTCGGGGCTCTGCTCAGGGTGGGGAGGGAAAGTCAGTCTGCTCCCCTCCAAGGGACCCTGGTGAAGACAGCCAGACATGGGGGCGCGAGACTCTGCCAAGACCCCCAAATGCCTAAATAAAATAAGGAAGCCAAAGCCACTTTGGCAAGTTCCTGTAGTAGTCCGGGGAGATGGTGCAGTTCAGACTCTTGATCTCTAATTCCCAGCACCGTTTGCTGTGGCCAAAGGCAAAAAACCTTAATTTAAAAAATAATGAAGGGCTGGAGTGATATCACAGTGAGATATAGTGACTTGCACGCTGCAGACGTGTCATCCCATAAGGTCCTCCTGACATCACACATGGTTCCCCCTGGACTGCCAGGAATAATTTCTGAGGAAGAGCCAGGAGTAAGCCCTGAGCACTACTGGGTGTGGCCCAGAAATAAAAAATAAAATTAAAAATATTTTAGAAAGTATGCACATACACACACGCAACACACACACACACACACACAGATGCAGGGTTAAATGCACACGGCCAAGGGTGGGCAGAATAGTACAGTAAGTAGAGCACTGACCTTGCATGCTGCTGACCAGAGTTTGATCCCTAACATCCCAAGGGTCCCTTGAGCATCTCCAGGATTGATTCCTGAGTGCAGAGCCAGGGGTGACCTTTGAGCAATGCCAAGTGTGCCACCCTCAACCACAACAAAAGCCTATTTCATGACTTATTACCTAAGTTTTTAGCTGTTCGGGCCAGAGCCATAGTTCAGCTTGGGACGCATTTGCCTTGCATGTGGTCCACCTGTTTGATCCTCTGCACCCCACATGGTCCCCCAGTCTGCCAGAAGCGATCTGTGCCCAGAACCAAGAGTAAGCCCTGAGCATGGCCAGGTGAGGCCCCCAAACAGTACTGAGCCCCAAGTTTCCAAGCTGCCAAACATTCCTGCAAAGACCTTTCATTCCCAGCACCTCCAAACCAGGGGGTTATCTAGAAGTGGCCGGATACTCAGGGGTCCTGGAACTGTGCCAGAGCATACAGCGAAGTCCACAGTTTCCAGTTACCCACTGCCCGGGCCTGTCCATACCCAGAGACACCCCTACTGAGCCCCTCCAGAAGGAGTACCATACTGTGGCTGGGTCCAGGCAAGGCTGCCTGAACCCCTCATATATATTTTTAAATCAAATGATGTTGTAGCTGGAGCTACAACATCATGTGGATGAGAGCATGTTTCACATGTGCAAAGTCCTGAGTTTACACAGAGACAGTTTGATAAAACAATGCATGTCTAAGGGCTGGAGAAGTAGCCTTGCACACTAGTGACCAGGATTCGATCCCAGGCATCCGTAAGGTCCCAGAGCCTGCCAGGAATGGTTCCCGAGTGCAGAGCCAGAAGTTATCCCCGAGCACTGCTGGCTGTGACCCTCAAACCAAAAACAACTTCTGTATCAGATGGAGCTGAAGAGACTGGAGCCAAGAGAGCAGGAAACTGTTTTGAAGGAAGAGGAAGTCCTGAAATTTAGTGGTGATTCTGGCAGCCAGAGAGTGAGTCTGAGCCTGCTCAGGGCACAGCACAAGTCAGAGCACACTGATTAGATGACTAATCTCAGTCATCAGAGGAGAGCACTGTGGTCTCCGAATCACCCCTGGTCTTGCTGCACAGTAGGAAAGGAATCCCTCAGCGTTCTCCAGGGAAGCCCAGAGTTCATGAGTCCTTCCCCCTCCCCTGTGTAGGTTGCCTAGGAGAAGGGCAGCATCCCTGAGAGTGGCAGCTGCGCCATGGCCCCGCCCCCTCCCTACTTGAGGCAGGCTGCTAGTTCTCCAGCTTGGAAAGTGCCTCACCTGGGCTTGCCTAGTCGCTGCCAAGCTGCTTGAGTGCCATGCCCAGGTCGCTGCCATGTCCCTTTCTGCCCCTGCAACTCTGTCTCTCCTGCTCCCGCCAGACTCCACGCTGAGGCCAGCCTCCCATAAGCTTGCCCTGGACCACTCGGAACTGCTGCCATGGAGCCAGTGTGAGTGTGAGGCAGTGGTGCGAGTGCGGGGTGTGGGGTGGGGGTGCATGGTGCGGGATGGGGGTGCACTGTGCGGGCTGTGAGGTGCATGGTGCAGAATGGGGGATGCGGGATCGGGGTGCGCCTTATGGGGTGGGGGTGCTGGGAGGGGGTGCGTGGTGTGCGTTGCAGGGTTTGGGTGCGCAGTGCGTGGAAGGCAGTGCAGGGTGAGGGATGCACATGGCTGGGTGGGGATGCGCGGTGGGGGATTCAAGTGAGGAGGCGGGCTTGGGTGCGGAGTGTAGGTTGGGGGTGAACGGTGCATGGTGCTCAGTGTGGGAATCTTGGTGCAGAATGCAAGATGAAGGCTGCACAGGGCTGGGTGGGGGTGTGCGGTGAGGAATGGGGGTGCAGTGTGCGAGTTGGGGGTGTGTGGTGCAGTGCGGGGTGCAGGCTGCCGGGTAGTGGTGCACGGTGCAGGGTGGGGTGGCGTGGGGGTGCACCATGCGCCCTGGGGCCACGTTCCCTTTAGACTTTCCCTGCGCCCCATCCTGGGGGTCCCCCCATGGGACCTTCTAGGCTACGGCAGTGCAGGACTTGCAAGGGGACTGAGTCCCAAGTTCCCAGCCTGGGTCATGGCGGTGGAAGCCCCCAGTTCTTGGTGGGAGACTCTTCCCTGAGGAGAGCCCCACTCCGGGTTGGGGGGTGGCAGTTACTTTTGCTCTAATTTCGGCTGGGGCTCCCAAATTAAGGCTGGAGCAGCTTTTTAACTGGGTGGCAGCTTTGGGGTGTAGATGTGACTGCCAAGGCTTCTGGAAGTACAGGGAGGTGGGGGGCGGTAGCCCATCCTGACCCCCAAGAAAGCCTGGAGATTTCAGTCAAAAAACCCACATATCAGAATTTTCAGCAAATTATATCTTGGTAAGGTCCATCCTGAGACCATGGAGTCAGGCCAGGGTATGGCAGTGATTTTGGATTGTGGAGGCAAGTGGCTGTTGGGGGCTCTCTGCTTGGGTGGTCACCAGGCCAATCTCCCCCCCCTCCCCTCTGATTTACCCTGGTCTGTTCAGCCATGCGAAGGTATGAGATTAATTGTGGTTTTTGATCTCTTTCGAGATTTATTTATGGGTCTCTGAAATAAGACCCATAATTGAGCTTGTATAGCTGAGCCAGAGGTGGTCTGTGGGTGTGGCTCCCTCACACAGAGTTTTTGGCCTTTTAATTTTTTGGGAAACTTGATCCCAAGTTATTGGGGTCCGGCCAAAGATATGGTGGCAATTTCGGGGTATCAGGAAGCCTGAAGGCACCATCAGGCTGCTGATGCACTCACCCTGCAGGTATAGGTTGACCTGCTGGCGGCACCATACCCCCATTTTCTTCCTTGACCAATCTAAATACTTGTCAATTTTGTTGATCTTTTTTAAGAACCAACTTTTGACTTTATTGATTTTTTTTCTCCCATTGTCGACTTTATCTCATTTGTTTCTTTTTAATATTCATGTTTTGGTTCTGGTTGATTTGGGTTGAACTTTCACTTCCTTTTTTCTAGTTTCTTAAAATGGAAATGTAGATATTGACTGGAGATGCTTCTTCTTCACTAGCATAAGCATTTCCAGATGTGAATTTCCTTCCAGACACCGATTTAGCAGCATCCTACAAACCCTGTACATTGTGGTTTTCTTGTATCCATCTTAACTTGTTCTCTAATTCCCATATGATTTCTTAGATGCATTTGTAAATACTCCAACATTTTTAATTTTCTATGTATTTGTGAATATCTAATTTTAATTATTGTTATTTTTTTAATCCTAGAGTGCATGCTTTGAATAATTTCAGCATTTTTACACTTATTATGACTTGTTTTATGACCTTTACCATGTGTGCTTGAATGGATCTATTCTGCTGTTGTGTGGGACAGTATTTTGTGTTCGTTAGATCTAATTTGTAGTGTTGCCATATCTTCTATATCATTGTATATATTGCGTTATTTGTCCTATCCACAATTGAAAGTAGCCTTTGGAGTATTTCTTCACTTCTTTCTGTCATCTTTTCCTTTAGTGGAATTCTGTTGTATATATTTTCATATTGAAATTTATTTTACCAGCATTGATATGCCCATAGAAACTCTATTACTGTTAGTTTTACATTGTACAGCTTTTCCTTTCATATATTGTATGAATTTATTCTTTTGCATATGTTCAATTATTTCTTTCTTTGACTCTAAATCCTACAACTTGTAGAAAGTTATAGCGTTGGTTTTTCTTTCATTTCTTCAAATTTCTTCTTTTTTATTGAAATGTTTACTCCATAAACATTTAATATACTTGCTAAACAATATCTTTGTATTTTATTTTATAATTACTTTTCTACTCATCCACTCTCTCGCTCCTTTATTCCTCTGGGATTTTCATTTTGTGTTAAATACTTATTTTGCTTAATCTTAATGAATTTGCTATTTTTTTCAACAAAAATGTTTTTTATTTTCTGGGATTTCATCTCACGTATTAAGAAATTGTGTGGGGCTGGAGAAATAGTACTGAGGGAAGGGCATTTGCCTTGCACGTGGCTGACCCAGGTTCAATTTCCAGCATCCCATATGGTCCCCTGAGCACCACCAGGAGTAATTCTTGAGCACATGAGCAAGTAATAATCCCTGTGCATCACCAAAAAGAAAAAAACAATGTGTTCTAAATATACTGGTGGAGGGATGGATGTTAGAATACTGTATGACTGAAATCCAATCATGCACAGCTTTGTAAAGGTCTATCTCACATTCAACAAAAAAGGCTTTTTTTTAATTCAATAAAAAAGGTTTTAAAAAAAGATTTTAAAAAGCTTTAAAAAATATTATTGTTTTATTTTCTCATTTTACTTTTTGCTGCTTACCTTACACATTTCATCTTTAAACAGTATAACCCATCAACATGGTTTTATAGTTAGCAAGCACGTAACTATTTTATAATGAGATTAGAGAAAAGTTATAAAAAAATTGATAGAATTTTTATATATGCCCATGTAATTGTCTACTCATCTACATTTCTTCATGAAAATGTGAGTTAGTGTCCAGCCAGTGTACTGTGTCTTGACCTTTTTCTGATCATGACGGCTTTTGACCTTGTTTCCTTCCTGTGTCTCCCTCCCACCCCATTCTACCAATTAGCTTCCTGGTCTCATGCTCTGGCTCCCCAGTTATGAGACTTTTTAACCTATGACCCTCTAAAATATCTTATGGTCTCTGATTGAGAAATACTTGTCTAATAACTAGCACAGCGGTAGGGCATTTGCTTTGCACGCGGTTGACCCAGGTTCGATTTCTCCGCCCCTCTTGGAGAGCCCAGCAAGCTATCGAGAATATCTTGCCCACACGGCAGAGCCTGGCAAGCTACCCGTGGTGTATTTGATATGCCAAAAAGAGTAACAACAAGTCTCAAAATGGAGAAGTTACTGGTGCCTGCTTGAGCAAATTGATGAGCAATGGGATGACAGTGACAGTGACAGTGAATTTGGTTTTAGTTGTAGGGCAGACCTGCTAGATTAAATTTCTTTCAGTGCTCTTTGAACTTCTCTTTCATTTTTGAAGGATGCTTTTGTTATACAAAGAACTCTCTATGGTCTTTTCCTCCTAGAATTTCAAATCTGTAAGCGTATTTGGGAGAATTTATAAATAAATCCCTCTATAGGGAATGAAAATAATATGTAGGTCTAAAGATCTGTGAGGCGTATGGTGAGGCACTACTGCCTACCCACCCCGTCTCCTTTCAGCCTTCATTGAGACAGCCCTTCCTCCCACACCTGGACTGTGGGACCCACTACCACCACCCTGTGCCTTGATACCATCCCTTTGGACTTGCCTAAGCTGACCCTGTCTCTAAGCCCAAGCAGTCCCAAGTGGACCCAGTGGCTGTACTAATACCCCCCAACACGTGGGCATGTCAGCATCCTTGCAACAACTCTATTCCTTCAACTCCACTAACAGCATGTTCATAATTCTCTCCCACAATCCTTCCACAATAACCCTGGTATCTAAATGGGAGTAACTAGACCTACACTTGCCTATCAACTGAAATGCCATGTCAAGATCATGGAAATAGTTAGAAAAACAACAGACCACAAGTGGTAGCCCTGGAAATAATAAATTAGATCAGTTTAATAACAAATAAAGTCAATATTCAGATAAACGAAAATCTAAAGCTCACCTGCAGCACCCACAAAGCTCTAAGAATGTGGGGATACCAAAAAAACTCATCTGCAATGGCAGAAAGAGAGGGAAGTCCAGGCAAATTCTCATGCTCAATTCAAATTTTGAGCCTCATTAAAAAGACCCTCAAATCAACACTTCATGAAATGGCAATAGAAATAAAAGAATCACTGGAAGAGAAACTCAATCAGATCAAGGAAGAATTGATAGGTGTTATTAAAGAGTCCATACAAATGGAATTAAAGGACGTAAAGAATGCAAGAATAGCAAGCCACAAAAACAGAATTCTGCATGCAGAGAACCATATCAGTCACAGTGAAGACAAAATGGTAGCCAACCGTGATAATGATGTTGCAAAAGAAAAGAGGTAAACAAATAGAAGATAAAATAAGATTATTGATGGACAACAGCAAATGGATTATTAGAGGAGTAGAAAATGGAGAGGAAAGAGAGAAAGGGGAAGAATGACTAAAGGAAGAAAAAATAACTGACAACTTCTCCAACTTCTGGAGGGAGGATTTTGCACAGATTCAAGAAGCTCAGAGACAAAACAAAATAGAATCAAGCAAACTAACAGCAAGGCACCTAGTTATAGAAATGATAAAAGCAAAAGACAGACAACTTAAAGCATCAAGAAAGAATAAAATTCTCAGGTACAAGGGAAAAACTAAAAGATCTCCCATATGACACGTTTCAGGCCAAAAAAAAGAATGGAATAACATATTCAATGTATCACTTGTCTCCCTTGTCATCCCCTTGTTCATTGATTTTCTCGAGTGGGTGCCAGTAATGTCTCCATTCATCCCTGTCATGTGCTAGTGTAGGCCAGTGACGTCTGCTCGCTCCAGGAACACGAGGAGCCTCAAACCATTCACTCAGGGTACTGACGGAGAAGTGTGACCATCTCATAGGTGGGTGGCTACACGTTCTTTTGACATCCCGTGGAATCCAGTAACAGCTCTAGTCCAGTGGTCATCTCTAAATCGCTTTATGGGTCTGGCCCATCTGATTTTCGATGCCTTGGCAAATGAGACAGCATACCTAATTCTTGATTGTTGATGGAGGTATTCAATGTGCCAAATGAAAAAATATATATATTTTTTCATCTTGGACTACAGCAGCTGCCTCATCCAGCTGTCGTTTACATTGCAGGGATGGATAAGAATCTTTTCAGACAAACAAGACAAAGTAAACAAATCCTGCAAGAATTACTGAAAGGTTTCCGATAAAAAGCATTTGAAAAATTAACCCCCACCCACATACATAAAATAGCAACATAGCCCTTTATATCAATAAGCTTTCTGTATTTCAGTGGACTAAACTGTCCTACCAAAAGGCAAAGAGTAGCTGGATGGATTAGGAAAGAAACTTCTATTGCTCTTACAGAAAACACTCCTAAACTCACTAGGTAAATATAGACTCTGAGTGTAAGGATGGAAAACTGTCATACAAGCCAGTGGGAGACAGAATAAAGCTGGAGTAGCCATACTTATAATAGACCAAACAGCATCCAGCAGATGGATAAAGGAGGGCACAGGGCTGCCAGGTTAGTTGGTGACCAGTTGCTGTTTATTCCATTCTCCCCATGCGCCCCGTTCCAGTCTCACACTGCCCCTCATTCCCATCTCCTCCTGTCCCCCATGCCAGTCTCTCCACACACACTCCTGCAGCCTCTTCTAGAGCCCAGCTTTCCAGCATTCAGGGTAGCAAGGACACCTAGGTGAGGTTGCACAATCAACATCTGAAAGCCCTTCCTTCTGGGGAAGCTCTTCTAAGACAAAGATGTCCTCCTGCTAGGAGATCAGCCCAAGGGCTTTGATTTTATCTAAGGACACACTTCTCCTTTGCTTAGTCCACAAACAATCATCTTAGATCTACTTACTTCTTAATAATCTTTCTAGTCATTTTGTATGGACACAGTAAGAGATATGTCAGTCTTATAGGGTGACTCTGCTGGGGACATCTGGCTATAGATCCCAGACTGCATTTCTCAAGCCAGATGAGTCCTTCCTAACCCTAGCAGGGTCCTTGTCCAGTCATTTTTCTTTGGGCCATGACAGAATTCATCCACGACCTTGCCTTAAGTTATAATTAAGTATTATGACGCTTGGCCTGTCCTGTTTTCATACCAGGGTAGCTCACAGCTTGCCCTGGCTTCATCCAGTCCCTTCATCGGGACTCTGTTTCTGAGATGCTAGGAACTAAAGGGGAACTAAGGCTTGAGTCACGTAATATATACTACAGAGATCCAGGAATCAATATTATTTGGAATCAATTAACTCCCAAGTTAGAAAAGCATAGAGTTATCTGTCTTCCTATGTTTATACAAAAAAGGACATTGCTCTGAAGTAAACTATGCAAAGGACATAAAGGAA
Source organism: Sorex araneus (assembly GCF_027595985.1). Taxonomy (NCBI): domain Eukaryota; kingdom Metazoa; phylum Chordata; class Mammalia; order Eulipotyphla; family Soricidae; genus Sorex; species Sorex araneus. The sequence continues at coordinate 12,160,351 of NC_073308.1, forward strand.
GGAGAAAAGCAATATTTCAATTAAAATACAAAATCCAGAGTTGTTACAGGGATCTGACCTTACAAGTCACAGGGTCTGATTTAGGGATCTAGGTGATTGGGGAAGAGAGCACAGAGAAGTTAAAGATAAACATAGAGGAATGGGAGTGCCTCAGGAGCACGGTGATGGGTGTAACCCAACAAACCTAAGCTCCCTGCAGCCAGGGAGAAAGGACTAACCAATGTTATCCTACATTCAGCCACCTCCACCAACCTCCCCAAAACTGAGGATATATTTTTCTCTAGTGCACATGGAATGTTCTCCAGGATAGATAACATATTAGGGCATAACCCACTATATATAAATTTACAAATATAGAAATCATGCAAAGTATTCTCTCAGACCACAATAACATGAAAGTAGAAAATGATTATAAAAAAAGGGAAAACTTCAAACTTTTGGAAGCTGGACAAGTCACTGTTAAACAGCATTTGGATCAAAGAGAAAAAAAGGAAGAAATAAAAATATTTCTTGAAACTAATGAGAATGAAAATATAAGATACCAAAATATATGAAATACACTGAAAACTGTACTAAGGGGGAAATTCAGAGTAATGAAGGCCTACATTAAGAAAGAAGAAAGCATCCAAATAGATGAATTAAGCACATATCTCAAAAATCTGTAGAGGAAACAACAAATAAACATAAGATATAATAGACTGAAAGAAGTAATAAAAACTTGAACAGAAATTAATATTATAGAAAAAAAGAGAATAAATGAAACCAGGAGTTCGTTCTTCAAAAGAGTAAACAAGGTGGCTGGAGTGATAGCACAGCACGTAGGGCATTTGCCTTGTATGCGGCCGACCCGGGTTCGATTTCCAGCAATCCATATGGTCACCTCAGCACCGCCTGGAGTAATTCCTGAGTGTAGAGCCAGGAGTAAGCCCTGTGCATTTCCAGGTTTGACCCAAAAAGCAAAAAACACAAACAAAACAAACAAACAAAACCAAAAAAGTAAACAGGATAGACAAACCCTTAGACTCATAAGGGAAAGAAAGAAAATGTCCAGATGAATTGAATCAGAGATGAAAGAGGAAAAATTACAACATACTCCTCAAATATTCAAGATATTATGAAAGGTTACTACAAACAACTTTGTGATGTTAAGGTGGAGAACATAGAAGAAATGAACAGATTCTTAGAAACATCTAATCTCCCATGAGGAGAAAGTAGAAAACTGAACAAGCTAATCACAAATAATGAAATTGAAATAGTGATTAAGATCTTCCAAGAATGAAATTCTCCATCAGGATGGGCTGGCTGGTGAGTTTTATCAAACCTTCAGAGAAAACTTACTGCATTTACTTTTTCAACTCTTCCAATATATTGAAGAATCAGGAGTGCTTTCGAAAAGCTTCTACTAACCTCACATTGCATTAATAACCAAAGTAGATAGAGACACATCCAGAAATGAAAATTTAGACCAATCTCCTTGATGAACATCAATGCAAAAATCGTCAACAAAACCTTAGCAAACTGAATCCAACTGCACATCAAAAAATCATATATAATTATCAAGTGGGATTCATCAAAGATGGTTCAATATATGCAAATCAATTAACATATTTTCCACATCAGTAAAAGGCAAGGCAAACATCATATGAACATAGCAAAAGATGCTAAAATAGCCTTGACAAGTTCCAATTTGAATTAATGATAACAATTCTCAATAAAATAGAAGTGCAAAGAACCTCTGTTCCGTGAAGCGATATACCAGTCAGTCGGAGGTGCAGAGGCAAGACACACGAGAGAAATGTAGAGAGCAAGAAGGGACAAGGCATCGATCTGGCTCGAGGCGAAGAGCGACTTCCAGAGACCTCCCTTTCTTCTATTTTTTATCAGTTACATCTGAATGACCTCATCACAGTGACAGTGACCTCATCACAGTGACACAACAAACAATACGTACTGAGAAGTAGGAAAATGTGCCAGCAGATCCAGTGAGCTTGTGCTCCAGAACTGGCTCCAGTCCAAAGGCAAAAGCTTCGTTTGATAGCCTATCTGATGGAGGTTGGGGCATTTGCAGGCACCTGGCAGGAGAGGACAGAAGTTGAAATTCCAAAGTGTGTTATTTTGCAAAGCTGGGTCTGGATAACATCAAGGACCTGAGCACATTTGACAGGTGGCCAAGGTGACAAAGCGAGACTCAAACCATCTTATGACCATCCCAAATACACCCCATGGCTCTATGGCACAGCCCAGACTCAGTGGTTCCTTGGCAGGTCCTGCTCTTTGGGGTTAACCTCCTTGAAGTGAGACTGTTTGTAATACAGGCAGGGGGTTCTTCTCATCAGTATCACTCTTTTGTTTTGTTTTGGTATGTGTGTTGGGGGGGGGGGTCATACCCACGAGGCTCAGAATTTTCTATTGACTCTGCAAACAGAAATTACTCCTGGTGAGACTTGTAAGACTAGGATACTGGGGATCAAGCCTGGATTGGCATCATGCAAGGCAAGTCCTATCTCTTTTCTCCACATCTCATTCTTAATGGTGAAGAACTGAAAGAATTCCCACTGAGATCAGGTACAAGGCAAGGATGTTCACTGTCTCAGTTTTCATTCAGTATAGTATTAGACGTTCTAGCAACAGCAATCAGGCAAGGTAAATAAATCAAAAATATTCAAATTTAAAAAAAAATGATATTCAAATTGAAAAAGAAGTAGAATGATCATCAATTTCAGATGGCATAATAATATACATAGAAGACCCTAAATAATTCACCAAAAACCTCCTAGAAACAATAAAGCAACACAGCAATGTGGCTAGCTTTAAAGTTAGCCACATAAACACAAAGCACAGAAACACATAAACATAGACAAAAAATTGGTTGTGTTTCTATATGCAAAAATTGAATCAGAGAAGAAACAGATTTAATATAGTGTCCCAAAACATTAAGTACCAGGAATGGACTTAGCAAAAGAGGTGGGAGATCTATATAACAAAATATATAGGGACTCGGGGGCTCAGTGGCTGAGAGCCGCCTCTCCAGACCAGACGGTGGCAAGAGACGGACATAGGACCTGGGGAACGGAGAAACAGGGCCCCAGCCTGTTGGGAGTCAGTTTATTTCTCTCTCCTCCCCAGCATAGTTCGATCTCTCCCCTCACCGCACAATTGTAGTCGTGGTCGTAGTCCCAGGCATCATAGTTCCCTCATCCTAGTCCTCGTCTTGTCTTTCTAGTCATCGTTGTTACCTCGTCCCCTCACCCCCCCTTACAGCACAGTTACAGAGACACCATGAAGGGTGGGGTACTCATGGGTGGGGTTGAGTGTTGCCAGAACAACAAACAGAGGTAAAGCCACCCCTTCAGGGGGAGTTCTAGGAGATGAACTCAAGGTACAAGTCTCACATGAGGGTTCTCCTGATGACTAGGAGATCTGCTCAGGGTTGTTTGTGGATTTTGGTTCTATTGAATAGTGCTGCAATGAACATAGGAATGCTGATGCCCTTTCTGTTTGTGCTTTGGGGCCCTTGGGTATGTTTCCAAGAGTGGACTTGTCGATCGTATGGGAGTTCAATTCCTAGTTTTCTGAGGAATGTTCGATTGTCTTCCAAAAAGGCTGGAGCAGTGGACATTCCCCAGCAGTGAAAGAGAGTCCTTCTTTCCCTCTGCCCATGCCGGCACAGGAGGTTGTGTTCTGTGTGATGAGTGTGACTCTGGTGTGAGGCGATATCTCATTGCTTTGATTTGCAGTTTTCTTTTTTTTTTAATTTATTTTATTGAATCACCAAGTGGAAAGTTACAAAGTTCTCAGGCTTATATCTCCGTTATACAATGCTCAAACACCCATCCCTTCACCAGTGCCCATATTCCACCACCAATAAAAACAAAAACAAAACAAAAACAAAGGCAAAACCAAAAAAAACAGTATACATCCCACCCCTCACCCCCCAACCCCCCCCCCCCCCCCGCGTGAGTGACAATTTCACTTCCTTTTCTCTTTACCTTGATTACATTCCAGATTTCAACACTCAACTCACTATTGTTGTTAGAGTTTCAAAACAGACTCACTATTTTTGTTGGAATTTATCCCCCAAGAATACAGCTCTATTAACAAGGAAATATTTGATAATAAGTTTTCCACTGATGAGAATGAAGAGATAAAATGTCCCGTGGCCACTGCGGCCGCGCGGTTTACAATTTCTGTATTATAGTAATTAAGTCCGCGGAGATTAAAGTTGGAAAATGAATCATTTCCCTTCCTGGCCCAGCATAAGCTTAGTTCACAGTCTCCATACATGGGTGCAAGCACTTGCTGGAACCCCAAATCCTAAATTGTCTCTGGTTCCCGCTCGTTCCACATCCACCGGCTGTGCAGAGGCGTGGGCACCCGGGCCGAAACCGGCCGGAGCCGAGCACCGGCCCTGGTGGGGACTCTGATTTGCATTTTTCTAATGCTTTGTGGAGTTTATTTTTCATATGATTTTTTTTTTGCCATTTATACTTTTTCTTTGAGAAATTTTCTGTTCATCTTTTCTTGCCATTTTTTGATGGGGTTGGATTTTTTTTCCTTGTACAGCTTTACCTGGGGACTGGAGCGATAGCATAACAGGTAGGGCGTTTGCCTTGCACGCGGCCGACCAAGGTTCAATTCCTCCATCCCTCTTGGAGAGCCCGGCAAACTACCGAGAGTATCCCACCCACAGGATAGAGCCTGGCAAGCTACCCTTGGCGTATGCAATATGCCAGAAACAGTAACAACAAATATCACAATGGAGACATTACTGGTGCATGATCGAGCAAATCAATGAACAACTGGACGACAGTGCTACAGTGGTACAGTTTTACCAGTGCTTTAGCTCTCTTGGATATAAGCTCGTTATTAGTTGCAGATAAGCAAATAATTTCTCTCAGTTTGTGGACTATCTGATGACTATTTTCTTTGAGGGGCAGAAGCTTCTTAATTTAATATAGTCCCATTTGTTTGTCTTTGCTTCCACTTACTTGGTTAGTGGTGTTTCACCCTTAGAGATGCCTTTAGCTTCAATGTCTTGGAGAGTTATGTCTACATTTTTCTCTTTATTTTTTTTAATTAAAATTTTGAAGGCCTGTGTTCTCTGGTCTGTGTTCTCCCCTGAGCTACACTGCAGTGCACTGTCGTCCCGTTGTTCATCGATTTGCTTGAGTAGGCACCAGTAACGTCTCCATTGTGAGACTTCTTGTTACTATTTTTGGCATATCAAATATGCCACGGGTAGATTGCCAGTTCGGCGGGAAACTCTCCATTGCTTGCTGAATTCTCTGAGAGGGATGGAGGAATTGAACCCAGGTCCGCTGCGTGCAAGGCAAACGTCCTACCCGCTGTGCTTTTGCTCCAGTCCTCTCCCCTGGACACATATCTTTATTGCTTGCCTCTATGTCTCTTTCTTTGCTTGCTTAATTGCTCTCCAAGCCTGTGTTCTCCCTTAAACATGGATCCCACTTGCTTATCTCTGAGTCTCTTTGCTTGGGCTTCTTTCCTCTCTGGAGAAGACTGTGTTCTCTCTTTAACACATGTTTCTTCTTTCTCCCTCCTTACATCTTTCTAAGTTTTGTTCAAAACAAACTATCTTTCTTTGGGGGTCAGGTGATAGTACAGCAGGTAGGGTGCACATGCCAACACAGGTTTGATTCCTCAGCTTCCCGTATGGGCCCCCAAGCCAGCCAGGAGGGACCCCTGAGTGCTGTTGTCGCTCAAAACCAAAACAAAACAAGACAAACAAAAAAAAAATTTCTGCCTCACTGAAAAAGTATATTTTGCATATCCGTGTTCGATTCCTCCGCTCCTCTGGGAGATCCCGGCAAGCTACCGAGAATACTGAGCCTGCATGGCAGAGCCTGGCAAGCTACCCATGGCGTATTCGATATGCCAAAAACAGTAACAATGAGTCTCACGATGAGAGATGTTACTGGTGCCCGCTTGAACAAATGGATGAGCAACAGGATGACAGTGACAGTGACAATAATTTTATTATATTCTACTTATTTTAAGTTTTATTAAGTTTAAATAATATGGTTGTAATGGTGTTTAAGCTCATAGTATTTATAAACAAAGTTACTATGTGCTACCACCTCCAAAACTCCCTTGACCTTCCACCAGTGCCTTTTTGTTATGTCAGGGAAGAATACTTTAACCGTAATATCAATGTTTCTAAAACAGCCAACTTCTCGCAATTAGCCTCCTCCTCATCATCATCTTATATAAGTATATAAGCATATAAATATTGTAAGTATTCTGCTACCTGCTTCATCAAACTGTAAGCTATTCGTTAGAGAAAAATCACTATTAAAAACATTGGGGGGCTGGAGCGATAGCACAGCGTGTAGGGTGTTTGCCTTGCACGCGGTCGACCCGGGTTCAATTCCCAGCATCCCATATGGTCCCCTGAGCACCGTCAGGAGTGATTCTTGAGTGCATGAGCCAGGAATAACCCTTGTGCATCGCCAGGTGTGACCCAAAAAGCAAAAAAAAAAAATAAATAAAAATAATTTTAACATTGCGGCTGGAGTGATAGCACAGCGGGAAGGGCGTTTGCCTTGTTCTTTCCTGATTTGGGCTATTGTAAATAGTGCTTCAATGATCATAGGAGAGCAATATGTCTTTTCTGAGTAGAGTTTGGGCGTCTGGGGTACATGCCAAGAAGTGGGATTACTGGGTCATACCCCCAGCAATAGAAGCTCAATTTCTGTTTTCTTCTGAGAAGTGTCTATATTGTTTTCCCAAAAGGTTGCACATATTGACATCTCCTCCAGCAATGAATGATGGTCTTATTTCCCAACATCCATATCAACACTGATCACTTTTGTTCTTTGTGATTGTGATGTGTGAATTATAATAAATGTAGTTTTCTATCATGTGTTTTTAAAATTTTATGACAGGTATTCCTTGGACTTATGATTTTGCTGGTATGGGTGACCAATTTTACCTTTGAGAAACGTCTTAACTTGCAGTTTGAATACAAATCACAAAACCTCTGGCTTCAGGAAACTCCCTTCCTTTGCTGTGAGCTGTGCTGCCTGTCGCCTGATAAGAGTCATGTTGTAACCTGCCCTGCCTTGCTGATGCATGATAGACTGTGAAAGAATGGGGAGCTCGTATGATTACCCTATAAATGCTCTTGAGAGCCTTGATTGGCACCGAGAGCTTCAGGTGCTTTGCTGGGGTCTGGTCAGCCACAAGACTCTGTCTTGGTGAGCGTGATTAAGCAAACTGTCATTTGACTGTTGCAACATGACATGTACTGGTCTTCTATGAGATGTCGTATTGCTGGTTTAATTTGCATTTACCTAATAATAAGAGGTACAGTATATTTTTTTATATACCTTTTGGACATCTGCATGCCTTCTTTGAAAAGTATTTGTAAATGACTCACCCCCTTATTTGAATTGGTTGATTATTTTCCTTCTTGTAAAGTTCTACCACTGAGGAGGATACATATGTATGTGTGTGACTACATATATAGGTATGTATGTATATATATGTAATGGGATGTATATATTTATATATACACATGTATATATACATCTTAACCATTTGTACCAGGAATAGTGGGCAAATATTTTCTCCCAGTCTGTGTAGTATCTTTATATTCTCGTCGCTTCTTTCACTGTGTAGAAACTTCTTGGTCTGATGCAGTGCCATTTACTTAGTTTTGGTTCCATTTACTTGGCCAAATGCATTGAATCATTGAAGATATCTCTAAATCAAATGTTCAAAAGTGTTCAGACTATGTTTTCATCAATATAATTTATGGAATCCTGTATGACATTAAGATCTTAAATTTTAATTTAACTTTTATGTGTAGTGTTAGAAAGGGGACTGAGCTCGTTCTTTAGCATGTGACCAACCAGCTTACCCAACAACAGTTGTTGAAGAGGCTTTCTGTGACCACTTCATACTTTTTGGTCTTTTATCAAAAATAAATTGTTCATATACCTAGGATCTGTCTCTGGACTATTGATTCTATTCCAAGGTCTGAGTCTGTCCTTAATCCAATGCTACATGGTTTTGATTCCTGTAACTTTATACTACAGTTGGACATTTAGGGAGAGTGAAGTCTCTCATTTTATTTTATCCCTAAGATTGTTCTGGCTATTGTGAAGAGAGGGTGTTATTACACAATATAAATTTCTACACTGTTTGATTTGTATCTTTAATGAATGTCAAGGGTTTTTTAAAAAAATAAGGACTACATTGAATATGCATAATGCTTTGGGCTAGGTTGTCATTTGACATTATTAATCCTTCCCATCCATGAACAGGGGACATATTTCCATTTTCTCCCGTGTTTCAAAATTTATTTTAGTAGTGATTTGTTTTCTCAGTAGCTTGCCAGGCTCTTCAAGAGGGGCGGAGAAATCGAACCCGGGTCAGCCGCAAGCCTGGCAAGCTACTCGAGGCATATTCGATATGCTAAAAACAGTAACAAGTCTCACGATGGAGACGTTACTGGTGCCCACTAGAGCAAATCGATGAGAAATGGAGTGACAGTGACAGTGATTTGTACATTTCTTTATATGAGAATTTTATTCTTCTGTTAGGTTAATTCCATAACACTTGTTTTATTTGAGGCAAAGTTGTGAATGAGGATGTTAAAAATCTTTCTCTCTCTGGGTTGGAGAGATAGTACAGCAGGTAGGGCATTTGCCTTGCATGCAGCTGACCTGGGTTCGAGCCTCAGCACCCCGTGTGGTCCCCCAGCACCGCCAGGAGAAATTCCTGAGTGCAGAGGCAGGAGTAACACCTGAGTATTGCTGGGGTATGACCCAAAAAGCAAAAAAAAAAACAAAAATCCTCTCTCTTCTGTTTTATTATTTAAAAATAGGACCACGGTTTTGGCAAATTGATCTCTTTTTTTTTTTTTTGCTTTTTGGGTCACACCTGGCGATTCACAGGGGTTACTCCTGGCTCTGCACTCAGGAATTACCCCTGGCCATGCTCAGGGGACCATATGGGATGCTGGGATTTGAACCCGGGTCGGCCGCGTGCAAGGCAAACGCCCTACCCGCTGTGCTATCTCTCCAGCCCCGCAAATTGATCTTTTTAGCTTGCCACTTTACTGAACAAGTTCATAGTTTCTAGCAGCTTTTTGGTATAGATTTTAGGGGTTCCTAGGTAAAATATCATGTCCTCTGAAACTACTGAGAGTTTAGTTACTTTTCTAGTCTGAAAGGCTTTATTATCTTTCTTGCCTAACTTTATCGAAAAGATTCATTTCAACTTCTCAAGCTATTGAGAACCTTCACTGGGATCCAAATGTCACAAGTGGAACGGCAACCACAGCAGCCAGAGACCTGGCGGAGAGGACTGACACTACTAGGGAACTCTCTCTAAAAGGAATGCATGGACTAAAGCACCCAAAAGGAAAGAGAGAACAAAAGGGAATGCCCTGCCACAGAGGCCAGGTAGGGGAGGGGTGGTGGTGGTGGGAGGGACACTGGGATCATTGGTGGTGGAGAACTGGCACTGGTAGAAGGATGGGTACTCGATTATTATATGACAGAAATGCAAACACGAAAGTTTGTAAGTATGTGACTGTACCCCATGGTGATTCATGAATTAATTTTTTTTAAAAAACAAATAAAAAAACCAAAAGGAATGCATGGTCACAGAAGTGGGACTTCTAGCAGAGCACCTGCCTGCAGTGCATGAGACTAAGAGTTCAATTCGGCAGCAGCTCACATTAACTAGTGCAACACCTCACTGTGCACACAGATCTCCAGAACCCAAACTGGGTGAACCCCGGCCAACTGGAAAACACAGCAACAGTTATGGAAATCCTGCTCATGGCCAACACAAGGGTGACAACACAGCAAAGGGAAGAGGGCGGGGGAGGTCACTGCACAAAGACAAGAGGGATGTGTGGGACATCCTAGTTTGTGGGGATCTCTGAGGTCATGATGCATTTCCTTAGTACTGATTTCAATGTCATATCTCTCATAATTCCCTTGGGTAGGAAAATGGAAAAAGCTTAATTTAGAGCTCAAGGACATGGATCAAAGGAGGATTCCAATCTAGATGTGGAAGAAAAGATCTAGTTTCAGGAGGGGAAACGGGCCTTGATAGTTCTCCCATGCGGAGTCCATTTCCAATGGCTTCTGTCTGCTTCCTCCAATCCTGATTTATATCCTGAAATGTTTATCCTCATTTAGTGGTGATGTGAAAGCTAAGATTGTATGCTAGGGGAAGAAAGATTTCCAAAGTTTAGTTCAAAGAATTGGCTTCTAGAAAAAAATTCCACACCTAAAAAATAGCCAAGGAATGACAATGTCCTGGGGCAGAAAGTGGTTTCAGAGCAGATCTTATTCCAGCCAATGAACACTCATGTCTGACAAGTTACAGTTCAGAGGACCAGCACTGTCTGCTCTTGCTCACAGTTACCAGATGAGCAGGATAGCTGGGACAGGGCACCCCTCAGAGGGGTGGGCCAAGGGGAGCCCTTCTCCTCTGTCACAGACAATGAGCTGAGGCTGAAGAGTTAAGAGCCAGGAGCCAGGGAAGCAGTTGCATTTCAGTGAGCGCAGGAAGCAAGAGACCCACATATCACCACAGTCCAGGGAGTTGCAGCTTTACTCTGACCACATCCAGTCAGCGGGTGTTTCACTGAGATGAGAGCTGTCTGCCCACCAGTGGGGAGAATGTGGGGAGAACGTGGCAAGGTTGGACCTTCCCCATCATTAATGTGCCCTAGAGGCTCATTCTTAACATCTGAGCAAGAGGGGTCCCCAGCATACCCTTTGGCCCACTGTGTCATGCTGTTGTGCAATCAGCTGCACGTCCAGCCTGGACAACTCCGTCCCCTGAGGATTCTCCCTGCTGGTGACAGTTGAACTGGCAGCCTCAGCTAGCAGGGCAGGATGCAGCTGGGGGCTGAGAGGCAGCGACTGGTCTCCCAGGAATCACACAGGTGGTGAAACTCCAGGTCAAGGGGAGCCACTGCTGCTGCTTCTCTTGCTCACTACGACAGCACTGACCTGACCATGACATCCAGGAAGGGGACCTGCTCCCCTCAGAAGGTGGACCGGGGGAGCACTTCATTTCATCCCCAAGTGATGTCAGCCCGTGGCTGCAGAGAGGAGCAGGAGAGGAGAGAACTCACCTCCCTCTAGGGAGCAGAGAAAGGGTCAGAACCAACCACATCACCACAGACCCCACGGGACAGGAACAGAACTGACTAGAACAGCATCAAATCCAGGCCGTGTCCACAGGGAACACGTGGGCACCCCGACTATGGACCATGGCAGGAGCAGTGGGAGGGAGGGGCTGCTGAGCCCTGAGTGACCCACTACCCTGCTATTGAGGAAGAGAGCCTGGGTGTGGGCACAGACATCCATGAGGGTTCTTGATGGTGTGGACAATTGAGCTGCCAGCCTGGGGCCTGAGGACAGGACGCAGCTGAGGGACAGGGCAGTGCTTGGGCTCCCTCCAGCCACACCAGCAGTGTCCCTCCCACGGTCTGGGGGTCCAGCAGTAGCCGGGCTAGAAGTCAGGGCTGTGGGAGCTGTGAATACTGGACTCTGTCAGGGACAGGCCCCCAGTCCTTGCCTGACCCAGAGTGTCCTCCCCTACCTGTCCTCCTCCTGAATCTGCTTCAGGTCCTGGAAACAGATAATCAACCGCATCAAAAACACTGGGAAAAAAAAGAAAGAAACTTAACTTACAGACTGAGAGAATATTATTTGAACAGGGTAATTACGTGTATATTTCTGAGCATCTATATGTACATAAACAAAGGACATGAATCACTCTAACAGTTCAGCAGTCACTAGATTATTTCAGACAACAGTAATGTGCAATGCTGTGTCCAGAAACCTTATTAAAGAGTATAAGGAAGCTCCAGAGAACAGGCTCGGAGGGCCTGGCCCGGGCACCCCTCCGGGAGAAGCCCAGGAGCAGAGTGAGGGGGCGCGGGATTCTGGAAGGAAGACAAGGCAATCCTTGATCCCTGTTCCCTAAGGTCTCTGTCCAGCAGGTGCTGGGACTGTGGGGCCACACTTAGCGTCATGACTTGAAGGTCACATGAAAGGCTCAGCCTCTGTCATGGGGTCAGGCTCAGCTTCAGTCTTGGGTGCGTCCCGCCTCCTTGACTCTGGCAGCACCTTCCTGCAGGTTTCTCTCAAACAGAGCTGCCCTGCACTGTCCCAGGGACACCCCAGCCGCGCCCTCAGAACAAGCCTAAGGAAGCAAGGGGTGGAGGAAAGGGAGGCCACTGCAGGGGTGGTGACAGAGGAAGCAGACGTGGTCCCCAGGGAGCAGCTGGGTTGCACGAGGTCACCTGCCATGGCACTCAGCATCTTTCAGGTGCAGTACAGACATGACAGTGCCTGTCAGTGAAACCCCCACGAGGAACAGCCCAGGCCATTTTCTGTCACTTACTCCTCTGAGGACCTGAATCAAATATCGAAGGATGAAATGTCACTGTGTTCACCGTAACTATGAACAATAGCACTACTGGAAACAGAAAAGGATGGAATGCCATGTAAATTTTTAAAAAAGGAAACAAAACTGAAAAATGAAAAGTAAAAACTAGAAAATGAAGCTTTAAGGTTTTCAATTTTAAGTCAGTGAGGACCATGGCAAACAATTGTGTGTTCCAATGTAAATATTACATTTTAAAGGTGCTTCATGGCTTACATTTTTTTTTTTATAATTATCACCTTTATTTTTTTATATATTTTTTATTCTTTTGCTTTTTGGGTCACACCCAGCGATGCTCAGGGGTTACTCCTGGCTTTGCACTCAGGAATTACTCCTGGCGGTGCTTGGGGGACCATATGGGATGCCGGGGATCGAACCCAGGTCGGCTGCATACAAGGCGAACGCCCTACCCACTGTGCTATCGCTCCGGCCCCTCATGGCTTACATTTTACATGTGTATCTGTATAACTAGGGTAAAACCCCGACATCACAGAAGAACCACGGCATGGGGCAGAGGACATACAGCAGAGGATGTGACACTGCCAGTGTGGACACTGGCTTCTCATAAGGGTCTTTCTGTTGGTGACAGTTGAACTGACCACCTGGGCCCTGGGTTCTATGGCCGAACAGGACATGGCTGTGGGGCAGAGGGCAGTGGTGGGGGACCAGCAGCCACATCAATGATGTCCCTCTCAGGGTCAGTCTGGCAGCCGGCCCATGTGTCCAGCAGTCGGCAGGCTGGGAAGTCTGAGCTGTCCAGGACCATGATATGTCATTGGACTCTTTGAGGGACAGGACCCATGGCCTGGCCAAGTTCAATCCTATCTTTCCTCACCTTGGCCCACGGAGAGCCCCTCCAAGTCCGAAAAGCGGGCTACAAACTGCTCTTCCTCTAGGGTGTGACTCGCTGTGGCCTCTGAGGGCAACGTGATCCCAGTCAGGAGTACATTTCCCTGGTCACATCGGGAAGGGCTGCAGAAAGGGCCTCTGGGGACGGGTGTCAGCACTCTGGGGGTGCAAGTTGAGGGAGGGGGCGAGCACTTTGCTAACAGAGGACCCTTCTTCCATCAGGCTCACGCAGCCTCCCCCGTTCTGACACGTCCAACAGTTCTTCAGGCACCTCCTGCTCCCCTTTGCCTTCCTCTCATGTTTATCTCCTTTCCCTGCAAGCAAACAACCAAGTGCATGAGAAAGGGCCCCTGGGCCTCAGAGCTCCTCTGCCCAGCCCTGCCTGCACTACCGCCCGCAGCCAGAGGGGGCGCCACACAGAGAGCAGCGGGACCCTGGGCCAGGCTCTGAGCATCAGGTATTAGGGTCCTGGGTGTCAGGGACTCAAGGCCACCCGCCCTGTGCTTGGGGTGTCACTGCATACGTCTCCGAGGTGGATCCTGGCGTCCCTCTGCCTCAGGGGCTCTGAGGGAGAGAGGGCCTGAGGGGTCCTGCAGAGCGTTTCCGCACGGGGGCTCTGCTGTTTCCTGGGCCTGGGGACTCGGCTGCTCCTCCCTCGGGACTCAGGGGCATCCCACGAGTCCTTTCAGACTGGCGATGGCCCCGTGCTGAGATGCAGGGGTGAGTGTGGGCCCCCGCTGTCCGGCTCCCCCTCCACCTCCCCAGCGGCCCAGTGCCCGGGTCAGAGGCCACGAAACCCTCCGTGTGCGAGTGTGGGCTCTCGCTCTGCGAGGACCAGGGTTAGGATGGGACCAGCCCTTTCCCCTTTGGGCAGGACCCCCGGACAGAGTGCGCTCCGTCCTCAGAGCGCCTGCGCACACCCCGCTGGTGGCCTCTGGAGCGCATCAGCCCTGCACACCTGTCCTGAGCCCGCACTGTCCCCTCCAGCAGACCGCCCCCGCCCCATCTCCCCGACAGCACCCTCCCGATGCCTCCCCAGGGCCTGTCTTGCACGTGCAGAGAAGATGGGAGAGTCCCCCAGAAACTCCGTGAGACCCCACTGCCCGGGCCCCTCCCTCTCAGCCTCTCCCCTCAGGCCTCCACCTCCCTGCCTCCATGAGGAAGCAGCTGCTCCGCCCCGTGCTCCGGCATAGCATGTTTTGGTGCTGGCTGGCATGAAGCTGGGATCCAGAGGCCAGCGTGTGGTTGGAGGAGGGACAGAGCTGCCGGGCCAGGATCCCGCCCGCAGCACCCAGCCGGCCCCACGGTGCGGGCAGGACACCGCGGAGTCACGTGGAAACAGGCAGTGCTGGACTGTCCCTCCTCACCCGAGCCTCCCTGCTCTGCCTGCGGGGGCCCCACCCCGCGGCTCCGCGACCCTCCTACTCTGGGCTCCGGGGCATGAGAGGGTCAGATGGACCCTAGGAAGTCGGGGCTCTGCTGCTCATGCCGAGCTCCCGACCCTGCTCCCTGGGGCTGGGGGCCGTTGGGGGCAGCTGTCAGCAGCTGTGCTCTGGAGCCAGAGGGTGCACTCCGGAGGGTTGGACCGGGGCAGGTGGAGTGAGAGGCAGGCAAGGGAGTTTGGGGCAGTCAGGGGCTGCCCGCTCCCAGCCTGCTCTGGTTCCTGGACTCTCCGTGACTCAGTGACCCTGGAAGGGGTTAGGGGGGCCCTGCATTCAGAGAAATGATGTGTGAGCTCCAATTTCAACCAGTCCCCCAACATAGCACCGTGTGTCCTCTCTGCCAGTGGGGACAGGAGGGCCCCTTCGAACTTCAGAGACCACTTATTGCTCCAGCAGGACCTGTGGTTTGATGTCACGTTCAAAGCCTGAGAGGAAAATGTCCATCCTGGAGGAAGCCAAGATAGTGGCGAAGGGAATGTTCTAGACAGGATTGTTCAGGATTCCTACCCTTAGATTAGGAATGAAACTCAGGGCAACTCTCTGGTTTGTTCAGTGACGACCTTCGTGTCCCATGACATGTGCATAGTAGGTGCTCACTTCATAGAGTGCCTGAATAAGCACCCTGAGACCTGGAGTTGTCTCTGTCCCACAAACACCCCTAAACTAGCCCCAGCAAAGGCAAACATGGTAGCAGACGAATGAATAAAAAGGTGCTTCTTGAAATTTTATAGAATCTGCCTTTGGTGTGACTTAGGGATGTAGGAGCCCAATCAGCAGGGGTCCAGGGTTACACCCTAGTCTGTGCTGGGGTTGGTCCTGGTGATCCTGGGAAATGTAGAGCTCCAGGCATCGAATCAAAAGGACCTTCGTGGAGAGCCTGTGCCCAGTCAGTGAGCGACTCTCCACACCCAGATGCCTTTGTGAATTATCAAAGGTCACAGAGCTTTGTGGCAGGAGGCGGGAGAGCCTTTCGGGGGAGAAATCAACATTACCGTTAATACAGTGCTGGGGAAGTCAGGCGTCAGCAAAGCCTCTACATGACAGATCCCATGTTCTCTTCAAGAACCTTGTATGGTTCATCCTTTCCCGCCTTCCCTTCAGAGAAATCAGCTGACCCAGGAGAGGCACTGGGACCTTCCCAGGACACACAGCTAGAGACTGGAGGAGCCCGGGAACTGGCGGGAGCACTCTCATCTGAGCACCACCTGCTCCAGGGATTGAGGGGATGGGGAAGGCCAGGTGTGGAGAAGGTTTATGGTAGAAAGCTAAGGCCAGGAATATTGGTCCATGGTTGGAAGCCTGCCTTAATGGCCGGGGGAGAGGCAGTCGGGCTAGAGAAGGGACCATGATGACAATGATGGTTGGAAGGGATGGCTCTGGATGGGGGATGTGGCTGCGAGTGGGTAAAGGACCAAACATGACGGTGGCCTCTCAGTATCTGTATTGCAGCCCATAATGCCCCAAAGTAGAGAGAGAGCGAGAGGAAAGGTGCCTGCCACAGAGGCAGGCTGGGGTGGGGGGAGGGGAGTGGCAGGAGGGATATGGGGGATATCAGTGGTGGGAAATGTACACTGGTTGAGAGATGGGTGTTGGAACATTTTATGACTGAAACTAAGTCCTGATAGCTTTATAACTGTACCTCACAATGATTCAATAAAAAAAGTGACAAAAACTTTTAATAAGTTTATGGTAAAAATTATATGGGTAGAAACAACACAGAAATTGTTTCTCCATGAGAAGTCAGGTGCCAGAAAGTCCCCCCGGGTTCCTGCCCCAGGGTCAGCATCATACAGTCCTCAACCTGAGACAGGAGGGACTCGGTTTGCATGCTAGGTGGGCGGGGAGGGACAGGGCAGTGACCTCACATGGCCTCATGAGGATTTGACCAGAATTCTCAGCCCAGCAATTTCACCTCAGGAACTTGCACAGAGGAGGAACATGAGCCCCAGCACTCAGCAGTGCTCTCGTCTGACCTTCAGGATGGCAACCTTGAGCTCCTTAGAGCCCTGGGTTTAGCTGAGGAGCTCAATCTCTGCCATTATTACAGGTGATGTGAAAAGGTGATGTGACCGAGTCTCAAACATCACCACTGCAGAGACACAACAGAGGAAGACTGCCCACACGATACCAGGGCACCAGAGACCTGAGCACCTGTGAGCCCAAGTTCCTTTCATGCATCTCCCTGAGGCCTCTTCTGCCCCCCCCAGAGAGAAGGGGCATCTCTGGGAACAAGAGTATGTGGAGGGGGCAGAATCTCCTTCCCCCCGCACCAGGCTGTCTTCACCGGGGCCCCTTGGAGGGGAGTGGGTTCAGTTTCCCTCCCTGAACCGAACAGAGCCCCAGCAGCCAAAAACCTCCAGAACCCAGCCATAGCCATGCTCAAAGCCCCTCTCCACACGCTCAGTGAGCATCACGCATGAAGGAACTGGCAGAGGAACCCAGCTGTGCGGGACCCAGGGCTGAGATCTCCAAGCCTGCTCGAATCAGGACTGGCCACCTCTCCCAGATCCCCCATTTTCCAGTAGCTTGGCACTCACACCCACAAACTGCCCCCGGCACCATGTAATCTCATCAATGGCCAAGATCCAGAGACTATAAAACAAAGCTCCTGGAAGCTCGTAGCTGCATTTGCGGGCACACAACCTCTTAGAGTCTAGCCCACTGATGTGCCTGAAGCAGCACACATGTGTTTGGTTTTAACATACTTGCTTGCATTTTCTTCTATACATTCTCCATCCCTCCCGGAGAGCCGGAAAGCTATGGAGAGTATCCCACGCACACAGCAGAGCCTGGCAAGCTCCCTGTGGTGTATTCGATATTCCAAAAGCAGTAACAATGACAGGTCTTACTCCCCTGCCCCTGAAAGAGCCTCCAATACGGCACTGTTGGGAGGACGAGTAAGGAGAGGCTGCTAAAATCTCAGGGCTGGGACGAATGGAGCCATTACTGGTGCCTGCTTGAGCAAATGGATGAACAACGGGATGACAGTGATACAGTTACCCCAGGCCTGCAAATCCCAAGGAGAAGGTAAAGGCCAGTAAGATTTCAGCTTCTCCCGCACCACCAGAGTCAGTGTGCAGTGCCTGGAATGTTCTTTGGCTGGGAGCTGTTCTCTGCTCTGATGGACTCGCAGGAGTGGACAGAGTGTCCCTTCCTTTCTGAGCTCAGTCATCACCTTTGCGCTGCAGGTTCCAAGCATAGGTGGACATTTGGTTTCAGCCCGCCATCATCCACACCTCCAGTGCACAGCCTGGAGGACAGAGGGGCTGTGGTGTCCCGGGCAGGGGGACATGTGTGCGGACACCTGCCTTTCAAGAACTGGTCACTCTCCTCATCCATCAGCTCTGAGGGACAGACCACACCCCTGAGCCCTCCCACCCTCCTAAAGGAGAGGACAGGGACACAGCTCGGACAAAGAGCAGCAGCAGAGTCGTCCCCCCACCCCGCCCCCCACCCCACCTTGATGCTGCCAGGCTGCAGGAGCAAAGGGCTCTGTGGGCAGTGCCCTGCCTGCCTCAGTCACACACAAAGTGGGCCGGCAAAACTCACAGTTGGCGACTACTGGTTGAGCGTGCGGTGTCTGCACCCTTCACCAGGCTCCCACGGGAGGGGGTGGTGTCTCCCAGGAAGCTCCCTGAAGGCGAGCAGCTCTGGGAATCCGGTGTTCCAGCATGGCAGTGCACAGACCACCTGCTTTTCTGCTCAGAATCTTAGTGTCTGTCACATCCTCAGGGCTGTCCGGGGACCGGGTGGCCGCTGGAGTTCCAGCCAGCACCAGCCTCCACCTCTGCATGTCAGCTCAGCAGCTCACAAACCTGGGAAGAAGCCGCCTCCCCCCCTTCAGGGCGACTGTGCAGCTGCCCGAGGCTGCAGGGGGCGCCTGGTTCCCTGGAGCTCAAGGGAGATTGAGGGATTTACCTTTCAGCGTTTGATATTGGCTGACATCAAACTCTTTGCTTCTTAGAGTAAAGGGAGGAGGAAAACCATGGAGACAGCCTTTGTCACTCCCCGCAGGCCCCTGGGGAAGAGCAGACAGACAGAACAGACACTCGGACCATGGGTACCTCCCACCGTCTCTGTTCTCTAGCCTGGTTCATTCCAGAGCCATCAGGGTCTTCTCTCACGGCAGGGTTTCAGGGTGTCCCTGTCTGAGCCCACGGACCCACAGCAGCCCCGGGTGGGTGGCTCCAGCTCCCGGAGTTCGGAAGGAGATGTGAGTGGAACACTGTCTCAAGGAGTGTGGCAGGGCTGAGGCTCACACAGCCTGCAAGCCTGTGTTCAGTAGGATTCAGAGATATAATTTAGAAATGTATTGAACACAAATTTAATTCACTGTTCTTCTCCTTCTGGAATTTAAATATGTGTGGTCAGGAAATATTAATTTTTTTTTTTACAAATGGCAAAGTTAGGAGCCAAAGGGCTAATACAAGGGTCATGAAGCTTGCCTTGCATGCGGCTGACCAGGTTTGATTCACCACATCCCATATGATCCCCCAAGCAGCACCAGGAGTGATTCCTGAGCACATAGCCAGGAGTAACCCCTGAGTATACCTAGGTATGACCAAAAACTAATAAAAAAGAAAAAATGGCAAATAGATCACAGTAAAATCAGATGTCTTGGGCCTGAAGAGATGGTCCAGAGCACGTGGTCCATCTCTTATATGCTGGATTTTCCACTTCAATTTCCAGCACCAAATAGTCTCCTGAATGTTGCAGTGAGCAGCCCAGGAGGCCCTGAGCACTGCCAGATGTGGACCTGGAGGCCCTGAGCCCTATTCAGAGTCTGAGTAAGTCCCAACCCCATAGGATCAGCTTTACCACACCCCCAGGGCCTTGCCTTGGCCCATCCACCCAATGGGCCAAAAGTCACCAGGGCGGACCCGAGAACTCCACACCACCATATGGGATATCAAGAAAACTTAGAATTTTACATCATGCTAACGGTCATATCTTCTTTTGCATTTTGTCATCACACATGGTCAAATGTGTCCTTTCTAAGTATTGATGACAGGAATAATCAAGAATCTACAGCCATCCAAACAGGGAAAAAATGATTCCTTTTGACATGCACCCTTGTGAGGGGCCTGGGCACAGACATACAGGAGCTGCTCCACCATTGTCCAGTGTGTGGGGAGCAGCCTGCTGTCACAGGCCCGCTGGGGAGGGACGGAGAATGATCTCACACTGACACGATCACATCTGCAAAGCGCAATGCAGGGATTCTTGGAGGCCACAGGCTCGTGCCGTCAGCACTGCTGTTGATTCTGGGTCATTGCTGTCACCCCCGAGATAGCTGGTGTCCCCGAGCAGTGCCTCCTGGGTTTCTCCCTTGGGCTGAGAGAACCATGACCTCTTGGGATGAGCTTTATGAGGGCCGGGCATCTCCTGACTGAAACAGAAGAATGCAACTGAACACAACACCTCTCAGTCAAGGAAAGTGAGTCATTTGGACTTTATTATTTTGTGAGCCTGCTGTTTTACCTGTCTTGGTTGTAGGCTTGTATGTGTATTGTTGGCACTGAATGGTAAGCATCTAATGGGTGACCCCCTGGATGTCCTCTTATTTAATGGCAGTGGATTCAACCGTAATGATTATGAGAAGAATTGAAGGACCCGTGATGTTGTCACAACAAATCCCTGTAGCACACACCTTGAAAGTGTGACAGCACAAACTCTCCCATGGAGAGTATATTTCTCTCTCTGAGTGTGGTTTAGGCTGGAGTTCTCACAGCCACGGGGCATTGAAACACGGTAGAATCAGGGAGGGGCCCGGGACAAGAGGGGCAGGTGCTGAGTGGACTCTTCTCACACAGGGACCAATTTTGATGTCTGAACACACACTAACCCCTAAGCTCCTCCAAGAGTGATGCCGGAGATCAGAGCTGGAGAAGCACCTGAGGAGTGCTGAGCCCCACACAACGGAGGCCACGCCTCGGTACTGGCAACACCTGCCTGCCTCTGTCTCAGGGACACCCCACCCGCGCCCTCAGAATAGGCCTGAGGAAGTGAGGGGTGGAGGGAAGGGAAGCCTCGGCAGGGTTGGGGGCTGATGAGGCAGATACTGTGCCTAGGGGGCTGTTGGGCTACACACAGTCACCTGAGACAGCCACATCATCTTCCAGGTGCAGTTAAGACACTGTCAGGGAAACATTCACACAGGGAACAGCCCGGGCCCATTTTCCTTCCTTAACTTCTCTGGGGAACTGATTCAATATGAAAGGAGGAAATAATGCCAAGTGTACACACTGACACTACGAACAATACCATTGTTGAAAACAGGAGTCCTATTGGAAAGTGACTTAATGTCAGAAAGGAAATGAAACTCACAAATATGATTTATTTATTTATTTATTTATTTTGCTTTTCAGGTCACACCCTCGATGCACAAGGGATACTCCTGGCTCTGCACTCTGGAATTACTCCTGGTGGTGCTCAGGGACTATATGGAACACTGGGGATTCAACCCGGGTCGGCCACGTACAAGGTGAATACCCTACCCATTCTGCTATCATTCCAGCCCCCCTAAATCAGATCTAAGTGTAAATATACTTTTAATTTTTGTTATTGAGGACCATGAAAACCAAAGTCTACATGTGCTACCATGAAGCATTCACATAGATGGTGCCTTACTGGATTCTATGGTACATTTCTATGCACAATTAGAGTAAAGCCCAGGACACTGCAGGAACACCCCGGGCAAGGGGGAGAGGACAAAGAGAAGAGGAGCCTGTTGGCCCTGGGAGAGGACGTCAGGCAACTGCGAAACGGGTCGACTTTCTCTAAAGAGAACCAGCACTGGGCCACTTTGGTGGAGGTTGGTCTCTCCCCAGAGGAGATGAGCAGCACGAGGAAAGCTACGGCAAGGGGAAATCCCCAGGGTAGCAGAAACTGGGGCATCACTAATGAGGGCCTTCAGGTCCTGCTGTCACTAGAACACAACCTGTCGTGTCTCTGGAACAATAGCTAAGCTCTTCACATCGTGGCTACCAGGAGGACAGAAACAGGGAACAGCAGCTCAGCTTCACCCGAAGGGGCTGGGAGCCAGGGAAACCAGTTCTTTCCTGCTAACAACCTTCACCAGAGGACGATGCTGCAGAGACTGCATCTGCCCCGCTTGAGGGTATACCAGAAGATACCCCGCAGATACCTTGAAAAAGTGCAAGAGCTTCCCCAGCAATGAGAACAGCCCCAGTGCCCAGGGAATGCACACAGGAAGAAGCAGAGCCTTCCTGACAGTGGTGTCCACCTAAGGTTCCTGTGCAGGAAGGAAGTTTCAGAAACCAAGGAGATGAAAGAAGTTTCTGGATAGTATCTGCACATCCACCACCCTGTGATGATGAGACGGCTGCTGCTGGTGTGGGTGCCGAGTGTGTGGGGATGGCCAGGGAGGGACATTGTGTCACTAGGAAATTGCAATATGACACATTCTTTGGGTCAATTCTTTTAATACTAAACTAACTAAATGTTCATAAGAAATATAAAATAGTTGAGATTGTTTAAAGACAAAAAGCAGAGGAGGAGGTGAAGGTGACAGTGTGGACAGCAGCTTATGAAGCACATTCCTGGCCGTGGTGTTGGTTGGACGCCTGAGTCGGGGGCTCCCGCTGGATGGACAGGACGCAGCTGGGGACAGAGAGGGAGAGCTTGGTGACCAAAGCCACACTAGTACGGTCCCTCCCAGGCTCAGGATATCAGAAGGGCCCAGGCTGCCAATCAATCTGAACCGTGGGTCCATGGACACGACGCAGACTGTCCCAGGGACCAGAACCCGGGCCCGCCCCGATCCAGGCCTGGCCCTCCCACCTTTCCTCCTCCGTGATCAGCTCCAGGGCCTGGAACCAGGTGAGAAACTGGTCGTGGGGCCACAGGCGGTAGTTCTCCGCGGCCTCCTGGAGCACAACAATCTCCCGGAGGATTTTAGTTTCCTGGGATATTGCGAAGGAAGGAAGGGAAAGACCTCAGTGGGCGGCGCCAACCAGGCCAGGGCTGCCCAAAGGCGGACTTTCACAGGGATTTGGAAAGGAGAATTTCCACAGGGATCCCCCCTTCACTCTGCCCATCAGCATCTCCACTTGTCTGAGATCAGAAAACACCCTCCACCAGGAAGTTCCCCCTTGATGGATCTCTGTCCCCCATGCGCATGTATGGGTTTCCATTGTTTCATTCTCCTACTGTGAGTGTCAGGCCAGAGGGACAGAGACAAGGAGGATCTGAGAGGGGACCAGGGGACAGGGAAGTCGGGTCCCCTCCTCTGTTCCCCTGCAGAGTCCCAGCTGCTCACCTTTGTGAATTTCTCCTTGTTGAACACCTCCCGCTGGAACAAATAGACAAGGGCATGAGAAAGGGCCTCTGGGGGACCCTGTGCCAGGCTCTGAGCTCAAAGGACAGGGCTGGGTGTCAGGGACTCAGGCCCACTCTCCCTGAGACACACTAGGGTGTCCAGCGGGGACAAGGACCTTGTCCGTGAGGTGGATGCTGAGGTCCCTCTGCCCCACGCCTCTTGCTGAGGGAGAGGTTGGGGATGCCCCCGACCTCAGGTGGTTCTGCACCAGGGGCTCTGCTGATCCCTGGGAACTGGGTGACGTGGCCTGAGTGCCCCGTGCTGCTCCTGCCTCAGGTGTCAGCCCAGCGCCAGGGGAGTTTCCCTCAGGAGCTCTGCCCAGGGCTGAGGTGCAGGGGGGTGTCGGCTCCAGCCCGCCCAGCCCCCAGCTCACTCACCCCAAAATCCTCCATTTCTCTGTCCAGACTCTCCAGCTCCTGAAGGAAGGGCCCCAGGAAGGGGACCACACCCTGTGCCAAAGGGGCCGTTAGAAAGGGGCCCTGCTTTGGGGTCCTCAGGATACCCCAAGAATCAGCCTCCCACTGCCAGGCTCCAGGTGAGCAGGAGCCTCTTCAGGGCCTCCCAATGTCCTGCCCACAGCTGAGGGCCCTCCCGTGGGTCCCAGGGTCCCAGCCCTCTCCCAGGCTCCCCCACCCACCCTCCAAGCACCAGCTCTGCAACCGCCCACTCTGTCCTGGGTCGGGACTGGGTCAGCCTGAGGCAGGGCTGGGGCCCCGACTTCATGCTGAGGGAAGACCCCTGTGGGGGCCACCCCTCTGTCCCTGGGTCCCGCACACTCCCCTCACCTGGCGCCTCCCGAGGTTCCTCAGCCAGGACACAATGCTGCAGCGCTGCTCCTAATGGGGACGAGCACCCGACCCTGAGCCTCTGTTGCCCTCCTGCCCGGCCCCCACTCTCCTCCCTCAGGCCCAGACTGAGGAGAACAGCAACAGCTGAGCGTGCAGCCCCCACCCAGAGCAGCAGCCCCATGCAGAGGCCCCCAAGGCCTCCTGTGCTCACAGCCCCCAACAGGCCTCGACCCAACCCACACACCTGCTGTGCCCATACAGAGAAGACAGGAATGTCACAGAAACCTGACCAGCACACGCCCCTCCCTTCCCGCCTCCTCCATGCAGGCCTCCAGCCTGCAGAATACCTGCGGTGGCTTGCAGCGTCTATGTTTCCGGGCCTGTCTGCACAGGGCCCTCAGTTTCCACAGGCTCCACCTAGGGAGGGAGCACATTTGTCCCAAGGGAGCTGTCCCTGCACCCCCAGGGCCCTGCTCAGCTGCGGAAGCCGAGTCCTGCTCCCTGCCCAGAGCCTGGTTCCCGGGCTGCTGTCCCCAGGGGTCTCAGCTCACTGAGGGGCTCTGCGAACAGGGCTCAGAGGCCGAAGCCCTAGGGGCACCCACCAGGACACGAGGCGCCAGGTTTGGCGAAGTCGGCTGATGGCGGGGCTCTGCAGGGCATAGATGATGGCATAGGTGGACGCCCAGTTGCAGAGGCGCTGGCACTCCTGGGAGGCAAGAGCAGGGGACAGGGCAGCTGGAGTCTGAGCTCCCTGGAGGACTCTGTGCAAAGCTCGATATTGGGCACTCTGAGAGTCTGGGGTGCACAGGGGACACAGAGATCCCCAAGGAAACCCCGGGAGAGCGTGTGCATGACTCAAGGAAGGAGCAGGTAGGATGATGGACCACCCACTGGGACGGCCCCAGGTCACTGTCCCTGCAGGAAACACCCGCGGTCCTAGGAGCAGGAGACCATCTTCCCTCCTGAGCTTCACAGGAGAACAAGCAGCCCCAACTCCACAGGGACCCCTGCCCCCGCATATCCAGGCCCCCAGGACCCAGTGCCCACAAATCCACAGAGACTCTGCCCCCCAGATACCCAGTTTACCAGGACCCAGGGACCCCAACACCACAGGTACCCCACCCAAACATACCTGGAACCCCAGGATCCAGGGACCTCAACCCTCAGGGAGCCACCCCAACATACCTGGGCCACCAGGATCCAGTATTCCAGCATCCGAGCCCTCGTGGGCAGGCTCAGTTCCGAGAGGCAGGTGGTGAGAACACAGTTGGCCACAGTGATGAACTGGCTCTCGATGGCCCGCACAGTGGGGCACACATGTTCATAGCCTGGCTTCTTCCTCATAGAAGAGAGGTCCCCCCGGCAGTGGTATGGCACCAGTTCAAGGAACAGCTCCTATGGAGAGGGACAGGATCAGCCACAGACACCCCAGGAGATAGGACAGAGGACAGGGCCAGTCCCACTCGGTCCTGTGGGGTGTGCTGGACACTGAGGGTCTCATTACTCTGGAACCCAGACTGATGCGAGGTGCAGGCACAGGGCCTCTCTGCCTGCTCCTGGGGCCCTCTCAGGCTCAGGGCCTCCCCGGCTCCCCTCTCTGCACCCCTCAGAGGCACATTCCTCTGTGACAGCTGTGCTGGGGGCTGGTTCCTGCGTCCCCCTCAAAGGGAACCGCCCTGAGGGGCCTCATGGAGTCCAGGCTGCTCAGACCATAGCAGACACGGGGACTCTCGACACTAGTCTACCCGCCACAAAAGCCCCTCCCCCTACTGCTCTCTGTTGAGCTCACGGACACGCACCGCACCCCGTGCCTCCCCTGACTGGGCCATCTCAGCCATTCTGGGACAGTGCAGGCTCAGGGAGCCGCCACAGAGGGTGAGTGTGGGCCAGGAGGGCCGCTGCTGGCAGAGGTGCCCGGGGAGGCAGGTGTGGGCGGACGCTGCCTCTCACCTTGTCCATGAGTGTCAGCTGCTCGGCCACCAGCCGGGCAGGGAACGTGCTGATGGAGACCTGCTCGTTCCCTGAACTGGCATCATGCGTGTCTCCAGACCCGGCATTCTCCAGCTCAGCCCGTGGTGCTACGGCCGCAGCTGAGGCTTCGAGAGGCTCCGACTCTGGGGCATCCCGCGGAGGCAGGCCCAGCTCCTCAGGTGGTTCTGGGACAACTGCTGGGGCTGGAGCAACGTCTGAAGAGAAGGGCCCCGCCTCAGGGTCCCGCCAAGCCACAACCAGAAACAGCAGAGCCCTGTCCTCAGACCACGACATGCAGGAGCCCGGCCACCCCAGAGGGCAGGGCCTTTACCATGAGCCCTGATCAGTGCAGTCAGGAGAAGTTCCTTCCTCAGATGAACTTGGAGGCCACAGTCAGAGAAATGCACCAGAATGCAGCCCAGCATCGATTGCACGGGGACACAGCACAGCCACTCAGCACATCCCTCAGGCCAGGACCCTGACATGGGACTCAGGGCGCTGGGGAGAGTGCGGGGAGCAGAGTCAGGACCCTGGAACGTGCTTCCCCTGCTCCCAACAGAAGGTCCCCTCACCTGGAGCCCAGCTGAGCCATCATGCCACTGAGAAGATCCAACAGAGAACCTGTGACTGGGTCCCCATGCCGTCGGCCCCCAAGGTCGTGAAAATGACCTTCCCCACCTGGGCCTGTCCTGGGCTGCTGGGAATTCTAGAGTACCTGCCGGGGCCCGTCTGCTGCTGCAGGCCCAGGGATGCTGAGCAGGAGGGGGTGAGAGGAGGCCAGACAATGGCGGTGGGGCAGGGAGTGTGGGCCACTCAGGGAGACCCCAGCCCAATCTGCTCTGTTTCCTGAGCCCTGGGACCCCTCTTCAGCCCTCTGTGATGCAGGGACCCTGTCAGGGAGGTTCCCGTGTTGGGGAAATGATGCCTGAGCTCTGACTCTGCCCACACATGGCACCTAACACAGCCCTGTGTGTCCACTCTGGATGGAGGACCCTGGACCACTCACTGCATCAGTGCGTCTCCGTAGTTGAGAACCTGCTCCAAGTACGGGAGGAGGCATCCAGACCTAGAGGAAGCAGGACAGTGCCCATGGAGTGTTCGGGACACACGGCAGGATCCTGAGGCTCAGACCAGGACTCAGTCCCAGGGAGTCGCTCTGTTCTCGCGTGACAATGTTGTGTGGAGAAATGCTGCATGACCAGGTGCTGCTTTGATGTATGGAAAAACACCCCACCAAACCCTTCTCCTGTCCCGGGGTGCTGGGACACCTGTGTGTCCCCAGAGACATCTAATCGCTCACAGCAGTGCTGAGAGGAAGACCAGGGCATGGGTGGACAGAAATGCTTTGGAGTTCAGAGGGGGTTTCCTGTGCATGTACTCTGGGAGTCCCAAGCCACAGGCTCTGAGTGTTGCGGCTGCTGTTCCATGGGCAGGAACAAGAATGAACAGGAAGCTCATGGCCAGGAGACCAGGCAGCAGCCCAGCACTGTCACGGCCCATCCCATGTCCACCTCCAGGACCTTGCGTGACTCTCTCCACACTGTGTTCAGAAGAACCAGCAGAAGCCCAGAGAGGCCCTGGCCCCTTCTGAGCACCCCAAGCGGGGAGGCAGGTGAGGCCCAGGGGCTGGCGGGGTGGCTCTCACCAGCGCAGCATCTGGTGCAGGTTCCGCGTGGGAATGGGGAAGGCCAGGCCGGTAGGAAGGATGGTGGTAACAGAGGAGAACTTCCGCTCAGGGGAGGTTTGCATCAGGGAGACCAACATCTCCACAGTTCTTTCGCTGAGGGTCAGCATCGTGCAGGCCTCATCCAGAGAGCGCGGGCACACGGGCTCCTCCTGCTGGTGGGCAGGGGGTGCAAGGTGGTCAGCAGGTTCCCCATGGAGCCGGTGCTGAGGGTTTGGAGCTCAGAACTGCGGGAAACCAGCTCCTGGGGGCGGAAACAGGAGCTCCCACATGTGCGAGGAATCGGGCTGAGGACTGCCCTTCTGACCAGTGAAGTTTGCTGTTGTCAGTTGGGGGCATTCACAGGCCAGAGGACAAGCACGGCCCTGAGGATCTGAGCAGGTCCCTCCTCATTAGCAGAGAAGCTCCCGCAGCTACTCTCGGGACCTGCTTTCTCTTCAGTTTCTTCTGCCCCCATGAGGGGGCCGGGGATTCCCGTTGGGGGGCTTCAGAGCTGTGGCAGTTCCTCCCTAGTTCTCCCCCCATCCTCTGGGCCCTCCTGTGAGGTCCCCCTTTGCCCAGTGGCCAGTGTATTCTAGTGTTTCCCCTAGTGGAGAGAGCTGGCATGTGCCACCGAATCTCCCCTCCAGGAGTCCCTGGGCCAGCCCACAGACTCTGTCCCTGGCCACTAGGAGGCGGGGCCTCTCCTGCCTTGGGCCTGTGCTGGGGAAGCCTCAGACCCAGACTGCAGCAAGCAGCCACAGGAGGGCCCTGCTCTGCTGCTGAGATGCTCAGGAGCTGATGCCAGCTGAGGTCTCCCTGCTCTGTGGGCTGAGTCCTGTCCCCATGTGTCCTGAGGGAGTGTAGGGACGCAGCCAACACAGCTCCTTTCTCTGGGCCTCCTTCCCCAGGGATGCATCCAAGGAATGGCAGTTTCAGGGAAACGGACACCACAGTCCTCTGCTCATTCTCTCTCTAACCCCCAACCTGAACTGCTTCCTGCCTGGAGAGTCAGCCAGACAGGGGACCTGTCTGAGCCCCGTGTCCCTGGGCCATGAGGACAAGGTCACACAGCAGCAGTGCAGACACACAGTGTGACTGAGGGGAATGTGGGCGTGGCCCTCTGGGTCAGCTCCATGTTCTGAAGTGGGTGGGGATGGACTTTCAGTGACCCTGTGCCAGAGGAGCATTGGGGATTGGATCACTCTGAGATGGGCCGTGGACACCCCGAGGGGTCACCATGGAAGTGTCACAGGTGTCTTGGGTTGGGGCCTGGGCTCTGCACCCACCTCCCCATCTCAGACCCCGAGTGTGGGAACCCATGTCACCTGCTCACCTGTGCCAGGCACTGGCTATTACTGCAGACATGTGGTCCTGGGCTCCTGTCCTGGCAGGTAGAACAGCTGCTTCCCACCAGGGGCTCCACTGGGATGTCCCGAGCTGAGCTCTGCAACACAGAGTCCGTCACGCCCAGGAGGGACCTGACACGGGGGCCCCCTTGAAGAATCTGTTTGGTCCAACAGTTAAATATCATCTCTCACCACAGAGACTGCACACAGCGAAAGGAAGAAGAATGACCAGTGCTGGCACAGATGCAGGGAGAAAGGGGCTGTCATTCATTGTGGTGGGAAGACCGACTGGCAAAGCCCTTTTGGGAAACAATATGGCCATTCTGCCCTGCCCCCCACCTCAAATTAGTTTCCTTAGGACCCAGTAATGCCACTTCTGTGAATATACCACAGACTAAATAGGCACAGAGCTGAAAAATCGCCTGCACTTCTATGTTCACTGCAGCACTATTCACAGTAGCCTGAATCTGGTAACAGCCTGAGTGTCGAGAACAGAGAACTGAATAAGGAAATTATGGTACATCTACACTATGGAATACTACACAGCCACCAGAATAAACATCATGAAATTCAATTAGTATGACACTAGTTCCCAAGGATATTGGAAACAGGGCCAGGAGGGCTGGTCCACAAACTTTTGGGAGAGACAGGGAAGGAAGTTAGGATAGAGAAGGGCCACTATGATAAAGGTAGTTAATCATGAATGAAAACTGTGTGCTGAATGTAGGTAACAGAACAAACATGATAACCTCGATAACCTCTCAGTACCTGTATTGCAGTCCAGAATGCTCAAAAGGAGAGAGAGAGAAGAGAGAGGAGAGAGAAAAATAGAGAAAGAAATAGAGAGAGAGGGGGCTGGAGTGATAGCACAGCGGGTAGGGCGTTTGCCTTGCACGCGGCCGACCCGGGTTCGATTCCCAGCATCCCATATGGTCCCCTGAGCACCGCCAGGGGTAATTCCTGAGTGCAGAGCCAGGAGTGACCCTTGTGCATCGCCAGGTGTGACCCAAAAAGCAAAAAAAAAAAAAAGAAATAGAGAGAGAAAGAGAAGAAAATTTCGTGCCATAGAGGTAGGTGTGGAGTGAGGGTGGTGGGAAGGAAACTGGAAATGTTGGTGGTGGGAAATATACACTGGTGAAGGAAAGGATGTTTGAACATGTATGACCGAAAGCCAATCAAGAACAACTTTGAAACTGAGTATCTCATGGAGATTCCATTTTTTAAAAACTGTTTTGTCAAGAGTGTCCATGACACACACCAGCCTTCCCTCACGAGGCAGCAGCTCCTTCCGGTAGGAACACGACTCACTCCCGTCAGACACCCTTGGACCATGACCCACAACTCAAACAATCAAATTTAATTCACACACAGACACACACACACACGCACACACACAGGAACAGGGGTGTGAGTCCACTGAAGTACATCACAACTCTGAACTATTGACCCAGTTGACCCCGATTACCCTTGAGTTCCTCCTCACCTGGGACAGGTGTTGTGGGTAGGGTGGAGCCCTCCTCCACAGTCTGCAGGGACAGCGATCACCCTCACTCTGGCCTCGCCTCAGCCCAGAGCCTCTGATCTTGGGCATACAACATGAAAACATGTCTATTGCTTCTCAGTGCAAGTGAACTAGACGGTCACTTTCTCGAGAATGAGCCCACAGGGGAACCAGGGTTCTATGGCAGTTGGGGATGGTCACCAGGGAAGTGAGGTCATTTTCCAGAGTTCTATGAGCTGATGAATTCCTTCCATCTGACCAAATGCCCTCCCCTGCTATGGCACCCACTGACTGAACCAGGGAGTTGAGAGTTTTCCCCGACTATCTGGAAATAGAATGTGGGTCCTAACTCTGAGGATTTAGTTCAACTGGATTTTCCATGTCTCCCCCGTCCAGGCTGACCAGACCCCTGGGCCCTGGACTCCAAAGTTGCGTCCTCCA
Organism: Sorex araneus; assembly: GCF_027595985.1. NCBI lineage: Eukaryota > Metazoa > Chordata > Mammalia > Eulipotyphla > Soricidae > Sorex > Sorex araneus. The sequence continues at coordinate 12,191,137 of NC_073308.1, forward strand.
TCCCACAGGCCTGGGAATCCTCTCCCCTCTCTGGCTCCCTCCCCTCTGCAGAAGCAAATGTCACTGAGGGTTGGGACAGGATGTCAGGCTCAGGGAGGTAGGGCCTGTGCATGAGACAAGAGCTACTGGTGTCCCCCATAAGCACCAAAACTTGCCCCCCAGTCAGGTCATGACTTCCTCCCTCTCTACAGCTAGAGTGGAAGCAACTGTGTGTCAGAGTGTTCAGGATCCCGGTGTCCTACTCGATTCTCCTCATTCTGCTCTAAAAGCATCGAACTAATTTCCTCAGCAAACTGCCATCCCTGTAAGTGCCCTTCCCCCCAAAAGAAGGCCATGATGCTCAAGGAACTTGGCCCACTCAGTGGCCATGCACAGGGCCTCTGTCTGGGAAACACCTGCAGGGGCTGCATTCCCGGATGAGCTACAGGCACAAGAGTCTCCAGATGCCCACTCAGAGGGTGGGAGCAGAGGTCTGGCTGTCCCCTGTTGGGATATGACTCAGCCATTCCTCCTTCAGGGACACCAACCTCTCCTGCCCTCAAACACCCTCTGTCCCTGCATCTTGCTTGATCAGGAGCTTCTTCTTATGCTGAGACTCACCGAGCCAACAGAGATGGCCCTACAAGGGCGCCTGCTCGGAAGTTGCTGTGCAGTCTTGGGTGAGGGGCAGGTTTCCAGTGGAAGGCAGCGACTCTCCCTTGCTAACTGCATCCAAAATGGGAGCCATGTTCATTGCCATTGTAAGGGTGTCTGTGACAAGACCCATGATCTAGAGGCAAACATTGGCTGGTGCCCAAGTCAATGTGAAGCTGTGGTACATACAGAGTCATACCTGTCAGCTCCTAAAGAAAGGTGACTATCTACCTATCTCTAACACTACCCCTACCCACACTCCTACCCCACCCTTAACCCTATTAATAACCGTCTCCAAACCCTATCTGAAACCTAAACCTAGCCTAAACTTAACCAAACCCTATTCCTCAGCTTAACCCTAATGCCCTAACCCTAACCTAACTCCATCCTCAATTTCAACTCATCCTTAACTCTAACCACAACCACAAACCCTACCCTCGTCCTAACCCTTAACACTAAACACATTTCCAACCCTAACCTAACCAAACTGTAACCCTAACCAAATCCTAACCCACTCTACTCTAACCCAACCTTAACCTTAAACTGAAACCTAACCCTAGCCCTAACCCTATACCTAACTGTAACCCTAACCCTCTTCTTGCCCCTTACCTCTAACCTTATACTAAGCCCTACCCCTACCCTGACCTTGACTATGTCCCTACTAATACTCCTGTGACAACCCTAATCTACCCCAAACTAACCGGAACCCCAACCAATCCTAACCCTACCCCTATTTCTACCCCTTCTTCTAACCTTAACACCCTAAACTATACCAAATCTATCCCTAATCAACCCTAACCCAACCACAACCACAACCCCACTCTAATTCTAACCCTAAACAAACCCTACCCCTAGCTCTAACCCTAACCGTAAACACTAACCTTAACCCTAACCAACTCTAACTTTAACCCTGATCCTGACCCTGACACTGACCCCTACCCCATCCTCCGACCCTACCTCCTGACCCTGACCTCCACCCTGACTCTAATCCTAACCCTAAACCTAAACCCAACCCAGCCCAACTCTAACCCTAACCCTACCCTAATATTAACTCTACCCCTACTCCTACCCCTAGCCCCAACCCTAACTTGAACCTTCTACAACTAACCCTTAGTCTCTTACCCTAACCTCACCCTCACCCTCACTCTTACCCCCACCTTCAGGACCCTAATGGAACAATACCAATCCTAACCCCAACCCCTAATCCTAACCCTAGTTCTAACCTGAATCCGTAACCCGAACTCTAAACCTAACCACCCATTCACCTCCCCGAAACTTACTGTTCAGAAACTGTGCACCAAGTGGTCACCTGTCATCAACCCATATCTATCGGATGCCATTGAGGCAGACTTACCTGGCAGCGCATGATATGCCAAATGCACATGGAACTGTATGTGGTAGGCATCAATACTGACAAGCAACTGCACGGCTTGAGGAAACACTGGCATGCTCTCTTTAGAAGGACGGCACTGTAGAAGAAGATTATGAGCAATGTGACAAGCAAAACGATTGCAGTGTGGGGAAGAACCCTCACACTGAAGAAAATATGTCCCATAGTCCAGGGTAGGAATCATCCTCCATGCTGCGTAGGAAGGATGCTGGTTAATGTGATGATATCCATGCTTTGTCAGCCTCTGTGACACTAAGTGGCATGTTTTTGTTGTTGTTGAGGAAAGACATAAGCATGAATCAGTAGTTCAGAGATTTCAAGGGAAGCAAGTGATCTTAAAGAAAAAGAGGATGACACTGTGATATTCGAAATCAACCTACCAAGTCATAAACAACTTGTTATGGCATGAGAACGAGGCAGGAGAGAATGTCTGTAGAGGGAAATGCTTCCGTTAGCCATGAAAAAAGAGCCAAGTGGGCCTCTCTGGCTCCTGATCAAGCTGCTGCTTAACAGCCATGATCCCAGAGACTCAGAAACAGATCTCGGAACCCAGTGGCTTTTGGCAGAAAAGTGTCCAGACTCCGCATTAGGTTACCAGCCCCTGGTATTTCAGAATTTCAGAATTCCAACATCGCACAGCTACGCGACATCATAAGCTATTCCTATTCAGCAATAGAAAACCAATTGTCAGTGTTGCCTTTTCAGCAGACCTGAGTGCCGGGGTAAAATCCCAAATAATAATGGTGGGCCTGCTGTCAAAATATTGAATGTGATCAAAGTAGAGAGAGAGAGTAATGAGGAAATCATCTGCCACACAGTAAGGGGAGGGTGTGGGATGTGGGGCATACTGGAGTTTTTGGTGGTGGAAAATGTCCACTAGTGAAGGGATGGGTGTTTCATTATTGTATGACCAAACCTTAAAACCAAAAGCTTTGTAACTACTCTCACAGTGATTCAATAATCACTGTACCACTGTCATCCCATTGTTCATCAATTTACTCAAGCAGGCACCAGTAATGTCTGCATTCTGAGACTTATTGTTACTGATTTTGGCATATAGAATACACCACGGCTAGCTTGCCAGGCTCTGCCATGAGGTTGGGATACTCTCGGTAGCTTGCCAGGCTCTCTGAGAGAGACAAAGGAATCGAACCTGTGTCAGCCCCATGCAAGGCAAACGCCCTACCTGCTGTGCTATCACTCCAGCCCAATTCAATTAACAAATTTATAAAAAATAAATATATCGATTAAGAAAAAAGAGCCAAGTAGTATTTCATGACAACAAAACATAAAATAAGACTCATTCAGTGCTTCAGACAAATGCAGCAAATGAGCAGAGAAGTAAATTTCAGATACTGCTTCAATAGAAATGAAAAGGTACGCAGAACCGTGATCACATGAATTTGAGGTACTCTGAATAACCTCTCATGAGCAGGCAACCAAAAGACTATCTTTTCTTGAATGTTCCTGGGGTCATAGACAGGAATACTCAAGCAGGGTTTATTCCTACCTCTATGTTGTGACAAATCCTGGCAGTGTCGAGGATAAATCCTTCCATATAGAAGGCCACGTGTTAAATTCCAGCTGGCCAAGTGGGAGGAAGTGCTCTACATGCTGCATTAGCACTCCCGGTCCCAAAGGAGGGAATATAAATCAAAAGTTGTAGAATACTGTTAATAGCAATGTGCGCCACCATGAGTATGAATGGGGACAAGTAGTATTAGTGCCACAGTGTTACAGGATAATTTTGCATGTGTGTGAGAGAATGACAGAGAGGGACAGTAGGTCAGGAAGCAAGAAGAAACTATGTGTGTGATGTCCAATCAAGCCATCAAAAGGACACAGCAAACAAACGTGCCAAGGGCTCAGAGCAAACAACCTAATGCATATTGGAAAAAGTAGAGATGTGAGAACGAGTATTGACCTGTTCTTGTGTTCAGCCTGTGAGAGAGTGATTTCAAAAGTGCATCTTATTACATTGTGAGGAATGAACTTTTGAAAGCATCTGTGTTCACCTGAATCCATGTACTCAGCCCATGAGGATGTTAGCCCCATAGCCCAATGATTTTTCTCTTATTTCTGTCTCTTTCCTTAATCCTGAGGTAATGACTGCTTCCTTCAAAGCCTGTTCGCCCGTGCAGGTGCCTAGCAACTGCACTGTTACAGGGACCGGAACAGTAAGAACTGGCTGACATCAACTCCAAACAAAAAAACCTCAATAAACTAGGAGTACCCAGAACTGAGGCAGTGGATCCCTGCTGAAGCAGAGTAAGCAAAACCCCAAGGGTGAGTGTGTTCTTGAGATTTGGCAATCAGGGTAAGAATGGGGCAAAAAGAGCTTCTAAACATGGGGAGAATATTCAACTCCTACAAGCACTGATGCATATAATGCATATACCAGGATTAAAAATGAAAAGGAAGACTTTCTGAAATTATTTCAGGCTTTGGGCAGCATGATCCCTGGCCACCCTCCAAGGAACTTTACATTCCAAACAATGGAAGAAGATGATCTGAGAACTTGTTTGATCTTAGAACTGATCTTAGAACTAACAGAGGCTCAAAGAAAAGGGGCATCCTACCTGATTCTGAGTGGTCCCTTTATTACTTGGTCCTATCAGCTTTAGAATCTTAAAATTAGAAGGGCACACTTTCCTCTCAGATCAGGCATGAGACAAGGATGTCCACTCTCACCACTCCTCTTCAATATAGTACTGGAAGTACTTGCGATAGCTATTAGACAAGAAAAAGAGATTAAGGGCATCCAGATAGGAAAGGAAGAAATCAAACTCTCACTATTTGCAGACGATATGATACTATATCTAGAGAAGCCTAAAGCCTCTACTAAGAAACTCTTAGAAACAATAGATTTATACAGTAAAGTTGCAGGCTACAAAATCAATACCCAAAAATCCATGGCCTTCATATATGCAAACAATGAGGCAGAAGAAAGGGTCATGAAAAAAGCAATCCCATTCACAATCGTGCCCCAGAAAATCAAGTACCTCAGAATCAGCTTAACCAAGGAAGTAAAAGACCTCTACAAAGAAAACTACAAAACGCTACTCCATGAAATCAAAGAAGACATGAGGAAATGGAAACATATACCCTGCTCATGGATAGGGAGAACCAATGTTGTCAAAATGGCAATACTCCCCAAAGCATTATATAGATTCAACGCGATCCGTATAAGGATACCCATGACATTCTTCAAAGAAATGGATCAAGCAATCTTAAAATTCATATGGAACAAAAAACGTCCAAGGATAGCTAAAACAATTCTTGGGAAAAAGATGATGGGAGGCATCACCCTCCCCAACCTCAAACTTTACTACAAAGCAGTAACAATTAAAACAGCATGGTACTGGAACAGAGGCAGAGCCGTAGACCAATGGAACAGGGTGGAATATCCCTACACACAACCCCAAATGTATGATCATCTAATCTTCGATAAGGGAGCAAGAGATGTGAAGTGGAGCAAGGAAAGTCTCTTTAACAAATCGTGCTGGCACAACTGGACAACCACATGCAAAAAAATGGGCTTAGACCTTGACCTGACACCATGCACAAAAGTCAGATCAAAATGGATTAAAGACCTCAACATTAGACCACAAACCATAAGGTACATTGAAGACAAGGTCGGCAAAACCCTCCATGATATTGAAGATAAAGTTATCTTCAAAGGTGACACGGAACTAAGCAATCTAGTAAAAACAGAGATCAACAAATGGGACTACATTAAACTAAAAAGCTTCTGCACCGCAAAAGATACAGTGACCAGAATACAAAGACTATCCACAGAATGGAAAAGGATATTTACACGATACCCATCAGATAAGGGGTTAATATCAATGGTATATAAAGCACTGGTTGAACTCTACAAGAAGAAAACATCCAACCCCATCAAAAAATGGGGCGAAGAAATGAACAGAAACTTTACCAAGGAAGAGATACGAATGGCCAAAAGGCACATGAAAAAGTGCTCTACAAGACTAATCATCAGAGAGATGCAGATCAAAACAACCGTGAGATGCCACCTCACACCACAGAGACTAGCACACATCCAAAAGAACAAAAGCAACCGCTGTTGTACAGGATGTGGGGAGAAAGGGACCCTTCTACACTGCTGGTGGGAATGCCGACTGGTTCGGCCCTTCTGGAAAACAATATGGACGATTCTCAAAAAATTAGATATGGAGCTCCCATTTGACCCAGAAAGACCACTTCTGGGAATATATCCCAGAGAATCAAAAAAGTATAACCAAAATGACATCTGCACATGTATGTTCATCGCAGCACTGTTTACAATAGCCAGAATCTGGAAAAAACCCGAATGCCCTAGAACGGATGACTGGTTGAAGAAACTCTGGTACATCTATACAATGGAATTCTATGCAGCTGTTAGAAAAAATGAGGTCATGACGTTTGCATATAAGTGGATCAACATGGAAAGTATCATGCTAAGTGAAATGAGTCAGAAAGAGAGAGACAGACATAGAAAGATTGCACTCATCTGCGGAATATAGAATAATAGACTATAAGACTAAGGCCCAAGAATAGTAGAATTAAGTACCAGGAGATTGTTTCCATGGCTTGGAGGCTGGCCTCTCATTCTGGGTAACTCAGGGAAGGGACCACCAAGTAAAATGTGGTCGGAGGTCATGTGGGGGAAGGGTGATGCAGGCTGAATACAGACTAGAGACTGAACACAATGGCCACTCAACACCTTTATTGCAAACCACAACACCTAATCAGAGAGAGAGAACAAAAGGGAATACCCTGCCATAGTGGCAGGGTGGGGTGGGGGGAGACCGGACTGGGGAGGGGGGAGGGATGTTGGGTTTACTGGTGGTGGAGAATGGGCACTGGTGAAGGGATGGGTTATCGAACTTTGTATGGGGGAAACATGAGCACAAAGATGTATGGATCTGTAACTGTACCCTCACGATGACTCTCTAATTAAAAATAAACTAATTAAAAAAAACAGGCTTGTATGCAGTAAGAAGCTGACTCTCTTTATATTACAGGACTTCGTGGCTTAGCTGCAACAGAATGCGATGATTCCTCAGATTTGGAACAATTGCCTTGTACCTGTCTCTCCCATGCCAAAGTTTGGCAGTGGGGATATGAGCCTTGTATAGCCCCGTGGCAATTATAAATGCAAAAGCTAATCCCAAGATCAATATCTCTATGGATCAATTGACAAGAACTGACATTTGGGTAGATAGAGAACTACAATCTGCTTACGGCAGTAAGGTTAGTTCCCAAGTTAGTAGCTGTCCTCTAAAAGCTTGGGGGAAAAATCCACTCCAAGATTCACAGTTCAGGGGCTGGAATGATAGCACAGAGGTAGGGCGTTTGACTTGGGCGTTCGATTCTGACCATCCCATATGGTCCACAGAGCACCGCCAGATGTGATTTCTGAGTGCAGAGCCAGGAGTCAGCCCTGAGTATCGCCAGGTGTGACCCAAAAAGGCAAAAAAAAAAAATAGATTCACAGTTCATCCCTTTGTTAATGTTAAACAAGGGACTGAGTAACCTATGTGGATGTCAACGATCATTTGACTAAGATTGTTCCCATTTCATGGAGCTCAATATATACTGCTGCATATGTTGTCCTTTGACAAGGCTAAAATAGATTGCTATTGGGCTTTAGGACTGGTAAAACAAAAGGAAAATTCAATGATTATATTAAAGCTTGCAGTAACGTAGAGCTGATATGATGCTGTGCCTAGCAGAAATGCATGCAGCTAAAGCACAGGGCTATTATTTATTGAGCATGGTAATATAATCTTAAATGTGAGTAGTAAAATGAAGTTTACCATCAAAGTATCTGCAGTAGGTTTTTTATTTTGTTTTGTTCTGTTGTTTATTTATTTATTGAATCACCATGAGATACCGTCACAAAGCTTTTGTGTTTGAATTTTGGTCATACAATGATGAAATACCCATCCCTCTACCATTACACATTTTCCACCACCAAATCCCCAGTTTTCTCTTCTTGCCCCAGCCCAATGCTTTCCCTACCTGTGTGGTGACAATTTCTCTCTCTACTTTGATTACATTGAATATTTAGACACCAGTCTCCCATTATTATTTGGAATTTTCCCAACACCATTCAAACCTGACAAAAAAGCAATGCTAGACAATTTGTTTTGTATTGCTTATTATGAATAGCATATAGTGTCATGCAGCTTCTCTCCTGGAATTCTATACTTTTAATATGTAGGTTTTAGAGAGATCTCTGCAGTGAGCTGCTCAGTTCCGAGGTTTGTTTGTGTCTCTGGATCATGGTCCTTTAGGATCTTAATAAGTAGCCGGGGGCATTTCATGGGTGTCACCTAAGAGTCCCATCGGCGGCGGGAAGGAGAGGGACCAGCTCCTCCCCTGTCCCATGAGGTCTGGTGTTTGCCGCTACTGCTCTCACATACCTGGGCTTTTCATTGAGTTCTGGAAGATGGCAGCCACTGGATTTCGGAGGGGGCAGGCAGAGGGACAGCACTTGCTCCCATCTGGAGTAGCCCGGTGAAAGTGGCCTACTGCAAATTCTGGAAGCATCTCTGCAGCTAGCTGATCAGTTCCAAGATTCCTTTGTGCGTCTCTAGTATCTGCATAGTTAGAAAATTATAGGACCAGTATGTAACAGCAGACTGCACCATTCAGATAGATAGTTTTCTAAGTAAACATAGAATTCAGAGAGGCAATGAATGCTACAAAAGGATTACAAGTCTCAACCATAATCTCAGAAGAGCAACTTGACCATCAGACAATTTCAAAGTAAGTCAATGAATGACAAATATTGGTAACAGTGACTCTTTCGTTTCATTTCTTTGTGACACACCAGGCAGCACTCAGGGACTACTCCTGGCTCAGGGCTCAGGAACCACTATAGCATGGCTTAGGGGACCCTATGGAGAGCCAGGGATCAAGCTTATTATGGGCTTGTGAAAGGAAAGTGTCTTAGCTGCTATAACCTTGATCCAGGCCCTGATGGAAGCACACTTCAAGAATATGAAATGATGCACAGTTCTTCAAAAACTAGAAATTGAATTTCCATATGCCCCTGCAATACCACTTCTGGGAATATATCCTGAGGATGCAAAAAAGCACAATAGAAATGACCTCTGTACCTATATATTCATTGCAGCACTGATTACCATAGCCAAAATCTGGAAACAACCCGAGCGCTCTAAAACAGATGATTGGTTAATGAAACTTTGGTACATCTACACAATGGAATACCATGCAGCTGTTAGGAGAGATGAAGTCATGAAATTTGCTTGTAAATGGATAGACATGGACAGTATCATGCTAAGTGAAATGAGTGAGAAAGAGAGGGATAGACATAGAAGGACTAACTCATGTGCAGTATAGAATAACATCACATGAGACTGACACCCAAGGACAGTAGATACAAGGGCCAGGAGGATTGCCCCCTAACTGGAAGCCTGCTTCATAAACGGAGGGGAAAATACAGATGAAATAGAGAGGGGATCACTAAGAAAATAATGGCTGAAAGACTCAGTCGGGATGGGAGATGTGTGCCGAAAGTAGATAATGGACCAAACATGATGACCTCTCAGTGTCTGTGTTGCAAGCCATAATGCCCAAAAGTAGAGAGAGAGTATGGGGAATATTGTCTGCCATGGACACAGGCGGAGGGTGGGATGGGGGGGGTATACATGGGATATCGGTGGTGGGGAATGTGCACTGGTGGAGGGATGGGAGTTCGATCATTGTGAGATTGTAACCCAACCATGAAAGCTTTGAACTATCTCACAGTGATTTAATAACATTTTAAAAACAAAGAATATGAAATAAAATTAATATTTCCCTGTGCTCTGTAGAAACACTTGGCCGGCAAAGAGAACAGAAGGATGTGGCCGAGATGTGATCCTGGGGGCCGCACGTGTGTGGCCTCTCCGCAGCGGCACAAGCTTGACTCCAGAGGCCAGCTAAACTACTTTTGGTATGGGCAGTTCCTTGCAGATTGTCTCCAGACTGAGAACTGAGCCTCGACTCCTTGCCTGCCCAGGAGGGGAAAGGTATTTCTCTCTCTCGCCTTTTTCCTTCCCGGGAGTGACTGGCGTGGCGACCACCATATTATGAGGACCGAATATGAGAGTTACAAGCTTGCAGTGATCCCATATCTGGAAGAAATTTCCCTGGACTTAGTTGCTAAAATACAGAAGTCCAATACCGCATGGCTGCTATTGCGGCTGCACGATCTCATATCTCTTCACAACAGGTGTGACTCTAGTGGGGAACTCCTAACAATAATAGTGAGGTTTTTGTTGAAATATTGAATGTAACCAAAGTAAAGAGAAAGTAAAGTGAAATTTATTAGTTCGGGGGGGGGATGGAAGGTGTACTGAGTTTTTGGTGGTTTTTTTTTGGTGGTGGAATATGCACACTGGTGAAGGGATGGTTGTTTCAGCATTGTATAACTGAGACTTAAACCTGATAGCATTGTAATTTTCCACATGGTGATTCAATAAAATAAAAAATAAATAAAAAAGAGAACAGAAGGATGCATAAAGCAACAGGTGTGCAAAGGAATGAAAACGGCCAAGAGTAACATCAGGTCATGCTCATTCAAGTGAGGCGTGTGACACTAAGTGAGAATAAAAACACATTCTAAAAACACAAGAATGGTTCCGTGGCTTATCATTCCAAGCAAGTGAAGTGAGTGTAGCACCTGACCAGTTAGTAGATCCAAAGAAATCTGCAGGGAATGATTAAAGATGCGCATACCTTTCTAGAGCAGGAACCCCAAAGACCCATTGCTGAATACCAATGTACATTCACACTTCCTACTAACCACAAACAGCACTTACTCCCCTCCCCACTCCACCCCCTAAACGGCCATCCTGAACCACAACTAAGGGGTCCTTGAACAATACATACGCTCTGGATCTAGTAGATTACATATGTTCCACCATATAAAAACTGAGAGTTCATTCATGAGTTACCCATTGTAAAAACTGAAAAGTCAGAACACAGTTGAATGCAACAAAACCTTTTCCACTAATTGTGAATAAATGTGCATGTGACATGATACACTTCTGAATACCAATGTACATACACACTTCCTCCTAAGTACAAAGAGCACATACTTCCCTCCCCAGACCCCTGTGTGTGAGTAACTCACCTCTGCACAGCACCTCCCTCTCAGGCACCACCATCTCAGCGGGAAGCGAACAGTGTTGTCGCAGGAGTAGGAGCAGTCTCGGGGTTCTCTGTTGGATCACAGTGAGCACCAAGCCAGGCATGCTTGTCAGGGTTCTGGAGGTTGACAGGAAAACCTAGATAAGAGGCATGTAATGCTTGCCAAAACCCCACGCACATGGTCAGAGACATGACACAAGTTAAAGTGCTCAAGGGTTGACTGTAAGTGGTCACTGGCACGATGTCCAGCACAGTCCATTTCAATGGATTTCCCCTTTAGATCTTTCTGTGGGTGGTGTTCACCCAGTGCTCTCAGATCTGTATGCTCCTACTACTTCATCAATCGCTGTGCAGAGGCAAAGAGCTGTGTGAGGACACCATACCCTCCATCTGACGATGAGCACTAGTCATTACTTAATATAGTGGGAAGCAATATGTAAATCTACAATTCCCTAGGCTGTCACACAGGGCCTCAGACATGTTAAGTTTATAGCCTTTCCACTGCACGTGAACAATTGTGAATTCTTAGCTCACTCACACTACAAAATGAATGCAGTATTAGAAGTAGTGTTCCACTGAACACTTCATGATCTTTTAGAACTGCTCCCTTCAGACAGTCCCTAAGACAGGGCAGTCATGATCTTCTTATAGTAACACTCTATTATAGTAACTACCCTAAGTGTGTAGTGCACCCTGTGTGTATAGCTACCCTAAGTGTATAGGGTATAGTAACTACCCTAAGTGTAGCAGTAGCAAGGCAGGGGTCCTACCTCTAATTAGAGCTCAGATGTTCTGATCTGGTGCTCATCAGGTGCCCATCCATCACTCCAAAGAGAACCTAATGACAGAAAGAGTCAGGATGGCACATTTCTGGTGAACACAAGGGTGCCCGGCACTGAAAGCATCTGAACACTGCTAGGCATCACTGGCCTGCACACAAATGGGAACAGATGTTTCACACATATAGAAATCTATATTCAGTCCTTGCAGCTCAGTGCCCTACCCACACAAACGGATGAATCCTGCTGTCTCCAAGCATCACAGGACCTGAGGAGCATTTGAGCCACTGTCCCAACTGAGCACCACCACACCGTTCAACCATTCACACAAACATCACGTGCAGCAGCCACCATGTCCCCAAAGATCACTGAAAAAAAACCAGAAAACCAAAGACATTAAAAAAACTCTGACAGTGATAACAATTGGGACTATTAGACAAATCTCACCTGCATGCTTTGCGTATCACCACCAAATACGAAGAAGGAAAAATGGAAGTTGTGAATGTTAAGACCTGGACAAGAAGCAAACCAACCACAGCATGACATCTGCCTGGTGCAGGCATCAGAATTTGATTCACTCACAGGACGAATCAAACCTCACCTCATTGAACAGGTGGGTATGCCCCATACCAGCTGGCCTAAAGAGCATGACATGAAGCACCAAGCCCAGTCACTGAACTCCTCAGGCACTTGAATAATTAGAAATGACCAGCAAGTCCTGTGATCACCAGGTGGGAGACCACCCATCAAAAAGAACTTTCAAAACGTCATTTGGGTGCCACCCCCAGCAATGCTCAGGAATCCAACAAACACCATATGGTTCCGGGATGAGAAGCACGAGGATCATTCTGGGAAATGATTTCTCAGAGCCCAAAACCAAAGGCAGAAACCGAGCACACAATGGGGTGCCCGAGAGCATTTTCAAGAGAAGCAGGGGGTCTCTCGCTCCCTCCCTCCCGCCCACATCTCCAAATCGCTCTCAGAAAATCCACTTTGCCTCAGAGAGGGGAAAAGCACAGCGTCTGTCGGGCCCCAACGGGTCCATCTGTGGGCCCAGCTGAGCACTGTGCGGGGAGGGCCAGCGCTCCTGGGGGCGTCACTGCAGGCTAAGCAGTCAGGAGAGGTGGTGAACAGGACTCAAAGCCCAGGGCCTGCGAGCATGCAGAGGCTTTAGGCGCCCTGGGCGGGACCCCGGCCTGTGGTGGCTGAGGGGACGCACTGCTAGATCTGGAGCCCTCCAGAGAAAATAGGGACCAAACCACACTAGGAGGTCGGCCTAGGACAGCAGCCCCTCAATCACAGCCGCCCCACCCCCACCCCCAGATACAGCTCTGTGAGGGGGTTCCGGCAGGAAGGAGCCCCCTCCCCTGAAAAGCATGAAAGTGCCCCAGAAGCAGGCCACAGCCTGAGGCCCTGCTGGAAAGGAGGCCACACACCAGGCCTTACACAGGTGAGGCCACAGCCCCAGCGTTACAGAGGGGTGGCCACACCCCCAGGGGACAGGGAAGAAAAGCCAAATCCCCCTGAGACAGAGAAGTGTGGCCACACCTCTAGTCTTTACACAGGCGAGGCCACACCCTCAGGTATCACACAAGTTAGGACACCCTCCCAGTTGTCACACAGTCCAGCCTATCCCCTCAGCAGTCACACAGGGGAGGCCACACCCCCAGGCAACTGGAATGGGAGGCTACAGCCCTCAGTCCTCAAGAGTACAGGTAAGTGGAAGAGAGCAGCTTCTCCATACAAATTGTCTGAATGGGGAAAAAAGAAAAAGAAGAGGCCATAGAGACAGTACAGAGGGTAGGGCTATTGCCTCATACAGGGACGACCCAGGTTCAAACTCCAGTACACCAAGCACCACCAGGATGGATCCCTGAGTACTGAGTCAGGCATCAGCCCTGAGCACAGCCGGGTGTGAAAAAAAGTTTGCTATTTCTTCATTTCCCTGACACTGCATACTGTCCCCCACCAGGGGGAAAAAGGAGCAAGACCTAGTGATCTGCTGGAAGCAGGAAAGATTGACAAAGCATGCCTTCCTTGTGTATAAGGAAGTGTGCGTCCATGTGAGCCTAGTAGGCAGATTGACCGGGACCTTGACAAAGAATCTTGGCCACGGGAGTATGATGCCACAAACAGGTCAACCTATAGCTGCAGGGCGAGAGCATCAGCAGCCTGACGGTGCCTTCAGGCTTCCTGACACCTCAAAATTGCTGCTGTGCTTTGGGCAGACCCCAGCACACTGGGACCAAGTTTCCCAAGAAATTAAACAGCCAAAAGTTAGGTATGTGAGAGCCATGCCCACAAACCACGTCTGGCTCCGCTAGACAAGCTCATTTATTGACCATATTTCAGAGACCCATAGATAAATCTCAAAAGAGATCAAAAGCCAGAGACACAGCACTGAGTCCCGGAAGACACCACAGAACTGGAGATCACTCCAGGCCCCAGACTGAGCCACTTTCACCGGTGCACGCCAGATGGAGCAGGTGCCGTCTCTCACTTACTCCAGTGGAATCCTGGCGACTAAGAGCTTCCACAAGCAAGGCCCAGTATTTGGGTTCCAGGACAAAATCTCCATGCCACAAGACAGCAGAGGTGCAGCTGTTAGAAAAGATGAAATCATGAAATTTGCAGGATCAACACGGAGAGTATCCTGCTAAGTGAAATGAGTCAGAAAGAGAGGAACAGATATAGAAGGACTGCACTCATTTGTGGAATATAAAGTCACAGAATGGGAGATAACACCCAAGGATAGTAGAGATTAGGGCCAGGAGGATCACTCCACAGCTTGGAAGCCTATCTTATGTGCTGGGGGAAAAGGCAGGTGGGATGGAGAAGAGACCACTAAGAAAATGATGGTTGGAGAAATCGCTCAGGCTGGTAGATGCGTGCTGAAAGTAGACTATGGACCAAACACAATAGCCGCTTATTGACTATATTGGAAACCATGACACCCAAAAGGAGAGAGAAAGAGGGAATGTGTCTGCCACAGAGGCAAGGGTAGGAAAGGGTGAGGGTGGTGGAGGGACACTGGGAACATTAGAGGTGGAGAATGGGCACTGGTGGAGGGACGGGTATTCCAACATTGATTGAAGCGTAATCATGAATGCTTGTATGTTTGTAACTGTACAGTTACAAAAGAAAAGGAACCGAAGAGATAGTACAGTGGGTGGGCACATTCCTTGCATGCAGCCAAGCCGAGTTCAACCCTCAGTACCCCACAGGGTTCCTGAGCCCACCAGGGGCGACCCGTGAATGAAGTGCAGTAAGCCCTGGGCTTCTGAGGATGTGCCCCTCCCCAAATTAATGAAAATAAATCTGCCCAACAGCGAGGAATCCTCACAGCACTTCGGGGATCTGGGTTTTTGTGCAACAGAAGACAGCACCATCAAAGCTACATGACCGCAGAACAGGGAGATAGCTCCGCGAGCCTGACACTGCATGTTCCCAGAGCAATGCCTGGGGTGACCACTCACCCACCCCCCACCTCCCTAACACCCCCACACACTCCACACACCCACACCCACACAGAACCACACCCCATACAGAGCCAGTTGTGAGTAATCCCTGAGAAATGCTCTGTGTGACCCCCAACCAAAATAAATAAATCCAACAAAGTGAAACAAAACTGAAAGACTGCAGTGACTGACATTAGGGACTTCGTGTTAGTAAGGGCTCTACATTGAACAGGCATAGTGAACAGGATATCCGGGTCTATCTTTAATCTAGCTGAGACCATCACTGGCATAAGTCCTAGAAGGCATGCAAAAGCAGAAGAATAAGCAACAGTCCAAGCCCATAAAAGGCAAAACACCCAACTGCAGAGGGCGAAGGGAAAGGAAGTCAGGTAGAGTTACCTGAGTTTTAGGGCCAGGGTAACAAGGAAGGAATAAGCCAATCAGGCAAAAACACCACCCTGAGTACTGGGAGGGAGCCAGTCCAAGGAAGGCAGGTGCAAACCCGAGAGAGGGCATAAAAGGGGATGCTTACAGCAAGGCAGTGTTGCCCTCTGTGCAGGGGACCCTGGTCGACCTGTCACATATGCTTGGCTCACAATTTTTATTCTGTCTTGTTCCTCGGATCACGGACCCTAACAAAAACCAACAACAAAGAAAGCTCCATGAGACAGGTGGAGGGTAGTGGATGGTTCACAATGTTTTGCAGGCAGGGAAATCAGCTCCGGATTCTGGAACATCTAACGAAGCAGGTTCCTGGCTGACAGGGCAGACTTGGAATACCAAGTCAGAGCAGAGATATGAGTATAGAAACAATTCTTTAGATGTTCTGCTAAATTCTGAACCCGGAAGACAGAAGGGATTAGTTAAAGGATGGAGGTACTAAGCTGTGATGTTGTGGCAAGGATGTGTATGAGGCTGGGGAGAATCAAACCCAAAGGAAGAAGAGTCCAAATTCAGAGGAATGAGGAAAGGAGGGGAGGGAGAAGGAGAGAAAGGGGAGGGAGGGATAAAAGGGAGGGAGAGAGAGAACGGGAGAGATAGGAGGCAGGTGGGATATGGAGGAGGATGACGGGGAATGAAGGGAATGGAGGGAATGGAAGGAGAGGGAGAGGGAGGGGATGGAGGAGACTGTGACAGGAGGGGGCGGGTGGTACAAAGCCCTAAACACTGGTCTTTATCTTTTTAAATAAGTTATTTATCTTATTGAATCACCATATGGAAAGTTACAAAGCTTTCAGGCTTATGTGTCAGTTATACAATGCTGAGGTGGGAACAATGCACCCAGTATCTCCACCTATTGCCACTCCTGGAAGCCCAGTCAGACGTGCAGCAGGACTAGTGCTCCCTGGGCAGCACGAGTCCTATGGGCTGAATGACAAGAAATCAATCGTTTCTGTTTGCAGCTCCCACAGCCCCTCTCTGAGTCTCTAAGTCCCTTCTTCAGCACCTCAGCTCCATTCAGCCAAGTGTCTCAGCACCACACCCATGTGCATGGCAGCTCTGCCGGCCCCTGTGAGGCCAAGACACACCCTGGATATAGGGCACAGGGGAGGAAGGGATCTGGAAGGCTGCTTGGAGGAGGGTAATGCTGTGAGTCCTGAAGACAAGTAGGTGGTCACAAGGTCTGTGTACTCCAGGAAGACTGAGCATCTGGGACCACAGTTTACTTTAAAATTAGAAGGAGGAGTGGTCAGAGTGGTCATTCGAAGGCCAAGGTGATCGTCTTGTTCACAGCCGACCCATTCAATCCCTGTTACCCCAGATGATCCCCGGAACCAGGAGTGATCCTGTAGTGCAAAGCCTGGGGGAAGCCCTGATCACAGCCAGGTGTGTCCTAAAAAACAGAATGAATGAGATCAGAAGGCAAAAAGGATGGTAACTATTATTGAATCATGGATCAGATTGGCCTACACTCGTCATTATACCAGTATGGTGAAAACCGAATGTGAGGGCTGGAGAGATAGGACAGCAAGTCGGATGCTTGCCTTGCACTCGATTGAGCCCTGGCTCCACCGGTGATCCCTTATGTCCTGCCATGAGCACAGAGCACCAAATAGCCAGATGCTCGGTGTGTGCCATCCGGAGCAGGGCCTCTCTGTGGGGCAGCCCCGCATCCACAGCACAGACAAGATGACTCAGGGATGCCAGCAGCACAAGGCAGAGGGGCAGAAGGAGTCCGCACAGTCGCCAGGCACCTTGGCCCAAACCGCACACCGCGCAGTATAACCTCTCACCCTCATGCACACAGGCCTGCAAAGGGACAGCAGTGGGTGGCCCCTGCCTCCCCGCGGAGGCGACCCAGTGCCAGACTTGAGCCAGCCCCACGTGGGGTTTGGGACTGGACCCAAATAGAGGCTCCCCTAATAGCAGTCCCGCACGCACATCCCACCGGGCTCGCTCACAGCAGCCCCTTCCAGCCTCTCCTGCACTTGCCCCTTCGGACTGGGGCAGTGGTTGCTGCCCCCTCCCCCACCCCTTTAGAGCCAGAGCCTGGGCCCTTTAAAGGCGCCAAATGACAGCAGTGGTGGGGGCTGGTGCGTGGGGCCCGGGCCCAGGCCAGGGCCAGGGATGGGCACAGGGCTTGAGACATCCTGGCCGCCCGATGGGGGGCCGAGCCCAGCTGGTGGGGCTCGGAACCCCAGGGCTGCGGCTCTAGGCTGGCAGGTAGGGGGTCAGTAACCGCGCGGCCACCGCGCCCCACCCTCCAAACCCAAGGGCAGCCCTGGCGGGACAGGATGCACGAGACGACAGCTGGGCTGTAGGGCCGCTGGCCACCCTGCCTGCGCTCTCCAGGAGCCGTCCTGCGGCCACGCGCTGGCCCCAGCTCTGGCCACCTTGCACCGAACCTGGCCGCGCTGCCCTGCCCTGCCGCTCAGGAGCGTGCCTGAGGCCACGCACACTGCCCCCTGCCCGGGACCCGCCCGCCCTCGGGCGCTTCCGGACACTGGTCAGCCTTGGGCTTGGCGGGGCGGGCAGCCTGGACAACCACCATGCCAGAGGCCCATACGCGGCGCCTTCCAGCCCGTGGGTGACCGCTGCCCCCGGGGGAGCCCCAAGGACACCCTCTCGGCGCGAGTCTGGAGAGCACCCAGGCCTGGGTCTGGGGGAAGTTTCTGGGACTGGAAAGGGCAGGCGGGAGACAGGTGCCCGGCCTGGGCGCCAGGGAGAGGAGGGGTTCGGGAGGGGACTTTGAGCCTATTTGAACACAGCTTGGGGGTCAGTGCTCAGCTCAAGCTACCCCAGAGAGAGGAGGCGCGGTGGGAGGGCGCTCCCGGTATCCGTGAAAGCGGGTGCTTGGCTGTGTGGGGCTGCGGATGGGGAAGTTGGAGGCTGTGGGTGCTCATGCACCTGCCAGGACAGGTACCACCAGCCTTGCAGCGGCGGCTCCCCGAAGCGCGCCCGTCTGCACTGGTCTTGCGCGTGGCCCTGGGCCCTTCCCTGGTTCTGCTCGGTCTACTCGCAGGGAAAAGTCTGAAGACGTTTATGCCCAGGGAGATTCTGCAGTGCACCCTCCCATCTGCGACTGAGCGGGCTGTCCAATATCTGTCCAGGTGGTGAGCTTGGGGAGAAAAGTGGGAACTTTGGGCTTCTTTCTCCTCTGCAGAGCCTCTGCCTGTGTTTGCTCAACCCTGTTTGTGTGCAACGGGTTCCCTAAAGGGGAATCAAGGGAGATGCTTTGGGTGGGAACGTCCGGTGCCTGGAGGGCCCTCTGCTATGGAAGCAGGGTCACTCTTGCCCATGCGGTCTTGGCAGCTGCAGTTACATAAACCGGGCACAGCCAGGTTTGTGTGTGGGGGGGGCGGGGTGGAGGGGGTGGAAGGTGGGGGACGCTGTCCTTGAACAATGCCTCTCCCAGGGCACTGACCCACCCTGGAGGTGCCAGGACTGGGTGATACTTGCCCTGGGCTGTGACTGTGCTGGCTGACCTGGCTGAGAATGTGGGGTGCTGAAGCCTGGAAGGCTGCCTGTGGGCAAACACAGACCAGGTGGGGCAGGACCTGTGTCCTGTGACCTTTTGGTAGCAAAAGAACTAAGTTGGAAGCTGTATAGGGTGGCCACCCACCCTTGTGTCACTAGCCAAGTGGGACAGAAACAATTGTTGTGGGGGGGAGTGGGCTGTGCCTTCCTCAGAAGCGCTATCTTGCCTCCTGATATCTTCAGCAGCAAGGCTGAAGGATTGATTTTTTAAAAATTGATTTGTTTGAGAAGGACAGAGCCCAGGAAGACCCAGCTTCTAGAGCCAAAAGTGTGGCGTGAGAGGAAATAGGGCAGCCACCGTCCAAGGTGGGGACAGTACCCTGTGCTCCTGGCGAGGTAGCCAGCTGGGACTCCATGGACACAACTGTGGGGACAAATGTGAGGTCAGGGGAGGGTTCTGCAGCTTCATCTTACCTTTGTGCATGCCACACACAGCTGACAGTTACACACACACACACACTCACACACACAACACGCACACACACTCGCACACACACCACCTGCCACTCAACCAACCTTCACCAAAACGTCCAGCTCCTGCTCCAGCAGCTGGAGCCAGAAAGGGAGCTTCTGGGACCCAGCTAGGCCTGGGGCTTCTGCGCAGGAGGCAGGAGCCTTGCCTCTCCCACGCTGCTGTTGAGGGGACACTTCCATCGAGAGGCTGCCCCAGGCCAGCACCGAGCCCTAGGTAAGACCAGGCTCAGAGGGAGAGGAGTGGGCCAAGCCCAGAGCTGTCTCGTGTGTGGCTCCCAGGTCCATGCTGAGCATGAGGGGAAGCTCAGACCTGGGCTTAGTTCCACCAGGCCAGCTCCTGAACTGTCCTGAACAGTCCCCTCTCTGGGGCCCCTGCAATGAACCCCCAGAGCTTGCAGACTCACTTCCTCACAAAGACTGTCTCTACCCCTCTCAACCTGGTGCACAGGTATGTGCACACCTCACAGCCACACACACAAACACAGACCAGCTGTGTGCTCATCTCAACCGCCAAACACACAGACTTGCCAGGTATGTGTACACCACACAGTCACACACACACACAGATATAAGTACACCTCACAACAAGCAGACACATACCAGGTATGTGCATGCCTAACAGCAATACACACCACGTATGTGCACACCTGAAAACTGAAAACCACACACACACACACACACACACACACACACACACACACACACACACACAACTCCTCAATCTTTTCACCAGGAATTGCCTCACCAGTCAAGTCTTGGTTTGCCTGTCAATTCCCAAGACATTCTTTTGGGCCACACCTTGGGAGACCCACGGTGGTGGCGGGAACTGAGGCGGGGCTTGCAAGGCAGCTGGCCCACCTGCTGTGCTGCTGCTCCAGCCCCTCCCCATACCCTCTTCCTGGCCTGCTAGGTCCAAATGCACCTGGGTTCTTGAAACGCTTCTCCCGGCCTGTTGGCGTAATGCCAGCGGTGGCCACTAGAGGGCAGTGGAGAAGCCGTGCGGGAGAAGGAGGCGCCTTCCCAGGGGTCCTGGCCGCGGGGGGCTGCTGCGGGCCTGAGCTCTCTCCGCAGGGTCGCCGGGGACTGCTCCGCTGAGCCGTCTCGGGTCTGGGGCTTTCCCAGGAGCCCAGGGGGAGTCGGGTGGTGCTCAGGAGACTCGGCGGTGTCTCCTGGCGGTACCTGGTGAGCGCAGAGAGGCGCGTCCTGCGGGGTCTGCAGGACTCGGCAGCAGCGGCCCGGCCTGGCGGGGCCCAGGGGTCCAGGGCCACATGCGGCGCTTCGGCCCGAGCCTTTCTGGGCATGGACACCGGGCCCGCTGTGCGCCACCTCCCGCCCCGCGCCTCGGCCCGCGACCCGTGGGTCACCAACAGTCGAAGTTCCGAAGGCGCGACCAGGGCTCGGTCACATCAGATCAGGGACGCGAAGGTGCCCGGGTTCCTGGCGACCCCCAGGAGCTGCGTCCTTCTCTCCTGGAAAGGGCAGAGCCGGGAGAAGGGCTCAGTGCTCGGGCACATACAGGCAAGCCCACCCCACCCGCCCCCAGCCCGGAGGCTCAGCCCCCCAGGCCACAGCTGCATCCCCCCAGCAGGAGGCCACAGCTTGGCCTGGGGGTCTTCCTTGGGGCCCTCCAGCTGGTTCTTCTCTGTAGCCGTTTCTACCTGCTGTGTCTGTCCTATTCCTGGTCCTTTATGTGTGTGATTTGTTTATTCCTTTTTTCTGCTTCACATCTACTTTTTTAAAACTATTTTTAAAATACGGGTCATTCTTTTTTTGCTTTTTTGCGTCAGACCCGGTGTTGCTCAGGGGTTAGTCCTGGCTCATGCAGTCGGGAATTACTCATGGCAGTGCTCGGAGGACCATATGGGATCCTGGGAGTCGAACCTGGTTGGCTGCATGCACAGCCTTACTCTTTGTGCTATGGCTCCAGCCCCAATAGGGGTCACTCTTAAGACACTCAGGAGGGGTATCTTTATTAAGATATCTGGGTCCCCCTTATGCCCCCTTCGGGTCAGGGTGCTCAGTGGCCAGGCCTGGCATTGGGGGCCACCAAGGCTACATCCTGTGCTGCTAAGGCCCAAGCACAGAACACAGGTGCTATGGATGCTATGCATTCGCTCTAAGATGAATGCTCTAAGATGAATGATCCTGGTTTTATTGAAGAATTTCATTTATATGTATCATTTATAAACATAGCACATGTGTTGAGTGTTTGCCTTGCATGCAGCCGACCTTCTTTTTATTCCTTCATCCCTCTCAGAGAGCCCGGCAAACAACCAAGAGTATCTTGCCCAAACGGCAGAGCCTAGCAAGCTACCTGTGGCCTATATGATTTGCCAAAAACACTAACAGGAAGTCTCACAGTGGAGACGTTACTGGTGCCCACTCGAGCAAATTGATGAGCAATGGGATGACAGTGACAGTGACATATTTACATAAACACACACACTGACCGTTAGAGAGTGAAACTATCCATTGATAACTACACACAAAAACAGGATTCTAAATTCTTAATATCAAGCAAAGTGTTTTTATTCCATGGGTCAAAGAGAGAAATTTTATTTTAAAAGGTATATATTCTGAGGCTGGGGCCATGCACAGTGGTTAGGGCACTTGCCTTCCACGCAGCCGACCCAGGTTTCATTCCCAGCATCCCATATGGTCCCCTGAGCAGTGCAAGGAGTAATTCCTGAGTGCAAAGCCAGGAATAAACTCTGTGCATTGCGGGTGTGACCCCAAAAGCAAACACAAACAAAGGGGCTGGAGCGATAGCACAGCGGGTAGGGCATTTGCCTTGCACTCGGCCAACCCGGATTCGGGTTCGATCCCAGCATCCCATATGGTCCCCTGAGCACCACCAGGGATAATTCCTGAGTGCAGAGCCAGGAGTGACCCCTGTGCAGAGCCAGGTGTGACCCAAAAAGCAAAAAAAAAAAACCAAAAACCAAAAACAAACAAAACAATTATAAATTCTACAGAAATATTTTGAAATAAAATTGGAGAGTGAAACTCAAAGTATTAAGTGTTCATATTATTTAAAAACAGATCATTCTAAAATCAGTAATCTAAGTTTCCTCTGCAAGATCTAGAAAAGGGAATAAATAGTACATATTATTTAAGCAGAAAAATATAGATAAGGAAATTTAAGAGCATTATTTTTCTGAAAACAAAAAAATGGAGAAACTGATTAAAATGCTAAAGTGTTTTGAAAGGCCAGTAAAATAAATCTCCAACAAGAATGAAAGAGAAAAGAAGAGAAATGGAAGCCATTATCAATATGTGGAGAAAAAATAATCTACCCAAAAGGATACAAAATAAAATAAGTCACACATGAAGGATCCAAAAATGTTTTTTAGGGGCTGGAGCGATAGCACAGCGGGTAGGGCGTTTGCCTTGCACTCGGCCTACCCCGGTTCGAATCCCAGCATCCCATATGGTCCCCTGAGCACCGCCAGGGGTGATTCCTGAGTGCGTGAGCCAGGAGTGACCCCTGTGCATCGCTGGGTGTAACCCAAAAAGCAAAAAAAAATAAATAAATAAAAAATTTTTTACTGAAATAATATCTATTTTATTTATTTTTGTTTGGGGACTACCTGTGGGACTCAGGGATCTCTTGGGGGTGGTCAGGGGACCCTAGAAGGTCTATGTGAAGAGGAGGGCAAGTTAAGAGTCAAGAACTGAAGGGCAGGTTAAAGGTTAACCGCTGAAGTTGCCCTTTGTAACTACTTGACTGCTTTGAAAAATGTCTTCAGGACCTTCCACTGGGCAGGACTCTGTCACCAAATGGGCCAACAAACTGCCCTAGGAACTATAGGCAAACATTTGCAGGGAAATAGTTAACAGTCAACAAATGTTTAGATATGCAAATCAAGTGACCTATGTGTGATCCCCTTTGATATATAGATGTGATTCCCTTTGATATGTGAGATTTTCATTTGTCAACAAATGTTTAGATATGCAAATTAAGTGACCTATGTGATTCCCTTTGATATGTGAGATTTTCATTTCTCCCCCAAAAGGGTATAAAAACAGCTAGCTTTTTGAGTTTGGGGCCTTCGGTTATGCCACGCTATTGTGGCACAATTGAAGGTCCCAATATAGCTATATTGGCTTAAATAAACCCCATGCATTTGCAGAAAGAGTTGTCTTGGTTTTGTTCTTTGATCTCTCCGAGCCTCCCCCGGGCAGAGATCTGCCGACCCTAACATATGGATTCAACCCTGATTAGCCACTTTCAAGGCAAGCATCCTTCCCACTGCACTAACACTCTGGCACCCAGAAAGAAGATGAACTTTAAAAGAATAAGTATAACTTTTAGAACTGAGAAATATGTTATCTCAAATTTAAAATTAAGGGCCATGTGCAATAGTCCAGCAGGTAGGGCATTTGCCTTTCACGCAGCCAACCCAGATTTGGTCCCTGGCATCCCATATCATCCCCCCAGCACTGCCTGGAGTGATTCCTGAGTGCAGAGCCAGGAGTAACCCCTGAGCATTTCTGGATGTGACCCCCATAAAAAATAAATTATTAAAATTTAAAATAGACTAAGTAGCATAAAGAATCAGCATAAGAACCATCAAACTTAAAAGCAATGTGTCTGAGGCTGGAGTGATAGCAGAGCAGGTAGGGTATTTGCCTTGCACACGGCAACCAGGCTTCAATTCCCAGCATCCCATGTGGTTCCCTGAGCATTGCCAGGAATAATTCCTGAGTGCAGAGCAAGGAGTGACCCCTGTACATCTCTGGGTGTGACCCAAAAAGCAAAAAACAAACCACCTAAACCAAAACATTGAGTCCTCATTATCAATCAACTTATCTCCTACTTTTTCTTTTCTTTTTTTCAAGGTTTTTCATTACTTCCAAATTAGGCTTCTTGTTTTTTTCATTAAATTGTCTTTAATATTACTTGGATGGTCAGTTTACTGGTGATAAATTTTTAATTTGTTTTACACTACTTTACCTTTGAGTTCACTGATTTTTTTTTCATTCTGCTGTTGAAGCTTTCTATTCTAAGTTTTAAATTGCAGCAGTTACATTCTTTATTCTCTCTGCTTGGACTTTTCTCAAGCTTATATCAGAGTTCTGATTTTATTGTCATTACCTTCCATAGAAGTCCTCATTTCAGTGAGTATCAGTAAGACAGTTGTTTTGAAGTCTTCTTCAGGTAGCTTTCTGTTGGATAACAATGGCGTGTCCTTGCTGCTCCCCCAGGGAGCTTAGTTTATTGAGTTACTCCCACAAGAGTGCCCCTGAGACATACCCAATTCCATCAAGCACTAATAATCCTATATTGACTAGAAGTATGACAAGTAGATTTACTCTCATTGTTTCAATGGATTACCAGCTGAGGAAAGGAGAAAGCAATTCACCCTAGATGGAATCCTGCCTTTGAGCAGATCTCCTAGTAATCTAGAGTGCTGAACCCTCCGATGAGATTTTGTCCTAGACTAAATCTCCTAGAACTTCCCCTGAAGGGGTGGCTTTACCTCTGTTTGTTGTTATGACAATATTCAACCCCACCTATGTGTACCCCACCCTTCATGATTTCTCTAGAACTATGCTGTAAGGAGTAAGAGGGGACTAGAAAGTCCGGGACTAGGAGGAGGACCAGATGAGGACGATGACTGGAAGGAGAGGACTATGAGACTAAGACGAGACTAGGAAGGAGATAAGAAAGGAGAGGACTTTGAGGTCTATGAGAAGACTAAGATAAGGGAACTATGATGACTGGGACTATGGCCAAAACTATGACTATGATTGTGCCATAAGGGGAGAAATTGGACTACACAGGGAGGGAGAGAGAAATCAACTGTCTACCCATCAGCCTGGAGCCCGGACCCAGTTTCTCCATCCACCGATCCTTCTTCTGTCAGTCTCCATTGTCTGTCCTGGGAAGGCCGCTCTCGGCCACCGATGGCTCTCGTCCCTGTTTGGGCATTCGTTTCTATTTTTGAAACTCGCATCTTTCATAGCTGGGTAACAGCAGGAGTACTTTCCAGTTGCTGTCTCTACCATCAATGTGTGCAAGTCTCTCCATCTCCCCTTATTTCTAGAATTCCACAAAGGCCTAAGCAGGGGCTGGTGATTCTGCTCCAGAGGCCTAGGGGGACGAACCAGCTCTCCCACACGGATGCTCACCTGCCAGCCTTGCTCACCGCTTGCCCTGGGTCCGTCTCGTCCCTCATCGGGACCCTGCTTTTGGGGGTGCTAGGAAGTAAGGGCAGCTGAGGCTTAGGTCCTTAGAGGAAAATATCATGTAGAGTCAAATGACTCCCAGGTTACAAAAGCATAGCATTTGCTAAGTCTTCCTGTGTCCATACAAAAGGACATGGCCCTGAATAAACTATGCAAAGGACTCAAGGAGAAGAGAAAAACAATATTCACAAGTCAACAGAACACAAAGAAAGAAGTTACAAATAAACACAGAAGAATGGGAGTACTGTGATGGGAGTAACCCAATAAACCTAAACTGTCAGAGGCTATGTTATCCTACACTAGACCACCCAGTAAAAAAATTCTAAATTCCCTGCATGATGTCTCCACCTCTACAATGCTGACAATCCTGCAACAGCACACCAGATTGGATGGGATGAAACATAGAATCAACCAATTTCAAAGAACAAAAATGGTATCACGGAAGGCTAAACGTGTAATAACATCTTAGTAATCGTTCAGACAAGGACTTAATGTCCCCATGGTGAGAATCAACAATATTCAATAATTTTCTTCTAAGGAAATCATTTTTTTAATTTTATTTTTTATTGAATCACTGAGATACAGTTACAAAGTTTTCATATTTGATCCACCACCAAACCCCCGCATACTCCCCTCCCACTCCCCCTCTACCTGCGTGGCAGACATTTTTCACTTTACTCTTTCCTTATTTTGATTACATTCAATTTTCAACAGGGATCTCACTATCATTATTTGGAGATTTTCCTCCAGCAGGCAGACATGTTGGATGGCAATAAAAGATTGTATGTTTTCAGTTTTTAGAAAAGGTCGCACGACCACGTTAGCAGCTGTGCAATTCGGAGCTGTCCCAGTCCCGCATCCCAGAGCAGTGTTAGTTGCTGCTCATTGTCGCCGGGGCTCAATCTGGAGAAGGTGTACCGGCTATACCTCCTCTGTCTGGATCCCTGGTGTTGCTGGCCCGCTCTCGGGTCCGGAGCATTCTCCAGCCGCGTTGCTCGCCAGAACGCCTGGCTTCTTCTCTGTAATGAAATCATTTTTGATCATTCTGTTGGCAATTTATTTTAACAAAAAAATGTTTATAAAATAAATGATTGTGGGTCTGCCACAGAGGTAGATTGAGGGGTGGTTGAGAAAATTGGTGGTTGAGACAATGGTGGAGAGAAGGTGACCACGGTCACATAATAAGGATTGGTGTTGGAATACTGAACATGTGGGGGTCCCGTCCTGTCCAGCAGGGAGGACCCTTTGTGGGGCTAAGGAGGGGACGCAGCCGAATGAACAGACGAAGAGCCAGAAGGAGAGTTTATTCTAGGGCAGTTACAGTATTTATACCTCTCTGCTGGAGGAGGTGGTATGGTATGGTGCTTGGGACCCCCAGACAAACAGTCGTAAAATGCAGATCAGGCATGGGCATCAGCTAGTGAGAAACAAATGGCGGTAAGATAAGATCAATAAGATCAGCAGTGGCAACCTTGCTACAGGAATTTAAGTAAGCCTCTGTCTGATCAGAAGACAAGAGCCAAGCTCTGTAAAATGGCTCCCTACATGAACACCTGTAACACACCATCATGAACAACTTTGTAAACCAGTGTTTCAATAATATAGAGCAGGGGAAGCCGTGGCTCCGAATTTGAGCAGGCTTGAGGAGTCACCAGGAATGTGTTGTCACGAGCCTGGCACTGGCTATGGCACCATGATGGAATGCAGCTGGGGTCAACGGTCCTCATTGTCTGGCCTCTTTGATGGCACTAAGTGTGAGCATAGCTGGATACTGTTTGAGATCTTAGATGCCTGGAAAAATCTGAGCCAGCTTCGAACAGGCTTAGGTAGTACCCATGGGCTCAGGGTTGCTGGGACCCAGCATCCACTGGTCGCTTTAATCACACAGACTCAGACGGGGCCGGGACTACACTGCGTCTGGCAATAGAGTGCCCTGGTCTTTGTCAGGGAGCAAAGCCCTGATGCCCATGGACAGACAGGGGAGCACAGCAGGCGATGGACCTTAGTACGCCTGGGCGTTCCAAAGGTGCTTTCAGACTACAAGGGTTGGCTTCTACCAGAGCAGTCAGATATGGATTGTCAGGGGCCAGAGCTGTTTGTCTGCTGGGCTAAGCTCTCCTGATAATAGTCTGGGCTTGAGGGCACCAAGATGGGGCCTGCCAGTAACTCAGACCTCCTGAGACCTTGCGTGTGTAAGCACAAAAAAGGAGAGTAGCGGGCTTTATCTCTCTCCTGCCACCTGCGTTCAGTAGTCTCATGCCGCGTCTCCCACCCCGGCGAGGCCGATGGCGATGAGGAAGTGAAGGAAGGAATGAGAGTCAGGGCTGGTGGGTCTCAGCTGCAGTTTATTCCATTCCCATCTCCGTTCTCCTCTGATTCTCCTCCTGCTTCTTCCTCCCCCATGCTACTTCATTCTCCTTCTCCCTCTGGATCTGGATCTCGATCTGGCTTCTCTGGATCTGGCACTGGAACCCCCAACCCACTCTTATAGCCTAGTTAAATCCCCAAGCATGAAGGTTTGGGGCTTACACATAGGTGTGGTCACAATCAATAGGGGTCAAGTTCTTTCCGTCAAGGGATGCTGCTTCTAGGACAAATTCTCTTTCAGCAGGACACCCGCCCAAGAGCAGAATCCCATGGGTGTGTTTCTCCTCTCCTTGTCCAAACTAACATATAAGAATTCATAATATTAATCATTTTGTATAGACACAGAAAGAGATACATTAAGCTCATAGAATTGCTCTCCTGGGGCCATCTCGATCTCAGACTACAGTGCTCAAGCCAGATTTTTCTTTCCTATCCTTAGTAGGGTCCTAGTCTCTTCGTTGTTTTTGGATCATGACAGCACTTGTCCATGATTGTGCTCTTAAGTTATAGTTAAGAATCGTGGAACTTTTTACACAATACCCATCAGATAAGGGGTTGATATCAATGGTATACAAAGCACTGGTTGAACTCTACAAGAAGAAAACATCCAACCCCATCAGAAAACGGGGGAAAGAAATGAACAGAAACTTTCCCAAGGAAGACATACTAATGGCCAAAAGGCACATGAAAAAGTGCTCTACATCACTAATCATCAGGAAGATGCAGATCAAAACAACCATGAGATACCACCTCACACCACAGAAACTAGCACACATCCAAAAGAACAAAAGCAATCGCTGTTGGAGAGGATTTGGGGAGAAAGGGACCCTTCTACACTGCTAGTGGGAATGCCGACTGGTTCAGCCCTTTTGGAAAACAATATGGACGATTCTCAAAAAATTAGAAATAGAGCTCCCATTTGCAGCACTGTTTACAATAGCCAGAATCTGGAAAAAAAACTGAGTGCCCTAGAACAGATGACTGGTTGAAGAAACTTTGGTACATCTATACAATGGAATACTATGCAGTTGTTAGAAAAAAGGAGGTCATGAATTTTGCATATAAGTGGATCAGCATGGAAAGTATCATGCTAAGTGAAATGAGTCAGAAAAAGAGAGACAGACATAGAAAGGTTGCACTCATCTGGGGAATATAGAATAACAGAGTAGGAGACTAACACCCAAGAATAGTAGAAATAAGTACCAGGAGGTTGACTCCATGGCTTGGAGGCTGGCCTCACATTCTGGGGAGAGGGCAACTCAGAGAGGGGATCACCAAGTATAATGCGGTCAGAGGCCATGAGGGGGAAGGGTGATGCGGGCTGAATGTAGACTAGAGACTGAACACAGTGGCCACTCAACACCTCTATTGCGAACCACAGCACCTAATTAGAGAGAGAGAACAAAAGGGAACACCCTGCCACAGTGGCAGGGTGGGGTGGGGGGAGATGGGATTGGGGAGGGTAGGAGGGATGCTGGGTTTACTGGTGGTGGAGAATGGGCACTGGTGAAGGGATGGGTTCTCAAACTTTGTATGAGGGAAATATAAGCACAAAAATGTATAAACCTGTAACTGTACCCTCACGGTGATTCACTAATTAAAAATAAATAAATTAAATAAAAAAAAAAGAATCGTGGGACTTTGGCCTGGCCCATATCGATGCCAGGGTAGCTCCCATCTTTCCCTGGGTCCTTTCAGTCTCTCATCAGGACTCTGCTTTTGGGGTGCTAGGAACTAAGGGCAACTGAGGCTTAAGTTGAGAAAGCAGACGCCGGGAATGAATAATATTCGAAGCCAATTAAATCCCAAATTACAAGAGCACAATTTGGGCAGTTTGAGTGGCTGCAGAAGCTGAAAGGGAAGATTTTGTCTGTGAGATGCAGAGACACCCAGCCTGCTGTCCTGGGGTCAGGGGACACGGAAATGCTGCTGCTGCATCCTACTGGCCTCGCGCTCCAGGTCCGGAGGCAAGGTCTCGATTCTCCATCCAGCACCACCCTGAACACGGCTACTTCCCCATCACCGCAGCTGCCCTCAGGGTGGAAGACTCGGGGCTTTACTGCTGTGGAACCTCCCAAGCTCCCGGGTGTCTGGTCTCAGATGTTTCCAGCTCCTGGTATCTCAGGGTAAGCTCTGTCCCCATGGAAACAAGGTTTAGAGAGCAAGGTAACCTGGAAATTGTTCCCATGGCCCACTTGCGGCCGAGAGCCGGACCTCCTGCCCAGCTCACTGGGCTCTAAGGTCTGAGCCAGTGCCTGTTCGCAGACCCACAGGCCTTAGGATGAGCAGAAATGTATCAGGGAGACAACAGGAAGAGGAGGGAAGAGAGCGGCATGCTCAAGCAGGTGCTGCAGAGAGCTCGGTGGGCTGCCAGCTGTGAAGCATGCAGGCGACCCAAGTTCTATCCCTGTCCCCATGCGGCCCCTGGGCACTGCTGGGGGTAACTCCTGAGTAGAGCTAGGAGGAGGCTATGGGTATAGCTGGGTTTGAGTCGAACCGGAAACATCGAGGGGAGCAGAAAGGCCTGTGGGCTGAGCACGTGAGACCCGCCCGCTGGGGTCTGGCCGTGTCTCCCTTAGGGCCCCTCCCACAGCGGGTTCCTCCTGCAGGAGAGCACTGGGGAGAGGGTCATGCAGATCACTCTCCGCTCTCACAACGTCCACTCTGCGCAATGGGGGCAGGAAGACGCAGGCTGGACCTTGGCCCCCGTCCCATCACTGACAGGGAGTTTCCCTGTCCCCACGTGCCCTGTGCTCTCACCCTCCCTTTCTTTTCTCACTGCACAGTGCAGGCTGCTGACACTCTTTGTGCCTCAGTGTGTGCCTCTGCAAAATGGGGACAAAGGTTGCAGTTTGTGCCATGTTGTATTCCCGGGACAGCAGAGACATTTGTTTGGGGGCGGTGCACAGCCAGGTTAGCAGCTGACCCGGCCTCTGGTCATGAGAGTAGCCAATAGCCTTTGTCCGGGGCTACTGGCTATGCACCAAACGCAGAACCCTGGCAGGTGTGCTGTGTGGGAGTGACACCAGAGACCCCCGGCTAGAAGCACCAGCTGTGTGAGGCTCCATGCGAGAAGAGGTGGGGACAGGGTGGGGAGGGAGATGGACGCTCAGGGCTGCTGAGCTCCTGACCCTTTCTAGAAGCCTAGGGAGAGGCACGTTCTGAGTCCCCCCACCCTCTCCCATTTCTCAGCCCCGTCACCCAGGACAGCCCAGACATCACCCCTCAGAGCCTGCTGTGGTGTAAGGAAGTCCACCTTGGGGTTCCTCCTCCGACCCAGGAGAGGACTATTCCGAGCCGTGGTCTGCCGCAGTGCTCGTCCAGGGCACTGGCGGCCTGAGAGCAGAAGCAGTTCACACGGGAGCGCAGTGGGCCAGGATGAGGGAGCGTGCTGGCGTCCTCCTTTCCACAGGGACACACGACACTCAGTGCACCTCCGAAATCTCCCGTGAAGGGTGCAGCAATTGTGCACGGAGCTACCTTATTTTATAGCATAATTTGTCACCACATACTCATCTCACCCCAGAAACTATAAAACCAAGCTCCCGGAAGAGAGGGCACAGTCTCTTGCCCCTGCGCCTGGTTGTCTTCACCGGGCCCCTCGGAGGGGATGGGTTGCGTTTCCCTCCCCCACCACCCCGAGCAGAGCCTCGACAGTTGAGGACTTCCGGAACCCAGCCACGGCCATGCGCAGAGCCACTGTCCACACGTTCAAGCGAGCCTCACGCATGGGGGAGCTGTTGGAGGAACCCAGGTGTGCGGGACCAGGGGCCGAGATCTCCAAAGCTACTCGGATCGGGACTGGGTCTCTCCAACCCAGTTTCCCCATTTTCCAGTAGCTAGGCAGTCACACCCAGACACTGCCCCCAGAGCCATGTAATCCCATCAACGGCCAACATCAAGAGACTATAAAACCAAGCTCTGAGAAGCATGCAGCCGCAATGTGGCTGTGAAACATCTAATAGCCTAGTTCTCCCTCTTGGACAACCTGACAAGCTACCGAGAGTCTATGGCCTACTTGGGAGAGCCTGGCAAGCTCCCGTTGGCGTATTTATATCCAAATTACAGCAACAGATATATGCATGCCTCTCGGAGAACCTGGCAAGCTACAGAGTATCCTGCCCGCACAGCAGAGCCTGGCAAGATACCCGTGGCGTATTCGATATGCCAAAAACAGTAACAATAGGTCTCATTCCCCTGACCCTGAAGGAACCTCCAATCATCGGGAAAGATGCGTAAGGAGAGGCTGCTAAGTGTAATAGAGACGTTACTGTGCCCGCTTGAGTAAATCAATGAACAACGGAATGACAGTGATACAGTGATAACAAATCTTACTATTGAAAGTCAGAAGTGCATGATTTTTCAAAAGAATGAATCAACACTTATAATGGTTCCATCCCACATAGTTGCAGAACCACCTTAAAGATTGGTATCTAATCTGTGACTGTGCCCTAAATGCTGACCCTTCCAGGGCCAGCCACCCACTGTGGGGGACAATGGGTTATGGGGAGGAAGTGATGGAGGAGGACCAAGAGGGCCGGGCTGAGTCCCAGAAAACAAGACAAAGGCCTTGGGAAGGGGAGGAGGAGGAGCACACGTCACATCCCCATCCCCAAGCAAGAGAAGGACGCGAGCCTGAGCCAGGGACAAGGGACAGGGCTCAGAGCACCGAGACATCCCAGGGCTGCCTCTGGCCAGCTCAGCAGGACTCTCCCAACAGCTGGGCTGGGGGAGGGACTCCTGGCAGGAGGCTGGGCCGTGCACCCGTGCTCCTCGCCTGGCTGTTGCTCCCTCCACAGAAGCTCCTGCTCCTGCTCTCCATCTCAGTGGCTGCATTTCCATGCGTGGGCACCGCCCTCCTCCTCACCCTGGGCTGCAGGAAAGCCTGGGGCAGCACCAGCCATGGGGACCCTGTGCCCGGCTCAGAACAGACTCCCAGGAATCAGCACCAACAGGCTTACCCCAATTGAAGGTTCAAGGATTATCACCCCCACTCTACCAACAAGAGCACAGAGGTCCTGAGGTGAACTGACCAGGATTCCCCAAGCTCCTGACGTGATGTGGTTGATAAGAGGTATCTCTCAGGGCCAGAGAGATTAGGCAGCGGGTCAGGCGCTTGCCTTGAGCAACTGAACCAGATTCCATCTCTGACATCACATAGGATCCCCTGAGCCCACTAGAAGGGATTGATCCCTTAGTGGGGAGCCAGGAGGAAGCCATGAGCATTTCTGGCCGTGGGCCACAAAGAAAAACTCAAAAATAATTTTTTGTTGTTTTTTTGCTATTTGGGTCACAGCCAGCGATGCTCAGGGGTCACTCCTGACTCTGCACTCAGGGATCACCCTTGGTGGTGCTTTGGGGACCATACGGGATGCTGGGAATCGAATCGAACCCGGGTCGGCCACGTGCAAGGCAAACGCCCTACCTGCTGGGCTATCGCTCCAGCCCCTCAAAATCAAAATAAAACCAAACAAAGAAGGAAAGAGAAATGAATCCTAGGACCACTCAAATGATCTCAAAGCCAAAAACTATATTTCCCTTTTACTTGGCTTTCTTCCATGATTTCCGGTTCACAGATTCCAAATGAGACTTTGAACCTTTGGGATTTCCATAAGGATCAGAGCAACAGAAACCTCTGCTGTTCTCTTTCCTTGTTCTCTGATTATCTCGGCTCTTGGAAACAGTCACACAGCCATCCGAGTGCAGTGACTGCCAGGGTTTCCCTAAGAGCCCTGAGACCACAACCCTACTGGCTGCCAGAGACACCTTGGAAGTAGAGAGTTACAGCTTCCACTTCCGGCCCTACCAGGGCATGGGAGAAGCACAGGAAGTTGAGTCTCTCCTAAGTGGGGGTGAGTTCATAGGTCATGCCTTGTGGCCCCAAAATAAAGTATTTTGAGACTGTTTAGGTTTGGGAGCCAGAATACTTCCAATTTTGGGGGTGTGTGGGGTGGCTCTAGGGGTATGTATCATACCCAGCAGTTCTCAGGGCTTCTTCCTGGCTCTAGGCTCAGGGCTCACTCCTGGCAGAGCTCTGGGGACCATGTGGGGATCAGATCTGGGTCAGCGGCATGCAAAGCAAGTGCCCTTTCTGCTGTACTAAGGTTCTGCCCTGAACCCTTCCACTTCTTTCTCTGCTGAGCCCCAAACTCTGTGAAGACCAGTGCTACTATAACCGCAATCTCACCATCTCTCTCTCTTCATCTGGCTGTCGCTCCCTATGCTTTAGCAGCCTTGGTAGCCATCTGATTGGCTTCCTGAATCCCGGGAGCCAATTCAGTCAATCACACGTGTCCATCAAGGCAGTGTTCAGGGGTCAAGTTAGGGACCTGCAGGTCCAAAGCAACAATCAAAGTCCCAAAGGGATGATGGTTTGGTGGTCCTGGACCTTTTTCTGGGGAGCCTGAGGCTGGCTCTCAGGAGATGGTCTCAGCGTTGATTCCCTGGAGGCTGTGCCAGTGCCTGAGGACTGTGTGTTGTGAGGAGAAGCCTCCACACCTACCCGAGGCTCTGGCTCCAGGAACCTTTTAGCACTCGTGCCTCTCCCCTGAGTTTGCTGGACGGGCAGGCTTAGGGGTTCATACACCCCCAACAATTAGTTCTCTTCAGAGCCTTAAGTTAGCTTCCGAGAAACAATTCAGCTATGTTGCTTAGAATTGGGTTTTCTGAGACCCAAGAGCCAGTACCAGAGTCAAAACTCGTTTTGTTTTGCATATGACTGACCACTGTTTCACCCCTGCACCTTCCATGCCCGTGACTGACCACTGCTTGACCCCGACACGTTTCATGCCCCATGTTCTGCCAGGAGTGACTCCTGAGAATAGTCAGATAAGCCCTGAACACTGCTGAGAGTGGCAACAGAACAATTTTTATTTATTTACTTTATTTTTTTGCTTTTTGAGTCACACCACAAACCAAAAACACCAAAATCCACTGCTCAGGGGTTATTCCTGGCTCTTCATTGAGGAATGACTCCTGCGTGTTCAGGGAACAATATGAGCTGCTGGGAATCGAACTCTGGATGGCCCTGTGAAAGGCAAATGCCCTACCCACTGTGTAATCACTGCAGCCTCCAAAAGAATTTTTAAATTTGATAAAAATAAATAAGTAAAATTGGACATTCTACATACATCTGGAATCTTATGTTTTACCATCTTTTTAGTCAAGACACCTTGTCACGATGGCTTCCACGTAGGGTTCAGGGTACCACAGACTCTGCTCAAAGATTCACAGCTGCACCCATGATGGTTGGATGCTCTGACAGTATCAGGGGTAATACTGGGGTGCAGACATGGGCCAGGCACATAGAAGCCTTAGCCCTGCACTATCTCTCCAGGCACTCTTTAAGAATAAGTGTATCTTAAAGATACACTTGTACCTTTAAGTGCATCTTTACAAGATACACTTGGGCAAGTGTCTCTAAAAGACTTTTCTCCTTAGTGATATTTTTTCTTAAGGACTGCTTTGGCTTCCAAATGGTTTCCTAAGACACTCAGAATATACATATTAGAAATGTTGAAGTCTTGAGCAATGGTTCTAGGCAGACACATAGTATGCTGCAGAGGATTCACGAGGCAACATCTCCTGACGGCCTCTAGCCGTGTTCTGCTGTGGGGCTGTCCCACAGGCCCAGGACACGCTTCATTAGCCATGTCACCTTGTCATCTGTCTGCTGACGAGAGGACCGGAGAGCAGGAGCAGTTCAGAGCTCTACTGAGCCTCAATCAGGTTGATTTATGAATTCAAAACTCCAAAAGTAGAAATGCATTCTAAAATTCATCTCTATGTTTTGGACAAGGCATCGAGGCCAAGCATTTGCCTCGCCTAGTGAATTCCTGGGTTCACTTCTAAACACAAACACACCCTCCCACAATTTATACACACTTTGCTTTCCAAGTGAAGTGAAATATTTGTCTTATTTCACAGTTGACTTTCTTGGAATGCCAGAAAAACAACCTATCCATACACTTTATGCACTGTAAGGATAAGTATTATTTATCTTATTAATATAATAATTATTATAACTATTCTTTCTTATTATCGTTATTTGGAGCATGTGTATATGTATGTGACTATGTACATGGTGTATATATGTGGGTATAAAATGATTTCTCATTGTGTCCTTCCAAATTGTCTCATCAGGCAGATGTGACACATTGGAATATGGAACGGAATTGTCAGCAACCTGAATTTTGTTTTTGTGGGTGTGATGTCAGTGTGCCGCATGCCAGCTGTTGGATGGCCTCTTTACACTACGTTCGCTCCCTAGACATTCTGGCTGCCGGATGCTCCCTTGGGGGGGGCCAGGAAGGTGCTTCCCAACCAGCCCTGCTCTCTTCTCCTTCAGGGTCCCTGTGTCAAAAGGAAATGCAGCCCCTCTCCCGATTTCTGGGACAGGGGAAACTTGGGGAAGGTTCCTCTCTCAACTAGACCATTCTCTTTGCAGGCAAGACTGAATCCCACATTTCTAGTGACCTCTGTGCCCTGGAGGTAAGGCCCCCTGTGCTGAGGAAGAAGCACCCCCCAGCCGTGAGGGAGCCTCAGCTCTCCTGGGTGCCTTTGCTCTTGAGCCCTTTATTCTGCTGACCAGGACTGGTTTGTTTGTTTCTTTGCTTATTGGGTCACACCCTGCAGTGCTCAGGAGTTACTTCTGGCTTTGTACTCGGGGATTGCTCCTGGCAGGACTTGAAGGACCATAGAAGATGCCGGGGATTGACACTGTTCGGCCACATGCAAGGCAAGCACCCTGCCTTCTGTACTATCAGTCTGGTTCCTCCTTCTGACCTTGAGGGCCTGCGGTTACTCTTGTTTTCCTGATCTCCTGGGCTCTCTTCTGCCCTGCTGCCCACCCGAACATCCCCACCCAAACCTCACAACCCCTGCTTTGACCTTGGCCATGGAAGGAAGGGAAGTATGGGGGGTCATGAGCCATCTGTGGGTCCTCATATCTGACACTAGATTCTGGATCACCCAGGAAGGGTAGCAGTGAGCTGGTTGGGGTGGGGGACTGAACACGACTAAGCGCCTTGTCTGCAACAACAGTACCCTCTTCACTTAGTGCCTAGCAGGAGGACAGAAACAGGGAGGAGCAGCTCAGCTTCACCCAAAGGGGCTGGGGGCCAGGGAAGCCATTTCTTTCCTGCTTAAAACCTTCACCAGAGGACGATGCTGCAGAGACTGCATCTGACCCACTTGAGGTTATACCAGAAGATAGCCCGCAGATACCGCGAACAAGCGCCAGAGCTTACCCAGCAATGAGAACAGCCCCAGTGCTCAGGGGAATGCACACAGGACAAAGCAGAGCCTTCCTGACAGTGGTGTCCACCTAAGGTTCCTGTGCAGGAAGGAAGTTTCAGAAACCAAGGAGATGAAGGAAGTTTCTGGATAGTATCTGCACATCCACTGCCCTGTGATGATGAGACGGCTGCTACTGGTGTGGGTGCCGAGTGTGTGGGGACGGCCAGGGAGGGACATAGTGTCACTAGGAAATTGCAATACGACACATTCTTTCGATCAATTGTTTTAATACTAAACTAACTCAATGTTACTAACAAATACAATATAGTTGAGATTCTTTAAACATAAGTAGAACTGAAGGATATGTCGTAGTAAGGGTGGACAGTGGCTTCCAGTGAAGCTCCTTCCCGGCGGAGGTGGTGGTAGAACGCCTCAAGCGGGGGCTCCCGATGGAAGGACAGGACGAAGCTGGGGACAGAGAGGCAGCGCTTGGCGACGGAAGCCACAGTAGCATGGTCCCTCCCAGGCTCAGGGGGTCAGAAGGGCCCAGGCTGCAAATCAATCTGGACTGTGGGTGCAGGGACACGACGCAGATGTTCCAGGGACCGGAACCCAGGCCCTCCCCGATCCAGGCCAGTCCCTCCCACCTTTCCTCCTTCGTGATCAGCTCCAGGTCCTGGAACCAGGTGAGAAACTGCTCATGGGGCTGCAGGCGGTAGTTCTCTGCGACCTGCTGGAGCCGAACGATCTCCCGGAAAATCTTAGCTTCCTGGGACATTGCAAAGGAAGGAAGGAAAAGGCCTGAGTGGGCTGCGGCGCTGAGCAGGCCAGGGCTGCCAAAAAGCCGACTAGGAGAATTTCCACAGGGATCCCCCCTTCAATCGGCCCATCAGCATCTCCACTTGTCTGAGATCAGAAAACACCCCTCCACCAGGAAGTTCTCCTTGATAATCTCTGTCCCCCATGCTCATGTATGGGTTTCCATTGTTTCATTCTCCTACTGTGAGTGTCAGGCCAGAGGGACAGAGACAAGGAGGATCCGAGAGAGGGCCAGGGGACAGGGAAGTCCGGTCCCCTCCTCTGTTCCCCTGCAGAGTCGCACTGCTCACCTTTCTTAATTTCTCCTTGTTGATCACCTCCCCCTGGAAGCAAACAGCCAAGTACATGAGAAAGGGCCTCTGGGGGACCCTGTGACAGGCTCTGAGCTCAAAGGACGGGGCTGGGTGTCAGGTACGCCAACCCCTCCACCCTGTGACACACTGGAGTGTCCAGAGAGGACAAGCATCTTGTCCCTAAGGTGGATGCTGAGGTCCCTCTGCCCCACGCCTCTTGCTGAGGGAGAGGTTGGGGATGACCCCGACCTCAGGTGGTTCTGCACCAGGGGCTCTGCTGATCCCTGGGAACTGGGTGACGAGGCCTGAGTGCCCCGTGCTGCTCCTGCCTCAGGTGTCGGGCCCAGCGCCAGCGGAGTTTCCCTCAGGGCTCTGCCCAGGGCTGAGGTGCAGGGGGGTGTCGGCTCCACCACGCCCAGCCCCCAGCTCACTCACCACAAAATCCTCCATTTCTCTCTCCAGACTCTCCAGCTCCTGGAGGATGGGCGCCAGGAAGGGGACCACACCCTGTGCCGAAGGGGCCGTTAGAAAGGGACCCTGCAATGGGGGTCCCCAGGATACCCCCAAGCCTCAGCCTCCCACTGCCAGGCTCTAGGTGAGCAGGAGACCCTCCAGGGCCTCCCGATGTCCTCCTCCTTGCACGGCAGAGAGCCCTCCCGTGGGTCCCAGGGTCCCAGCCCTCTCCCAAGCTCCCCACCCACCCTCCAAGCACCAGCTCTGCCGCCGCCCACTCTGTCCTGGCTCGGGACTGGGTCAGCCTGAGGCAAGGCCGGGGCCCGGACTTCATGCTGAGGGAAGACCCCTGTGGGGGCCACCACTCTGTCCCTGGGTCCCGCACACGCCCCTCACCTGGCACCTCCCGAGGTTCCTCAGGCAGGACACAATGCTGCAGCACTGCTCCTAATGGGGAAGAGCACCCGACCCTGAGCCTCTGTGCCTGCACGCCCAGCCCCCACTCTCCTCCCTCAGGCCCTGACTGAGGAACAGGGACATCAGAGCCTGTAGCCCCCACCCAGAGCAGCAGCTCCAGGTAGATGCCCCCAGGACCTCCTACCCTCACAGTCCCAAACAGGCCTCGACCCAACCCACACACCTGCTGTGCCCATACAGAGAAGACAGGAATGTCACAGAAACCTGTCCAGCACCCGCCCCTCCCCCCTTCCTCCATGCAGGCCTCCAGCCTGCAGACTACCTGTGGGACCTTGCAGCGTCTATGTTTCCGGGCCTGTCTGCACAAAGCCTTCAGCTTCCTCCTGCTCCACCTAGAGAGGGAGCACATTTGTCCTGAGGGAGCCGTCCCTGCATCCCTGGTGCCCCACTCAGCTGCGGGAAGCCAGAGTCCCGCTCCCTGCCCAGCACCTGGCCCCCAGGCTGCTGTCCCCAGGGGTCTCAGCTCACTGAGGGGCTCTGTAGACAGAGCCCCCAGAGCGCAGCGCTGGGGGCACCCACCAGGACACTTGGCCCCAGGTCTGCCGGAGTCGGCTGATGACAGGGTTCTGCAGGACACTGATGATGGCATAGGTGGACGCCCAGTTGCGGAGGCGCTGGCACTCCTGGGAGACAAGAGCAGGGGACAGGGCAGCTGGAGTCTGAGCTCCCTGCAGGACTCGGTGCAAAGCCTCATATGGGGGACCCTGAGAGTCTGGGGTCCACAGGGGACACAGAGATCCCCAAGGAAACCCCGGGAGAGCGTGTGCATGACTCGAGGAAGGAGCAGGTAGGATGATGGGCCCCCACTGGGACGGCCCCAGGACACCATCTCTGCAGGAAACGCCCGCGGTCCTAGGAGCAGGAG
The DNA here is from genome assembly GCF_027595985.1 of Sorex araneus. NCBI lineage: Eukaryota > Metazoa > Chordata > Mammalia > Eulipotyphla > Soricidae > Sorex > Sorex araneus. The sequence goes on from NC_073308.1 coordinate 12,231,717, forward strand.
ACCATCTTCCCTCCTGAGCTTCACAGGAGAACAGGCAGCTCCAACTCCACGGGGACCCCAACATATCCAGGCCCCCAGGACCCAGTGCCCAGAAATCCACAGGGACCCTGACCCAACATACCCAGTTACCAGAAGCCAGTGCCCCCAACTCCATAGGGACCCCCGTCTTCAACATACGGGTCCACCAGGACCCAGTGTCCCCAACTCCATAGGGACTCCGCCCCCACATACCTGGGTCCCCAGGATACAGTGCCCTCAACTCCTCAGGGACCCAGCCACCACATACCTGGACCCCCAGGACCCAGAGACCCCAACTCCACAGGGACCCCCCAGCATACCTGGGCCACCAGGATCCAGTATTCCAGCATCCGTGCCCCCGCGGGCAGGCTCAGTTCCCTGAGGCATGTGGTGAGGACACAGTTGGCCACAGTCATGTACTGGCTCTCGATGGCCCGCACAGTGTGGCACAAAGGTTTGTAGCCCGGCTTGTCCCTCTTAGACCAGAGGGCCCCCCGGCAGTGGTACGGCACCAGCTCCAGGAACAGCTCCTAGGGAGAGGGACGGGCTCAGCCTCGGCCACCCCAGGAGACAAGATAGAGGACAGGGCCCGTCCCAATCGGGCCTGTGGGCTGTGCTGGGCACTGAGGGGCTCTGGACCCCGGAACCCAGACTGATGCGGGGTGCAGGCACAAGGCTCCTCTGCCTGCTTCTGGGGCCCTACCAGGCTCAGGGCCTCCACGGCTCCCCTCTCTGCGCCCCTCAGAGAAACATTCCTCTGTGGCAGGTGCTGGAGTTGGTTCCAGCATCCCCCTGGAAGGGGACGGCCCTGAGGGGCCTCATGAAGGAGTCCAGGCTGCTCAGACCACAGCAGACACTCGGAGCCCCAAAACTAGTCTCCACACCACAAGAACCCCCTCCCACCACTGCTCTCTGTCGAGCTCACGGACACGCACTCCTCCCCGTGCCTCCGCTGCCATCGGCCATCTCGGCCATCCCGGGACAGTGCAGGATCAGGGAGTGGGCACAGAGGGTGTGTATGGGCCAGGAGGGCCGCTGCGTGCAGAGGTGCCCGGGAATGGGAGGTGTGGGCGACGCTGACTCTCACCTTGTCCATGAGTGTCAGCTGCTCAGCCACCAGCCGGGCAGGGAACGTGCTGATGGAGACCTGCTTGTTCCCCGGCTCCTCCAAGGGCCCGCTGCTGGGGCAGGAAGGCTCAGGGCCGTCAGCTGCCTTGCTGGCCCGGCTGGCAGCTGCCCACGAGCTGGCATCATGCGTGTCTCCGGGCCCGGCGTCCTCCAGCACTACCCGTAGTGCTGTGGCCACAGCTGAGGCTTCGAGAGGCTCCGGGTCTGGGGCATCCCGCGGAGGCAGGCCCAGCTCCTCAGGTGGTTCTGGGACAACTGCTGGGGCTGGAGCAACGTTTGAAGAGAGGGGGTCCGCCTCAGGGTCCCGCCAAGCCACAACCAGAAACAGCAGAGCCCTGTCCCCAGACCACGACATGCAGGAGCCCGGCCACCCCAGAGGGCAGGGCCTTTACCCTGAGCCCCGATCAGTGCGGTCAGAAGTTCCTTCCTCAGATGAACTTGGAGGCCACAGTCAGAGAAATGCACCAGAATGCAGCCCAGCATCGATTGCATGGGGACACAGCACAGCCACTCAGCACAGCGCTTAGGGCAGAACGCTGACATGGGACTCAGGGCACTGGGGAGAGTGCAGGGAGCAGAGTCAGGACCCTGGAAGTGCCTCCCCTGCTCCCACAGAAGGTCCCCTGACCTGGAGCCCAGCTGAGCCATCATGTCACTGAGAATATCCAACAGAGAACCTGTGAGTGGTTCTCCCAACCCCCAAGGTTGTGAGGATGACCTTCCCCACCTGGGCCTGTCCTGGGCTGCTGGGAATTCTAGAGCACCTGCTGGGCCCGTCTGCTGCTGAGGCCCAGGGATGCTGAGCAGGAGGGGGTGAGAGGAGGCCAGACGAGGGCAGTGGGACAGGGAGTGTGGGCCACTAAGGGAGACCCCAGCCCAATCAGCTGTTTCCTGAGCCCTTGGGACCCCTCTTCAGCTCTTTGTGATACAGGGACCCTGGCAGGGAGGTTCCCGTGTTGGGGAAATGATGCCTGAGCTCCGGCTCTGCCCACACCCAGAACCCAAAACAGCCCGTGGTGCCCCTCTGAAAGGGGGACCCTGGACCACTCACCGCTTCAGTGCGTCTCCGTAGCTGAGAACCTGCTCCAAGTACGGGAGGAGGCATCCAGACCTAGGGGAAGCAGGACAGTGCCCATGGAGTGCTCTGAACACACGGCACGATCCTGAGGCTCAGACCAGGACTCAGTCCCAGGGAGTCGTTCTACTCTCGCGTGACAATGTTGTGTAGAGAAATGCTGCATGACCAGGTGCTATTTGACGTATGGAAAAACACCCCACCAAACCCTTCTCCTGTCCCGGGGAGCTGGGACACCTGTGTGCCCCCAGATACATCTAATCGCCCACAGCAGCACCAACAGGAAGACCAGGGCATGAGTGGACAGAAATGCTTTGGAGTTCGGAGGGGGATTCCTGTGCATGTACTTTGGGAGTCCCAAGCCACAGGCTCTGAGTGTTGCGGCTGCTGTTCCATGGGCAGGAACAAGAATGAACAGGAAGCTCATGGCCAGGAGACCAGGCAGCAGCCCAGCACTGTCATGACCCATCCCATGTGCTCCTCCAGGACCTTGCGTGATTCTCTCCACACTGTGTTCAGAAGAACCAACAGAAGCCCAGAGAGGCCCTGGCTCCTTCTGAGCACCCCAGGCGGGGAGGCAGGCGAGGCCCAGGAGCTGGCGGGGCGGCTCTCACCAGCACAGCATCTGCTGCAGGATCTGCGTGGGAATGGGGAAGGCCAGGCCGGTAGGAAGGATGGTGGCAACAGAGGAGAACTTCCGCCCTGGGGAAGTTGACATCAGGGAGACCAACATCTCCACAGTTCTTTCGCTGAGGGTCAGCATCGTGCAGGCCTCATCCGGAGATCTCGGACACACAGGCTCCTCCTGCTGGTGGGCAGGGGGTGCAAGGCGGTCAGTGAGTTCCCCAGGGAGCAGGTGCCAAGGGTCCAGAGCTCAGAACTTGGGGAAACCAGCTCTTGGGGGCAGAAACAGGAGCGCCCACATGTGCGAGGAATCGGACTGCCCTTCTGACCAATGAAGTTTGCTGTTGTCACTTGGGGGCATTCACAGGCCAGAGGACACTCACGGCCCAGAGGGTCTCCAGGAACCCACCCCCTGCAGAGGGACAGGAGGGGGCAGCTGGGCAGTTCCCTCCCATCAGGAGAGAACCTCCTGCAGCTGCTCTCAGGACCTGCCTCCTCTTCAGTTTGTTCTGTCCCTGGTAAGGGGCTGGGGAGCCCTGCTGAGGGGCCTCAGAGATGTGGCAGATCCCTTACCAGGTCTCCCCCCTGCTCTCTGGGCCCCTCGTGTGAGGCCCTGTGCCCAGTGGCCAGTGTGTTCCAATACTTCCCTAGTGGAGAGAGCTGGCATGTGCCACCAAATCTCCTCTCCAGGAGGCCCTGGGAGCATCCCACAAACTCTGTCCCTGGCCAGTAGGAGGCGGGGCCTCACCTGCCTTACACCTGTGCTGGGGAAAACTCGGACCCAGACCGCAGCTAGCGGCCACAGGAAAGCCCTTCAGTGCTGCTGAGATGCTCAGGAGCTGATGCCACCTGAGGTCTCCCTGCTGTGTGGGCTGAGTCCTGTCCCCACATGTCCTGAGGGAGTGTAGGGATGCAGCCAACACAGCTCCTTACTCAGGGCCTCCTTCCCCGGGGATGCATGCAAGGAATGGCAGTTTCAGGGAAACGGACACCACAGCCTCTGCTCCTTCTCTCTCTAACCCCCAACCTGAGCTGCTTCCTGCCTTGAGAGTCAGCCAGACAGGGGACCTGTCTGAGCCCCGTGTCCCTGGGCCATGAGGACAAGGTCACACAGCAGCAGTGCAGACACACAGTGTGACTGAGGGGAATGTGGGCGTGGCCCTCTGGGTCAGCTCCTTGTTCTGAAGTGGGTGGGGATGGACTTTCAGTGACCCTGTGCCAGAGGAGGATTGGGGACTGGATCACTCTGAGATGGGCCATGGAAAACCACGTGAGGACATCATGGAAGAGTCACAGGTGTCTTGGGCTGGGGTCTGGGCTCTGCACCCACCTCCCCATCTCAGACCTTGATTGTGGGACCCCTGTCACCTGTGTCGGGCACTGGCTATTTCTGCAGACATGCGGTCCCGGGCTCCTGTCCTGGCAGGTAGAACAGCTGCTTCCCACCAGGGGCTCCACTGGGATGTCCCGAGCTGAACTCTGTAACACAGTGTCTGTCACCCTCGGGAAGGTCCTGACATGGGTGCCCCCTTGAAGAATCTCTTTGGTCCAACAGTGGAATATCATCTCTCACCACAGAGACTGCACACAGCGAAAGGAAGAAGAACCACCAGTGCTGGCACAGATGCAGGGAGAAAGGGGCTCTTATTCACTGTCGGTGGGAAGACCGACTGGCGAAGCCCTTCAGGAAAACAGTATGGCCATTCCGCCCCAACCTCCAAATTAGAAATTGACTTTCCATAGGACCCAGCAATGCCACTTCTGGGAATATACCCCAGACTAAATTAGCACAGAGCTGAAACGTCATCTGCACTTCTATGTTCATTGCAGCACTAATCACAGTAGCCTGAATCTGGAAACAGCCCCAGTGTCAAGAACAGAGAACTGAATAAGGAAATTATGGTACATCTACACAATGGAACACTACACAGCCACCAGGAAAAACGTCATGAAATTCACTTAGTATGACACTCGTTCCCAAGGATATTGGAAACAGGGCCAGGAGGAATGGTCCACAAATTTGGGGAGAGAGAGGAGGGGTAGTTAGGATAGAGAAGGACCACTATGATAAAGGTATTTAATCATGAATAAGAACTAAGTGCTGAAAGTAGGTAATGGAAAAAACATGATAACCTCTCAGTACCTGTACTGCAGTCTATAATGGTCAGAAGGAGAGAGAGAGAGAGAGAGAGAGAGAGAGAGAGAGAGAGAAGAGAGGGGAAAAGAGACAGAGAGAGGAATAGAAAGAAAGAGGAGAAAAGTTTTTGCCATAGATGTAGATGTGGGGTGAGTGTGGTGGGAGGGAAACTGGGAACGTTGCTGGTGGGAAATATACACTGTTGAAGGAACGGATGTTGGAACATGTATGACTGTAACCCAACCAAGAACAACTTTGAGGGGCTAGAGCAATAGCACAGCGGGTAAGGTGTTTGCCTTGCACGCGGCCGACCCGGGTTCGATTCCCAGCATCTCATATGGTCCACTGAGCACCGACAGGAGTATTTTCTGAGTGTATGAGCCAGGAGTAACCCCTGTGCAGAGCCAGGTGTTTCCCAAAAAGAAAAAAAAAAGAACAACTATGAAACTGAGTGTCTCATGGTGATTCCATTTTGTAAAAACTCTGTTTTGTCAAGAAGAGTCCATGACACACACCAGCCTTCCCTCACGAGGCAGCTGCTCCTTCCCATAAGAACATGACTCACTTCGGTCAGACACCCTTGGACCATACCCACAACTCACACAATCAAATTTTATTCACAGACACACACACGAACACACACACACAGGAACAGGGATGTGAGTCCACTGAGGTGCATCACAACTCTGAACTGTTGACCCTGTTGGCCCGGATTACCCTTGAGTTCCTCCTCACCTGGGACAGGTGTTGCGGGTGGGGTGGAGCCCTCCTCCACAGTCTGCAGGGACAGCGATCACCCTCACTCTGGGCTCGCCTCGGTCCAGAGCTTCTGAACACGGGGAGAAAATGGGAAAACATGTCTATTGCTTCTCAATACAAGTGAACTAGACAGTCACTTTCTCGAGAATGAGCTCACAGGGGAACCAGGGTTCTATGGCAGTTGGGGATGGTCACCAGGGAAGTGAGGTCATTTTCCAGAGTTCTATGAGCTCTTGAATTCCTTCCAACTGACCAAATGCCCTCCCCTACTATGGCACCCACTGACTGAACCAAGGAGTTGAGAGCTTTCCCCAACTATCTGGAAATAGAACGTGGGTCCTAACTCTGAGGATTCAGTTGAACTGGATTTTTCATGTCTCCCCTGTCCAGACTCCTGGGCCCTGGACTCAGACTTGTGTCCTCCATCCCACAGGCCTGGGAATCCTCTCCCCTCTCTGGCTCCCTCCCCTCTGCAGAAGCAAATGATACTGAAGGTTGGGACAGGCTGTCAGGCTCAGAGAGTTTGGGCCTGTGAATGAGTCAAGGGCTACTGGTGTCCCCCATAACCCTCAAACTCAGCCCCCTGTCAGGTCATGACTTCTTCCCTCTCTTCAGCTACAGTGGAGGCAACTGTCTGTCAGAGTGTCCAGGACCCCGGTGTCCTACTCATCTCTCCTCATTCTGCTCTAGAAGCATCACACTAATTTCCACAGCAAACTGCCATCCCTGAAAGTGCCCTTCCCTCCAAAAATAGGCCATAATGCCCAAGGAACTTGGCCCACTGAGTGGCCATGCACAGGGCCCTGTGTCTGGGAACCACCTGCAGGGGCTGCATTCCCGGATGGGCTACAGGCACAAGAGTCTCCAGATATCCACCCAGAGGGTGGGAGCCGAGGTCTGGCTGTCCTCTATTGGGATATGACTCAGCCATCCCTCCTTCAGGGACACCTATCTCTCTTGCCCTCAAACACCCTCCGTCCCTGTATCTTGCTTGATCAGGAGCTTCTTCTTAGGTTGAGACTCTCCAAGCCAACAGAGATGGCCCTGCAAGGGCACCTGCTCGGAAGTTGCTGTGCAGTCTTGGGTGAGAGGCAGGTTTCCAGTGGGAGGCAGAGACACTCCCTTGCTAACTGCATCCAAAATGGGAGCCATGTTCGTTGCCATTGTAAGGGTGTCTGTGACAATACCCATGATCTGGAGGCAAACATTGGCTGGTGCCCAAGTCAATGTGAATCTGTGGTACATACAGAGTCATACCTGTCAGCTCCTAAAGAAAGGTGACTATCTACCTATCTCTAACTCTAACCCTACCCACGCTCCTACCCCACCCTTAACCCTATTTATAACCCTCTCTGAACCATACCTGAAACCTATACCTAGACTAACCCTACTTGAATCCTATTCAACTTAACCCTAATGCCCTAACCCTAACCTAACTCCAACCCCAACCTCAACTCACCTCTAACTCTAACCACAACCGCACCCCCTACCCTCGTCCTAACCCCTAACCCTAAACACATTTCTACCCTAACCTAACCAAGTCATAACCCTAAACAAAATACCTCAATAAACTAGGAGTACTCAGAACTGAGGCAGTGGATCCCTGCTGAAGCAGAGTAAGCAAAACTCCACGGGTGAGTGTTGTCTGGAGATTTGTTAATCGGGGTAAGAATGGGGCAAGGGGGCTAGAGATAGAACAGCGGGTAGGGTGTTTGCCTTGCACACGGCTAACCTGGTTTCGATTCCCAGCATCCCATATGGTCCCCGAGCAGTGCTGTGAGAAATTCCTGAGTGCATGAGCCTGGAGTAACCCCTGTGCATGACCATTGGGACCCAAAAACTAAAAAAAAAAAGAAAACTGAGGCAAAGTGCTTCTTAACATGGGGAGTATATTCAACTCCTACAAGCATTGATGCATATAATGGATATATCAGGATTAAAAATGAAAAGGAAGACTTCCTGAAATTATTTCAGGCTTTGGGCAGCATGATCCCTGGCTATCCTCCAAGGAACGTTACATTCCAAACAATGGAAGAAAATGATCTGAGAACTTGTTTGATCTTAGAACTGATCTTAGAACTGAAAGAAGTGCAAAAAAAGGGGGCATCCTACCTGATTCTGGGTGGTCCCTTTGTTACTTGGTCCTAGCTGCTTTCAAATCATTAGAATTGGAAGGGCACAGAAAAAGGATGAAAGGAAAGCAAGGAAAAGAAATTAGAACAGTTCTGAGGAGAAACCATCTGAGGAGGAAGAGGAGGCTAATTGCCCTTTTCTCCTTGTTCCTGTTTAAAAGGTAAAACCTCCACTCCCCCCAAACCTTCACAAGGATTCCTTAGAAAATGGGGAAAAACCTAGTGTGAGAGAAAGGAAAGAGAGTAAGGAATGGCCTTGACCTCCCAGATCACCTGCTCTCTCTCAGCTCCATCAGAAGAACAGAGTAGTGGCAGAAGCCAGCTTGCCAATCTTATCTAGAATTCAGCAAGGAATTTGGCATTCTCACTTAGGAGAGACTATGCATGCATATTTGTACCCTGGATCTTGTCATATTCCTGTCACTGAAAATAAAAAATTCCCATAAGGGGAGGGCAAATACATACACACTTCTTTCCTGTTGAGACTTTCAAAGAATGAAACCACGCTGGTATGCAGTAAGGAACTGACTCTCTTTATGTTACAGGACTTCTTGAATTAGCTACAACTGAATTCGATGATTCTTGCAGATTTGGAGCAATTGCCTTGCACCTGTCTCTCCCGTGCCAAATTTTGGCACTGGGAATATGAGACTTGTGTAGCCCGGGGGAATTATGAATGCAAAAGCTAATCCCAAGATCAATATCTCTGTGGATTAATTAACAAGACCAGACATTTGGGTAGATAGAGAACTACAATCTGCTTACAGCAATAAGGTTAGTTTCCAAGTTAGGAGCTGTCCTCTAAAAGCTTGGGGAAAAAAATCCACTCCAAGATTCACATCACAGTTCAGGAGCTGGAGTGATAGAACAGCTGGTAGGGTGTTTGATTCCCAGCAACCCACATGGTCCCCAGAACACCGCCAGGAGTGATTTCTGAGTGCAGAGCCAGGAGTCAGCCTTGAGTATCTCCAGGCCTGAGTATCATGACCCAAAAGGCAAAAAAAAATATATATTGGTAACAGTGACTGTTTTGTTTCATTTCTTTGTGAAACACCAGGCAGCACTCAGGGATTACTCCTGGCTCAAGACTCAGGAACCACTATTGCATGGCTTAGGGGACCCTATGGAGAGCCAGGGATCAAACTTATTATGGGCTTGTGAAAGGAAAGTGTCTTAGCTGTATAACTTGCTCCAGGCCCTGGTAGAAGTGCACTTAAAGAATATGAAATGAAATTATTATTACAATGGACTCAGGGGAGATACTTGGCAGGCGAAGAGAACAAAAGGATGCATAAAGTAACAGGTGTGCAATGTAATGCAAATGGCTGTGAATAAGGTCAGGTGGTGATCATACAAGTGAGGTATGTGACACAAAGTGGGAATAAAAACACATTATAAAAACATGAACATGGTTCGGTGCAAATGAAGTGAGTGTAGCACCTGACCAGTTAGTAGATCCAAAGAAATCTTCAGGGAATGATTAAAGATGTACATACCTTTCTAGAGTAGGAACCCAAAAGATCCAGTGCTGAATACCAATAAACATGCACACTTCCTATTAACTACAAATAGCACTTACTCCCCTACCCACCCCACCCCACAAAAGGCCATCCTGAACCACGAGTAAGGGGTCCTTGAACAACAAATGAGCTCTGAATTTAGTACATTACATGTGTTCCACCATATAAAAACTGGGACTTCATTCATGAAACATAGAGTTACTCATTGTAAAAACTGAAAAGTAAAAACACAGTTGAATGCAACAAACCTTTTCCACAAATTGTGAATAAATGTGCATAGGACATGACACACTTCTGAATACCAATGTACATACACACTTCCTCCTAAGTACAAACAGCACATACTCCCCTCCCCAGACCCCTGTGTGTGAGTGACTCACCTCTGCACAGCACCTCCCTCTCAGGCACCACCATCTCAGCGGGAAGCGAACAGTGTTGTCGCAGGAGTAGGAGCAGTCTCGGGGTTCTCTGTTGGATCACAGTGAGCACCAAGCCAGGCATGCTTGTCAGGGTTCTGGAGGTTGACAGGAAAACCTAGAAAACAGGCATGTAATGGTTGCCAAAACCCCACGCACATGGTCAGAGACATGACACGAGTTAAAGAGCTCAAGGGTTGGCTGTAAGTGGTCACTGGCATGGTGTCCGGCACAGTCCATTTCAATGAACTTCTCCTTTAGATCTCTCTGTGGATGGTGTTCACCCAGTGCTCTCAGATCTGTATGCTCCCACTACTTCATCAATCGTTGTACAGAGGCAAAGAGCTGTGTGAGGGACTCCACACCCTCCATCTGACGATGAGCACTAGTCATTACTTCATAGAGTGGGAAGCGACCTGTAAAACTACAATTCCCTAGGCTGTCACACAGGGCCTCACATATGTTAAATTTGTAACGTGAACAACTGTGAATTCTTAGCTCACTCACACTACATAATGAATGCAGTATTAGAAGTAGTGTTCCACTGCGTACTTCATGGTCCTTTCGAACTGCTCCCTTGAGACAGTCCCTAAAACAGGGCAGTCATGATCTTCTTATAGTAACATTCCTTACTACCCAAAGTGGAGGAGTAGCAAAACAGGGCTTCTTCCTCTAATTAGAGCTCAGGGGTTCTGACCTGAGGTGAGACCTGCTCATCAGGTGCCCATCCACCACTCCAAAGATAACCTAATGACAGAAAGAGTCAGGATATCACATTTCTGGTGAACATAAGAGAACCCAGCACTGAAAGCATCTGAACACTGCTAGGCATCACTGGCCTGCACTCAAGCGGGAACAGATGTTTCACACATATCGAAATCGATATTCAGTCCCTGCAGTTCAGTGCCCTACCCCCACAGACAGATGAATCCTGCTGTCTCCAAGCATCACAGGACCTGAGGAGCATTCAGGGCACTGTCCCAACCAAGCACTACACTGTCCAACCATTCAGACAAACATCACGTGCAGCAGCCAATTTCACTGGTGCACCCAAGATGGAGCAGGTGCAATCTCCCCACCTACTCCAAATGGAATCCTGCGACCAAGACCTTTCACAAGCAAGGCCCAATATGGTGGTTCCAGAACTAAATCTCCATGCCACATGATGGCATAGGTGCTGGGGTGTCCCTCCCTGCCTCCCCTCCTGCTGTTGGCCTGTCTGTAGCCCACAATGTGCCTCAGGGTGCCACCTTAGTGCACCAATAGCTCTTCTCCAGAGACACAGGACTGAGTTCCAAATGACACCACAGAGCTGGGGATCTCTTCAGGTGGCAGACTGAGCCAGTTTCATTGGATCACCCCAGATGGAGAAGGTGCAGTGTTCCCACCTACTCCAAATGGAATCCTGGTGACCAAGAGCTTCCACAAGCAAGACCCAGGTATGCGGTTCCAGGACTGAATATCCATGCTGCATGGCAGCAGAGGCTGTCCCTCCCTGACTGCTCATTGGCCTGGATGTGACATCCCAAATGTGGCTCCTGGTGCCACCTTAGCGTATAAACAGTCCTAGTACAGAGACATCTATCTGAACCTCCAAATGAATTAATGCCCTACAGCAAGGTCTTTGAATCCAACCATTTACAATCTAGGATTCTAGTGGCCGCAGCACCCAAGGTTTTCAAAATGAGCAATGGACAATAAAGGATGTAGCATCTGCCCCTGACAGGCAGGCTTGAATGGTGGTGGGAAAAGTTGAGCAAAACATAATGCCCAAAAGTAGAGAGAGAGTATTGGGGAAATTGTCTGCCATGGAGGCAGTGTGAGGACTGGTGGTGGAAAGTGTGCACTGGTGGAGAGATGGGTGTTCAATCATTGTACGGCTGAATCTCGAACGTGAAAGCTTTGCAACTGTATCTCAGGGTGATCTAAAAAAGTCATATGGAGTTCATGCTCAATTTAATCAGCTTAGTCAATGGCTGAATAAATAGCAGTACTCCTACATGGAAAAAAAAATCTTGGTTAGAAAGATACTTTGAAGTCTCGGGCCGGGGCCGGGGCCGGCTCGAGCTCCGCTGAGATTCGACCCGGGTGGCCATGCCTTTGCACAGCCGCTTGGCTGCCGAACGAGCAGGATCCAGAGCCAGCTATATGACTTGGGGTTCCAGCGAGTGCTTGCGGCCATGTATCAAGACTGTGAGCTAAGCTTTTGCTCCATGCTGCTCCAGGAAGGGAAGTGATTCAATTTCCAACTTAAATCTCACTGGACTTAATTACTGAAATACAGAAATTGTAAACCACGCGGCCGCGGTAGCCGCGCGGTTTACAATTATATCTCTTCATTCTCATCAGTGGAAAACTAATTATCAAATATTTCCCTGTCAATAGAGCCGTATTCTTGGGGAATAAATTCCAACAAGAATAGTGAGTTCTGTGTTGAAACTCCAACAACAATAGTGAGTTTTGTGTTGAAATATGGAATGTAATCAAGGTAAAGAGAAAAGGAAGTGAAGTTTATCAGTTATGCGGGGGGCTTGTTGGGGGGTGGGGGTTGGATGTATACTGGGGTGTATTTTTTGGTGGTGGTGGAATATGTGCACTGGTGAAAGGACGGGTGTTTGAGCATTGTATAACTGAGACATAAGCCTGAGAACTTTGTAACTTTCCACATGCTCTTTCAATAAAATAAATAAATAAATAAATAAATTTTTAAAAAATTAAAAAAGAAAGATACTTTGATACTTTTTACATGGACATGAAAGAGGCAATTCATGACACCCAGATTATGCACATATGCAAGAGAAGATGAAACTTTTGTCATCAAAAGATGACATAACTTTGTCAATATATGTATAATTTATAAGTTAACTCTTTCCCAAATCAGCCCCTCTTGCAGAGCCCAGCAAGCTACCAAGCACATCCCGCCCACACAGCTGAGCCTGGCAAGCTACCCATGGCGTATTCGATATGCCCAAAACAGTAATGGCAAGTCTCACAATGAAAACATTACCGGTGCCCGCTTGAGCAAATCAATGACCAATGGGATGACAGTGACTTGTGACTTGTGTGTTTCCCAAAACTGTTTAGAGTACTCAGGGCCACTGAATACGGATACAGACTCTAGTGTGTGGATCATTAAATACTGAAAGTTCCCTATGTAAAATGATGACCAAGTTTTCCACTGTTGAATCCATGATAGTTTATGTGCCCACACCAGCACAGTCAGGTGTGACCTTAGTGTCCCCAAACATCACTGGGCTTGAGCAGCATTCAGTTCACGTTCCTAAACAAGCACTAAACTTTCCAACCAGATGGACAAACGTCACTGGGAGTAGCCACCATTTCCCAAGCATTGCCCAGAACACGAATGGGAGAAGGGTAGGGGGAAACTTTGGCCAACGATTGCTGGTGGTGGAATCAAACGGGCCCATTCAGGCTGAAGGTACACAGGAATATTGCCAGCAGCTGCACTCACAAGAGGCTAAAGGCAAAAGCAAGTCAGAGGTCACCTAGGGAGATGTGAATGAAATGGGGCAGGTCGGGAAACTACCAAAGGATACAGCACACCAGAACTCAAATGAAATGGCCCAATTGCTGGGGTGGGAAACACCATATTCAAGAATGAGGGGCCACTGGTCCATGTGTGAACAGAGAGATGGAAGAAACTCTGCCTGAGTGTTTGACACAGCAATAAGCTACCTGATGTGGGGGCAACGAGCCGCAGAGCTCCTTAGTGAAATCTCAGCTACTAAGCAGTGGGTAAACAGACTTCAGAATAAACCTGCTTTGCCATTAGGAAACAACACTAGGAAACGGGTAATAACAGTATATAACAGAAGGCAGAGGAATATTTTAATAATCACATAAAATTAACTGGACATTGAAATGACCGCGACAAAGTAATTTCAATTCACAAACGTAATTTGATAACAGCAATTCTATCATCACATTCATTTCAACGGAACTCATTGAAGGGCCATCACTGATAACAGATAATATTTTTTTGCTTTTCGGGTCACACCCGGCAATGCACAGGTGTTATTACTCCTGGCTCTGCACTCATGAATTACTCCTGGCGGTACTCCTATGGGATGCTTGGAATCAAACCCGGGTTGGCCGCGTGCAAGGCAAACGCCCTACCCACTCTGCTGTCGCTCCAACCCCAACACAGTACTTTTAAGTACGATTAATTGAAAAGAATACTTTGATGTAATCAATTCAGCAGGAAACTGCTAGACATGGTGAAGAAGGAAAGGGTGCAGGGTTTAGTATTCTCTGAAGCAACTGCTGCGTCAAAAACAATGTGGGAAATGCAGTCAGGTTAGAATAAAACACAATGTGACACTCAGGGAGAGGAAACTGTGCCCAAAACACTTGGCATGGGCCCGAGTCACCTGTGAGGATGATCCTGAGCTGGACCTCCACCCACAGCGCCCAGGGCACCTGCTGTGCCACAGGTTCTACCTGAAGGGTCGACTTGCAGCGCTGTCTCCAGGGGGCACTGCCCTTCTTGAAATACCTGCAGGGCTTGAATAATCCAATGCTTCAAGGAAGTCATTTCATAGAAAAGCTCCACCATGGAGAGGGAGTGGGGGCGGGGTGAGCCCACTGGAAGGTTCTCCACAAGAGACTAACTTCTGAGCAGAGTGTTAATTCCTAAAATTCTGGCATGTCCTAGACCCCAGGATTCCGACACAGAGGCCTACGCTGCAGATGCCTGTCACTACCCCACCTCCCCACTCTTGGTGGATACTTAGTGTTCCCCTAATTGGGCTGAGACTTTGTTGCCACAGAGAAAGTGTAGCAGTTTCAACTCAGATGAAACCAACCAGTTCCCAGGTCCCAGCAATTTTCCAACATCAGGAAAAAATAACAGAGACCTGGTTTTAGTGCTGATTGCACACTCATTCCCCAAGAAGAAGCCGCAAGGCCCAGATCCCTCTCTACATCCCTTTTGTTGGAGAAAATAGAGCTTCCAGGACCAGTAGTCAGTGCCCAGAGGTCTATGTGTAGTACTTGAGACAGTTGCTCCCTGTCACTTTCCAATTTCAGACACATTGCCACCTCTGGAAACCACTGATCTGTGGAGAAAACAATATAGGAGATAAAAAAAAAAAGGCTACTATTACACTCCCAGTATGGTATTGGAACAAAAACAGATCCATAGACCAGTGCAATAGGGTTGAGTATCCTTACACATATCATCAAATATGGGATCATCTTATCTTTGATAAGGGAGCAAGAAATGTGAAGTGGAACAAGAAAAGCCTTTTTAACAAATGGTGCTGGCAAAACTGGACAGCCACATGCCAAAAAAAAAAAAATGGCCTCTACCTAACACCATGCACAAAAGTCAGATCAAAGTGGATTAAAGACCTCAACGTCAGACCAGAATCTATCAGGAACGTTGAAGAAAAGATCAGAAAACCCTCTAGGATATTGAAGATAGAGGTATCTTATGGGAAAAAATGCCATTGACAAAGTAAGTGGAAACAGAGATACATAAATGGGACTACCTTGAACTAAGAAGTTTCTGCACCTCAAAAGAAACAGTGGCAGTCTGTTTACAATGAACAGTCTGTTACAGTCTGTTTACAAAGAATACAATGACAGTCTACAGAAGGGGAAAGGATAGTCACCCAATACCCTCCCATAAGGGGCTAATAACTAGAATATACAAGGCACTGGTTGAACTCTACAAGAAGAAAACATCCAATACCATTAGAAAATGGGGCAATGAAATGAACAGAAACTTTCTCAAAGAAGAAAGCCGAATGGCCACAAGACACATGAAAAAATGCTCTTCATCATTGATCATCAGAGAGATGCAGATCAAACCAACAATGAGATATCATCTCATACCATAGAGACTAGCACATGTCCAAAGAACAAAAGTGTTGGCGTGGACGTGGGAAGAAAGGGACTCTCCTTAACTGTTGGTTGGAATGCCAACTGGTCCAGCCTTTTTGGAAAACAATATGGACATTTCTCAAAAAATTAGAAATTGACATCCCATTACACCCAGTAATACCACTTCTGGGAATATATCCTGGAGATGCAAAAAAGTACAGGAGAAATGACATCTGCATTTATATGTTTATTGCAGCACTATTTGCAATAGCCAGTTGCTGGAAAAAACCTGAGTGGCTAAGAATAGATGATTGGATAAGAAACTTTGCTATATCTACACAATGGAATCCTATGCAGCTGTGAGAAAAGATGAAATCATGAAATTTGCAGGTTCAACATGGAGAGTATCCTGCTAAGTGAAATGAGTCAAAAAGAGAAGAACAGACATAGAAGGACTGCACTCATTTGTGGAATATAAAGTCACAGAATGGGAGATAACACCCAAGGATAGTAGAGATTAGGGCCAGGAGGATCACTCCACAGCTTGGAAGCCTATCTTATGTGCTGGGGGAAAAGGCAGGTGGGATGGAGAAGAGACCACTAAGAAAATGATGGTTGGAGAAATCGCTCAGGCTGGTAGATGCGTGCTGAAAGTAGATTATGGACCAAACACAATAGCCGCTTATTGACTATATTGGAAACCATGACACCCAAAAGGAGAGAGAAAGAGGGAATGTGTCTGCCACAGAGGCAAGGGTAGGAAAGGGTGAGGGTGGTGAAGGGACACTGGGAACATTAGAGAATGGGCACTGGTGGAGGGATGATTGATTGAAGCGTAATCATGAATGCTTGTATGTTTGTAACTGTACAGTTACAAAAGAAAAGGAACCGAAGAGATAGTACAGTGAGTGGGCACATTCCTTGCATGCAGCCAAGCCGAGTTCAACCCCCAGTACCCCACAGGGTTCCTGAGCCCACCAGGGGCAACCCCTGAATGAAGTGCAGTAAGCCCTGGGCTCCTGAGGATGTGCCCCTCCCCAAATTAATGAAAATAAATCTGCCCAACCTATTCAAGTCTGAACAGGGAGGCTTCCTCACAGCACTTCAGGGATCAGATTTTTGTGCAAGAGAAGACAGCACCATCAAAGCTACATGACCACAGAACAGGGAGATAGCTCCTCGAGCCGAACACTGCATGTTCCCAGAGCAAAGCCTGGGGTGACCACTCACTCACACCCCCCACCTCCCTAACACCCCCCCCACACTCCACACACCCATACTCACACAGAACCACACCCCATACAGAGCCAGTTGTGAGTAATCCCTGAGAAGTGCTGTGTGTGACCCCCAACCAAAATAAATAAATCCAACAAAGTGAAACAAAACTGAAAGACTGCAGTGACTGACATTAGGGACTTCGTGTTAGTAAGGGCTCTACATTGAACAGGCATAGTGAACAGAATATCCGGGTCTATCTTTAATCTATCTGAGTCCATCACTGGCATAAGTCCTAGAAGGCATGCAAAAGTAGAAGAAGAAGCAACAGTCCAAGGCCATAATAGGCAAAACACCCAACAGCAGAGGGTGAGGAGAAAGGAAGTCAGGTAGAGTTACCTGAGTTTTAGGGGCAGGGTATCAAGGAAGGAATAAGCCAATCAGGCAAAAACACCACCCTGAGTACTGGGAGGGAGCCAGTCCAAGGAAGGCAGGTGCAAACCCGAGAGAGGGCATAAAAGGGGATGCTTACAGCAAGGCAGTGTTGCCCTCTGTGCAGGGGACCCTGGTCGACCTGTCACATATGCTTGGCTCACAATTTTTATTCTGTCTTGTTCCTCGGATCACGGACCCTAACAAAAACCAACAACAAAGAAAGCTCCATGAGACAGGTGGAGGGTAGTGGATGGTTCACAATGTTTTGCAAGCAGGGAAATCAGCTCAGGATTCTGGAACATCTAACGAAGCAGATTCCTGGCTGACAGGGCAGACTTGGAATACCAAGTCAGAGCAGAGATATGAGCATAGAAACAATTCTTTAGATGTTCTGCTAAATTCTGAACCCGGAAGACAGAAGGGATTAGTTAAAGGATGGAGGTACTGTGCTGTGATGTGTTGGAATGGATATGTATGAGGCTGGAGAGAATCAAACCCAAAGGAAGAAGAGTCCAAATTCAGAGGAATGAGGAAAGGAGGGGAGGGAGAAGGAGAGAAAGGGGAGGGAGGGAGAAAAGGGAGGACAGAGAGAACGTGAAAGACAGGAGGCAGGTGGGATATGGATGAGGATGAAGGGGAATGAAGGGAATGGAGGGAATGGAAGGAGAGGGAGAAGGGAATGGAGGAGACTGTGACAGGAGGGGGCGGGTGGTACGAAGCCCTAAGCACTGGTCTTTTTCTTATTAAATAAGTTATTTATTTTATTGAATCACCATGTGGAAAGTTATAAAGCTTTCAGGCTTATGTCTCAGTTATACAATGCTCGAACACCTGCCCCTTCACTAGTGCACATATTCCACCACCAAAAACCCCACTATACCTACCACCGCCCCCAACCCCCACCCCCGCCTACATAGCTGATTAATTTAACTTCACTTTCTCTTTACCTTGATTACATTCCATATTTCAACACAAAACTCACTTTTTGTTGGAATTTCTCCCCCAAAAAAACAGCCCTGCTCTGGGCCAGAGCGATAGCACGGCATGCAGGGCATTTGCCTTGCACGCGGCCTACCTGGGTTCGATCCCCGGCATCCCTTATGGTCCCCCAAGCACTGCCAGGAGCAATTCCTGAGTGCAAAGCCAGGAGTAACCCCTGAGCATCGCTAGGTGTGACCCAAAAAGCAAAAAAAAAAAAAAAACAAAAAAAAACCCAGCCCTGCTCTAAAGGAAGCATTTGATAATGAGTTTTCCATTGCTGAGAATGGAGAGATATGAAGTCAGTTTGGGATTTCTGTATTTTAGCATCTTAGTAACTAAGTCCAGGGAGATTTATGTTAGAAATTGTATCATTTCCCTTCCTGGGGCAACATGGGGCTATGGCTTAGTTCAGAGTCTAGAGACATTTTTGCAAGCAGCTGCTGGTACCAAAAGTAGTCTAGCTGGCCTCCGGATTGTGGTCGATCAGCAGCAGAGCAGCCACACAAATGTGTGGCCACCAGGGTCGCATCTCACTGGAGAGTGTGCCTGTATTGCCCCTGTCCTGAGATCATCCACGCGTCCCGATGTTGCAAATTCATACCTCTTTTTTTTTCCTTCCCACACTTCCAAGTTTGTACCTCCTTTATGGTCCTTATAAACTGCGTAAGCACTGGTCTTACAGTGACTGTGGCTGAGTCTGGGTGTTCCCATGAGCGGGAAGGGGAGGCTGTGCTTGTGGCCTTGGTCTGTTCTTAATGGTTCCTATAAACAGTGTTCAGAGCACTTTGTTGTCCCAGTTCTGTTGGGAGAAGGAGGGAAAATGGTCTGTGTAGAACCTGGCAGGTGTCAGGCGCTGGGTCAGGGAATGGACAGTACTCAATGCCCTGCAGAAGGCCCTGACTGACCCTCCCAACTCTCTACCCTGCAGGTGCAATCCAGGACAGGACTGGGGCAGGAAGAGGGAAATTCACACTCCTGCCTGTCTGGCCAGCAGAGACAGCTGGTCTGGGGGCTGATACTGGAGGGGTCCAGCAGCCTGCAGTCCCCCGCAGTGTGGCAGCCGGGCGCGTGAGACAACTCACTACATCCCCTCCAGAGAAGCTGGAATAGCTGGAAACTGGGCTGCAGGACAGAGGAGGAGGCGGTATCTCAAAGTAGACCAGCCTCAGTGTCTGCCGGAGAAGGAGGGCAGTGTCCAAGAGCAAGAGAATTCCTGCTCCTTAGCCTGAAACTCTGGACCTTTACATGCCCAGAGCTCAGTCACCTGGGAAAGCCATAGGAGGACATCCAGTGGCCCCATCCAGTGGCCCCTCCAGGCCCTCCTAAAGTCTTGCTTTCTTCTGCTTCAGCAGAAATCCTGAAGCGTCCTTAGCTGAGACGTTGGTTCATGATCAAGGAGACGATGTCAGAGGGGCTGTGGGCTGCTGAAGTGAGCAGACCGTGGAACAGAGGGCCAGACCGCACACGCACACTTCCACCCGCCAGCTGGCACCTGTAAAAGCAGGCCAGAGCACACGCCTTCCCTCACGCATACACACTTATCATGGATGGCTCTACGGGGCCAGGGGGTGGCACTGTGCTTTCAGGGTGAGGCTCTGGGTTCACATTGGCCTCAGGGTGCTGCGTGTGAAGTGTGTGTCACAGGACACATCTCTAGGTCTCCTGCTGACAGCCTGACCCTGGAGCAGGGAGGAGGCCCTGGGACTCTCAGTTCAGGTGGGAATGTTGGTTTCCTGGGGGAGTCCGAGTTCTCCAGGGTCAGAGGATTGTGAATCAGGAGAATCCAGAGGGTCTAGAAGGAATCGCATCTGACATGGGCGGGGGCACGGTGGGGAGTGGAATGGCTGCCAAGAATCAGAATGGGCCAGCCCCTCCTGGGCACGGCAAGCAGGAGGCATGACAGAAGTGCCTGTCGGACCCAGGTAGACAACTGAGCTTCTTCCTCTGACTCCCACACAGAGAGGAGCACCGTGAACTCCCCTGTTCGCCCAGGTGAGCCCCACTGTGCCTGGCACCAACGCTGGCTCACTGCCATAGGAGGCATCAGGGAGGGAAACCATGTCACTACCCATTCCAGGGAGCAGGGGCTCAACCTCCTTGAGGCCTGAATGTAGGAGTCAGGGGCAGGCCTCCTTGCTTCGGGAATGGGGACTTCCAGACCCGTGACCCTTGCACCTCCTCTGAGGTGTTTGAGGTTTAGAGCATCCTAAATGCCCCCAGGCAGACTGGCCAGTAGACAGATCAAAGGGTGAAACACATACCTCACATACTGAAGGCCTTAAGTTTGATCCCCAGCACCAAATGCCTACACACACACACACACACACACACACACACACACACACAGATGCACACGCACACCACACACTCCAGCACCTCTAGGGGGACTTAGTGAACCAACATCACCTTATTTAAAACCAAACAAATCCCCTCACTGGGCATAGAAGAAAGAAGAGAAAGGAAGCTGTCCTGACCAGGAAAGTCAGTCAGTTGCTACTGACCAGGAAGTGAGAGTGATGAGGAGCGAGGGGCTGTCTTAGGCTGAGAGTGTGAGCACCTGTGATCTGCTTACGTGGGGAGTGGACGGTATTCAGGGACTGGTAGACCTTGCTCAGGAGTCATTTGTGGGGAGAGAAGATAAAAGAGATAGAGTTCCCTGCTGACACAGTTCTGTCCCCAGCTCCCGCCACCCCCCTCCATAGTACCCCGAGCTAACTAGAGTGATCATGAATGCAGAGCCAACGGTAAACCTGATCTAAGTCTGGGGTGGCCCAAACCCAGCCCCCTCAAAACAGGCAGGGGAGAGATTGCTTTTCATCCTCCCAGGATTCAGCTTCCCATGCAGAAGAGGGAACTGAGCATCAGGACACAAGGGGAAGACCCCATGGCTCCTCCATCAGCCTCCGCACCAGCACAGCACTGGCCCAGGGTCCAGCCACTGGGGGCTGAGGTGGGAACAATGCACCCAGTCTCTCCACCTATTGCCACTGCTCGAAGCCCAGCCAGACGTGCAGCAGGACCAGTGCTCCCTGGGCAGCACGAGTCCTATGGGCTGAGTGACAAGAAATTAATCGTTTCTGTTTGCAGCTCCCACAGCCCCTCTCTGAGTCTCTAAGTCCCTTCTTCAGCTCCTCAGCTCCATTCAGCCAAGTGTCTCAGCACCACACCCATGTGCATGGCAACTCTGCCGGCCCCTGTGAGGCCAAGACACACCCTGGATATAGGGCACAGGGGAGGAAGGGATCTGGAAGGCTGCTTGGAGGAGGGTAATGCTGTGAGTCCTGAAGACAAGTAGGTGGTCACAAGGTCTGTGTCCTCCAGGAAGACTGGGCATCTGGGGCCACAATTTTCTTTAAAATTAGAAGGAGTGGTCAGAGTGGTCATTCGAAGGCCAAGGCCATTGCCTTGCTCACAGCCAACCCATTCAATCCCTGTTACCCCAGAGGATCCCCAGAACCAGGAGTGATCCTGTAGTGCAAAGCCTGGAGGAAGCCCTGATCACAACCAGGTGTGTCCTAAAAAACAGAATGAATGAGATCAGAAGGCAAAAAGGATGGTAACTATTATTGAATCATAGATCAGACTGACCTACACTCGTCATTATACCAGTATGGTGAAAACCTAATGTGAGGGCTGGAGAGATAGGACAACAAGTCGGATGCTTCCCTTGCACGCGATCGAACCCTGGCTCCACCGGTGATCCCTTATGTCCTGCCATGAATGGTCCCTGAGCACAGAGCACCAAATAGCCAGATGCTCGGTGTATGCCATCAGGAGCAGGGCCTCTCTGTGGGGCAGCCCCGCATCCACAGCACAGACAAGATGACTCAGGGATGCCAGCAGCACAAGGCAGAGGGGCAGAAGGAGTCCGCACAGTCGCCAGGCAGCTTGGCCCAAACCTCACACCAGGCAGTATAACCTCTCACCCTCATGCACACAGGCCTGCAAAGGGACAGCGGTGCGTGGCCCCTGCCTCCCCGCGGAGGCGACCTAGTGCCAGACTTGAGCCAGCCCCACATGGGGTCCGGGACTCGACCAAAATAGAGACTCCCCTAATAGCAGTCCCGCACGCACATCCCACCGGGCTCGCTCACAGCAGCCGCTTCCAGCTACTCCTGCGCTTGCCCCTTCGGACTGCGGCAGTGGTTGCTGCCCACCATTGGAGCCAGCGTCTGGGCACTTTAAAGGGGCCAAGTGGCAGCGGTGGTGGGGGCTGGTGCATGGGGCCTGGGCCAGGGCCAGTGGTGAGCGCAGGGCTTGAGACATCCTGGCTGCCCTATGGGGGGCCGCGCCCAGCTGGTGGGGCTCAGGACCCCAGGGCTGCTGCTCTAGGCTGGCGGGTCGGGGGTAGGTAGTCGCGCGGGGATCGCGCCCCACCCTCCAGACCCAAGGGCAGCCCTCTAAGGACAGGATGTGCCGCTGGCCGCCCTGCCTGCCCAGCGGCCCTGCTCAGCCGCTCCCGAGCGCGCCTGAGGCCGCGCAGACCGCCCCCTGCCCAGGACCCGCCCGCCCTCGGGCGCTTCTGGACATTGGCGAGCCTTGGGCTTGGCAGGTGCAGGCAGCCTGGACGACCACCTGGCCCATGCCAGAGGCCCATACGCGGCGCCTTCCAGACCGTGGGTGGCCGCTGCCCCCGGGAGAGCCCCAAGGACGCCCTCTCGGCGTGAGTCTGGAGAGACACCCAGGCCTGCATCTGGGGGAAGTTTCTGGACTGGAAAGATCAGGCGGGAGACAGGTGCCCGGCCTGGGCGCCAGGGAGAGGAGGGGTTCGGGAGGGGACTTTGAGCCTATTTGAACACAGCTTTGGGGTCGCTGCTCCGCTCGGGCTACCCCACAGAGAGGAGGTGCGGTGGGAGGGTGCTCCCGCTATCCGTGAAAGCGGGTGCTTGGCAGCATGGGGCCGTGGATGGGGAAGTTGGAGGCTGTGGGTGCTCATGCAGCTGCCAGAACAGGTACCACCAGCCTTGCAGCGGCGGCTCCCCGAAGCGCGCCCGTCTGCACTGGTCTTGCGCGTGGCCCTGGGCCCTTCCCTGGTTCTGCTTGGTCTCCTCGCAGAGAAAAGTCTGAAGACGTTTATGCCCAGGGAGATTCTGCAGTGCACCCTCCCATCTGCGACTGAGCGGGCTGTCCAATATCTGTCCAGGTGGTGAGATGGGGGAGAAAAGTGGGAACTTTGGGCTTCTTTCTCCTCTGCAGAGCCTCTGCCTGTGTTTGCTCAACCCTGTTTGTGTGAAACGGGTTCCCCAAAGGGGAATCAAGGGAGATGCTTTGGGTGGGAACGTCCGGTGCCTGGAGGGCCCTCTGCTATGGAAGCAGGGTCACTCTTGCCCATGTGGTCTTGGCAGCTGCAATGACTTAAACCGGGCACAGCCAGGTTTGTGTGTGGGGGGGCGGGGTGGAGGGGGTGGAAGGTGGGGGACGCTGTCCATGGACAATGCCTCTCCCGGGGCACTGACCCAGCCTGGGGGTGCCAGGACTGGGTGATACTTGCCCTGGGCTGTGACTGTGCAGGCTGACCTGGCTGAGAATGTGGGGTGCTGAAGCCTGGAAGGCTGCCTGTGGGGGAACACAGACCAGGTGGGGCAGGACCTGTGTCCTGTGACCTTTTGGTAGTGAAAGAACTAAGTTGGTAGCTGGTATAGGGTGGGCACCCACTCTTGCTTCACTGAGGCGGGGCTTGCAAGGCAGCTGGCCCACCTGCTGTGCTGCTGCTCCAGCCCCTCCCCATACCCTCTTCCTGGCCTGCTAGGTCCAAATGCACCTGGGTTCTTGAAACGCTTCTCCCGGCCTGTTGGCGTAATGCCAGCGATGGTCACTAGAGGGCAGTGGAGAAGCCGTGCGGGAGAAGGAGGCGCCTTCCCAGGGGTCCTGGCCGCGGGGGGCTGCTGCGGGCCTGAGCTCTCTCCGCAGGGTCGCCGGGGACTGCTCCGCTGAGCCGTCTCGGGTCTGGGGCTTTCCCAGGAGCCCAGGGGGAGTCGGGTGGTGCTCAGGAGACTCGGCGGTGTCTCCTGGCGGTACCTGGTGAGCGCAGAGAGGCGCGTCCTGCGGGGTCTGCAGGACTCGGCAGCAGCGGCCCGGCCAGGCGGGGCCCAGGGGTCCAGGGCCACACACTGCGGCGCTTCGGCCCAAGCCTTTCTGGGCATGGACACCGGGCCCGCTGTGCGCCACCTCCCGCCCCGAGCCTCGGCCCGTGACCCGCGGGTCACCAACAGTCGAAGTTCCGAAGGCGCGACCAGGGCTCGGTCACATCAGATCAGGGACGCGAAGGTGCCCGGGTTCCTGGCGACCCCCAGGAGCTGCGTCCGTCTCTCCTGGAAAGGGCAGAGCCGGGAGAAGGGCTCAGTGCTCGGGCACATCCCTGCAAGCCCACCCCACCCGCCCCCAGCACGGAGGCTTGACCCCCCAGGCCACAGCTGCATCCCCCCGCAGGCGGCCACAGCTCGGCCTGGGGGTCTTCCTAGGGGCCCTCCAGCTGGTTCTTCTCTGTAGCAGTTTCTACCTGCTGTGTCTGTCCTATTCCTGGTCATTTATGTGTGTGATTTGGTTATTCCTTTTTTCTGCTTCACATCTACTTTTTTGAAACTATTTTTTTAATAGCGTTCATTCTTTTTTTTTTTATAATTTATTTATTTTTAATTAGAGAATCACCGTGAGGGTACAGTTACAGATTTATACACTTTTGTGCTTATACTTCCCTCATACAAAGTTCGGGAACCCATCCCTTCACCAGTGCCCATTCTCCACCACCCGTAAACCCAGCATCCCTCCCACCCTCCCCAATCCCATCTCCCCCCCACCCCACCCTGCCACTATGGCAGGGCATTCCCTTCTGTTCTCTCTCTCTAATTAGCTCTTGTGGTTTGCAATAAAGGTGTTGAGTGGCCGCTGTGCTCAGTCTCTAGCCCTCATTCAGCCTGCAACTCCCTTCCCCCACATGGCCTTCAACTACAATGTAGTTGGTGGTCGCTTCTCTGAGTTGCCCTTTCCCCGGAATGTGAGACCAGCCTCGAAGCCATGGAGTCAACCTCCTGGTACTTATTTCTACAGTTCTTGGGTATTAGTCTCCCACTCTGATATTCTATATACCATAGATGAGTGCAGTCTTTCTATGTCTGTCTCTCTCTTTCTGACTCATTTCACTCAGCATGAAACTTTTCATGCCCATCCATTCTTTTTTTTTTTTCTTTCTGCTTTTTGGGTCAGACCCAGCGTTGCTCAGGGGTTACTCCTGGCTCACGAACTCAGGAATTACTCCTGGTAGTGCTCCGGGGAACATATGGGATGCTGGGAATCGAACCCGGGTTGGCTGCGTTCAAGGCAAACGCCTTACCCTCTGTGCTATTGCTCCAGCCCCAATAGGGGTCATTCTTTTTTTTTTTTTGAAGCGTTTTTCGTTTAATACATCTGAAAAGAATGCTTATACAAAGAATTGAGACATGAGAGAGCATTGTTCAACACTAATTATTCTACAAGAATTAGGATTGGGGAAGGTGGGAAAAATTATCCGACCATTTTTAAAAACTGGAATTTTTGCAACCAAAATGAGCTGATAAAATCCTATTAACACTTATCATAAAGAGTCTTTATAAGTCTCTGTTCCCCATTTTTTTGTTTTGTAATTTTAATTAACCTAGAGCCTCAGTTGGCTGCTCTAGGGTTCTCAGATGCACAACAGAAATAAAGGGATGCCCCTGGCTGGTCCCCACGTTGTTAAGTGTTCTCCCCACCGCACCCCATCCCTAGCTTCTTAATGAAGCAGGTCTCCATCTTCTTAACTTGGAACAGGTTGCATATCATTGCAAGGGTATCTTTCCTCTAGCACCACCCCTGATATTTTCTCTATATACCAGGTCTTCAGCTATTTCTAGGACTACTGTACTATTACACATCTTGTCTATGCTAAGCATATAAGACAATGATTGAGAAGGGAAAAATGCTTTTTAATTATGTACTCAATCCATTCGGTATATTTCAAAAGGTGCAATACTTTTCACTTGTTAGAGAAGTTAGAAATTAACTTCAGGGGAAAAAACTTTTTAAAAAAATTAAATGGCAAACATATTTCCTTGAAAGTCACAGTCACATATATAGTGCATCCTAGAAAAGAGGAGGGGAAAATCTGGTTCCACTTTCATGAGTTTCATCAAAAACCGAACCTACTCGGGTGGAGAGAAAAGGCAACTTTCAAAAATGAATATTTTTACTGCACGAGGCATCTGCTATACTCCTTCCTAAGAGCACCAGGCGGGGAGCATGTCCTCTAAACCAGGCGTAGGACGTGGAATGTGCAATCCATCCATCCTCCTCTCCTTAATGGCTATACAATAGTTAATGAATTAAAAATAAAAAATAAAAACAAAAAGGACTAAATAAAAACTGACCCTACACACACTCCCCCCACTCCACAAAAGGAAAAAAAAAAGGACGGGGAAAAAAAACCCAATTACTAGATGCCCCAGATTACTCCAGAGTGGAGCCCCAGAGCAGCTTTAACAATCCGAATTACTCTGTTACAGAGTCATCACAAGCATGCCTTGCTTTTAAACAAAAACAAAACAAACAAAAAAATTTTAAAACAGCAAAACTGAAACTAGTACTGATCACTTTTCTGACAAATACACAATGACTCAAAATTCACTAGTATCAGGAGAGGGAGGGCCATTCCTATGAGCCTGTCTTACATGAGTGCATGTGGGTAGGTGCAGGGCCTTTGTCATTATTGCAAAAACGAATTTTAATTTTTAATCTTTAGTTTGATTTAAACATTGCTTTTAGTATGATGCCGACACCAGCTGTGCAGAAAGGACTCTGGAGAGATGTGCATAGCAGCACACACCTGCGGCTCTTCTTCGGCTCTGGAGGCTCCAGGGCAGCCAATATTGCTTCATCAAATACATCCTCTAGGCCTTTCTGTGTGAGTGCAGAGCACTCCATATATTTAACAGCCTTCGGGTCGCGCGCCAGCTTTTCCGCAGTCTCTGGAGTGATAGGCTTCTGTTTGTTCTTGGCAAGTTTTTCAGTAGTAGAGGGGTCATCTCTGAGATCAATTTGGGTCCCAACAAGTAAGAAAGGAGTCTTCGGACAGTGGTGAGTTATCTCAGCCACCCACTTTTCTTTCATATTTTCAAATGAGGACGGAGAGACCACTGAAAAGCAGACTAAAAATACATGTTTGTGGGTAACTCAGTGGCCGTAATCTGTCATAATCCTCTTGCCCTGCAGTATCAAAAAGTCCCAGAGTATATGGCTTTCCACCAATCACAAGAGTGACTGCATAGTTGTCAAAAACCGTTGGTACATACTCAGATGGAAATTTGTTTGTTGTATAGGATATCAGGAGACATGTTTTACCAACGGCACCATCACCCACAACAACACACTTAATTGTCTGCATTGCTGAAACAGTTTTGTATCCACTTGACTTCAACTTCAGTGATGACCTCAGCTCCTCTGCCAGGGCGTTGGCAGCACTGCCAATAGGGGTCGTTCTTAAGACACTCCGGAGGGGCATCTTTATTAAGATATCTGGGTTCCCCTTAGGCCCCCTGTGGGTCAGGGAGCTCAGTGGCCAGGCCTGGCATTGGGAGTCACCAAGGCTACATCCTGTGCTGCTGAGGACCAAACGCAGAACACAGGTGCTATGGGTGCTTTGCAATTGCTCTAAGACTTGAATGCTCTACCTGGTCCTGGTTTTATTTTATTGGAGAATTTCATTTGTATTTATCACTTATAAATATAGCACAGTGGGTAGGGTATTTGCCTTCCATGCAGCCGACCTGGGTTCAATTCCTTCATCCCTCTCGGAGAGCCCGGCAAGTTACCGAGAGTATCTTGCCAGCACCGCAGAGCTAGCAAGCTACCCGTGGCCTATATGATTTAACAGTAACAAGAAGTCTCACAATGGAGACTTTGCTGGTGCCCGCTTGAGCAAATTGATGAGCAACGGGATGACAGTGACAGTGATATATATACATACACACAGACCCTTAGAGAGTGAAACTATCCATTGATAACTACACACAAAAATAGAAATCTAAATTTTTAATATCAAGCAAGGTGATTTTATTCCATGGGTGAAATAGAGAAATTTTATTTAAAAAGCTACATATTCTATAGAAATATTTTGAAATAAAATTGGAGAGAGAAACTCAAAGTATTAAATGTTTATATTATTTAAAAACAGATCATTCTAAAATCAGTAATCTAAGTGTCCTCTGCAAGATCTAGAAAAGGGAATGAACAGTACATCTTATTTAAGCAGAAAAATATAGATAAGAAAATTTAAGAGCATTATTTTTTTTTTTTTTAATTTTAAATTTATTTATTTTTAATTAGAGAATCACCGTGAGGGTACAGTTACAGATTTACACACTTTTGTGCTTATACTTCCCTCATACAAAGTTTGGGAACCCATCCCTTCACCAGTGCCCATTCTCCACCACCTGTAAACCCAGTGTCCCTCCCACCCTCCCCAATCCCATCTCCCCCCCACCCCAAGGAGCATTATTTTTCTGAAAACAAAAAAATATGGAGAAAATGATTAAAATGCTAAAGTTTTTTGAAAGGCCAGTAAAATAAATATCCAACAAGACTGAAAAGAGATAAGAAGAGAAATGAAAGTCATTATCAATATGTGGAGAAAAAATAATCTATCCAAATGGATACAAAATAAAATAGGTCACACATGAAGTTCCCAAAAATGCTTTTTACGGAAATAATATGTTTTATTTTATTTATTTTTGTTGAGGGACTACCTGTGGGACCCAGGGATCTCTTGGGGGTGGTCAGGGGGCCGTAGAGGATAATAGCAGTGGCTATTATTTTCTATTATTTGCGCCTGATGAGTTGGTGTTCCCACTTCCCTACATACTTTAATAAAATAATGTAGAGAGTTTTTCCCATTAACTTAGCAGTTTGGATTGCCTTTTGGCAATCTGCCGTAGCGTTTTCCAACGCTAACGTTAGCATAAGCATTTCACGAAGGCCTTCATCAGGTATAGCCTTCTCAAGAGCGTCCTGGAGTCTGGCAATAAAATCTGTTCATTTACTTCCTGAAAGATTTTTGTGAATACCATACTACATTTTGCAGAGGTCTCAAGATAACGCCACGCCTTTAGACAGTTCTTATTAACAGCTTCTAAAATGGTTGCCTTCAAATGGACTTGTTCTTCCGCTAAAGCCCACTTGCCAGTGCCTAAAATCTGGTTCACAGTGATATCAACATGTTTTGGTGTTTGAATTCTAGCATATTTCTCAGCCTCTTCTTTCCACCAAGATTTAAATTGTACATATTGAGAATTTTCTAGCACTGCCTTTGCAAGAGTTTGCCAATCAAGCTGAATTACAGTATTAGCTTCCGCAAAATTTTCAAGAAGGTCTAGCACAGAATTAGAAGTAACGCCATACGTGGTCGCAGCTTAAGCGAGGAAAGAAACTGAAAAGGAACAGGCTCACATTGCCCTGCCTGTCTTTTTCTTTGCACATCAGGATTACAAACGACTGGAAAAGCCATAAACTGAGCAGGCTGTTGGCTCAATTTTGCCTTATAGAAAGGAGCTTCAGATTTTTGCATCAGAGAATGCAACTCAGGACTAAGCTTAGAAGGGCAACACAGAGATTCCTCTTCCCTATTCTTATGTAAGTGAGGGGAAGAAGCTGCCAAAGGGTCAGGATCAGTGGTACCCTGTACAGGAGGCATTATGCTTCTTTAAGAAGGGTGGTGCATCTCAAGGTACTTCATTTGTCTAATTAATTTATCTAATTTTTTATTAACTTTCTCAACTCTTGGGTGCTTACAGTCTCTTTTGAAACTGAATTCTCTGTGTCTGACTCAAAGCTGTCAGACTCAGACCGGGCAGGCAGGTGAATCATCAATTTGATGTGAATCACCAGATAGTATAGATGCTGTTGGCTTAGCACCAAATTTAGGCTGAATCAAAGATTCTTCCCCACTCTTCTCCTCTAACACAGGAGTTTCTCTGTAAGTTGCTTTGAAATTTGATGAATCAGTGCAGAGAGCCGTATGAGAAGACGAAAGAGAAGTCTCCTCATACTCAAAGTCAAACTGTGAAAAATTCAGGGCAGCAGCAATACAATTGTATGTGCTCCATTCCTTTGCTGGGATCAAATCTCCATTTTTTAAAATTTTAAGTTATAATTTTATTAAATTATAAAAATAGGTCATCTTATTGTGAAAAAATAGAAAAATTGTTGAAACTGTTTTTCACACTGTATTCAACAGATCACTTGTGTCTAATTCCATTATTTTTCTTATTTTTAGACAAATAGCTTTCCAGTCGTTCTTTTTATTTTAATTTTTTTATTTTTTAATTAGTGAATCACCATGAGGGTACAGTAACAGATTTACACAATTTCGTACTTGTGTTTCCCTCATACAATGCTTGAGCACCCCTCCCTTCACCAGTGTCCATTCTCCACCACCAGTGAACCCAGTATCCCTCCCACCCCCCAATCCCAAACCCTCCACCTCTGTGGCAGGGCATTCCTTTTGTTCTCTCTCTCCTTTTGGGTGTTGTGGTCTGTAATAGGGGTAGGAGTGGCCATCGTGTTCAACCTATGGTCTACTTTCAGCACGCATCTCCCCTCCTGAGCGGGTCCTCCAACCACAGTTTATTTGATGTTCCCTTCTCTATCTGAACTGCCTTTTCTCCCAGCCTGTGAGACCAGCTTCCAAGCCATGCCAACCACCTGGTGCTTATTTCTACTATTTTTGGGTGTTAGTCTCCTACTGTTATTTTATATTCCACAGATGAGCGCAATCTTTCTATGTCTGTGACTCTCTTTCTGACTCATTTCACTTAGCATGATACTTTCCATGTTGATCCACTTATATGCAAAATTCATGACTTCATCTTTTCTAACAGCTGCATAGTATTCCATTGTATAGATGTACCAGAGTTTCTTTAACCAGTGTTCTTCGGTACTCGGGTTTTTTCCAGGTTCTGGCTATTGAAAACAGTGCTGCGATGAAAATATAAGTGCAGATGTCATTTCGACTAGACTTGTTTCTCTGGGATATATTCCCAGAAGTGGTATTGCTGGGTCAAATAGGGACTCAATTTCGAATTTTTTCAGGAGCATCCATATTGTTTTCCAGAAGGGCTGAAGAAGTCGGCATTCCCACCAACAGTGTAGAAGGGTCCCCACATCCACTCCAACAGCAGTTGCTTTTGTTCTTTTGGATGTGTGCCATTCTCTGTGGTGTGAGGTGGTATCTCATAGTTGTTTTGATCTGTATCTCTCTGATGATTAGTGATAGTGATAAAGAGCAGTTTTTCATGTGCCTTTTGGCCATTCGTATCTCTTCTTTGGGAAAGTTTCTGTTCATTTCTCTGCCCCTTTTTCTGATGGGGTTGGATGTTTTCTTCTTGTAGAGTACAACCAGTGCCTTATATACCCTTGATATCAACCCCTTATCAGATGGGTATTGGGCAAATTTTCTTTCCCGTTCTGTAGATAGTCTTTGTATTCTGGTCACTCTATCTTTTGCAGTGCAGAAGCTTCTTCATTTAATATAGTCCCATTTGTTTATCTCTGTTTCTATTTGGTTGATCAGTTGCATGTCATCTTTGAAGAGACCCTTAGCTTCAATATCGTGGGAAGGTTTTGCCGACTTTGTCTTCAATGTACCTTATGGATTGTGGTCTGATGTTGAGGTCTTTAATCCATTTTGATCTGACTTTTGTGCATGGTATCAGGTCAAGATCTAAGCCCATTCTTTTGTATGTGGTTGTCTAGTTGTGCCAGCACCATTTGTTAAAGAGGCTTTCCTTGCTCCACCTCACACTTCTTGCTCCCTTCTCAAAGATTAGATGATCATACATTTGAGGTTGTGTGTAGGGATATTCCACCCTGTTCCATTGGTCTGTGGCTCTGCCTTTGTTCCAGTACCATGCTGTTTTAATTGTTACCGCTTTGTAGTAAAGGTTTGAGGTTGGGGAGGGTGATGCCTCCCATCATCTTTTTCCCAAGAATTGTTTTAGCTATCTGTGGGCGTTTGTTGTTCCATATGAATTTCAGGATTGCTTGATCCATTTCTTTGAAGAATTTCATGGGTATCTTTATAGGGATCGCATCGAATCTGTATAATGCTTTGGGGAGTATTGCCATTTTGACAATGTTGATTCTCTCTATCCATGAGCAGGGAATATGTTTCCATTTCCTCGTGTCCTCTTTTATTTCATGGAGTAGCGTTTTATAGTTTTCTTTGTAGAGGTCCTTTACTTCCTTAGTTAAGCTGATTCCGAGGTACTTGACTTTCTGGGGCACGATTGTGAATGGGATTGCTTTTTTCATGTCCCTTTCCTCTGCCTCACTGTTTGCATATACGAAGGCCATGGATTTTTGGGTATTGATATTTAAATCTCCATGTTTTTAGCATAACACAATTCTCTCCCTACATTTGTCCATAAATCTAAATTGTTCTATATTTTTGGCTTAAACCAATGACAATATTTTTGTACCCTCTCAAGGAGGCCTCGCATTATCTGTTCCTTTAAAGGCAGACCAGCCATGTCTGTTAGAGAGTTCAGGGTGTTCACATAGGTATCCTGCTGTGATGTTACAGAATTACCCACTACCTTTTTTTCTTTTCTTCCTTTATTTATTATTTTTCTTTCTCCCTTTCTTTCTCCTTTTCTTCTTTTCCCTTTCTTTCTTTCTTCCTGTCTCTCTTTCTTTATTTCCTTTCTTTCTTTTTTCTTTCTTTCTATCTATATTTCATTTTCCCCCTTTTTTCTTTCTTCTCTATCTTTATTTCTTTCTCCCTTTCTTTCCCTTTTACTTCTTCTTCCTTTCTATCTATATTTCTTTATTCCCTTTCTTTTTCTTCTTCCTTTCTTTCTATTCTTCTTTCTTTCTCTTTCTTTCTTCTCTTTCTATCTTTATTTCTTTCTCCCTGTCTTTCTTTTTCTTCTTTCTTTCTATCTATATTTCTTTATTCCCTTTCTTTCTCTTTTTCTTCTACCTTTTTATCTATCTATATTTATTTATTCCCTTTCTTTTTCTTCTTCCTTTCTTTCTATCTATATTTCTTTATTCCCTTTCTTTCTCTTTTTTCTTCTTCTTCCTTCCTTTCTTTCTACACTTCTTTATTTCTTTCCCCCTTTCTTTTTTCTCTTCCTTTCTTTCTTTCTATATGTCTTTATTCCCTTTCTTTCTCTTTTTCTTCGTCTTCCTTTCTTTCTTTCTATGTTTCTTTATTTCTTTCTCCCTGTCTTTTTCTTCTTCCTTTCTTTCTATCTTTATTTCTTTCTTTATCTCTCCCTTTCTTTATTTCTTCCATACTGGGCTTCTCTGTGGGTGAGCTGAAAGCCATACGGGGCTCTAGGCAGAGGGTTGGAGCGATGGGACAGCAGGGAAGGCGCTTGCCTTGCACCCGGCTGACCCGGGTTCGAATCAAAACCTCCCACTCAGTCCCCTGAGCACCACCAGGAGTCAGCCCTGAGCATCAATGGGTGTGGTTTCCAAAGCAAAGGAAAAAGAATAGAGGCAGTCTCTCTGCCTGCTGTGTGAGGGACCCTCCAGCTCAGGTGTCCTTCACAGGGAGACTCCCCATAGCCTCTCCCTCCCTACAGTGCTCCCCAGGGGAGCGGGGACCTCTGAGTCCCACCGGGAATATCGGACTCCCTGGTCAGAGTGGAGGTCAAGGTCCTGTTGGCCGCACAGGAGAGAAGTCCACTTCCGCCCTGGTTTCTTAACCCCTCTCCCCTCCCCCGACCAGGTGAAAGTGGCCCCCCGGGGGCATCAGCAAAGACGAGACCCCTGGGCCACTGGGACTTCCTGGGCCCGCAATTGCAGCCGGCCCTTCCGGTGAGGAGGGGGACAAGGTGAGAGGAGCTTGGGGGAGCCCCCGGGGTGGGGGGACGGGTCCTTCCTCGTGTCCACTCCTGTGCGGGGAGACAGGGCCACACCCGGCCACAAGGGGAGCGGAGGCGACAAGGGCGATGCGGTGAGTGGGGCCCCCGGGAGGGCGAGCGCCCACACCTTCCCGGACCCCATCCTGGTACCTGCAGACAGGACTCTGGAGCCCAGCCCTGCACGCAGGGTCACTCAAGTGGCCTCTGTCCCGACTGTGCAGCGCTGAGCCCCAGGCCTGGCAGGTTCCCACGGCCCCACTCAGGAGAGCTCCCTGCCGGACTTTCGCGCGTGGGGCGGGGCCCATTGATCACTTCCGGCGGGAGGCGGGGTAAGGGGCGAGAGTGACATTGCTAGCCCCGCCCCTTCTGAGCCTGACTCCGCCCCCATTCTGCCTCCCAGGGTCCACCTGGACCAACAGGGATACAGGGGACGTTCTGGACACCCAGGCCCACCCCACGTTAAGTGCTCTAGGCTTGCTTCGTCCCTGATCGCAGGAAACGGGGGTCCCCCACCCTGCTTGATCCTGATCACCCCACCCCCATCTCCGTCCTGTTTGTGGTCTCAATCCGGATTCCAGCCTCACCTGACCGGGCCACACCCTAAATCCCAAGCCTGGTTCACCCTCCAGGAGACCCCAGACCTGAGCTCAGAGGCTAAGTCCTCAGGCCCAGGCCCGGAAGTAAACCTGCTCCTGACTTTGACCTCCCCTTGATCCCAATTTGTCCCTTACCCAGACGCGCTGGTCTTGCACATGTCAATCAGGGCTTTGATCCGGCCCCGCCCGCACCCCAGCAGTTCCGGAAGGGCCAGGCCAAGTCTGCTGGAATTCAGTAGTGCCAGGAACTGTCCTACCTCTGCTAGACGTGGTGGCCGCAGGCTTCGGACAGCCTGACCCAAAAGTTCACTTTCAGCTGGGGCCCATCTGCTTCAGTTGCTGAGTTTTGGGGGTCACAGGAGGGGGAACAGACGGGACGCTCCCACGGGGGCACTAATGGTGCTGAGGCCTCCGCCGCCCTATTTATCTTCTCCTGGAACTGCCTCACGTTCATACAAGAGGAATCTTCTTCCTTCTTTAGCCCCCTGGGGACCCCAAACCACCCCCCTCCTCTCCTGGGGGGTGCATCGGAAGTTTATCTGGAAGTTGAGGACCCCTGCACCCCATACAAAGGACTACCAGCTTGGAGCTGATACAGGCCCCCCCAAACCTGCCTCTTGACCTGTCCCCCCAAAACTCTGGTACCCCGGACTTCCTTGTTGACTACTACATTTCCTCCTGTTCAATGCAAGACTGCTCATTGGCTTCCCCTGACATTTGGGGGAGCACAGCGGATGTGGAGTCCCTGAGTGTAGGAGTCAAAGTCTGACTCCAGAAGGAACTGGGCCCCCCTGGCGTAGCTGTGTGCCCCCCTCAGCCCAACTCCAGACACTGCCTCACCCCTGCGTCCAACCCCCTCCCCTGAATCATCAGGAGGTGTGGACCAGGTAGGGGGGTCGAGTGAGGGTTGGGGGGTGTCCCCAGATCCCAATGGTCCTGCCTTTATTCTCGAGGGGTCTGTGTGCCAAGAGGAGGCCGCTTCTGGTGGATTCCACTCGCTTACACCCACCAGGGGCTGGAGGGGATGTGAGAATCCAGCATCTTCCAGCCCTGACCATGCCCTGCTGGGCCTCAGGTCAGAGAATAAACTGGTGGACTGTGTCTGGGTGTCCATACTGCCTGGGGCTCGCCCCTCTCACTCTCTGTGTGGAGGGACACCAGTGCACAGTGCCCCAGAGCCAGCTGCCCGAGAGCAAACAGGGTGACACAGGAGAGGCTGTGCCTTCCCGCAGTGCGCTGTCTCAACCAACTCAGTTCTAAAGGTCTCCAGACCCCACGTCCCCACACCACAGCACCCCACATTGCTGAGGGTGCCATCATCCATCCTGGGAGAGTTTTGGGCTTCCTTTACACATGAGAAGTCCCATGTCTTCTGTTCTCCGTGGAGGAGGGTGGCAGAGGCCAGGTTCAACTCCGGCATCTCCAGATGTCTGGGGTGAAGGTAACAGCCATCAGAGGGACTGGGGGTGAGTGAAGGAGAATTCTAATTAACACAGGAATAATGAGCCTAAGACCCGGCAGTCTCCTTCCCTGGAAATTCTAAATACATCACTTCTGCCAAGGAGTTTGTTTTTTGCTTTTTCTTTTTTTTCCTTTTTGGGTCACACCCAGCGATGTTCAGTGGTTACTCCGGGCTCTGCAGCCAGTAATCCTGGCGGTGCCTGGGGGACCATATGGAATGATGGGGATTGGACCTGGGTTGGCTGCGTGCACGGCAAATGCCCTATCTGCTGTACTGTAGCTCTGGCTCCGAGGATATATTCTTTTGGAGGGGGGATGCTTTGGTGTGGGCCCGCAGGTTTCTGGAGACCATTGAGTACATGGGATTGAACCTGGTCATCTACGAGCAGGGTGAGATTATTCTGTTGTTGTTCTGTTAACTTTGAACAAGAGAAGTGCTGAACCCACCTTGCTCTCTCTGTGACCCAGCTCTTTGGAAAGGTTTCCAGTTATAGTCAACCCCACGTGCCATCACCCCACGTTCTGAGGGTGCCCCAAACCTCTTCTACAGAGAAGATACAGGGATACAGCAAGATACAGCTCAGAACCCACCACGTTGGGGTGAGGGAATCGCCACCAACGGACTGAGGCTGTTTTGGTTCTATTTTGTTTGTTCATGGTTTGGGGGCCACAAACCCAGCAACGCTCAGGGGTTCTCCTGGCTCTGCACTCAGGAATCACTCCGGCGTGATGGTCGGGCTGTGTGGAGAGCCAAAGAAAGAACCATGGACCTGTGACTGCAAGCCAGAGCACTCACCGCTCTGCTCACGTCCCAGCGGCTGCACTGTTTGCTTGATCCTTAATGACCTTGTCCCTCACATTGAAGCAAAGCAAAGGACTGGAAATCTCAAGCGTGGGAAAAGTCGGGCCGCGGTAGTTTCGCGGAATAGCCACGAGATGGCGATATGGGCGTTTTCTTTCCTCCCCAGGCCCGTTTCTCTTAAGAGTTTTCCGCCCTTGAGTTAGCTTCAGCGTTAAGTATGGGGTAATTAAGGATCAAGCAAGCCGCTTCCACAGGTGCAGCGGAAGGAGAGCCTGTGGGTGCTTGTCTTTTACTTGAGTAACCTGAGTTCGATTCCGCCTTCGGGTCTTTGTGGGGTACATGGCTGAATCTCCTCTAGGGGTCGAATGGGTTGCCCCAGCTTTGTCTCTGGACCTCGAGGGGTGCAGAGGATTGAACATGGCCTGGAACGAGCAAGGCAAGGTTATTTTCTTACATTATTTGTTCTCTTCGCTCTGAGCAAGAAAAGTTCTGAATCCCCCTTGCGATATCTGTGATCGAGCCCTTTGAGCTGTTACCGACTGGATTCCACGGGACATCAAAAGACCACATGGCCGCCCACCTACAAGATGGTCAGACTTCGTCAAAACTCTGAATGAATGGTTTGAGGCTCTTCGTGTTCCTGGAGCGAGCAGATGCCGTTGGGCTACAGTAGCACACCACAGGGATGAATGGAGACATTACTGGCGTCCGCTTGAGCAAACCGAAGATCAACAGGATGACAAGTGATACAAGTGACACAAGTTTCTGGTTGGGGTCACACCCGTCAATGTTCTGGGGTGGCTTCTGGCTATTCTTTCATTAATTTCTCCTGTAGGTGCTCAGGGAACTATATGGGGTGCTTGGATTCGCGAGGGGAGTGCACTTGATCCTTAATCATTGACGCCAAACCCAGGGCTGGAAATCTTCCCTGTAAACCCGGGACGCACTACTTCCTCTCCATCACCACAAGACGGCGCTGTGGAGCATTTCCGTCCGTGTCCCTGTCCCTGCGTTTCTATCAGGAATGTCCACCCCTGCTCCTGACCTCCCTCCAGAACCTGCTGAAGCTCCCCGGACTTTCCAGCTCTCAGGAGAAAGACCCCTAATCCTCACCCACCTCTGCAGCCCCCCACCCTGCCACACCAGTGCTCTGGCTTTATCTGGGGGTGGCTAGAGTAGAGCTAAAGGTGTGGGGGTTCGAGGCTTCCTATGGTGCAGGGGATCGAACCCAGGTGGGCCGAGGCAAGGCAAGAGCCTGCCCACATTCCTGTCCCATTTTCTTGACCGTTTTTTAAGGTTTCCCATCACGGTCATCCTCACACCTCTTCCCACCCCCCCATACTTTTTTTTTTTTTTTGCTTTTCCGGGTCACACCCAGCATTGCTCATGATTCCTCCTGGCTCTGCACTCAGGAATTACTCCTGGCGGTGCTCAGGAGACCATATGGGATGCTGGGGATAGAACCCAGGTCCACCACGTGCACAGCAAACACCCACCCCGCTGTATTCTAGCTCCGTCACCCCACTCTGTACATTTTGAAGGACCCCCAAACACTCTCTTACTCCCTGCCAGAGTTTTGGGGAATCCCATAGATTTCAGATGTTCTAAACATTGTGCTTGCCCTGTTCACCGCGGTGGAGGGGTATGGGCGGAAATTTCAGTCTGGTAACCCCCGAGTTTTGGGGTGAGGTGGGGGGGGGCTTGTTTAGGAATGAATGTGCAGAATTAGCACATGGAGATGGAGCACAGAAATATCCCAAGATCTCCAAGGATTTTCAAAAAATTTATTCAGAGGTTCGGTGGTTCCTCCAGTGGGGTGGGTGGAAGAGCGACTTGAAGGTCCACACTTCCTCCTGAATCTTCCAACCCAAAGCTTATTTCTTCCTTCCTCCCTTCCTCCCTCCCTTCCTTCATTCTTTCTTTCTTTCTTTGATTTGTTTGCATTTTTGCATTTTGGGTCACACCTGGCGATGTACAGGGGTTACTCCTGGCTCATACACTCAGAAATCACTTCTGGCAGTGCATGGGGGACCCTATGGGATGCTGGGAATCGAACCTGGGTCGGGCCCCATGCAAGGCAAACGCCCTACCCCCTGTGCTATCACTCCAGCCCCAGGGAGTACTTGATCTTAATCTCCCCTTTATCCTTCATCAGTGAAGGAAGAGACAAATAGTTGGGCTGGGCTTTTTGTTCTCCAGGGAGAGGGGAATGAGGAGCACTCAGACATGAGGGGTGATAGGGTCCATGGCAGCAAATTTTGAATAACGGGGGTCGGGACAGAGAGATGGGAGATCGAGGCAGGGATTTTGCTGTTTGTGACCGACCTGGGCTCTCGCACCCTTTCTGGTTTCTTGAGCTCCCTGGAGGGGGGGTGGTCTGCCCCAAGACCCTGAATACCCAAATAAAATAAGGAAGCCAAAGCCACTTTGGCAAGTTCCTGCCGTTGTCCTGGGAGAGGGTGGGGTTCAGACTGTTTCTCTAATTCCCATCACTAGTTGGTGTGGCCAAAGGCAAACCAACCTTCATTAAAAAATAATAAAGGTAATAAAGGGCTGGAGTAATAGCACAGAGCAAGGTACAGTTACTTGCACACTGTAGCCTGGGGTTCCATTCCTGGTACCCCATATGGTCCCCCTGCCTGCCAAGAATAATTCCTGAAATCAGAACCAGGAGTAAAACCACTGGGTGTGGCCCTGAAATCAAAACTAAAATAAAAAATATTTTAAAAAACAAGCACATACACCCATGCAGCACTCACACACAGACTCGGGGTAAAATGCACGCGGCCCAAGCTGGGCGGGGTAGTACAGTAAGTGGGGCACTGGCTTTGCAAGCTGCTGACCAGAGTCCCATCCCCGTCATCCCATAGCGTTCCCTGAGCACCGCCAGGAGTGATTCCTGAGTGCAGAGCCGGGAGGAAACCCTGAGTATCGCCGGTGCGTGGCCCAAAACAAAACAGGGAGAAGCACACAGGCAGGAATTTGGAAGGAGGCGCAATTAATAGTTTCCAGAGACCTCTGGAAGGAGCTCACAGAGCGTTCCAGAATGAGGAACAGCAGCAGGCAGCGCCAGAAGCGCCAGGGCACGCCCCCTGATTTGCATATGCTGCTGGGCAGGTTCCCAGGACCCCTAAGGAATGGCATCTTGTACTCTGGGGCAATTTCAGCCCCTGACTCCCAGCTGTGGAAGGGGGGAGGCCAGGGTGGATCTCCCAGGATGGACAGAGCCAGCTGATGGAGGGGGTGACAGACACAAATGGATCAAGGCCCTGGCCCCATCAAATCCTCATCCTACCCCCCTCCCTCAGGACCCCCCAAATGCATCCATCTGTAGGCTCAGCCAGATCCACACGTGATGACCCACATGCACACACAAGCATACACACACACGCACATGCACACACAAAGTGCACACACATCGAAGCACACACAGGTGCACAGAGACACGCAAAAGACATACTCACCCATAGACTACAAATATCGGGGCCCTCCTAGACTTCTGACTCTAGTTGGATGAACAGGTGCGTCAGCAAAGCCAGAGGGGGTGCCACAGAGGAAAAGAAGGTAGGGAGGAGAGTAAGAAGTTCTCTTCAGTTGCGGGAATCACAGCGGGCTTCCTGGAGGAGGGGTCCTTGCAGCCGACGTGGAGTGGGTGTCTTTTGGTGCAGTGGTTCTGGGACTCACACCCTTTTGGGTGGGGCAGGGTCCAGATACCTGAGCTGTCTGGACTGGCTGGCCGAACGCTGCAGCTCCGGGAATCGAACTCCTGCAAGGCAAGTAGGTCTTATTCTGTGTCATGGGAAGGAGCTAAGTCAGAAGGGGGTTGCGGCCAGGAAATGGCTGAGAAACGCTGCACAGTCACCGGAGCACAAGGGAGAGAATTTTTAAAGATTGATGTTCGGGGGTCACATCCAAAGGTACTCAGAACTGACTCCTGGTTCTGTGCTCAGGGATCACGCTTGGAGAGTCTCAGGGGAGACTATGGGCTGCGCAGGATGGGACTCACACAGGCTGTGTTCAAAACACCTTCCCTGCTGTGCTACAGCTCCAAGCTTGTTCCTGTCTGGCTGTGCCACCAGCATCGCACTCGGCATGTGCAAGGGCACCGGGGATCATACCCAAGGCCTCACGCCGGAGACACTCAAACATATGGATTTATTTATTTATTTATTTATTTATTTATGAATCACCGTGAAAAACAGTTACAGATGTACAAACTTTGGTGATTACGTTTCAAACATGAAATGATTGAGTACCCATCCCTACACTAGTGCTCGTTCTCCACCACAATGTTCCCAATATCCCTCCTGCCCCCCCCCTGCCTCTGTGCAGAGCCATTCCCTCTTACTCCCTCTCTCCCTCTGAGGGCTGTGGTTTGCAACACAGGTCCTGAGTGGCCCTCAGGCTTGATCCATAGTCTACTTTCGGCGCGCACCTCCCTTCCCCAGTTAGTCCTCCAACCATCGTTTACTTAGTGGTCCCTTCTCTGTCCCAGCTGCCCTTTCCCCAGCACACGAGGCCGGCTCCAAGACTGGAGCCATCCTCCTGGCCCTCAGCTCTGCAAAGTAGGTGTTAGTCTCCTATTATGTTACTTTTTTTTTTTAGTGTTTGGGCCACACCCCTGGTGATGCTCAGGGGTTGACCCTGGCCGTGCTCAGGGATCACTCCTGGCATTGCTCAGGGATCCTATGCGATGCTACAGATTGTACCTGTCAGTAACCTGGGAAGCAAATTCCGTCCCCACTGTCCTATTGCTCCAGCCCCTGGAGTGTGGGAATTCTTTTGTTTGTTTGCCAGGGCCACACACCCAGCAATGCTCCAGGGTTACTCCTGGCCGTGCTCAGAGGACAATACTGGATGCCGGATCGAACCCAAGCTGGCTGTGTGCAGGACAGATGCCTGTGTCCTGCTGTGCTCTCCCTCCAGCTACAAACCCTTGGAGACATTTTTGGGGGGAGTTATACCCGGCAATGCTCAGGCATTACTCCAGGCTCTAAACTCAGGAATCACTCCTGGTGGTGCTTAGGGACCCTATGGGAGGCCGGGATAGAACCGTGGTTGGCCGCGTGCAGAGCAATCGCCTTCACCTCTTGGCCCTGTACTGACTCTCCAGCCCCTGCGTGGGTAAGATTTTCAGGGGTCGGAGCCATAGTCCAGCGGGGAGGATGCTGGCCTTGCACATGGCCAACTGAGCTTCGATCTCTGGCATCCCGTAGGGTCCCTGAGCACCACCAGGATTGATCCCTGAGCACCACCGGATGTGATCCCCAAATAAAAACCAACCAACCAAACACAATGTTTAAAGTGTCGGGCACAACTTGGCTGGTAACTGCCCTGGTTGTTTGGGGCCAGAGAAATAGCACAGCGGGCAGGGCACTTGCCTTGCATGTGGACAATACTACATTTCTGGCACTGTAGCTCCTGAGCACTGTCAGAAGTGAACATTAAGTGCCGAGCTAGGACACATTTTTGAGGATTGCCTGGATGTGGCCCAAAAAATAAAAGAGAAACCATAACAAGGGGAGTGGAGTGATATCACATCGGGTAGGGTGTTTGCCTTGCACGTGCACAACCTGGGTACGATTCCTAGCATCCCATATGGTCCCCTGAGCACTGAGTAATTCCTGAGTGCAGAGTTAGGAGTAACCCCTGAGCATTGCTGGATTGACCCAAAAGGCACTGTAGCAGTGTCGTCCCGTTGTTCATCGATTTGCTCCAGCGGGCGCCAGTAATGTCTCCATTGTGGGGCTGTTGTTACTGTTTTTGGCATATCGAATATGCCACGTATAGCTTGCCAGGCTATGCCGTGCATGTGGGATGCTCTCGGAAACTTGCTGGGCTCTCCGAGAGCGATGGAGGAATCAAACCCGGGTCAGCCGCGTGCAAGGCAAATGCCCTACCCACTGTGCTATCGCTCCAGCCCATCCAAAAAAGCAAAAACAACAACAACAAAAAACCAAAAAAAGCCAACAAAATAAAACCATAACAAAGGTCCCAGTATCCTGGATGCAAAGCCTGTGCTCAGACCTTTTGTTTTGTTTTGGGCAACACCCAATGGTACTCAGGGCAGACGCCTGACTTTGTGCTCAGGAATCACTCCTGGTAGTACTTGGGGAACCATATGGGATGTTGGGGATCGAACCCACGTCAGCTGTGTGCCAGGCAAGTGCCTTCTCTGAAGAACTAAGGCTTGGGTACCCGTGCTCATCCTTTGAGCTTGGCCCAGTAATTTTTATCTCCACTTGTTCTGGGCTGCGGTCGGAAATGGTGGGATCCTTTTTCACTCATGATCCAGAGCATTCTATGGAGGGACCCCAACCACACAGCCCTGTCCAAGGCCTCCTCACCATGGACAGGGACTCTTGTGGGGTTCCCACTTCCTGCCCCAGTGCTATGAATCTTGCCTCGCAGGCCTCAGTGGTCCAGGATTGCTTCCAGGAAAAATTCTCCGACTCCTTCGGTGGAGAGGCTGGGCCCGCTGGACCATGTGGTGTTCTACTTTCATTTGGTCTCATTTTGGTGTTGGTGCTTAATGCTGACTCCTGGCTCTGCTCTTGGGAATTACCCCTGGGGGTGCTCAGAGGACCCTATGGGATGCCAGGGATTGACCTCGAGTGGAATGTATGCAAGGCAAATGCCCTCCCCACTGTCCTACCACTCCAGCCCCCTGTAGCCTTATTTTATTTTTTTGCATGAGGTGACGGGAAAGTCAGATTGGACATCAGTCCTCTGGGTTGGAGTCAGAGGTAGGACAGCGAGCAGGTGCCTGGCTTGCCCAGTTTGGTCCCTGGTGCCCCTTAGGGTCCTCCAAGCCCCACCAGGAATGATTCCCTCAGTGCAGAGTCAGCCTGAGCACTGCTGGGTGTAGCCCCCCAGCCAACCCCAAGAGCAAACAGAAAAGCACTTGGTCCTGGGAGCTCTGCAGCTTCTGAGCCGCCGAGTGGGCCCGCCCGGCCCCATCTGGGTCAGCAGTCCCACCTCCCCCATCCTGTCTCTGTGAGGACCTGGAGGACAAAGGCTCTCGCTAGGTACCTCCGTTGCCTCCCAGCCACTGTGGCAGAATGAACCAGGTCACTGCCGAGGGTCACACGGGCAGGAAGGGACAGAACCAGGGGGGCCCTACGCCTCCCGGACACCAGCCTTCCCTCCTCCCTCTGGCAAACCAGCCCAGACCCGCACTTCCCTGCATGCACAGGGCCAGGCAGGATTCTCCGGCCCACCCCACACCCCCGGATGGTTTTGGCTTGTCTGGGAGGCCACACCCAGCGATGCTCAGGGATCTCTCATGGTGGGGCTCAAGGAGAGCCGATGGGGTGTCAGGGATCACTGCTCCAACCCCCAAGCTTGATGGTCAATCGCCTTTCCCATCACCCCGTAAATTGTTTTCTAAAAGCTATGGAGGAGTGATGGGGTCCCCATGGAGGGGAGAGGCAAAGCAAGCTTGGGATGTGTCTGGATGGAGGACAGCGTGTAGGGTGGCTGCCTTGCATGCAGCTCACCCGAATTTGGTCCCCAGCACCCCAGATGGTCTCCCGAGCCCCACCAGGAGTGACCCCTAAGCACAGAGTCAGGAGGA
This sequence comes from Sorex araneus, assembly GCF_027595985.1. Classification (NCBI taxonomy): domain Eukaryota; kingdom Metazoa; phylum Chordata; class Mammalia; order Eulipotyphla; family Soricidae; genus Sorex; species Sorex araneus. Next base: position 12,276,317 of record NC_073308.1, read on the forward strand.
AACCCTGAACACTGCTGGGTATACCCCCCAAAAAGTAAGGTTGGGGGCTTTGAGAAGGAGCTGGAGACACCCAAGTTCTTTTCCTGGCAAAGGACTCTGCTGGGGACACACTTTAGGATTCTCTCTGCTCCCCCCTGCTCTGGCTCTCTCAGCTGGAATCAAAAGCAAGAGGAGGTCCCAGGAGGTGGGGGAGAGGGAGAGGGAGGGAGAGGGAGATTGGGGGAGGGGACACAAGAGTCAGGGCAGGGAGTGTCTGTCCCCCTCCTTTCCCAGCTCCATCTTGGCACCAGACCCCTGTCCTCACCTCACTGCCTCCCATCCACCAGGTCCCCACTGCCTTCATTTGTAGTGGGTTTTAGTGGTGGCGGCCACACCCAGCAGTGCTCAGGGCTGACTGCTGGCTCTGTGCTCAGGAATTGCTCCTGGCCAGCTGAGGGGACCATACGGGATGCTGGAGTCTGAACCCCGTGTAAGGGCGAAACTGACACCACGACAGGCGGCAGAAATGAGAAAAATCAGGTGGCCTCGGGTTTAATTCCTGGAACTGAAACAGATTCAGTTTCCCAGCAATAAAAAAATGTGTAACTAGCCAACCTGAACCCACCTGAGAAAGTTTCTGGACTCAGCAAGTGGGCTCAATTAATCAATTCTCACAATGCCCCAGAAGGTGCTTTTTGTTTAAAAAGAACGAGAAGACTATGTAATCATAAAATTGGTACTGATACTGGAAATTATTGTTTAATTGTTGTCTTACCATTGTTAGCCAAGACACTTGCCAAAATACCTTTGGTAACTAAGTCAGATCCTTTTCTAAAACAATAAGGCATGTACTGCTTATGTAATCAAACCCTATATAAGCTGCTTGCTGCCTGAAGTCGGGGTCCTATCAAGAGACCACTCTGTGGGTGAGATAGATGACCCCAGGATACTGGAATAAAACTCCTACTGCTTTTGCATTATCATGTTCATGTCTCTGTCCGTCTTGCTACTTGGGAACCCGGAGCCCTGGGTTTAACATCTGGGGGCTCATTCCTCAGGATTCCCAAGTGGAAAAGCAGGCAGACCACATCTCAGTATAGGAGTTTCTATTATGAAAACCTGCAGTCACTCAGGGGCGGTCTCGTTGAGACTGAGAGGCTTGAGTGAAGGGGAGACAGGTCAGGGGCATAAAGCCATGTTTCGTGATGGCCCACACAGGGGCGTTAGGCCAGCTCACCAGGGGATCTGGGATTTGGCAGCCGACTGTCGACTCAGTAGAAGGGCGTAAGGCCACCTTGCCAGGCGAGGAGGCTGGCAGCTAAGTATTGTGGGAGACGTCCCCGATGATTTTTTTCTTTTCTTTTTTTTAAGTCTCCAGAAAGCAGTGGCAGTGCAGATGGAGACACTGGGAGAGGCCTCAGGGACTTGTGTACAAGGGTTGGTGTCTGTCTTTGGTGTTCATTTGTCTTCCTTGTGTCATATTCTTTGGATTAATACGTGTGTGTTGAGTCTGACTGTTGTTTTGGTATTCGAGCCCTTCATCTGTGAATTTGTCATGGGTCAGAATCAGTCGACCCCACTTTCCCTTGTGACTGGCCATTTCAGCAATTTCAGGTCCAGGGGCAGCAGCCTCTCGGTAGAGGTGAAGAAAGGTAAACTGATAACTCTTTGTTCTGCAAAATGGCCAGCCTTCAACGTTAGCTGACTAGCAGAAGGTACTTTTGATCTGGGGACCTTTCTGAAAAGTTAAAGGTAAAATTTTTCTTTCCAGGACTGGGAAGACACCCGGAAAAGACCCCTTACATCCTGGTCTGACAGGAACCGGTTAAGAGAAGCCCTCTCTGGTTAAAAACAAGAGTGTTGTAAAAGAGTGCAGAGATAAAATTAGTCTACTTAGTTTAATAACAGAGGTATAGCAGCCATCAAAACAAAGTTTTGTCATGTCTTCATAAACATATGCTGTTGTCTAAAAGTTTTCTGAGTACCAATGGCCTCTTTCTATGTCTAAAAAGTGTGAAATTGCTAACGTATCTAGTGTAAAAACCTTATGATTGAGGGAATTAAGAACTTTAAAAGTAAGCCAAAGAAGGTTTTCCTATGTTTCATAAAAATGAATGGTTTATATTTGTTTGTATTTGCACTGGATTATTAGAATGTGAGTTCAAATTATTGTGGAACATGAAAACAAGTTTCAGAGTAATGGATTTCAATGTGAGTGTTTCAAGTCATAAGATTGGTGCAAAATTTCTTACCCTACCAGTGTTTTTATTGATTTCTGAGATTGTTGGTAACCTAAATTTCAGGAGCTACCAAGACCACAGAATTGTGCCTTGATAAAAGTTAAAGATACCGGGTTTTCCTGCTGGAGTCCAGAGCAGCTTTCTTTTTATTGAAGGAAAAATAATTCAAACGGCTAAGAACAGTCCATTTGGCTTTAGTGGTTTCTGAGAATGGAGAATTGTGTGGGTGAGGCTCAAGGCCCTGAGCGGCCCCAGGACCTGCAGAGACACCACACAAGTGGACAATAACTGGTCGGGTCTCTTTTTCAAACTATTGTCAATTAGTCTACACAGTAACTTTATTTCACTTAAGCTTTGTTACCAGGTATCAACCTAGTCTTGACCTTAAGAGTAACGGTTTATCTACAAATATGGAATCCTTACTGCGCATGGGAATCTGTGAGTGTTTTAATTCTTTTATATCTGTTTCCCTAGAAATTGGAATTCTAAAGATAAAATTTCTAATGAACTTTGGCCAAGCAGATATGTTACAAAGATCTTTAATTGTGAGCATTGTAAACTTTTTGAGTATCTTTGAGACTGATGTAATGCTTTTGACCCTCGCATATCGCGGTGTGGCTGGGCCAATCGAGGTCACTCCCTGGAGGGCGGGACCGGGGCGGGGCCAATCCAGGCCATTCCCTGGAGAGCCTGGCTGCTGAGGCGTCCACGGGCTGCAGTGCCTCCTGATGGCTACTGCTGGTACTGCAGGTGCTGATATCCACCCAGCCCAGCACCTTGTCAAGGTGGTATCTGGAGAAGGGACGCTCTGTCCCCTCTCCGCTCCTCCCTCCACCCTCCTTCCCATCTCCCCTTTCTCATCCTCCTCATTCATTCTGTCATGATTTAGCACGGAGCTCCAGGCAGCCAGTCAGTTCCAGCTGCCCCACCACCCTGCCCCTGCCCCTGCCCAGCGGCCCACCTGGGACGCCGACCTATCTCCCTGAACTCCCCACCTACCCTGAACTCCAAGAACTCCAGGTTTTCCTCTCCGTGGCTGTCATATGCCCTCCCCCCATTACCCCGCCACTGAGCAGGGGTTCCTTGGGTTCGCAGCGTCCCTAGCAGAGCCTGAAACACGGTGGGCATGCAGCAAGGCCAGCGGCAGGGATGGATGGGTGGGAGCACGGGGCTCCCCCGCATTCCACAGAGCCTTGTTTCGTCTCGCACTGTGGGCCACCCTGCCAAGGGAGAACTGGGGGAAGAGCTCTCCCCACCTGACCCATAACATCCCCACCTCCCCTCAGCGAAAGCTCCTGGACTCGACACATCAGGATAAAAGCACCTTCTTCCATGCCTGAAATCATAATAGACTTTGTTTTTGTTTTGGGGTGACACCCAGCGGTGCTCCGATGACTCCTGGCTCTGTGCTCAGGGATCACTGCTGGCAGTGCTCGGGGGACCCTGTGCGGTGCCAGATATGGAACCCGGGTTCATCGTGTGTAAGTCTAGTGCTCTCCACGCTTTACTCCGGCTCTGGGCCCCGTGACTAAAATTCTGTCCTTCCGGGGCACTGCTGCTGGGGTAAACACTGTCCTCCCAGGCCCCTTTGCAAGGTCTCAAAAGGCAGGAAGTAGAAGGAAATCTCGAGGTTTTCAGAGCACAGGAATTGGCTGTTTGAGTAAGAGCCCAGTTGGGGGCTGAGCCCAAGTGGGGCTACGGCGACACCTACTGGTGAGAGGAGGTTAGCGCAGAGCCTCTGAGTGTCCCTGATTAGTGTGTGTGTGTGTGTGTGTGTGTGTGTGTGTGTGTGTGAAGCAAGAGGATTTTCTTTTTTCCTTCTTGGGCTACTCCCAGCGATGCTCAGGGCTGACTGCTCTCTCTGCATCCTGGAATTACTCCTGGCTGTGCTCAGGGGAACGCTGCGGGATGCTGGGAGTCAAACCCGGGTGGGCTGTGTGCAAGGCCAGCGCCCTCCCCGGTAGACTGATGCGCAGGCAGGGGACCACTGGCAACGGTCCACGGCGCCCTCTGGTGGCTATGCGGTGGAACTGCCGCGGCCCGACTTCCCCAAGGTAAAGATCTCCAGTCTCGGCCTCAGTGTTGGGCTCGGGGTCATGAGGGGTCGAGCAGGCAGCCTGGGGCCGTGGGTGGAGTCCTGAGCCAGGAGGGCGCTCGCCTCGTGCGGGGTGACCCGGGTTCTGCTCCTGCGCCCACAGGTTTCCCGAGCACCGTCAGAGGGTTCCTGAGGGCCCCGAGACGCAGACGAAAGCCTTTCAGGGAGGACCCTCAGGCCAACGGGGGGGCCGAGCCGGGTCTTGCTCCCACCGCCTCCCCCCGCCCTAGACCGCGGAGGGGTGGGGGTGGCGGGGCCAGGAGGGAGAGATTCTCCCGCGCGCTGCTGGGCTCGGCCCCCACGCCCGGGTGGGCCCATGCTCGGCTCCTGCTGCCGGCCTGAGGCGACCCCGTGGGCCTAGTGGCCCGCACGTGACCAGGCGCAAACCGAGGGCTGGAAATCTTCAGGCCAGAGGAGCGGCGGGCTCGGGCTCGGGCCAGACTTGGGGCCCCCCCTCTGCGCCACCACCTCCCCCCTCCCCCCTCCCCTCCCCCGCCCCAGCCCCGCTCAGCCCGAGGTCGACCCTTGAGTCACCCTTTCTCTTTCTTTTTTTTAAGTAAATTCATCTACTGCATCACCGTGAGGGAGGGAGCCGCCCGCGGGACGGGGTCGTGGGGGGCCCAGGAGGGTCCTTTCTCTAGAGCAGCTCCCATGGAGCTCTGCTGGGGGGACTGCCACGACCGCTCCGGCAGGGGGCGCTCGCGAGGAGAGCGGGTCGGCTCCAGGCCTCCTCCCTACCCGTTTGGGTCCAGAGGGGGTAAGATGGCATTCTGACTCCAAGAAACGGAGCTGATGGATCGTCACTTCGGAAGGGAAAATGAGGGAGGGAGTGAACGAATGAATCAATGAATGCTACACCCACTCCATCTTGGGAGCCAGGCAGGGGGCTCAGTGGTACAGCGCCCGGCTCGCCTGTATTTGGGGCCCAGCAGAAAAAGAGAAAGAAAACAACAGTCCTTCCTGGGTGCTGGTGCTCTGTGTGTGTGTGTGTGTGTGTGTGTGTGTGTGTGTGTGTGTGTGTGTGAGAGAGAGAGAGAGAGAGAGAGAGAGAGAGACAGACAGACAGACAGACAGACAGACAGAGAGGGAGGGGCAGCACATGGCCCAGGGAACAGTGCCATGGGACTTCAGCATAGCGCACTTTCCCTGGGAGGTGGAGAGAGTGGCACCAGGAGAAGAGGCCCAGGCTATGTGACGGCAACATGCCCTTGGACACTGCATCCCCTATTTCAAGGAATGGGTATTCCTTCCTGTGCTCAGTGACAACCACTTCACGCTTCCTCCCTACCTGTACCTTACTTGCAGCTAAGTCAAAATGACAAGTTGCTTGCTTGCTTTCCTGCTTGCTATTTACTTACTTATTTATTTACTTATTTCACTGTATAACTGTGTCACTGTCATCTAGTTGCTCATCGATTTGCTCAAGCGGGCACCAGTAATGTCTCCATTGTGAGACTTGTTTCTGTTTTTGGCGTATTGAACCACCACACCACAGGTAGCTTGCCAGGCTCTGCCATGCTGGCGGGATACTCTTGGTAGCTTGCCGGGCTCTCTGAGATGGACAGAAAAATCAATATACAAATTATACCACAGAAAATTAGAGAATAGCCATTAAGAACTTCACTAATGAGTTTCAAACCAATACTTTAAAGAGACATTTAAGAATTTAAATAGACATTTAGCTCATAGCAATTTACTTTCAACAAGTTATTTCTACAGATTATCACTGAATCAGGGGCTGGAGTGATAGTACAGTGGATAGGGCGCTTATCTTGCATGCAGCCTACACGGGTTCAATCCCCTCCACCCCATATGTTCCCCTTGGCCTGCCAGGAGTGATCCCTGAGCACAGAGACAGCAGTAAGCCCTGAATACCACCAGGTGTGCCAACAAAACAAACAAAAACTACCATTAAATTACTCTACATTTTGTGTATTCAAAAGGGACATCATTAAAGTAAAAATGTGGTAAAGGGTTGTTGCATAGAATGGCTCCCTGAAAGTGGTCAATATCTAAATATGTAAACATCAAGCATGTTTGTCTTCCAGTGTCACCAGGCACTATGACTCAAGCACGCTGCCCCTATTTGTGCTGTGTGACCTGCTTCAGCGCCTGCTGTCCCCTGGGAGGGCCAGGCAATGGTGCGGGGCCGCAGGCTGCTCTGGCCTGGGCACTATGAAGGGTCCCGGAGCACGGACCTACCATCAACCCAAGCCCATGCAGCTGATGAGAAATTTTAAGAAGAGCTTTCAAACCTGTAACTCTCAAACTACATATACGCTCAAACCATAGAAGTTATTCTGGGCTAAGTGCTCGGGGGTCTTACCTGGCAGGTTCTTAAAGGTCCCTGTAGTGCAGGAATAGAATCTGGAACTTCTGTGTGGAAGCATGCACTCCGGCCCGCTGAGATATTTCTCCGGTCCTGAAGCCCAAATTATTAACTGAGAAAGTTGAATACTCGGATAGTGCTTGGGAAATCATTTACTTGTTGTTATTTTTGTTTGGGGGACATGCCCTGCACTTAGGGCTTACTTACCTCAATCCTCAGAGCTTACTCCTAGCTCTGAGGAGTGAGGTAAGTAAGGCTTAGGGCTTACTCCTAGCTCTGAGCTCAGGAATCACTCTTGGTGGTGCTTGGGGGACCATCTGGGGTGCTGGGGATGGAACCTGACTAGGTCAGCTTCATGCAAGGCTGCATGCCCTACCCATTGTGCCATTGCTCTGATCTCTGGAAATGCCTTTTTAAAGATTAAAATTTAACTCCCCCTAGAAATACCCGATTATTACTGTAAAAAATGTGAAAAGGCATTATAAGTTGTTTCAGGAGTCACTCTGAAAAGTTATTCCAAAAATGTTCAGTGACTGATGAATAAAAATGAACTTCAAGCTGGATTCATTTAAACTCTACTTTGCTCTTCCTTCTTCTGCCCCCTTGTGGGGGTACAGAGAAAGAGATGAAGTCCACAGAAAGGAACTCAAAATATCAAGACCGAATTTCAAGGGAAAAAGTATCAGGCCAGGAATAGTCAGGGTCATCAGCACCCGAGAGCCTGGGGATGCAGGACAACAGGCAGGGTGTTTGCTCACACGTAGCTGACCCAGGTTCGATCCCCCACACCCCCCGACAGAGCCCCAAACCAAACCAGAACTATCGGTACATAAATAATATCTAAAAGTGATTTTAGTTTTTCACTGAACAGCTATTTTGGTTTAAAACGGTTACTACTGTGCTCTTCAATCAATATAACATCTTCTTACATGATTGAAAGTGAATACAAGTATCTTTTAGAGAAGGTCAGATATTTGTGGATGGAATTATCTGCTGTCTAGAATATGCTCCAAGTGCACAGCATGGAGAAAACAAAAACCTATACCTGCTGAAGCTAGGTATTTTATTGTATATCTTTGAAATTTCCAAAATAAAAATCAGGGTATAAAGAAATAGGTGGGGCTTGATCGATAGTACAGCAGATAGGATGTTTTCCCTGGCATACAGCAGACCCGGGTTTGATCCCTGACATCCCATATGATCCCTGAGCACTGCCAGAGGTGATTTCTGAGTGCAGAACCAGGTGATTTCTGAGTGCAGATTTCTGAGTGCAGAACTAACTCCTGAACATTGCCAGGTGTGACCCTCCACCCCCCCCCAAAAAAAAGTGTAGGCTCCATCATATGAAATAAAGCACCTGAATAAGTCAGTAAATTTGTTTATCAATGTTTTTTATTCTTTTTCAGTTTTATTTCCCTTAATTTTTTATCAAAAAATTTTTGACAGGGGCTGGGGTGATAGTACAGTGGTAGGGCATTTGCCTTGCATGCAGCCGACTCGGGTTCCGTTCCTCTGCCCCTCTCAGAGAGCCCAGCAAGCTACCAAGATTATCTCACCCACAGGGCAGAGCCTGGCAAGCTCCTGTGGTGTATTCGATATGCCAAAAACAGTAACAAGTCTCACAGTGGAGACAGTACTGGTGCCCGCTCAAGCAAATTGATGAGCAACATGATGACAGATACAGTGATAATTTTTGATATCACTTGTCACTTGTCATCCATTGATCTTAGATTTGCTCAAGCGGGTGCCAGTAACATCTCCATTTGTCCCTGTCGAGTGCTAGTGTAGCTCAATGATATCTGCTTGCTCCAGGAACACAAAGAGCCTCAAACTGTTCATTCACAGTTTTGATGAAGAAGTCTGACCATCTCATTGGTGGGCGGCCACTCGGTCTTTTGACGTCCCGTGGAATCCAGTCGGTAACAGCCCTAGTCCAGTGGTCATCTCTGAATCTCTGACCATTAGAGAGTAAAACTATCCAGTGATAACTACACACAAAAATAGAAATCTAAATTCTTAAAATCAAGCAAAGTGTTTTTATTCCATGGGTCAAAGAGAGAAATTTTATTTTAAAAGTTATATATTCTATGGAAATATTTTGAAATAAAATTGGAGAGAGAAACTCAAAGTATTAAATGTTTATATTATTTAAAAACAGATCATTCTAAAATCAGTAATCTAAGTTTTCTCTTTAAGATCTAGAAAAGGGAATGAGCAGTACATTTTATTTAAGCAGAAAAAATAGATAAGGAAATTTAAGAGCATTATTTTCCTGAAAACAAAAAAAAATGGAGAAAATGATTAAAATGCTGAAGATTTCTTTAAAGGCCATTAAAATAAATCTCCAACAAGACTGAAAGGAGAAAAGAAGAGAAATGAAAGCCATTACCAGTACGTGGAGAAAAAATAACCTACCCAAATGGATATAAAATAAAATAGGTCACATATGAAGGGTCCAAAATGTGTTTTACTGAAATAATATCTATTTTATTTTATTTATTTTTGTTTGGGGACTACCTGTGGGACTCAGGGATCTCTTAGGGGTGGTCAGGGGACCCTAGAAGGTCTAAGGATTCAACCCTGATTAGCCACTTTCAAGGCAAGCATCCTTCCCACTGCACTAACACTCTGGCACCCAAAAATAAGATGGACTTTACAAGAATAAGTATAACTTTTAGAACTGAGAAATATGTTATCTAAAATTTAAAATTAGAGGCTGGAGTGATAGCACAGCGGGTAGGGCGTTTGCCTTGCACGTGGCCGACCCGGGTTCGGTTCCCAGCATCCCATATGGTTCCCTGAGCACCGCCAGGAGTAATTCCTGAGTGCAGAGCCAAGAGTAACCCCTGTGCCTCGCCGGGTATGACCCAAAAAAGCAAAAAAAAAAAATTAAATTAATGGCCGTGTGCAATAGTCCAGCGGGTAGGGCATTTGCCTTACACGCAGCCAACCCAGGTTCGATCCCTGGCATCCCGTATCATCCTCCCAGCACTGCCTGGAGTGATTCCTGGGTGCAGAGCCAGGAATAACCCCTGAGCATTGCTGGATGTGACCCCATAAAAAATCACTGCCACTGTCATCCTGTCACTCATCAATTTGTTCGAGTGGGCACCAGTAACATCTCTCATTGAGAGATTTATTGTTACTGTTTTTGGCATATCCAATACACACGGGTACCTTGCCAGGCTCTGCCATGCGGGCTCCGTACTCTTGGTAGCTTGCCGCGTTCTCCGAGAGGGCGGAGGAATCGAACATGGGTTGGTCGCGTGAAAGGCGAAAGCCCAACCGCTGTGCTATCATTCCAGCCCATAAAAAATAAATAATTAAAATTTAATATTGACTAAGTAGCATAAGGAATCAGCATAAGAATCATCAAACTTAAAAACAATGAGTCTGGGGCTTCAATTCCCAGCATCCCATAAGGTTCCCTGAGCACCGCCAAGAATTATTCCTGAGTGCAGAGCAAGGAGTGGCCCCTGTACATCTCTGGGTATGACCCAAAAAGCAAAAAAACATCCCACCAAACCCAAAACAATGAGTTCCCATTATCAGTCTACTTCTCTCCTACTTTTTCTTTCTTCCAAGGTTTCTGACTATCTCCAAATGAGGCTTCTTGTTCTTTTTATTAAATTTCCTTTAATATTACATGGATGGTCAGTTTGCTGGTGATAAATTTTGTAATTTGTTTTACACTACTTTACCATTGATTCACTGATTTGGTTTTTCTTTTTCTTTCTTTTTTTTCATTCTGCTGTTGAAGCCCTCTATTCTAATTTTTAAATTTCAGTTGTTACATTCTTTATCTCTATTATCTCTGATTGGATTTTTCTCAAGCTGATCTCAGACTTCTGCTGTTTTTATTGACATTACCTTCCACAGAAGTCATTTCAGTGAGTATCAGTAAGACAGTTATTTTGAAGTCTTCCTCAGGTAGCTTTCTGTTGGATAATAATGGGTTGTCCTTGCTGCTCCCGCAGGGAGCTTAGGTTTATTGAGTTACTCCCACAAGAGTGCCCCTGAGACATACCCAATTGCATCAAGCACTAATAATCCTATATTGCTTTCTCTTTCCTTTATGTCATTTGCATACATTATTGAGCAATGCTCTTTTTGTATAGACTCAGGAAGACAGTTCATGTTATGCTTTGTCACATGGGAGTTAATTGGCTCCAAAATAATATTTACTCCTGGGCATCATATTGACTGGACTTAAACCTCACTTGCCCTTTCTTCCTAATACCCCAAAAGCAGGGTTCCAACAAATGGACTGGATGGACTCTGGGCAAGCAATTATCTACCCTGGCATCGAAAGGGGCAGAAGTATAATAAGCATAATAAGTATATATAAATACTTATTATATATAAATATATAATAAGTATAATAAGAAGTATAATAAGTATAAGTATAATAAGAAGTATAATAAGTATAAGTATAAGAAGTATAATAAGCATAATAAGTATATATAAATACTTATTATATATAAATATATAATAAGTATAATAAGCAGCAGAAGTATAAGTATAATAAGTTAAGTATAATAAGTTAAGAGCAAGGTCATGGGACAAATTCTATCATGACCCAAAAAGAAGTAGCTGCATAAGGACCCTGCTGGGGTTAGGAGAGACTCACCTGGCCTGAGGACTGTGGTCTGGAATATATAGCGAGATGTTCCCCCAAAGAGCCAAACTATAAGCTTAATATATCTCTTACTGTGTTCATACAAAATGACTAGAAGTATGATAAGAAGTAGATTTACTGTCATTGTTTCAGTGGATTACTAGCTGAGGAAAGGAGAAAGAATTCACCCTGGATGGAATCCGGCCTTTGAGCAGATCTCCTAGTAATCTAGAGTGCTGAACCCTCCGATGAGATTTTGTCCTAGAGTTAATCTCCTAGAACTTCCCCTGAAGGGGTGGCTTTACCTCTGTTTGTTGTTATGACAATGTTCAATCCCACCTATGTGTACCCCACCCTTCATGATTTCTCTAGAACTATGCTGTAAGGAGTAAGAGGGGACTAGAAAGTCCGGGACTAGGAGGAGGACCAGATGAGGACGATGACTGGAAGGAGAGGACTATGAGACTAAGACGAGACTAGGAAGGAGATAAGAAAGGAGAGGACTCTGAGGTCTACGAGAAGACTAGAATAATGGAACTATGATGACTGGGACTATGGCCAAAACTATGACTATGATTGTGCCATAAGGGGAGAAATTGGACTACACAGGGAGGGAGAGAGAAATCAACTGTCTACCCATCAGCCTGGAGCCCGGACCCAGTTTCTCCGTCCCCCTGGTCCTTCATCTGTCAGTCTACATCGTCTGTCCTGGGGAGGCGGCTCTTGGCCACCGATGGCTCTCGTCGCTGTTTGGGCATTCGTTTCTATTTTTGAAACTCGCATCTTTCATAGCTGGGTAACAGCAGGAGTACTCTCCAGTTGCTGTCTCTACCATCAATGTGTGCAAGTCTCTCCATCTCCCCTTATTTCTAGAATTCCACAAGGGCCTAAGCAGGGGATGGTGACTCTGTTCCAGAGGCCTAGGGGGACGAACCAGCTCTCCCGCAACAGATGCTCACCTGCCAGGCTTGCTCCAGAAACTCATAAATGCATCTTGAAAGAGCTCAACTAGCCACAAGGATTTCTAGGACTGGGACATCTGGGGCACTCTCGGAGGGGACAGACCAGCACCTGCCCAAACAAAGCCCCAACAACTGCTTGCTCTGGTCCTCTAAAGCTACTGCCCAATGGCAATTTTAAATCCAGCTAGACCACCCAGTAAAAATTCTGAATTCCCTGCATGATGTCTCCACCTCTACAATGCTGACAATCCTGTAATAGCACACCAGAACGGACGGGATGAAACCTAGAATCAACCAATTTCAACTAACGAAAATGGTAACACCGAAGGCTTCACTTGTAACAACATCTTAGTAATCCCTCAGACAAGGACTTAGTGTCCCCATGGTGAGATACAGCAATGTTCACTAATTTTCTTCTAAGGAAATCATTTTTGTTCATTCTGTTGGCAATTTATTGGTAACAAAAAATCTATATAAAATAAATGACTGTGGGTCTGCCACAGAGGCAGATTGAGGGGTGGTTGACATAATTGGAAACAATGGTGGAGAGAAAGGTGACTGTGGTGACATAATAAGGACTGGTGTTGGAATACTGAACACATGTAACACACCATCATGAACAACTTTGTAAACCACAGTGTTTAAATAAAACAGAGCAGGGGAAGCTGTGACTCCGAATTTGAGCAGGCTTGAGGAGTCACCAGGAATGCGTTGTCACGAGCCTGGCACTGGCTATGGCACCATGATGGAATGTCGCTGGGAGCAACGGTCCTCATTGTTTGGCCTCTTTGATGGCACTAAGTATGAGCATATCTGGACACTGTTTGAGATCTTAGATGCCTGGAAAAATCTGAGCCAGCTTCGAATAGGCTTAGGTAGTACCCATGGGCTCAGGTATGTGTAGGATATCATTGGTTTGTCCTTTCTCCCTTGCCACAAAGAGTTTAGGTTTATCTGGTAATAATCTCTAAACACTTTAAGACACATTGGTATGTCCTGTTCCCCTTGCCACAGGAAGCTTAGGTTTATCACAGTGCTCCCGAGGCACTTCCAGTCCACTGCGTCTATCTTAAACCCCTCTCCATGCTTTCTTCCCAAACCGGTCTAACATCTTTTCCCCCTAGTCAGACTCTGTTAACTTGTAGGGTCGGATTCCTCAGAAATCTATGATTTTATGTGTATGTGTGAAATATTGTCTTTCTCCTCTCTTTATGTCTTTTGAATAGTTTTGTTTAAAGCAATGTCCTTTTTGTATGGACAAAGGAAGACAGTCAATAATATGCTTTTGTAACTTGGGATTTAATTAGCTTTAAATATTATTTACTCCTGTGCATCTGCTTTCTCGACTTTAGCCTCAGTTTTCCTTAGTTCCTAGCACCCCAAAATCAGGGTACCGACAAGGGGCTGAAGGGACCAAGGGCAAGCTGTGAGCTACCCTGGTATTGATATGGGCCAGGACAAAGCGCCATGATTCTTAACCATAAGTTAAGAGCTTGATCATGGACAAATGCTGTCATGATCCAAAAGCAACGACGAGACTAGGATGCTGCTGTGGATAGGAATGACTAATCTGGCCTGAGCACTGTAGTCTGGATTGAGATGGCCCCAGGAGAGCAATTCTATAAGCTTAATGTATCTCTTACTGTGTCCATACAAAATGATTACTATTATGAATGCTTATATGTTAGTTTGGACAAGGAGAGGAGAAACACACCCATGGGATTCTGCTCTTGGGTGGGTCTTCCTGCTGAAAGCCAATCTGTCCTAGGAGAAGCATCCCCTGAGGGAAAGAACTTGACCCCTATTGATTGTGACCACACCTATGTGTAAGCCCCAAATTCTCATGCTTGGGGATTAGCTAGGCTGTAAGTGTGGGCTGGGGGTGGGGGGCAGATCTGGAGAAGCCAGATTAAGATCCAGATCCAGAGTGAGAAGGAGAATGAAGTAGCATGGGGGAGGAAGAAGCAGGAGGAGACTCAGAGAAGAATGGAGACGGGAATGAAATAAACTGCAACTCAGACCAACCAGCCTGGCTCCCATTACTTCCTTCGCTTGCCCATCGCCATCAACCTCCCAGGGGTGGGGGAAGCGGCGCGAGACTACCGAACACGGGCGGTGGGGTGGGGGAGAGATAGAGCGCTGCTGTGGCATGCCCCCTTACTTTGTGTTTACACAGCCAAACATTAGCCAAGCAGCACAAATACTGGCCAACTCCGACCACGAGTGTGGAAAGGTCAGACTGCAGCTGAATCTCAGCAAAACGATGTTCATGGAAAACGAACTAGTCCCTGATGTTCCATTTGCTCTCAATGGAACAAACATCTCCGAATGCAGCAGCTACGTGTACGTAGGTCGAGAACTCAGCGTGAGGAACGACTTGGCGCCAGAACTGCGCAGGATGAAGAGAGCGGTGTGGAACGCCTTCAAGAGCGTCGAAGAAGTGGTTAAGAGGACAAAGAAACTCCTGCTCCGGGCACATCTTTTCAACTCCACAATTCTTTCTGCACTAACATACGCCTCAGAGACCCGGGCCCTACGAAAACAGGATGAGAATGCTATTCGGGTATCCCAAAGAGGAATCAAAAGAGCCATGCTGGGAGTACCAGGTTTCACTTAAGTGACACAAGGAATCCCAGGTTCTGACCTCCATCTGTGGTCAAGAATCAGGGATGCTGTCTTATTTCCCGAGGCATCAAAAATCAGATGGGCAGGACACATAATGCGATTCAGAGACGACCGCTGGACTAGAGCTGTTACCGACTGGATTCCACAGGATGTTAAAAGACTGTGTGGCTGCCCACCAATGAGATAGTCAGACGTTTTCATTAAAACCCTGAATAAATGATTTGAGGCTCTTCCTGTTCCTGGAGCAAGCAGATATCATTGGGCTACACTAGCACGCGACAGATTAAATGGAGACGTTACTGACACCTTCTTGAGCAAATCGAAGATCAATGGGATGACAAGTGATACAAGTGAGCCCTAGCCCTAACCTATACCTAACCGTAACCCTATCCCTCCTCTTCCCCCTTACCCCTAACCTTATACTAAGCCCTACCCCTACCCTGACCCTGACTATGTCCCTACTAATACTCCTGTACCAACCCTAACCCACCCCAAACTAACCCTAATGCCAACCAATCCCAACCCTACCCCTATCTCTACCCCTTCCTCTAACCCTAACACCCTAAACTGTGTCATGATCCAGGCATTGGGCTGAACATAACAGGTTGTACCTAAGCCAGTGGTCAAATATGCAACGTGGAAGGTCTGAAGTAAACAGGTCCTGCCTATCAGCCTAACTGGGAGTGCAGGATGTTATTATCTCATCGTTGTTGTTGGTTTGGGGACACACCCCGAAGTGCTCAGGGCTTGTTCTGGCTGTGTGCTCAGGAGTCACTCCTGAAGGAGTTGTAATCTGACCTTAACCTTAACCTTATACCCTACCTTAAGCCTATTTATAACCCTCTCCGAACCCTACCCAAACCCTAAACCTAGCCTAAGCCTACCGAACCCTATTCCTCTACTTAACCCTAATGCCCTAATCCTGACCTAACTCCAACCCCAACCTCAGCTCTAAGCCTTAACTCTAAGCACAACCGCTGTTATGGTTAAGGGGGCTGTGCAGGGGTGGGGCAGGCAGGGCAGGGGCAGGAGCTGAAGCCCACAGAGAATGGCCCTGGGCCTTGTTTGTTGGTTTCATCCTTTGTGGACCACACTGATGGTGCATAGAGGCTGCTCCTAGCACAGTGCTCTGGGGACCAGCCTGCCCTTCTCATGTGGAGCATGCGCTCCACCGGCCGTGCTCTCTCCCCGGCCCCGGGGCCCTGCTGGACGTGGAGACGAAAGGAGCAGAGCACCCGTGGCCGGAGCTCTCTGTGTTGGCCCGGTGTTCCCAGGGTCCATATTTCCCTGCTGAAAATACTGAGTGAGGAGAGACTCAGAGGTAGAAAGATTGTCACAAAGAAAAGTTTATTGGCAATTTCCTCCCTGCCGGAGAGGAACTCATGAGCAAGTATGGCTCATGTCGGCGGGGGTTTGTGTGGGAATATTGGGTCTTGTGTGTTTCTTATCATGAGACAAAGCTATTACCAAGCATCAGAGGGTTCCCATTTGAGTCTCAGAAAGGTGGGTGTTTGTGTGTCTGGTTTGGGTTTTCGGGTCACACCCTGCGGCGCTCAGAGCTTACTCCTCACTCAGCACTCAGGGCTCCTCCTCATGGGCTGGGCCAGACGGACGGCAGGAGATGGACCTTGCTTGGCCACGCACAAGGCAAGTCGCCCGCGGGCTGTACTATCTCTCGGGACGGCCCCTCCCCCAGGGATGTCTGTGCACATAGGAACCATGTGTGCTGCTGATAAGAGCTCCCTGGGGCAGAGAGCCAGCCCCGCAAGAAGGGTGCTCGACTTGCACCTAGACAACTTGGTCGCCTGAGTCCCTTCAGGAGTGACTCCTGAGCACGCAGCCCAGACAAGCTCTGAGCACTCTGGGGTGTGTCCAAACCAACAACGATGATAATAACATCCTGCACTCCCACTTAGGCTGGGAGGCAATGCCCATTTACTTCAGACCTTTCACGTTGCATATTTGACCCCTGGCTTAGGTACAACCTGTTATGTTGAACCCAAGGCCGGGATCATAATTCATGGTCCTGGAGGAGCTGAGCTCCTGCCATTAAGAAATGCCCCTGCGACGGCAGGAATGTTTAGAAGGTCGGATGGAGCCACAAAAAATAGAACCATTCTTCATTTTGACAGGTGGGAACTGAGATCTCCTCTTTCAAAAGTAGGGTGCACTGCAGGGGCGCCCGTGCTCACAGCCCTACAGAGGCATTTGGGGGAGTCCCTGACCCCAGGGTTTATTCTCAGGGTCTGTGGGCAGTTTGAGTGGCTGCAGAAGCTGAAAGGGAAGAGTTTGTCTGTGAGATGCAGAGACACCCAGCCTGCTGTCCTGGGGTCAGGGGACACGGAAACGCTGCTGCTGCATCCTACTGGCCTCGCGCTCCAGGTCCGGAGGCAAGGTCTCGATTCTCCATCCAGCACCCCCCTGACCCTGGCTGCTTCCCCATCACCGCGGCTGCCCTCAGGGTGGAAGACTCGGGGCTTTACCACTGTGGAACCTCCCAACTCCCGGGAGTCTGGTCTCAGATGCTTCCGGCTCGTGGTATCTCAGGGTAACTCTGCCCCATGGAAACAAGGTGTTAGAGTGCAAGGGACCCCGGGAATTGTTCCCTTTGGCTTACTTGCAACCTGCCCCAGCTCACTGGGCTCTAAGGGCTGAGCCGGTGCCTGTTCGCAGACCCACAGGCCTCGGGCCAGTTCTTCCCTCTGCTTCCACCTTCACTTTCTTCCTTCCAGACATTGCTGGGAACGGCGGTGGCTCAACCATACCACTGCCCCACCTGTGCCCGTGGCAGCGCTGCCTTGGCCCTACTTTCTCTCCAGCTACTCCAGAGATGGGACACAGGTAGCTGGGTTGGACTCAAGAAAAGCGACAGTTGAAGACCTCTGGAACCCAGCCACACCCATGCTCAGGGCAAATATCCACACGTTCAGGCGAGCTTCGAGCAAGGGGGAGCTATTGGAGGAACCCAGGTGTGCGGGACCATGGGCCGAGATCTCCAAGGCTGCTCGGATCAGGACTGGGCCTCTCCCACCCAGATCCCCCATTTTCCAGTAGCTAGGCAGTCACACCCAAAGACTGCCCCCAGAGCCATGTAATCCCATCAACGGCCAACATCCAGAGACTATAAAACCAAGCTCTGAGAAGCATGCAGCCGCAATGCAGCTGTACAACATCTAATAGCTTAGTTCTCCCTCTTGGAGAACCTGACAAGCTAACGAGAGTTTATTGCCTACTTAGAAGAGCCTGGCAAGCCCCCGTTGGCATATTCATATCCAAATTACAGTAACAGATATATACATACCTCTCGAAGAGCCTGGCAAGCTCCAGAGAGTATCCCGCTTGCACAGCAGAGCCTGGCAAGCTACCGATGGCATATTCGATATGCCAAAAACAGTAACAGTAGGTATCATTCCCCGGACCCTGAAAGAACCTCCAATCATCGGGAAGAACGAGTAAGGAGAGGCTACTAAGTGTAATAGAGACGTTACTGTGCCCGCTTGAGTAAATCGACGAAGAACGGGATAACAGTGATACAGTGATACTCATCTCACTATTGAAAGTCAGAAGGGCATGATTTTTCAAAAGAATGAATCAACACTTATAATGGTTCCATCCCACACAGTTGCAGAACCACCTTAAACATTGGTATCTAATCTGTGGTTGTGTCATGAGTCCTGACCCTTCCAGGACTAGCAACCCACTGTGGGGAACAATGGGTTATGGGGAGGAAGTGATCGAGGAGGACCAAGAGGGCCAGGCTGAGTCCCAGAAAATAAGACAAAGGCCTTGGGAAGGGGAGGAGGAGGAGCACACGTCACATCCCAATCCCCAAGCAAGAGAAGGACGCGAGCCTGAGCCAGGGACAAGGGACAGGACTCAGAGCACCGAGACATCCCAGGGCTGCCTCTGGCCAGCTCAGCAGGACTCTCCCAACAGCTGGGCTGGGGGAGGGACTCCTGGCAGGAGGCTGGGCCGTGCACCTGTGCTCCTCGCCTGGCTGTTGCTCCCTCCACAGAAGCTCCTGCTCCTGCTCTCCATCTCAGTGGCTGCATTTCTGTGCATGGGCACCGCCCTCCTCCTGACCCTGGGCTGCAGGAAAGCCTGGGGCAGCACCAGCCACGGGGAGCCTGTGCCCGGCTCTGAACAGACTCCCGGGAATCAGCAACAACAGGCTTACCCGAATCGAAAGTTCAAGGATTATCACCCCCAGTCTACCAACAAGAGCACAGAGGTCCTGAGGTGAACTGACCAGGATTCCCCAAGCTCCTGATGTGACGTGGTTGATAAGAGGTATCTCTCAGGGCCGGAGAGATTAGGCAGCAGGTCAGGCGCTTGCCTTGAGCAACTGAACCAGATTCCATCTCTGGCATCACATAGGATCCCCTGAGCCCGCTAGAAGGGATTGATCCCTTAGTGGGGAGCCAGGAGGAAGTCATGAGCATTTCTGGCCGTGGGCCACAAACAGAAACTCAAAATCAAAATAAAATCAAAGAAGGAAAGAGAAAGGAATTCTGAGACCACTCACATGATCTCAAAGCCAAAAACTATATTTCCCTTTTACTTGGCTTTCTTCCATGATTTCCGGCTCACAGATTTCAAGTGAGACTTTGAACCTTTGGGATTTCCATAAGGATCAGAGCAACAGAAACCTCTGCTGTTCTCTTTTCTTGTTCTCTGATTCTCTTGGCTCTTGGAAACAGTCACACAGCCATCCGAGTGCAGTGACTGCCAGGGTTTCCCTAAGGGCCCTGAGGCCACAACCCTGGGCAGAGGCATCTTGAAATAGAGAGTTACAGCTTCTGCTTCCAGCCCTACCAGGGCATGGCAGAAGCCCAGGAAGTTGAGTCTCTCTTAAATGTGGGTGAGTTCATAGGTCACGTCTTGTGGCCCCAAAAGAAAGTATTTTGAGGCTGTTTAGATTTGGGAGCCAGAATACTTCCAATTTTGGGGGATGAGGGGGTGGCTCTAGGGGTATGTATCATATCCAGCTGTTTCAGGGCTTCATCCTGGCTCTATGCTCAGGGCTCACTCCTGGCAGAGCTCTGGGGACCATGTGGAGATCAGATCTAGGTCAGCAGCATGCAAAGCAAGTGCCCTTTCTGCTGTACTAAGGTTCTGCCCTGAACCCTTCCACTTCTTTCTCTGCTGAGCCCCAAACTCTGTGAAGACCAGTGCTACTATAACCGCAATCTCACCATCTCTCTCTCTTCATCTGGCTGTCGCTCCCTATGCTTTAGCAGCCTTGGTAGCCATCTGATTGGCTTCCTGAATCCCGGGAGCAAATTGAGTCAATCATCGTGTCCATCAAGGCAGCGGTCAGGGGACCCCCATGTTAGGGACCTGCAGGTCCAAAGCAACAATCAAAGTCCCAAAGGGATGATGGTTTGGGGGTCCTGGACCTTTTTCTGGGGAGCCTGAGGCTGTTTCTGAGGAGATGGTCTCAGCGTTGACTCCCGGGAGGCTGTGCCAGTGCCTGAGGACTGTGTGTTGTGAAGAGAAGCCTCCACACCTACCCGAGGCTCTGGCTCCAGGAACCTACTTAGCACACATGCCTCTCCCCTGAGTTTGCCAGACTAGCAGGCTTAGGGGTTCGTACAACCCTCAACAATTAGTTCTCTTTAGAGCCTGAGGTCAGGTGCCTTGAAACAACTCAACTGTGCTGCTTAAAATTGGGCTTTCTGGGACCCAAGAGCCAGTACCAGAGTCAAGGGTCTTGTTTTGTATATAACTGACCACTGTTTCACCCCTGCATTTTCCATACATGTGAATGACCACTAATTGACTCTGACACCTTTCATGCCCCATGCTCTGCCAGGAGTGACTCCTGAGAACAGTCAGATAAGCCCTGAACACTGTTCAATGTGGCAACAGAATAATTTTTATTTATTTACTTTATTGTTTTGCTTTTTGAGTCACACTATACACCAAAAACACCAAAATCCACTGCTCAGGGGTTACTCCTGGCTCTTCATTCAGGAATTACTCCTGGTGTGCTCAGGGAACAATATGGGATGCTGGGAATCGAACTCTGGTTGGCCCTGTGAAAGGCAAATGCCCTACCCACTGTGTAATCACTGCAGCCTCCAAAAGAATTTTTAAATTTGATAAAAATAAATAAGTAAAATTGGACATTCTACATACATCTGGAATCTTATGCTTTACCATCTGTTTAGTCAAGACACCTTGTCATGATGGCTTCCACGTAGGGTTCAGGGTACCACAGACTCTGCTCAGAGATTCAGAGCTGCACCCATGATGGTTGGATGCTCTGAGAGTATCAGGGGTAATACTGGGGTGCAGACATGGGCCAGGCACATAGAAGCCTTAGCCCTGCACTATCTCTCCAGGCCCTCTTTAAGAATAAGTGTATCTTAAAGATACACTTGTACCTTTAAGTGCATCTTTACAAGATACACTTGGGCAAGTGTCTCCAAAAGACTTTTCTCCTTAGTGGTATTTTTTCTTAAAGACTGCTTTGTCTTTCCAATGGTTTTCTAAGACACTCAGAATTTACATATTAGAAATATTGAAGACTTGAGCAATGGTCCTAGGCAGGTATGCTGCAGAGGATTCACGAGGTGACGCCTCCTGATGGCCTCTAGCCATGTTCTGCTGTGGGGCTGTCCCGCAGGCCCAGGACATGCTTCATTAGCCATGTCACCTTGTCATCTGTCTGCTGACGAGAGGATGGGAGAGCGGGATCAGTTCAGAGCTCTACTGAGCCTCAATCAGGTTGATTTGTGAAATAAAAACTCCCAAAAGTAGAAACGCATTCTAAAATTCATCTCTATGTTTTAGACAACGCATCGAGGCCGAGCATTTGCCTTGCCTAGTGAATTCCTGGGTTCACTTCTAAACACAAACACACCCTCCCACAATTTAGACACACTTTGCTTTCCAAGTGAAGTGAAATATTTGTCTTATTTCACAGTTGACTTTCTTGGAATGCCAGAAACAACCTATCCATACACTTTATGCGCTGTAAGGATAAACATTATTTATCTTATTAATATTATAATTATTATAAATATTCTTTCTTATCTTTATTAGGAGCATGTGTATATGTATGTGACTATGTACATGGGTATATCTATGTGGGTATAAAATGATTTCTCATTGTGTCCTTCCAAATTGTCTCATCAGGCAGATGTGATACATTGGAATATGGAACGGAATTGTCAGCAACCTGAATTTTGTTTTTGTGGGTGTGATGTCAGTGTGCCGCATGCCAGCTGTTGGATGGCCTCTTTATACTACGTTCCCTTCCTGGACATTCTGGCTGCCGGATGCTCCCTTGGGGGGGGCCCAGGATGGTGCTTCCCAACCAGCCCTGCTCTCTTCTCCTTCAGGGTCCCTGTGTCAAAAGGAAATGCAGCCCCTCTCCCGATTTCTGGGACAGGGGAAACTTGGGGAAGGTTCCTCTCTCAACTAGACCATTCTCTTTGCAGGCAAGACTGAATCCCACATTTCTAGTGACCTGTGTGCCCTGGAGGTAAGGCCCCCTGTGCTGAGGAAGAAGCACCCCCAGCCGTGAGGGAGCCTCAGCTCTCCTGGGCGCCTTTGCTCTTGAGCCCTTTATTCTGCTGACCAGGACTGGTTTGTTTGTTTCTTTGCTTATTGGGTCACACCCTGCAGTGCTCAGGAGTTACTTCTGGCTTTGTACTCGGGGATTGCTCCTGGCAGGACTTGAAGGACCATAGAAGATGCCGGGGATTGACACTGTTCGGCCACATGCAAGGCAAGCACCCTGCCTTCTGTACTATCAGTCTGGTTCCTCCTTCTGACCTTGAGGGCCTGCGGTTACTCTTGTTTTCCGGATCTCCTGGGATCTTTTCTGCCCTGCTGCCCACCTGAACATCCCCACCTTACCCTCACTCTGGTCAACCCCTGCTTTGACCTTGGCCCTGGAAGGAAGGGAAGTGTGGGGGGTCATGAGCCATGTGTGGGCCCTCATCTGTGACGCCAGACGCTGGATCACCCAGGAAGGGTGGCAGTGAGTTGGCTGGGGTGGGGACTAAACACGACTCGGCGCTTTTTCTAGACAACAGTACCCTCTTTACTTAGTGCCTAGCAGGAGGACAGAAACAGGGAGGAGCAGCTCAGCTTCACCCGAAGGGGCTGGGAGCCAGGGAAGCCAGTTCTTTCCTGCTTAAAACCTTCACCAGAGGACGATGCTGCAGAGACTGCATCTGCCCCACTTGAGGACATACCAGAAGATATCCCGCAGATACCCCGAACAAGTGCAAGAGATTCCCCAGCAATGAGAACAGCCCCGGTTGCAGGGGAATGCACACAGGAAGAAGCAGAGCCTTCCTGACCGTGGTGTCCACCTAAGCTTCCTGTGCAGAAAGGAAGTTACAGAAACCAAGGAGATGAAGGAAGTTTCTGCATAAGTATCTGCACATCCCCCACCCCTGTGATAATGACATGGCTGCTGCTGGTGTGGGTGCCGAGTGTGTGGGGACGGCCAGGGAGGGACATTGTATCACTAGGAAATTGCACTATGACACATTCTTTCGGTCAATTGTTTTAATACTAAACTAACTCAATGTTATTAACAAATATAATATAGTTGAGATTGTTTAAACACAAGCACAACTGAAGGATATGTTAAAGTAAGGGTGGACAGTGGCTTCCAGTGAAGCTCCTTCCTGGCGGAGGTGGTAGAAGAATGCCTCAAACGGGGGCTCCCGCTGGAAGGACAGGACGAAGCTGGGGACAGAGAGGCAGCGCTTGGCGACAGAAGCCACAGTAGCATGGTCCCTCCCAGGCTCAGGGGGTCAGAAGGGCCCAGGCTGCAAATCAATCTGGACTGTGGTGCAGGGACACGACGCAGATGTCCCAGGGACCGGAACCCGGGCCCTCCCCGATCCAGGCCTGTCCCTCCCACCTTTCCTCCATGGAGATCAGCTCCAGGTCCTGGAACCAGGTGAGAAACTGGTCGTGGGGCTGCAGGCGGTAGTTCTCTGCGGCCTCCTGGAGCAGAACAATCTCCTGGAGGATTTTAGTTTCCTGGGACATTGTGAAGGAAGGAAGGAAAAGGCCTGAGTGGGCTGTGGCGCCGTCCAGCCAGGGCTGCCCAAAGGCAGGCTAGAAGGAGAATTTCCACAGGAATCCCCCCTTCACTCTGCCCGTCAGCATCTCCACTTGTCTGAGATCAGAAAACACCCCTCCACCAGGAAGTTCCCCTTGATGGATCTCTGCCCTCCCACACGCATATATAAGTTTCCATTGTTTCATTCTCCTACTGTGAGTGTCAGGCCAGAGGGACAGAGACTAGGAGGATCTGAGAGGGGGCCAGGGTACAGGGAAGTCGGGTCCCCTCCTCTGTTCCCCTGCAGAGTCCCACTGCTCACCTTTGTTAATTTCTCCTTGTTGATCACCTCCCCCTGGAAGCAAACAGCCAAGTGCATGAGAAAGGGCCTCTGGGGGACCCTGTGACAGGCTCTGAGCTCAAAGGACACGGCTGGTGTCAGGTATGCCGACCCTCCCGCCCTGTGACACACTGGGGTGTCCAGCGAGGACAAGCATCTTGTCCCTGAGGTGGATGCTGAGGTCCCTCTGCCCCACGCCTCTTGCTGAGGGAGAGGTTGGGGATGCCCTTGACCTCAGGTGGTTCTGCACCAGGGGCTCTGCTGATCCCTGGGAACTGGGTAACAAGGCCTGAGTGCCCCGTGCAGCTCCTGCCTCGGGTATCAGCCCAGCGCCAGGGGAGTTTCCCTCAGGGCTCTGCCCAGGGCTGAGGTGCAGGGGAGTGTCAGCTCCAGCCCGCCCAGCCCCCAGCTCACTCACCCCAAAATCCTCCATTTCTCTGTCCAGACTCTCCAGCTCCTGGAGGAAGGGCCCCAGGAAGGGGACCACACCCTGTGCCGAAGGGGCCGTTAGAAAGGGGCCCTGCTCTGGGGTCCCCAGGACACCCCCAAGCCTCAGCCTCCCACCACGAGGCTCCAGGTGAGCAGGAGCCCCTCCAGGACCTTCTAATGTCCTCCTCCTTGCAAAGCTGAGAGCCCTCCCGTGGGTCCCAGGGTCCCAGCCCTCTCCCTGGCTCCCCCACCCACCCTCCACACACCAGCTCTGCAGCCACCCACTCCACCCTGGGTCGGGACGGGGTCAGCCGGAAGCAGGGCTGGGCCGGGCCTCCTTTCTGAGGGAAGACCCCTGTGGGGGCCACCCCTCTGTCCCTGGGTCCTGCACATGCCCCTCACCTGGCGTCTCCCGAGGTTCCTCAAGCAGGACACAAAGCTGCAGCGCTGTTCCACCTGGGGATGAGCACCCGACCCTGAGCCTCTGTTACCCGCACGCCCAGCCCCCACTCTCCTCCCTCAGGCGCAGACTGAAGAGAACAGGGACAGCACTGAGCCTGCAGCCCCCACCCAGAGCAGCAGCCCCATGCAATGCCCCCAGGGCTGCCTGCCCTCGCAACCCCCAACAGGCCTCCACCCAACCCACACACCTGCTGTGCCCATACAGAGAAGACAGGAATGTCACAGAAACCTGAAGAGAACCTGCCCCTCCCTCCCTGCCTCCTCCATGCAGGCCTCCAACCCGCAGACTACCTGCGGGGGCTTGCAGCGTCTATGTTTCCGGGCCTGTCTGCACAGGGCCTTCAGCTTCCTCCGGCTCCACCTAGGGAGGGAGCACATTTGTCCCGAGGGAGCTGTCCCTGCATCCCTGGGGCCCCACTCAGCTGCGGGAAGCCAGGGTCCCACTCCCTGCCCAGCACCTGGCCCCCGGGCTGCTGTCCCCAGGGGTCTCAGCTCAGTGAGGGGCTCTGCAGACAGAGCCCTGAGGCCGCAAAGCTGGGGGCACCCACCAGGACACGTGGCCCCAGGTCTGGCAGAGTCGGCGGATGGCGGGGCTCTGCAGGGCACAGATGATGGCATAGGTGGACGCCCAGTTGCGGAGGCGCTGGCACTCCTGGGAGACAAGAGCAGGGGACAGGGCAGCTGGAGTCTGAGCTCCCTGCAGGCCTCGGTGCAAATTCCCATATGGGGGACACTGAGAATCTGGGGTCAATGGGGGACACAGAGATCCCCAAGGAACCTTGGGAAAATGTGTGCATAACTCAAGAAAGGAACAGGCAGGACGATGGGCCCCACTGGGACGGCCCCAGGACACAGTCCCTGCAGGAAACGCCCGCGGTCCTTGGAGCAGGAGACCATCTTCTCTCCCAAACTTCACAGGAGTACAGGCAGCTGCACAGGGACCCCCACCCACTGCATACCCAGGCCTCTAGGGCCCAGTGCCCACAACTCCACAGGGATCACCGTCCCAAACATACCGGGCCACCAGGACCCAGTGCCCCCTACTCCACAAGGACCCAGCCACCACATACCTGGACCCCCAAGATCCAAGGACCCCAATTCCACAGGAAGCCCCCCAATATACCTGGGCCACCAGGATCCAGTACTCCAGCATCCGTGCCCGCGCGGGCGGGCTCAGTTCCGAGAGGCAGGTGGTAAGGACACAGGCGGCCACAGTGTAGTACTGGCTCTCGATGGCCCGCACAGTGGGGCACACATGCTCGTAGCCCGGCTTGTTCCTGATAGATGAGAGGTCCCCCCGACAGTGGTTTGGCACCAGCTCCAGGAACAGCTCCTAGGGAGAGGGACAGGTTCAGCCACAGACACCCCAGGAGACAGAACAGAGGACAGGGCCAGTCCCACTCGGCCCTTGGGCTGTGCTGGGCACTGAGGGGCTCAGGACCCCGGAACCCAGACTGATGCGGGGTGCAGGAACAGGACCCCTCTGCCTGCTCCTGGGCCCTACCAGACTCAGGGTTCTCCCCGGCTCCCTCTCTGCACCCCTCAGAGGCACATTCCTCTGTGACAGCTGCACTGGGGGCTGGTTCCTGCGTCCCCCTTGAGGGGACCGCCCTCAGGGGCCTCATGGAGTCCAGGATGCTCAGACCATAGCAGACACACAAACCCGCGACACTAGTCTCCGCGCCACAGGCACCCCAGCACCCCCCCCCCACACACACACACACTCAGACACTGCTCTCTGTTAAGCTCAAGGACATGAACCCCTCCCCATGCCTCCCCTGCCACGGGCCATCTTGGCCATCCCGGGACAGTGCAGGATCAGGGAGTGGGCACAGAGGGTGAGTGTGGGCCAGGAGAGCCACTGCTGGCAGAGGTGCCCGGGGAGGCAGGTGTGGGCGACGCTGCCTCTCACCTTGTCCATGAGTGTTAGCTGCTCGGCCATCAGCCGGGCAGGGAACGTGCTGACGGAGACCTGCTTGTTCCCCGGCTCCTCCAAGGGCCTGCTGCCGGGGCAGGAAGGCTCAGGGCCGTCAGCTGCCTCGCTGGCCCGGCTGGCAGCTGCCCACGAGCTGGCATCATGCGTGTCTCCAGGCCCGGCGTCCTCCAGCTCTGCCCATTGTGCTGCGGCCGCAGCTGAGGCTTCGAGAGGCTCCAGCTCTGGGGCATCCCGCGGAGGCAGGCCCAGCTCCTCAGGTGGTTCTGGGACAACTGCTGGGGCTGGAGCAACGTCTGAAGAGAAGGGCCCCGCCTCAGGGTCCCGCCAAGCCACAACCAGAAACAGCAGAGCCCTGTCCCCAGACCACGGCGTGCAGGAGCCCGGCCACCCCAGAGGGCAGGGCCTTTACCCTGAGCCCTGATCAGTGCGGTCAGGAGAAGTTCCTTCCTCAGATGAACTTGGAGGCCAGAGCCAGAAAAATGCACCAGAATGCAGCCCAGCATCAGTTGCACGGGGACACAGCACAGCCACTCAGCACAGCCCTCAGGCCAGGACCCCGACATGGGACTCAGGGCGCTGGGGGGAGTGCAGGGAGCAGAGTCAGGACCCTGGAACGTGCCTCCCCTGCTCCCACAGAAGGTCCCCTCACCTGGAGCCCAGCTGAGCCATCATGCCACTGAGAAGATCTAACAGAGAACCTGTGAGTGGGTCCCCATGCCCTCGACTCCAATGTCGTGAGAATGACCTTCCCCACCTGGGCCTGTCCTGAGCTGCTGGGAATTCTAGAGTACCTGCCGGGGCCCGTCTGCTGCTGCAGGCCCAGGGATGATGAGCAGGAGGGGGTGAGAGGAGGCCAGACGAGGGCAGTGGGACAGGGAGTGTGGGCCACTCAGGGAGACCCCAGCCCAATCTGCTGTTTCCTGAGCCCTGGGACCCCTCTTCAGCCCTCTGTGATGCAGGGACCCTGTCAGGGAGGTTCCCTGTTGGGGAAATGATGCCTGAGCTCTGGCTTCTGCCCACACACGGCACCAACACAGACCCGGCTGACCCTTGTGGATACTGGGGACCCTGGACCACTCACTGCTTCAGTGTTTTTTCGCAGTTGAGAACCTGCTCCAAGTATGGGAGGAGGCATCCAGACCTATGGGAAGCAGGAAAGTGTCCATGGAGTGTTCGGGACACACGGCAGGATCCTGAGGCTCAGACCAGGACTCAGTCCCAGGGAGTAGCTCTGTTTTTGCGTGACAATGTGTGGAGAAATGCTGTATGACCAGGTGCTGCTTTGACGTATGGAAAGACCAAACTACCAAACCCTTCTCCTGTCCCGTGGTGCTGGGACACCTGTGTGCCCCAGAGATGTCTAATCGCCCAGAGCAACACCAACAGGAAGACCAGGGCATGGGTGGACAGAAATGCTTTGGAGTTCGGAGGGGGTTTCCTGTGCATGTACTCTGGGAGTCCCAAGCCACAGGCTCTGAGAGTTGCGGCTGCTGTTCCATGGGCAGGAACAAGAATGAACAGGAAGCTCATGGTCAGGAGACCAGGCAGCAGCCCAGCACTGTCACGGCCCATCCCATGTCCTCCTCCAGGACCTTGCGTGACTCTCTCCACGCTGTGTTCAGAAGAACCAGCAGAAGCCCAGAGAGGCCCTGGCTCCTTCTGAGCACCCCAGGCGGGGAGGCAGGCAAGGCCCAGCGGCTGGCGGGGCGGCTCTCACCAACGCAGCATCTGCTGCAGGATCCGCGCGGGAATGGGGAAGGCCAGGCCGGTAGGAAGGATGGTGGTAACAGAGGAGAACTTCCGCCCAGGGGAGGTTTGCATCAGGGAGACCAACATCTCCACAGTTCTTTCGCCGAGGGTCAGCATCGTGCAGGCCTCATCCAGAGAGCTCGGGCACATGGGCTCCTCCTGCTGGTGGGCAGGGGGTGCAAGATGGTCAGTAGGTTCCCCAGGGTGCAGGTGCCAAGGGTCTGGAGCTCAGAACTGGGGGAAAACCAGCTCTTGGGGCAGAAACAGGAGCGCCCACATGTGCAAGGAATCGGGCTGAGGACTGCCCTTCTGACCAATGAAGTTTGCTGTTGTCAGTTGGGAGCATTCACAGGCCAGAGGACAGGCATGGCCCCGAGGGTCTCAAGGAACCCACCCCCTGCAGAGGACAGCAGGGGGCAGCTGGGCAGGTCCCTCCTCATCAGCAGAGAAGCTCCTGCAGCTGCTCTCAGGACCTGCCTCCTCTTCAGTTTGTTCTGCCCCCCGGTGAGGGGCTGGGGAGCCCCGCTGAGGGGCTTCAGAGCTGTGGCAGATCCCTCCCCAGGTCTCCCCCTACCCTCTGGGCCCCTCCTTTGAGGCCCCCCTTTGCCCAGTGGCCACTGTGCTCCAGTGCTGCCCCTAGTGGAGAGAGCTGCCATGTGCCACCGAATCTCCCCTCCAGGAGTCCCTGGGCCAGCCCACAGACTCTGTCCCTGGCCACTAGGAGGCGGGGCCTCTCCTGCCTTGGGCCTGTGCTGGGGAAGCCTCAGACCCAGACTGCAGCAAGCAGCCACAGGAGGGCCCTGCTCTGCTGCTGAGATGCTCAGGGGCTGATGCCAGTTGAGCTGTCCCTGCTCTGTGGGCTGAGTCCTGTCCCCACGTGTCCTGACAGACTGTAGGGACTCAGCCAACACAGCTCCTTTCTCTGGGCCTCCTTCCCTGGAGGTGCATCCCAGGGATGGCAGTTTCAGGGAAATGAACACCGCAGCCCTCTGCTCCTTCTCTCTCTAACCCCCAACCTGAGCTGCTTCCTGCTTGGAGAGTCAGCCAGACAGGGAGCTGTCTGAGCCCCGTGTCCCTGGGCCATGAGGACAAGGTCAGACAGCAGTGCAGATACACAGTGTGACTGAGGGGAACGTGGGCGTGGCCCTCTGGGTCAGCTCCTTGTTCTGAAGTGGGTGGGGATGGACTTTCAGCTGACCCTGTGTCAGAGGAGCATTGGGGACTGGATCACTCTGAGATGGGCCGTGGACACCCCGAAGGGTCACCATGGAAGAGTCTCAGGTGTCTTGGGCTCGGAACTGGGCTCTGCACCCACCTCCCCATCTCAGACCCTGAGTGTCACCTGCTCACCTGTGCCGGGCACTGGGTGTCACTGCATCTGTGCGGTCCCGGGCTCGTGTCCTGGCAGGTAGAACAGCTGCTTCCCACCAGGGGCTCCACCGGGATGTCCCGAGCTGAACTCTGTAACACAGCCTCTGTCACCCCTGGGAGGGACCTGACACGGGGCCCCCTTGAAGAGTCTTTTTGGTCCAACAGTGAAATAACATCTCTCACCACAGAGACTGCACACAGCGAATGGAATAAGAACGACCAGTGCTGGCACAGATGCAGGGAGAGAGGGGGTCTCATTCATTGTTGGTGACAAGGCCGACTGGCCAAGCCTTTTTGGAAAACAATATGGCCATTTCCCCCCTCCCCAAAATTAGAAATTGAATTCCATAGGATCTAGCAATGCCACTTCTGGGGATATACCCCAGACTAAATAGGCACAGAGCTGAAACATCATCTGCACTTCTATGTTCACTGCAGCACTATTCACAGTAGCCTGAATCTGGAAACAGCCCGAGTGTCGAGAACAGAGGAGTAAATAAGGAGATTATGGTACATCTACACGATGGAATACTACATAGCCACCAGGAAAAACGTCATAATATTCACTTAGGATGACACTCGTTCCCAAGGACATTGGAAACAGGGCCAGGAGGACTGGTCCACAAGTTTTGGGAGAGACAGGGAAGGCAGTTAGGGTAGAGAAGGACCACTATGACAAAGGTAGTTAACTATGAATAAGAACTGTGAGCTTAAAGTAGGTAACGGAACAAACATGATAACCTCTCAGTACTTGTATTGCAGTCTATAATGGTCCAAAGTAGAGAGAGAGAGAGGAGAGAAAACAGAGAGAATCAGAGACAAAGAGAGAAAGAGAGAGAGAGAGAGAGAATTTCGTGCCATAGAGTTAGGTGTGGGGTGAGCGTGGTGGGAGAGAAACTGGGAACGTTGCTGGTGGGAAATATACACTCGAGAAGGTTCCGTTTTTTAGAAACTCTGTTTTGTCAAGAAGAGTCCATGACACACACCAGCCTTCCCTCATGAGGCAGTTGCTCCTTCCCGTAAGAACAGGACTCATTCCCCTCAGACACCTTTGGACCATGACCCACAACTCACACAATCAAATTTCATTCACACACACAGACACACACACAGACACACGCAGTAACAGGGATGTGAATCTACCGAGGTGCATCACAACTGTGAACTATTGACCCTGTGGGCCCGGATTACCCTTGAGTTCCTCCTCACCTGGGACAGGTGTTGCGGGTGGGGACGAGCCCTCCTCCACAGTCTGCAGGGACAGCGATCACCTTCACTCTGGGCTCGCCTCAGCCCAGAGCCTCTGATCTTGGGCATACAACATGAAAACATGTCTATTGCTTCTCAGTGCAAGTGAACTAGACGGTCACTTTCTCGAGAATGAGCTCACAGGGGAACCAGGGTTCTATGGCAGTTGGGGATGGTCACTAGGGAAGTGAGGTCATTTTCCAGGGTTCCATGAGCTGATGAATTCCTTCCATCTGACCAAATGCCCTCCCCTGCTATGGCACCACAGACTGAAACAGGGAGTTGAGAGTTTTCCCCAACTACCTGCAAATAGAACGTGGTTCCTAACTCTGAGGATTCAGTGGAACTGGATTTTTCATGTCTCCCGTGTCCAGACCCCTGGGCCCTGGACTCCAGATTTGTGTCCCACAGGCTTGGGAATCCTCTCCCCTCTCTGGCTCCCTCCCCTCTGCAGAAGCAAATGTCACTGAAGTTTGGGACAGCCTGCAGGCTCAGGGAGGTAGGACTTGTTTATGAGACAAGGGCTGCTGGTGTCCCCCATAAGCACCAAACCTCAGCCCCCTGTCAGCTCACGACTTCCTCCCTCTCTTCAGCTACAGTGGAGGCAACTGTGCGTCAGAGTGTCCAGGACCCTGGTGTCCTACTCGTCTCTCCTCATTCTACTCTAGATGTTTCCACCCAAATTCCATAGCACACGGGGACTGCCTTTCCCCAAAAATAAGGCCATAATGCTTGAGGAACTTGGCCCAATTTGTGTCTATGCACATAGTTCCCGTGTCTGGGAACTTCTTAGGGGGCTGCCTTCCTGGATGGTCTACAGGAACAAGAGTCTCCAGATGCCCACTCAGAGGGTGGGAGCAGAGGTTTGGCTGTCCCCTGTTGGGATATGACTCAGCCATCCCTCCTTCAGGGACACCAACCTCTCCTGCCCTAAAACACCCTCCGTCCCTGCATCTTGCTTGATCAGGAGCTTTTTCTGAGGTTGAGACTCCCTGAGCCAACAGAGATGGCCCTGCAAGGGCACCTGCTTGGAAGCTGCTGTGGAGTCATGGATGAGAGGTGGGGTTCCAGTGGGAGGCAGCGACTCTTGCTTGCTAACTGCATCCAAAATATGAGCCATGTTCGTTGCCATTGTAAGGGTGTCTGTGACAAAAGTCATGTTCAGGAGGCAACCATTGGCTAGTGCCCAAGTTAATGTGAATCTGTGGTACATACACAGTCGTATCTGTCAGCTCCTAATAAAAGAGGGCACCTCACCGTTAAAAAGAACCCAGAGAGAATTGGAGGGTCTCCAAAAGAAACAGAAATACTCAATGCTTCCACTGCTCTCAGGAAGAGAAAGAAGTGCAGTGGAAAGCCAGTGAGCCTAATCCTAAATCTGAGGACAGAGAGACTGACAACCGTGGACATGGTAAAGGGTTCCACTGGATGGTGGCAGAGTGCTTGTCATTCACAGTGGTCTGGGCATGGATCTGTTTTTCCTGAAGTACCTACAGTGATGTAAAACAATGCCATCTTTACTCAGTCTATCACATTAAACTCTGGTGACAGTCATAGCTGTAAGGAGTCTGAGACAGGTGACTAAAAGCACTGAGAAGGCCACGGTGGGAACCTGGGATGGAACAGAGAAAATAGGGCAAACCAAGTAACCTCTAAGGAAGGACTGCTTCACATTTATCACACGTTTCTATCAATATCAGACATTACTAGGAGGAGCCACTGTGGGTGGGGTACTGGAACTCTCGTGAAATCCAAAGCTGTTTTAAAAGACTCATCCAAAAGGTAAGAGTGACCACACAAAAATATATGTGTATGACCTTTTGTGTGTGTCCCTGGGAATAGGGGTTGTTTGGGGCACCACCCCTCAGTGTTCAAGGTTCTATCCTGGTGCTGTGCTCAGGGATGATTCTGGCAGTGCTTGGGGGCGAAATCCAGGGTTGGGATCCAACATGGCTGCAAGGTGTCTTACTCACTGTGTGATCTCCCCAGCCCGAGAAATGTGAACTTGATCTCACTGGACATGAGGAATAGTGACCACAGTCATTTAAGTGACTCGCTGATACAAAGTCAACTGGCTGCTCTACACTCACATCGTGCTAATAGTCCTTGGGGACCAGCAAGCAAAGCTGGAGCTCAGCGGAGCATGCACTCAGCCCTTGAGCCCTCTCCTACTGCAGAAGCATGGTTGGTTATGAGAAAACATGGAGTGAATTAAGTGGGATCTAATATAATAGACATAATGTACGTATTATGTGGGCTGCTCCAGCAAAATTTATAATAAGAAGCAAAATCTTTATTAGCCAAAAATCATGTAGAAGCTGGAGCGATAGTACAGTAGTAAGACATTTGCCTTGCACGTGGCTGACCCGGGTTCGATTCCTCCGCCCCTCTCGGAGGGCCCAGCAAGCTACCAAGAGTATCTCATCCACACAGCTGAGCCTGGCAAGCTCCCCATGGCATATTCGATATGCCAAAAACACTAACAACAAATCTCACAATGGAGACGTTACTGGTGCTCACACCAGCAAATCGATGAGCAACGGGATGACAGTGATACAGTGATACAGTGATGTAGAAGCTAAACAATCCTGCTGACAAGCAGTCCTGCTTGGACGGGAATATAATATTTCACTCCTTTCTGTCCCACACAGTAGCCATCTCTCACTTCTGGGAGTTGAGACACTGGCATGGTGCAGATGGGACTGAGGGCCCAAATCTTTCTTCTTCCTTCAATGTGGTTCATTGACACGCAAAAATCACCTGAGCCAGCAGCCAGGGCATCAGAGCAGAGCTCCAGACAGCAGATATGAACTGCTTTTGGATGACCCTGTCCCCTCCTCTAGTGGCTGCTGCATGGTGACTGCCCAGGGCTCACAGGCCTGGCTCGGGGGCTCACACAATTCTAGCCGTGCTAGCTGGGTCTCACGTCAGGTTGTAGTGCTCCCCAGAGGTTACCACAGTGCTCACACATGGACACACCTCGGGTCACACTTCCCAGCTGTGGAGCACATGTATGGGCACTGAATAGAGACCGTGGGCCCAAAGGCTGGCACAGCAGGCATTCTAAAGCCAGGGCGGGCAGAAACAAGATGCGTATCTGAGGCAGGAACCTGAAGAACCCTCAAGGGACGTTATTGTTGCTGATTTCTATGGACGAGATGATAGGAATTTGGAAACTTCCTTGAATGAACAACCCAATGCCCACTTGGGCAGGACAACACCAAGAAGAACCAGATTGAACTGACCAGACCAGTGGAAGCCCAGAGAGAGAGACTCACATTGACCTGTGAGTGTCAGTTCGCAGGGTCTGCACAGACTGGGGCAGAGATGGTTTCAGCCCAGGTTACAGAAATAATATTTCCTGTGAGGACATTGTAGACAACCTTAAGTTTTGGGGAGCAGGTCTGGACACCCCGGCTCCCTTACAGCCCTCCCAGAACCACACGAGGGAGGAGAGAACCTCAGCAGATCTGAGGTGGGAGGCAAATGTCACTTGATTCCTTAGGAACAGAGGGTGGGAGGCACCTGCCCACCTCTCTCTCTCCCCTTTCAATCTCCCCGGGGACAGTTCAAATATCTCCTTATTTGAGTGCTGGAGGAGGCAGCACTCAAGCACCCCAGAAGAGAGTTGCATCAAAAGGAAAGAGAGAGAGAGTTGCAAACTTGTAGGCCAGTGAGGATCCTGGAGGGGTCCCTCAGTACCGTGGCTAACACAAGGCTTTGCTGATCCTCCAGCCCCTTCCTGGGCAAGGACAGCCCCTTGGCTAAGCTTTCTTTCCCTGACTCAGGATCTAATCAATGTCTCATTCAGTGCACCTGGCCTTTGGCATTACAAATCAGTGAAAGTGGGACACATATTTGCCTCTTCAGGTCCAATGAAAAATAATGGACATCTAAAGCAGAATTTTCTAATGATTTATAAGAAAGAAACATATATTAACACGGATACGTCAATCTTGATGTCACTGCCACCTAATGCAGGTGTATCTAAGTTAATGTTAAGCTTCAGGAATCATTCCAAGCCTGTGGAAACTTCTGGGGACCAGCATAGTCCTCTGACCAGCGTTGTTGACCACTGGTCTACTCTAAAGGACTTCCATTGAGTCTCTAATAGCCAACTCAGACCTTGGTCCTTATCTCACTTGTCTGGTGTGAGCTTGACAAGTCAGAGCTGACAGGCTGAGAGAAGATTTTACAATGCCTAGAAATGACTGTGGCTTAATCTCTAAAAATGAAGGTGGGTTATTAAAAATCAGAAATCAGAAGAAGGAAATCTAATAGGGAAAGTAACAGAAGTAGAAGATGCAATGCAATAAGCCTCCAAACACCGAATAAGTCCATAAATAGATTCTGACCACATCGTTATTAGAGAAATCCTGATTTTAGGTCACAGAGGTAGCCCTGGTACTCATCAGATGGTAGGAAATGAAAACTGGACATGGTCTCGGTATTGGATGGAATGGGATAAAGTGTGAATCCTCTAGTCCTGCTGGGAGTTTCAGGAATGGGGAACAATCTGGATCTTAGGTGTGAAATCAGCATGTTGTTCTTACAATGGCAGGAAATCAAGGGTTTCCTGCATATGTTTTGATTTTGCCTTGCTGACCAGTGCAGGAAATAAACATACACCAAGGTCCTATTTTCTCTCTCTCTTTTCAAGTCTCTACTCTTGATTCCTGTCATGTTCAGTCTATGAATATGATATTATGGTCACTGATACACTGGGAATACATTTTATCAATAGTGTGTGTCACTGTCACTGTCACTGTCATCACGTTGCTCATTGATTTGCTCAAGCGGGCACCAGTAATGTCTCCATTGTGAGACTTGCTTGTTACTGTTTTTGGCATGTTGAATACGCCATGGGTAGCTTGCCAGGTTCTGCCATGCGGGCAAGATACTCTCAGTAGCTTGCTGGACTCTCTGAGAGGGGCGGAGGAATCGAATCCAGGTCGGCCATGTGCAAGGCGAATGCCTTACCTCTGTGCTATCGCTCTAGCCCAATAGTGTGTGAAAAGGATAAAATTCTATTTTCCCCTGAAGATATCTAATTAATCACTCTCCTCAAATGGAAAGAGCTTCCCTTCCTCTAATTCTCAGAAACACCCTTGGGGTGCCTCAGATGGAAAGTTTCCCTTCCTCTAATTCTCAGAAACATCCTTGGGGTGATGGGAAAATTGCTCAGACTTGGGTGCTTCAAAATGTCTCATTTTTCCCCAGGCTTTTTGTCATCCTTCTGTCTCTGGGACTATGCTCTATAAAGTTCTAATTTGTCTACTCTGAAAACACCAATGGAGATCTTGGTTCTAGCCTGCTTTTCGTCATCCATTGTCTGATTGGTTTTTGCTTAGAAGTCACATAGTAAAGCAATTTTGGTGTCTATTTCTAGGAGAAATTCAAATCCTGCACTCACATCACTTTGTAGACAAACACCTACAAAGCAGTACAAATGTTGAACACTTAGATTTCTAGTTTAGTAACAAGGGGTATCTCAAATGCACAATGCTGACTGAAAACAATTTTGTTCTTGTTTTGTTTCTTATGGATAAACACTGATCATCAACAAACGTTCACTACCCATTTTTCATATTGGTAGCCAACTACCTAAGAACCACCGAGGAGTAGAACATCACCAGACTACAGATCAGGACATCATCGTCATCTCATCATCATCATCATCATCATTATCATCACCACCATCAACATCATCCTCATCATCACCATCATCATTATCATCATAATTGGCATCATCATCACCATTGTCGTCATCATCATCACCATCATCATCATCATCATCATCATCATCATTATCATCACCATCATGTAATAATTATATACAGCATTCTTATTCATGCTTATTCCAGAATGGTGGTGTCCTAAACTCTACCTTTTATCACTGCCTTTTATCCTCACAGTCACCCTGTCTTGCAGCTATATTAACGTCCCAGTTGTACAGACAGGAAACCTAGGACAGAGACAGTAAGTATTTTTTGTGAGAATCCCATTCTTCCATGGAGACCACAAAGTCTCAAGGGCATCTCTGCTTGCCTAGTGCTTTCCCTCTCTCTCCCTCTCTCTGTTTCTTCTCTCTCCCTCTCTCTCACCTCCCTGTCTCTTTCTCTCTTCCTATACCTCCCTCCCTCTCCTCTATGTCTCTTACTTTTTGTTTTGAGACACATCTGGAGGAAGAGCTTCCAGGACCATTTGTACTGAATGTCTGGAACCCAAGAGTTCACCCATCAAGGAAATGGGTGAAAGGGGTATAACTCATGTAACAGAATAAAATCCCCAGCCCTTTACTAACATCTGTGCCACCAAAGATGACCTAGCTGGATGTGAGTGATGTCTTTAGGCAGCTGAACATTGGCCCTGCCTGGTCCACTAGGTCCAGCATCTGTCTAGTATAGAGTTGTGAAGTTGAACTTAGTCCAGTTCTGCCCTGCCAGAGACATGGGGGCAGGGGCCAGGGTCCCGGGAAGCAGGGGCAGGGGTGCTGGGGTTGGAGAGGACAGCAGGAAATAGATCAGGGTGTCCTCTGGTCCAGTATTTCATCTACACACTGTCTTCAAAGGAAGGTATGTCCAGAGTGATCTGGGGGTGGAGGAGCGAAGTTCCCACCATACCAAAACCTTGGCAGCCACACTCACACCTCAACAGATGCCACCATGTCTCTACCAGACTCCACAGCCTTATGACTAACCCCACAGAGATGCTAACCTACCAAAAATTTCAGGTACACTGGGTGATTTGGGGGCTGAAACTCCAGACCTTCTTGGAGTCAGGGTGGGTGACCTCCCTCCATTTCCCTGTACTTCCGGAAACTCTGGCAGCCACACCTTATCCGACTTCTGCTGCCATGCAAGCTCATCTACTGGCCCTGCTCCAGAGACTCATGATTAAATCCCGAAAGAGATCAACTTCCCACAAACATCTCTCATGTACCCAATCCCGGCTGGGACCTCGAAGGTGATCTCAGGGGCGGACGGCATCAGTGTCTGCCCTACCAAAGCCCCGGCAGACGAGATCACAGTCTTGGGCCAGACTGCCCACTTACATATCCTGAATTTTCTGAAGCTTGAAATCACCAAACTCTAGAATACTAACATCCCAGAAGGAACACATCAGATTGGATAGGAACGTAAGTAGACATTAACTAATTTCGACTAACAAAAATACTCATACAAAAGACTTAACTAGCAAAAGAGCTTAGTAAACTCTCAGACAAGGACTTAATATCCCCATGGTGAGATACAACAATTTTCACAAATTTTCTTTTACTTAAGTATTTTTCTTATCATCCCATTAGCCAGTTAGTGTAACAAGCAATATAAAATAAATTATTGTGGGCCTGCTACAGGGACAGGCTTGAAAGGTGGCTGGGAAAATGGAGACATGGTAGAGGGAAGGTGACAGTGATGGTGAGATTGGGGTTAGAATATTACATGCCTATAACAAATAATCACAACCAACTTTGCAAACCACAATATTTCAATATAGTGTTGTGGAAGGAGAGAAGGTTTGTTTATGGAGAAGCAAGAGGCAAAAATGTTGGGCTCTATGGGGAAGGAGCAATAATTCGGTAGATACAGTATTTGCTTTGCACACATCCAATCTGGGTTTGATCCCCAGCATCCCATATGGTACCCCAAGTCTTCTGGGAATGATTCCTGAGAACAGAGCCAGAGTCAACCCTGAATACCGTCAAGTGTGGCTCCCAAACAAATCAAAATTGAACTCTTCCTGCTCTCTAGTCCCATGTGGGTAGACAGGTATGCAAATAGAGAAGGAGGACATGTGACAGTCCCCTCAAAGATGAGCAAGCAGCGAGGAGCCACTTCATTGGCTTTGTAACCAAAATCCCTCTTTTGCTCACTCAGGCCCTTGAAAGGAGACAGACTTTGGTCGGCCACACGCGGCCCACCACCAGGGTGGACCAAAGACAATGAAGCAAACGGGCTTGCAGAGCTCCAGCTGCATCTCCCTGGGGCAGAGACACAGAGACACCTTCTTGTCTGGGGCTTCATGTATGCAAGGACCAGGGCAAGTGTCACTGTGAAGGGGAACCAGTGAGTGCTCGACACATTAGCCTTGTCATTACTGTCACCCAGCAGTTTCTCAGTCACAGAGCAAAGGAGTTTTGGAAGAACCGAGTACACTGTCCTTGTCTTATTCTGAGGTTCCCTCCGGGAGTGTACAGGGGCCAAGAGGGTCACACCCAGCCATGCTTGGAAAGCACAATACAGGGGAGAGATGGTCCAGGGGTAAAACTTGGGGTCACACACAGGTAAGGCATTTGTACCTGAGCTTTGAGCTACTTCTCATGCCCCAACTTTCTTGGTTGAACTGTTGAACTGACCAAAATCCATAAAGGAGCTCTGAAGTTCTCAGCAAGAGTTAGAACTTCCCCGGGACACTGATGAAGGCTTGGAGCCACCCTCCACTCCCCCACCCCAGGGCTTCTCTCTCCCGAAGCAGCCCTCATGGTGGCTGGACCAGCACTGGCTGGGGCCCAGCCTCCTCTCAAACCTTCCCTGTTGGGGAACTCGCAAACACTCCCCTGTGCTCCCTGGCAGAGGGTAAGGACTATGGGCTCCCGGGCTGAGAGGTGGACCACGCACAGTACAGCCCAGGGCCTGCCTCTGCAACATCTCTGTCACCCTGATGAGGCTTCAGTGGGGAAATCCTCCAGCAGGTACCTGCACTCCTGAGCCCAGTTGAAATCTGCATTTCTGATGTTTGTGCTCACCAGCGTCTCGGGGGTCCCTGTCTCCCCATCCACTGCCAGGTGTTGTGGCTGGAGGGGAACATCATGATGTTGTCAGTAGTCTGTGGTCTCGTTCTCCCCTTAAACCAGGCACCTTTGTTCCTCCTCTTCCTCTTGGCCTACAGTTTGGCATCCTAGAAGAGGAGAAATGGGCTTGGGCAAGGGTTTCTTCCTCCAGCACTGGATGCACCATCACAGACCAAGAGGCCGAGGCCTGGGGTGCTCAGCAGTAGACGCCCACCTGACCGGCTGAGGACCCCTCCAGTTGACTCTCCAGCACTGCCCTTGGGTGGGACCCAGAATCATAGTAGCACCACGAGGGGAAATAAATATTAGTGGAGGGGCCTCTCAAGTGATGTTTAGGGAGCTCAGGGGCCCTCCCTGGAACTCTCCGTCAACCAAGTGATTCATCTGAAGGTTAGGCCCAAGGATGTGGTGCTACCAGAGGTTGGGGGCCAGTCATGCTAGTGAGGCCACACTATGCTCGGGTCAAGCCAGGGTCAGGCACTTCAAGGCATGAGCCTTAACCCCTGTGCTGTCTCTCTGGTCACTATAAAATGGTTTTAAATTGATTTATAAAAATAAAAAGAAAGAAAGCAAAATAGTGTAATGAGTTTTACCACCCAGATTTGTTCCTACTGGGTTTCCACAGATTTTCCTCCTGCTTTCTGGCACATAGTAGTTAATTCAGCTCCCCGTGGCCCTCATTGATATGCTTCCTCTCCTCTCCCTGCATATCATCTCCATCTTATCCCGAGAATCGTCTACCTGGAAAGTTTCAGTTATTTCTCACCTTTTCTCTCCACATCCTCCTCATGACTCACCTGCATGGCTCCCAGCATAGCATCATCATCACACATCTGTCATCAAGTATTAGGCACACGTGGGACCCTAATCACAGGACTGAGGATGTCACACCTATCTCAGGACATCCCTGTATGCGTATGACATTTATAAATGATGAGAAGGACTCAGGGTTATGAATGGATTTTCTTGCTCTTAATTAATGTTTTAAATATATGTATTTAATTCATTATTGTAATTTATTTTTATTAAGATA
Organism: Sorex araneus; assembly: GCF_027595985.1. Lineage (NCBI taxonomy): Eukaryota > Metazoa > Chordata > Mammalia > Eulipotyphla > Soricidae > Sorex > Sorex araneus. The sequence continues at coordinate 12,317,558 of NC_073308.1, forward strand.
CCATGATTTACAAAGTTGTTCATAATAGAGTTGTTTCAGGCATACAATACCTAAGAACAACCCCACCACCATTGTGACTTTCCCTCCACCAGTGTCCCCAGGTTCCCTTCTACCCATCAGCCTGCACCCCTGTCAGGCACAGAGCAAATTTATTTCACATTGTTTCCTCCCACAAAACGTGAAAGAAAGCTAAATGGGACTATCAGAAAATAAGTCGATTTGTGGTGGTCGAGTGCTATATGTTTTTAACCTATGTCGAGAAATTAAAATCATTTAACACAATATAAAGCCTATTCTCATTTACATAAATGAGTTTCCAACTCTGGAATCTAAAATATATTGCATTAGATTTTAATATGTACTTGGACCTCATTTGTATTTATTTTATATTCCCCACCATTAATAAAACATTTTAAATTATGTTATAATATATTTTAGAGTTTAAAATGAACTCAAAAGTTTGAAATAGGTAAAACCTCAAACACAAATTTAGTAAAAGTGAAAAGAATTAAGAAAATATAAAGGAAAAATTCTGAATAGGCCTATAAATGTACTAAAGTGTTTTATCCTAAGAAAGAGAAGATTGATTTTATACTAGAAAATATAATGTTTTTTTTTTTGGTTTTTGGGTCACACCTGGCGATGCACAGGGGTTACTCCTGGGTCTGCACTAAGGAATTACTTCTGGCGGTGCTCAGGGAACCATATGGGATGCTGGGATTTGAACCCGGGTCGGCAGCGTGCAAGGGAAATGCCCTACCCACTATGTTATCACTCCAGCCCCCTAGAAAATATTATGTTACAGATTTTAAGTGTCTGTATTCATAAGTAAAAGATTGTAATGAAAAATCACATTGGATGCAAAAAAATCTGATCAAACATAGAACTTTCAGTGTATGTGAGATGTCAATTCATCACTAAAACTCTTTAAAACACCCCTTAGGAAGCTAGGAATAAACGTACCTTTCTTAATCTAGTAGAGGGCAACCATCAGCATTTTTTTTTTTAATTTTTATTAAATCACCATGTGGAAAGTTACAAAGTTCTCAGGTTTATATGTCAGTTATACAATATTCAAACACCCATCCCTTCACCAGTGCCCAAATTCCACCACCAGAAACCCCAGTTTACCCCCCGCCCCCACCCCCTACCCCCTACTGTATAACTAATGAATTTCACTTCATTTTTTCTTTACCTTGATTACATTCCATAATTCAACACAAAACTCACTATAGTTGACATAACTCTCTCTCTCTCTTTTTTTTCTCTTTTTCCTTTTCCATTTTTTTTTTTAATTTTTCCCCCTCATCCCCCTTCCTGCGCCTCATAGTATGGTGTACTCCACGCCACGTTGGCCAGCGTGGGGCTTTTGCTTAGCTCATAGTCCAGAGGTGGCTGTTACATTAAGAACCTTCAATATTTCAACAAAAACTTACTGTTATTATTTGGAGTTTCCCCCCCAAGTCTGACCTGTTCAAATGGAACCCTTTCACATTGATGACAATTATAAATGTTAAGTCGCGCGGACGCGGTAGCGTCCGCGCGGTTTTGGATTTCTGTATAAAGTCCTGGGAAAATTCTGCCAGAAATTACATATTTCCTCCGTTAGCCGGAGTGGGGCAAAGGCTTAATTCACAGTCTCCATACATGGGTGCAGGCACTTGCTGGAACCCCAATTCCTAAAGCTGTCTCTGGTTCCCGCTTGTTCCACATCCACCGGCTCTGCAGGGGCATGGGCGCCCGGGCCGAAAACCCGGCCGGCCGGAGCCGAGCACGGGCCCGACTAGGGCTGGCTCTGTATCCTGCGGCTGTTTCAAGTTCAAAGCACACATTTTTTTTTTTTTTTCCGCGCCACCAAGTTCGTACCTTCTCAACGGACCCACAAAATGTCGGACTCCACGCCTTCTCCCGGAGGGGAGAGAGACCCAGAAGGAAGGTTCTTTCCTCCGTTAGCCGGCGTGGGGCAAAGGCTTAATTCACAGTCTCCATACATGGGTGCAGGCACTTGCTGGAACCCCAATTCCTAAAGCTGTCTCTGGTTCCCGCTTGTTCCACATCCACCGGCTCTGCAGGGGCATGGGCGCCCGGGCCGAAAACCCGGCCGGCCGGAGCCGAGCACGGGCCCGACTAGGGCTGGCTCTGTATCCTGCGGCTGTTTCAAGTTCAAAGCACACATTTTTTTTTTTTTTTCCGCGCCACCAAGTTCGTACCTTCTCAACGGACCCACAAAATGTCGGACTCCACGCCTTCTCCCGGAGGGGAGAGAGACCAAGAAGGAAGGTTCTTTCCTCCGTTAGCCGGCGTGGGGCAAAGGCTTAATTCACAGTCTCCATACATGGGTGCAGGCACTTGCTGGAACCCCAATTCCTAAAGCTGTCTCTGGTTCCCGCTTGTTCCACATCCACCGGCTCTGCAGGGGCATGGGCGCCCGGGCCGAAAACCCGGCCGGCCGGAGCCGAGCACGGGCCCGACTAGGGCTGGCTCTGTATCCTGCGGCTGTTTCAAGTTCAAAGCACACATTTTTTTTTTTTTTTCCGCGCCACCAAGTTCGTACCTTCTCAACGGACCCACAAAATGTCGGACTCCACGCCTTCTCCCGGAGGGGAGAGAGACCAAGAAGGAAGGTTCTTTCCTCCGTTAGCCGGCGTGGGGCAAAGGCTTAATTCACAGTCTCCATACATGGGTGCAGGCACTTGCTGGAACCCCAATTCCTAAAGCTGTCTCTGGTTCCCGCTTGTTCCACATCCACCGGCTCTGCAGGGGCATGGGCGCCCGGGCCGAAAACCCGGCCGGCCGGAGCCGAGCACGGGCCTGACTAGACCATCAGCATTTTGAATGAGAGCCACACTCAGAGTTGCAAAACACAAGGGAAATCTTTCCTGTCCTTTACAGAAGCTCTTCTAATGCTTCTTGAATAACTGGTTTCAAGACTCTGAATTCCCTCCATCTGCGGGAAATCAAATGGGTCGCTTGACTTTCCACCACCACCCTCCCCCACCACACACACACCCCATTCTTGCCTGCATTCTGGTGCAACTGTGAGCTGTCCACCCTGGGGCCCCTTTGAATTGCCAAAGGGTGTTGAACCATCTCTGGTCTGCCTGTCCTGGAACAATCTGCTGTCAAATGACTTGGCAATGAAGTAGGCTGAGGGGGGCTGTGATGAGCAGAAGCAGCTGCCCGAGGAAAGTGCAGCGCAGGGACCTGCCCCTGGGACAGCATCCTTCCTGTTCTCAGAGTGTCACAGGGGGCTTGAGCAGCACTCAGGCCTTTCCGGTGCCCACGCTAGCATGTCTGTGCCCACCTAACGTCCCACCGCTCTGCTCACCCTCTCAGGCACTCGAGACATTCTCCTCACTGACCACAGCCCAGGCCATCTGCAGCACCGCTCACTCTCCCTGCTCAGAAGGCTCCTGTGCATCCTCGTTTGACGCACCTTTATGGCCCCTTCCAACCTCTGGCATGAGCCACCCATCTTCCTGAGTCTGTCTCCACGTCCGGCTTCTCCAGTGGGAACAAGTGGCGAAACGCTTTGGAAACTTGGCAAACAGGACAGGCCTGCACTCCAGTCCCTGACTTAGTGAGTCTGGGGAGATCCAGGAACCTCAATTAGACACAAAGTCAAGACAATTCTGAAGCCAGGCCCAAAGAGAGTTGCCTATAAAAGTTCTGTATGGGGGACCAGGGAGACTGTATAGGGGTTAAGACATATGCCTTGTATTTTCTGACCCCAGCTCAATCCCAATGCCACCCCCATGGCACCCCCACACCAAGTATTGCTAAGTGAAGCTCTGGAGGCCCCCCAAACACCACTGGATGTGACCTTAGAGGCATCTGAAAATCATCAGAGTCGCGCTGATATTCCATGGCACCTCAGGTAGTAAGCAGCACTGCATCCTCATTCAACCAGAAGCCAGGTGAGTCAAGTTAGTACAGAGTCTGGTGTTTCATTCCAAAGCTGTGTGAGTGACCACCTATGTCTATCAGTCCTAGGACTGCAGAAATGGGGGCTCAATGAGACTGAGCGATCCAACTGTGTTCTTGATCATGGTAATACAATCTTAAATATGAGTAATAAAGTGAACTTTACCGTCAAAGTATCTGCAATAGGTTTTTTGTTTTGTTTTGTTCTGTTGTTTATTTATTTCATTTATTGAATCACCATAAGATACCGTTACAAAGCTTACGTGTTTGAGTTTCGATCATACAATGATGAAATACCCATCCCTCCACCATTACACATTTTCCACAACCAAAATCCCCAGTATTCTGCCCTTGCCCCAGCCCAACACTTTCCCTGCCTGTGTGACAGACAATCTCTTTCTCTACTTTGATTACATTTAATATTTAGATATTAGTCCCACATTATTTTTTTTTATTTTATTAAATCACCGTGTGGAAGATTACAATGCTTTCGGGCTTAGGTCTCAGTTATACAATGCTGAAACAACCATCCCTTCACCAGTGCCCATATACCACCACCAAAAAAAAATAAAAAACCCACACAGTACACCTCCCATCCCGCCCCCCCACCCCCTACCTTGTAACTGATAAGTTTCATTTTACATTCTGTTTACTTTGGTTACATTCAATATTTCAACACAAACCTCACTATTGTTGTTAGGAGTACCCCACTAGATTCAGACCTACTGTGAAGACAAATACGGGCTACCGCGGCTGCACGGTTTTGAATTTCTGTACTTTAACAAGAAGTCCAGGGAGATTTCTTCCAGATATTAGATAATTGCAGGCTTGAAAACCCAATCTGTGGTCGTCTTAATATGGCGGCCACCACGCCCTTCATCCCCGGAGAGAAAGAGGCGAGAGAGAGAAATACCTTTCCCCTCCTGGGCGGGCACGGGGCCGAGGCTTAGTTCTCAGGCTGGAGACATTCTGCGAGGAGTTGCCCACGCCGAAAGGTTTTGCTGGGTCTGGATTCACGCTTGTGCAGCTGCGGAGAGGCCGCACATGCGTGCGGCCTCCGGGATCACATCTCGGCCACATTATTATTGGGAATTTTCCCAACACCACTCAAACCTGCTGAAAAAGCAATGCTAGACAATTTGTTTTATATTGCTTATTATGAATAAGCAATATAATATCAAGCAGCTTCTCTCCTGGAATTCTAAACTTTTAATATGTAGGTTCTGGAGAGATCTCTGCAGCGAGCTGCTCAGTTCTGGGGTTCATTTGTATGTCTCTGGATCATGGTCATTTAGGTGCTTAATAAGTAGCCGGGGGCATTTTGTGGGTGTCATCTCAGAGTCCCATCAGGGCAGTGGGAAGGAGAGGGACCAGCTCCTCCCCTGTCCTGTGAGGCGTGGCGTTTGCTGCTACTGCTCTCACATACCTGGGCTTTTTGTTGAGTTCTGGAAGATGGCGGCTGCTGGATTTTCTAGGGGGCAGGAGGAGGGACAGCACTTGCTCCCATCTGGAGTAGCCCGGTGAAAGTGGCCTATTACAAAATCTGGAAGCATCTCTGCAGCTAGCTGCTCAGTTGCGAGATTCGTTTGAGTGTCTCTAGTATCTGCAGTAGTTAGAAAATTATAGGACTAGTATGTAACAGCAGACTGCCCACTTAGATAGATGGTTTTCTAAGTAAATATAGAATTCAGAGAGCCAATGAATACGACGAAAGGATTGCAAGTATCAACCATAGTCTCAGAAGAGCAACTTGACCGTCAGACAACTTCAAAGTAAGTCAATGAATGACAAATATTGGTAACGGTGACTGTTTTGTGTCATTTCTTTGTGACACACCAGGCAGCACTGGGGGACTACTCCTGGCTCAGGGCTCAGGAACCACATTGCATATGGAGAGCCAGGGATCAAACTTATTATGGGCTTGTGAAAGCAAAGTGTCTTAGCTGTTATAACTTTGCTTCAGGCCCTGATTGAAGCACACTTAAAGAATATGAAATGAAAATAATATTGCACTGGACTCTGTAGAGAAACTTGGCAGGCCAAGAGAACAAAACTGCTAGACATGGTGAAGAATGAAAGGGTGCAGGGTTTAGTGTTCTCTGAAGCAACTGCTGTGTCAAAAACAAATGGGAAATTTGTCAGGTTAGGATCAAACATAATGTGAGACTCAGGGAAAGGAAACAGTGTGCCCAAAGCACTTGGCATGGGCCCGAGTCCCCTGTGAGGATGATCCTGAGCTGGGCCTCCACCCCCAGCGCCCAGGGCACCTGCTGTGCCACAGGTTCTACCTGAAGGGTCGACTTGCAGCGCTGTCTCCAGGGGGCGCTGCTCCCCCTTGAAACACCAGCAGGGCTCCAATAAGCCAATGCTATAGGAAATCATTCCATAGAAAAGCTCCACCACAGGGAGGGAATGGGGAAGGGCGGGGTGGGGTTTGAGCCCACTAGAAGGTTCTACACAAGAGACTAACTTCTGAGCAGAGAATTAAGTCTTAATATTCTGGCACGTCCTAGACCCCAGGATTCCGACAGAGAGGCCTGTGCTGCAGATGCCTGTCCCTACCCCACCTCCCCACTCTTGGTGGATACTTAGTGTTCCCCTAATAGGGCTGGGACTTTGTTGCCACAGAGAAAGTGTAGCAGTTTCAACTCAGATGAAACCAACCAGTTCCCAGGTCCCAGCAATTTTCTAATATCAGGAAAAAAATAACAGAAACCTGGTCTTAGTGCTGATTGCACAGTCATTTCCCAAGAAGCTGCAAGGCTCAGATCCCTCTCTACATCCCTTGTGTTGGAGAAAATAGAGCTTCCAGGACCAGTACTCAGTGGCCAGAGGTCTATGGGTAATTCTTGAAACTATTGATCCCTGTCACTTCCCCATTACAGACACATTGCCACCTCTGGAAACCACTGATCTCTGGAGAAAACAATATACGGGATAGACAAACCAGCTACTATTCCACACCCAGCATGGTGTTGGAACAAAAGCAGATCCATAGACCAGTGCAATAGGTTTCAATATTCTTACACATCCCCTCAAATATGAGATCATCTAATCTTTGATAAGGGAGCAAGAAATGTAAAGTGGAGCAAGGAAAGGTTTTTTTTTAACAAATGGTGCTGGCAAACCTGGACAGCTACATTTAAAAAAAATGGCCTCAGACCTCTACCTAACACCATGCACAAAAGTCAGATCAAAGAGGACTAAAGACCTTAACATTAGTCCAGAATCCATCAGGAACATTGAAAAAAAATCAGAAAACTCTCTAGGATATTGAAGTTTAAAGGTATCTTTCGAGACAAAATGCCATTGACCAAGTAAGTGGAAAAAGAGATAAACAAATGGGACTACCTTAAACTAAGAAGTTTCTGCACCTCCAAAAACCCAAAAAAACAGTGGCAGTCTGTTTACAAAGAATGCAATGACAGTCTACAGGATGGGAAAGGATATTCACCCAATAACTCTCCAATAAGGGGCTAATAACTAGAATATAAAAGGCACCGGTTGAACTCTACAAGAAGAAAACTTCCAATCCCAGTAGAAAATGGGGCAATGAAATGAACAGAAACTTTCTCAAAGAAGAAATCCAAATATTCAAAAGTCACATGAAAAAATGCTCTTCATCACTAATTATCAGAGAGATGCAGATCAAAACAACAGCCAGATATCATCTCACACCATAGACTGGGACATATCCATAAGAACATAAGTGTTGGCGTGGACGTGGGAAGAAAGGGACTCTCCTTAACTGCTGGTGGGAATGCAGACTGGTCCAGCCTTTTGGGAAAACAATATGGATATTTCTCAAAAAACTAGAAATTGACCTCCTATTTGACCCAGCAATAACTTTTGGGAATATATTCTGGAGATGCAAAAAGTACAGTAGAAATGACATCTGCATTTGTATGTTTATTGCAGCACTATTTACAATAGCCAGAATCTTGGAAAAACCCGAATGCCCAAGAACAGACGACTCGTTAAAGAAACTTTGATATATCTACACAATGGAATACTATGCAGCTGTTAGAAAAAATGAAACCATGAAATTTGCATGTAAGTGGATCAACATGGAGGGTATCATGCTAAGTGAAATGAAACAGAAAGAGAGTGACAGACATAGAAGGACTGCACTCATTTGTGGAATATAAAGTCACAGAATGGAAGACTAACACCCAAGGATAGCAGAGATAAGGGCCAGGAGGTTCACTCCAGAGCTTGGAAGCCTATCTCATGTACTGGGGGTAAAGGCAGGTGGGATGGAGATGAGACCACTAAGTAAATGATGGTTGAAGGGATAGCTCAGGTTGGTAGATGAGTGCTGAGAGTAGACTATGGATCAAGCATAATAGCTGCTTAGTACCTATACTGAAAACCATAACACCCGATAGGAGAGAGAAAGAGGGAATGTGTCTGCCACAGAGGCAGGGGGTGGGAAGGGGTGAGGGTGGTGGAGGGACACTGGGAACATTAGTGATGGAGAATGGGCACTGGTGGAGGGATGGGTACTCCAACATTGATTGAAGCGTAATCACGAATGCTTGTAAATTTGTAACTGTATCTCATTGTGATTCTTTAAAATTTAAAAATAAATCGGTAAAAACAAAAGAGAAAAGAAAAGGAACCGAAGACATAGTACAGTGGGTGGGCACTTTATTTTATTCAGCCAAGCTGAATTGAATCCCCAGTACACCATAGAGTCTCCTGAACCCACCAGAGGCCACCCCTGAATGAAGTGCAGTAAGCCCTGGGCTCCTGAGGATGTGCCCCACCCCAAATTAATGAAAATAAATCTGCCCAACCTATTCAAGCCCGAACAGCGAGGAATCCTCACAGCACATCGGGGATCTGGGTTTTTGTGCAACAGAAGACAGCACCATCAAAGCTACATGACCACAGACAGGGAGATAGCTCCTCGATCCGAACACTGCATGTTCCCAGAGCAATGCCTGGGGTGACCACTCACCCCTACCCCCAGATCCCAAACCGACCCCACACCACCCATATACCCACACCCACAAGAACCACACCCCACACAGAGCCAGCTGTGAGTACTCCTTGAGCACTGCTGTGTGTGGCCCCCAAACCAAAATAAATAAATCAAACAAAGCTAAACAAAGCTGAAAGGCTGCAGTGACCATATTAGGAACTCTGTGTTAGTAATGGCTCTAATTTGAACAGGCATAGTGAACAGGATATCTGGGTTTATCTTTAATCTAGTTGAGACCATCCCTGGCATAAGTCCTGGGAAGGCATGCAAAAGCAGAAGAATAAGCAACAGTCCAAGACCATAAAAGGTAAAACACCCAACAGCAGACAGGGCAGGGGAAAGGAAGTCAGGTAGAGTTACCTGAGATTTAGGGCCAGGGTTGCAAGGAAGGAATAAGCCAATCAGACAAAAACACCACCCGAGGGTCCTGGGGGGAGTCAGTCCAAGGAAAGCAGGTGCAAGCCAAGAGGGCATAAAAGGGGCTGCTTACAGCAAGGCAGGGTTCCACTCTACGCAGGGGAACTTGGTCGACCAGTCACATATGCTTGGCGTGAATAAAGGAAATCTGCTCACAATTTTTACTATGTCTCGTTCCTCGAATCACGGACCCTAACAAAAACCAACAACAAAGAAAACTCCATGAGACAGGTGGAGGGTAGTGGATGGTTCACAATGTTTTGCAAGCAGGGAGGGTAGCTCAGGGTTCTGGAACATCTAACGAAGCAGTTTCCTGGCTGACAGGGCAGACTTGGAATACTGAGTCAGAGACTAGAGATATGAGTATAGAAACAATCCTTTAGATGTTCTGTTAGATCTGTGTCAGAAGGGATTAGTTAAAGGATGGAGGTACTATGCTGTGATGTGGTGGCAAAGATGTGTATGAGGTTGGGAAAATCAAATGAAGAAGATTCCAAATGCAGAGAAAGGAGGAAAGGGGGGGAGAGAGAAAGAGAGGAAGGGGAGGGAGGGAGGGAAGGGAAGGGCAGAGAGAAGGGGAGAGACAGGAGGCAGGTGGGATATGTAGGAGGATGAAGAGGAATGAAAGGAATGGAGGGAATGGAAGGAGAGGGAGAGGGAGGGGATGGAGGAGACTGTGGCAGGAGGGGGCGGGTGGTACGAAGCCCTAAGCTCTGGTCTAATAGTGACTGTGGCTGAGTCTGGGTGTTCCCAGGAGCGGGAAGGGGAGGCTGTGCTTGCTGGCCTTGGTGTGTTGTTAATGGTTCATATAAACAGTGTCCAGAGCACTTTGTTGTCCCAGTTCTGTTGGGAGGAAGGAGGGCGAATGGTCTGAGTAGAACCTGGCAGGTGTGGGGAGCTGGGTCAGGGAATGGACAGTACTCAGTTCCCTGCAGAAGGCCCTGACCAACCCTCCCACCTCTCTACCCCACAGGACTGAGGCAGGAAGTGGGGGGGAATCCCCCACCGGGCTCAGCCTGCCTCTCTGGCCTGCGGAGGGAGCTGGTTTGTGGGCTGGGGGCTGAGACTGGAGGGGTCCAGCAGCCTGCAGTCCCTCACAGTGTGGCAGTCAGGCGGGTGCTCAGCAAGGCTCCAAAGACAGTTCACTACATCCCCACCAGAGAGCTGGAATAGCTGGAAACTGGGCTGCAGGGCCAGAGGAGGAGGCGGTGTCTCAAAGTAGACCGGCCTCAGTGTCTGCCGGGGAAGGAGGGCAGCATCCAAGAGCAACAGAACCCCAGCTCCTCAGCCTGGAACTCTGGAACTTGAGGTGCCCAGAGCTCAGTCACCTCTGAAAGCCATAGGAGGACATCCAGTGGCCCCTCCGGGCCCTCCTACAGTCCTGCTTTCTTCTGCTTCAGCAGAAATACTGAAACATCTTAGCTGAGACGTTGGTTCATGATCAAAGAGACGAGCTCAGAGGAGCTGTGGGCTGCTGAAGTGAGCAGACCGTGGAACAGAGGACCAGACCGCACACACACTTCCACCCGCCAGCTGGCACTTGTCAAAGCAGGCCAGAACACCCGCCCCCCCACAACCACCACTCATGGATGGTCTACGGGGCCAGGGGGTGGCACTGTGCTTTCAGGGTGAGGCTCTGGGTTCACATTGGCCTCAGGGTGCTGCGTGTGAAGTGTGTGTCACAGGACACATCTCTAGGTATCCTGCTGACAGTCTGACCCTGGAGCAGGGAGGAGGCCTTGGGACTCACAGTTAAGGTGGGAATGTTGGTTTCCTGGGGGAGTTCGAGTTCTCCGGGGTCAGAGGATTGTGAATCAGGCGAATCCAGAGGGTCTAGAAGGAATCGCATCTGACATGGGCAGGGGCACGGGGGGGAGTGGAACAGCTGCCAAGAATCAGTATAGACCAGCCCCTCCTGGGCTTGGTGCTGCAGGCGCCATGACAGAAGTGCCTGTCGGACCCAGGCAGACAACTGAGCTTCTTCCTCTGACTCCCACACAGAGAGGAGCACCGTGAACTCCCCTGTTCGCCCAGGTGAGCCCCACTGTGCCTGGCACCAACGCTGGCTCACTGCCGTAGGAGGCATCAGAGAGAGAAACCCCTGTGTCCCCAAGGCATGACACTAGCCGTTCCAGGGAGCAGGGGCTCACCCTCCTTGAGGCCTGGTGTTGGGAGGAGCCAGGGGCAGGCCACCTTGCTTCGGGAATTGGTACTCCCAGACCTGACCCTGGCACCTCCTCTGAGGTGTCTGAGGTTCAGAGCATCCTAAATGCCCCCAGGCAGATAGGCCAGGAGACAGGTCAAAGGGTGAAACACATACCTCACACAGTCAAGGCCTTAAGTTTGATCCCCAGCACCAAATGCCTACACACACACACACACACACACACACACACACACACACACACACACATACACACACTCACACCAGCACCTCTAAGGGGGACATTAGTGAACCAACATCACCTTATTTAAAACCAAATAAATCTCCTCACTGTGCATAGAAGAAAGAAGAGTAAGGAAGCTGTCCTGACCAGGAAAGTCAGTCAGTTGCTACTGACCAGGAAGTGAGAGTGATGAGGAGCGAGGGGCTGTCTTAGGCTGAGAGTGTATGCACCTGTGCGCTGCTTATGTGGGGAGTGGACAGTAATCAGGGACTGGTAGACCTTGCTCAGGAGGCATTTGTGGGGAGAGAACAGAAACAAGAGCCTGGGGCCAGAGATAGAGGTCCCTGCTGACACAGTCCTGTCCCCAGCCTGCGCCCCCTACGCATACGAGCTAACTAGAGTGATTTGAATGCAGAGCCATAGGTAAACCCTGAGCTAAGTCTGGGGTGGCCCAAACCCGGTCCTCACAAAACAGGCAGTGGGGAGAGATTGCTTTTCATCCTCCAAGGATTCAGCTTCCCATGCAGAAGAGGAAACCGAGCCTCAGGACACAAGGCGAAGACCCCATGGCACCTCCATCAGCCTCCGCACCAGCCTAGCCCGTGTCCAGGGTCCAGCCACTGCGGGCTCAGTTGGGAACAATGCACCCAGTATCTCCACCTATTGCCACTGCTGGAAGCCCAGGCAGACGTGCAGCAGGACCAGTGCTCCCTGGGCAGCACGAGTCCTATGGGCTGAGTGACAAGAAATTAATCATTTCTGTTTGCAGCTCCCACAGCCCCTCTCTGAGTCTCTAAGTCCCTTCTTCAGCTCCTCAGCTCCATTCAGCCAAGTGTCTCAGCACCACACCCATGTGCATGGCAGCTCTGCCGGCCGCTGTGAGGCCAAGACACAGCCCGGATACAGGGCACAGACAGACTGTCAGGGGAGGAAGGGATCTGGAGGCCTGCTTGGAGGAGGGTAATGCTGTGAGTCCTGAAGACAAGTAGGTGGTCACAAGGTCTGTGTCCTCCAGGAAGACTGGGCATCTGGGGCCACAATTTTCTTTAAAATTAGAAGGAGTGGTCAGAGTGGTCATTCGAAGGCCAAGGCCATTGCCTTGCTCACAGCCGACCCACTCAATCCCTGTTACCCCAGATGATCCCCGGAACCAGGAGTGATCCTGTAGTGCAAAGCCTGGGGGAAGCCCTGATCACAGCCAGGTGTGTCCTAAAAAATAGAATGACTGAGATCAGAAGGCAAAAAGGATGGTAACTATTATTGAATCATAAATCAGACTGGCCTACATTCGTCATTATACCAGTATGGTAAAAACCTAATGTGAGGGCTGGAGAGATAGGACAGCAAGTCGGATGCTTGCCTTGCACGCGATTGAGCCCTGGATCCACCTAGGATCCCTTACGTCCTGCCATGAATGGTCCCTGAGCACAGGGCACCGAATAGCCAGAGGCTCGGTGTGTGCCATCAGGAGCAGGGCCTCTCTGTGGGGCAGCCCGCATCCACAGGACAGACAAGATGACTCAGGGATGCCACCAGCGCAAGGCAGCGGGGCAGAAAGTGTCTGCACAGTCGCCAGGCACTTTGGCCCAAACCGCACACCGCGCAGTATAACCTCTCACCCTCACACAGCCTGCAAAGGGACAGCAGTGCATGGTCCCCGCCTCCCCAGGGAGCCGACCCAGCCCCGGACCTGTGCCTGCCCCAGGTGGGGTCCAGGACTCCCAAGTAGAGACTCCCCTAATAGCAGTCCCCGCAGGCATATCCCACCTGGCTGGCTCACAGCAGCTCCTTCCCGCCACTCGTCCTCTCGCCCCTTTGGACTGGGCAGTGGGCGCTGCCCTCCCCCATGAGTCCTGCTGCCCCCCTTTGGAGCCCGCGCCTGGGCCTTTTTTTTTCTTCTTTTTGGGTCACACCTGGCGATGCACAGGGGTTACTGTGCATGAGGGGAAGCTCAGACCTGTGCTTAGTTCCACCAGGCCAGCTCCTGAACTGTCCTGAACAGTCACCTCTCTGGGGCCCCTGCAATGAACCCTCATAGCTTGCAGACTCACTTCCTCACAAAGACTGTCTCTACCCCTCTCAACCTGGTGCACAGATATGTGCACACCTCACAGCCACACACACAAACACAGACCAGCTGTGTGCTCATCTCAACCACCAAACACACAGACTCGCCAGGTATGTGTACTCGCACAGTCACACACACAATTCCCAAGACATTCTTGGTTTATTTTTCCTTTTCTTTTTTTTTTATTATTTTTCGGTCACACCCAATGATGCTGACTCCTAGGGCTGACCCCTGGCTCTCCACTCAGAAATCACTTCTGGCATTGCTCAGGGAACCATATGGGATGCTGGGAATCGAACCCGGGTCAGCCGCGTGAAAGGCAAACGCCATACCTGCTGTACTATTGCTCCAGCCACCCCCCTCCCCCCAAGACATTCTTTTGGGCCACACCTTGAGAGACCCAGGGTGGTGGCGGGAACTGAGGCGGGGCTTGCAAGGCAGCTGGCCCACCTGCTGTGCTGCTGCTCCAGCCCCTCCCCATACCCTCTTCCTGGCCTGCTAGGTCCAAATGCACCTGGGTTCTTGAAACGCTTCTCCCGGCCTGTTGGCGTAATGCCAGCGGTGGCCACGAGAGGGCAGTGGAGAAGCCGTGCGGGAGAAGGAGGCGCCTTCCCAGGGGTCCTGGCCGCGGGGGGCTGCTGCGGGCCTGAGCTCTCTCCGCAGGGTCGCCGGGGACTGCTCCGCTGAGCCGTCTCGGGTCTGGGGCTTTCCCAGGAGCCCAGGGGGAGTCGGGTGGTGCTCAGGAGACTCGGCGGTGTCTCCTGGCGGTACCTGGTGAGCGCAGAGAGGCGCGTCCTGCGGGGTCTGCAGGACTCGGCAGCAGCGGCCCGGCCTGGCGGGGCCCAGGGGTCCAGGGCCACATGCGGCGCTTCGGCCCGAGCCTTTCTGGGCATGGACACCGGGCCCGCTGTGCGCCACCTCCCGCCCCGAGCCTCGGCCCGCGACCCGCGGGTCACCAACAGTCGAAGTTCCGAAGGCGCGACCAGGGCTCGGTCACATCAGATCAGGGACGCGAAGGTGCCCGGGTTCCTGGCGACCCCCAGGAGCTGCGTCCGTCTCTCCTGGAAAGGGCAGAGCCGGGAGAAGGGCTCAGTGCTCGGGCACATCCCGGCAAGCCCACCCCACCCGCCCCCAGCACGGAGGCTTGACCCCCCAGGCCACAGCTGCATCCCCCCAGCAGGCGGCCACAGCTCGGCCTGGGGGTCTTCCTTGGGGCCCTCCAGCTGGGCCTTGTCTGTAGCCGTTTCTACCTGCTGTGTCTGTCCTATTCCTGGTCCTTTATGTGTGTGATTTGTTTATTCCTTTTTTCTGCTTCACATCTACTTTTTTAAAACTATTTTTAAAATACGGGTCATTCTTTTTTTGCTTTTTTGCTTTTTGGGTCAGACCCGGTATTGCTCAGGGGTTAGTCCTGGCTCATGCAGTCGGGAATTACTCCTGGCAGTGCTCGGAGGACCATATGGGATCCTGGGAGTCGAACCTGGTTGGCTGCATGCACAGCCTTACTCTTTGTGCTATGGCTCCAGCCCCAATAGGGGTCATTCTTAAGACACTCAGGAGGGTTACCTTTATTAAGATATCTGGGTCCCCCTTATGCCCCCTTCGGGTCAGGATGCTCAGTGGCCAGGCCTGGCAATGGGAGCAACCAAGGCTACATCCTGTGCTGCTAAGGCCCAAGCACAGAACACAGGTGCTATGGATGCTATGCATTCGCTCTAAGATGAATGCTCTAAGATGAATGATCCTGGTTTTATTGAAGAATTTCATTTATATGTATCATTTATAAACATAGCACATGTGTTGAGTGTTTGCCTTGCATGCAGCCGACCTTCTTTTTATTCTTTCATCCCTCTCAGAGAGCCTGGCAAACAACCAAGAGTATCTTGCCCAAACGGCAGAGCCTAGCAAGCTACCCGTGGCCTATATTATTTGCCAAAAACAGTAACAAGAAGTCTCACAATGGAGACATTACTGGTGCCCACTCAAGCAATTCGATGAGCAACGGGATGACAGTGACAGTGACAGTGAATTAGTGCAAGCAATGTGCTACTCTTCATCAATTTCCCATAGCGCTTGAATTTGTTCACTAGTCAGTGGTACAATAATTTCAGTAGGATTGCTCCCTATTAATTGTCTAGTTCTTCTTCTTCCTTTGAAAATTATTTGAGATATTTTATTTACATAAGTAACCAATGTTTTACTAGACTTGTTATGTAAAAAACTTCATTCCACAATATTAGTTCCTTGTGCCAAAACCCCAGTAGGAGAATGTGAAGTACATAATACTATCATATATAAACTTTCTGAAGAGTCAATTCTATCCAGCTGAACCTTATTAACAATTTCCTCAATTATTTCTAATTCTTTTTCAGCTGCTGGGCTAAGTTGTAATGGACTATTTAAAGAGGATCACCTTCCAATGTTTGAAACAAATTTTGTAGGGCATAGGTTGGAATACCCAAAAAAGGGCATAGCCAATTTATATATCCGAATAGTTTTTGTCTATATTTTTATAAACAAAATTTAGTTTGTATTTAAAGTTTTTCATTTATCTCTCAGAATTTGGACATTTTGAGGTGTAATTTTACTCTCCCATACAATTTGTCCCCAAAATTCCCAAGAAACCTGACATTGAATTTTATCCCGTGCAGTTTTTAAACCCCATGATTCTAGTTCATAAGTTATAGCTTCATAAACTTTCTGCAAATTTATTTGCAGTGATTAGTGATTAGAATATCATCCATAAAGTGAATAATTTTATTTATTTATCTATTTTTAATTAGTGAATCACCGTGAGAGTACAGGGTACAGTTACAGATTTATACACTTTTGTGCTTATGCTTCCCTCATACAAAGTTCGGGAACCCATCCCTTCACCAGTGCCCATTCTCCACCACCAGTAAACCCAGCATCCCTCCCACCCTCCCCAATCCCATCTCCTCCCACCCCACCCTGCCACTGTGGCAGGGCATTCCCTTCTGTTCTCTCTCTCTCTCTCTAATTAGCTGTTGTGGTTTGCAATAAAGGTGTTGAGTGGCCACTGTGCTCAGTCTCTAGCCCTCATTCAGCCTGCAACACCCTTCCCCCCGCATGGCCTTCCACTACATTATAGTTGGTGATCCCTTCTCTGAGTTGCCCTTTCCCCAGAATGTGAGGCCAGCCTCCAAACCATGGAGTCAACCTCTTGGTACTTATTTCTACAATTCTTGGGTGTTAGTCTCCCACTCTGTTATTCTATATACCACAGATGGGTGCAATCTTTCTATGTCTGTCTCTCTCTTTCTGACTCATTTCACTCAGCATGAAACTTTCCATGCCGATCCACTTATATGCAAAATTCATGATTTCCTTTTTTTCTAACAGCTGCATAGTATTCCATTGTATAGATGTACCAAAGTTTCCTCAACCAGTCATCCGTTCTAGGGCATTCGGGTTTTTTCCAGATTCTGGCTATTGTAAACAGTGCTGCGATGAACATACATGTGCAGATGTCGTTTCGACTATACTTTTTTGCCTCTCTGGGATATATTCCCAGCAGTGGTATTGCTGGGTCAAATGGGAGCTCAAAATAAGTGAATAATTCTGACTTCAGGGTACTGTGTCCTAATTATATCCAATGGTTGATTAACAAAATATTGACACATCCGTCGTGGGACTATTCATCATCCCTTGAGGTAAAAGAATCCAGTGATATCTCGTAGCAGGAGTTTCACTATTTAAAGAAGTCACAGTAAAAGCAAATTTTTCTCTATCCGCTTCTCTCAAAGGGATGGTATAGAAATAATCCTTTAGATCAATTATAGTAATATTCCATTGTTTTGGAATAATGGCCAAATTAGGTAGGCCCATTTGCAAAGGGTCCATTGGTTCCATGCAGTCATTAACTTTTCTTAGATCACTTAACATTCGCCATTTATCAGTCTTTTTCTTGATAACAAATACTGGTGAATTCCAGGGACTGGAGCTAAAAACGATTTGTCCCAATTCAAACTGTTCTGTAACTAATTCAGTTAAAGTCTTAAGTTTTTCTTTTGTTAAGGGTCATTGCTCAACCCAAACAGGCTGAACCTTTTTCCAGACTATTGGGAGAGCAGTTCTTCGAGCAGCGGCCCAAATTAAAAAGGCGATTGCTGAGACACCTCTTTTTCTTTAATGTACTTCACACAAGTTTTTGCAACAAATCTCGTCCCCATAGGGTGATAGCTATTGGAGCAATATATGGCTGGATGACTGCCGTGTATCCAGCAGGATCACCACAATGAAGAGGTTGCACACTCTGTTTAACATCAGTGACCACTCCCATACTAGAAAAAGTAACGTCCACACACCGCTTTTGCCAAACCATAGGCCAATGGAGAGAGGCGATAAAATTACATCAGCACCTGAATCTAACATACCCTCCAGTTTTGTCCCATCCTTAAAGGTCATAACTAGAATAGGCTTATCATCAGTAATCTTTCTGCCCCAAATATTTCTGCATTAGTGCTTCCAAAATCACTTCTTCTTTTCATGCCTGTATTTTTTCCTAGTATACACGGAAGCAAAAGCAGTTGAGCAATATGTTCCCCTTTAAATATTCTGATATCCGCTTGAACAGTGGCTATAATTGAGATTTCATTCACAAAATCACTGTCAATGAGTCCCACTTTTACGTTAACACCTCGCAAACTCATACTGCTTCTCCCTAGGATAAATTCTGCTGTTCCTTTTGGAAGGGGGCCATAAACACCAGTTGGGATTTTATAAATTTTATTAGGAATCAGAAACAAATCCTGTAAAACTGAACTATCAGAGGCTACACTTCCTTCTGTTGCTCTCATAAGGTCAATATAAGACAGTTTTTTGCCAGTGTTCTTGGGTTTATTAATTATTATCATTGTAGGGGATGAAAAACTTTTGAATTTAATTTGAAGTTTTATTGACAATTTCCTGTATTGTTGAAGGGGCCCCGGGTCGAGCCCCGACTCCCGTTTCCCAATGACTCATTAGCTTTCTAAATTTTTCTCTTTTCTAATGACATTTATTAGCCCAATGCTTCCCCTTCACACATCGTCTACAGATGCCTGGTTCTTTCCTTACACTCTCAGACTTAACACGAGAACAATCTCGTCTGAGATGTCCAAAGGCTCCGAGCCGTAACATTTTACCTGGTTTATTGTTTTAAAAGCAGCAGCTATTATTTGCACCTGATGGGTTGGTGTTCCGACTTCCCTACATACTTTAATAAAATCATCTAAAGAGTTTTTTTCCCATTAGCTTAGCAGTTTGAATTGCCTTTTGGCAATCTGCTGTAGCATTTCCCACCACTAAAGTTAGCATAAGCATTTCACGAAGGCCTTTGCCAGGTATAGCCTTTTCAAGAGCGTCCTGGAGTCTGGCAATAAAATCTGTTCATTTACTTCCTGAAAGATTTTTGTGAATGACAGTACATTTTGCAGAGGTTTCAAGATAACACCATGCCTTTAGACAGGTCTTATTAACAGCTTCTAAAATGTTTGCCTCCAAACGGACTTGTTCTTCCGCTAAAGCCCACTTGCCAGTGCCTAAAATCTGGCTCACAGTGATATCAACATGTTTTGGTGTTTGAATTCTAGCATATTTCCCAGCCTCTTCTTTCCACCAAGATTTGAATTGTACATATTGAGAATTTTCTAACACTGCCTTTGCAAGAGTTTGCCAATCAAGTGAAATTACAGTATTAGCTTCTGCAAAATTTTCAAGAAGGGCTAGCACATAGTTAGAAGTAACACCATAGGTGGTCACAGCTTGCTTGAGCGAGGAAAGAAACTGAAAAGGAACAGGCCCATATTCCCCTGCCTGTCTTTTTCTTTGCTCATCAGGATTACAAACGACTGGAAAAGCCATAAACTGAGCAGGCTGTTGGCTCAATTTTGCCTTATATAAAGGAGCTTCAGATTTTTGCATCAGAGAATGCAACTCAGGAGTAAGCTTAGAAGGGCAACACAGAGATTCCTCTTCCCTGTTTTTATATAAGCAAGGGGAAGGAGCTGCCAAAGGGTCAGGATCAGTGATACCCTGTACAGCAGGCATTATCCTTCTTTCAGAAGGGCGGTGCATCTCAAGGCACTTCATTTGACTAACTGATTCATCTAATTTTTTATTAACTTTTCTCAACTCTTGGGCGCTTACAATCTCTTTTGAAACTGAATTCTCTGTGTCTGACTCAGAAGCTGTCAGACTCAGAACAGGCAGGTGAATCATCAATTTGATATGAATCACCAGATAATATAGATGCTGTCGGCTTAGCACAAAATTTAGGGGTTTCTTAACCCCTCTCCCCTCCCCCCAGGGCGAAAGTGGCCCTCCTGGGCCCATCAGCAAAGACAGGACCCCTGGGCCACTGGGACCTGCTGGGCCTGCAATTGCAGCCAGTCCTTCTGGTGAGGAGACAGACAAGGTGAGAGAAGGATGGGAGAGCCCCCCGGGGTGGGGGGATGGGTCCTTCCTCGTGTCCATTCCTGTGCGGGGAGACATGGGCACACCTGGCCACAAGGGGAGCAGAGGCGACAAGGGCGATGCGGTGAGTGGGGCCCAAACGGAGCAGAGGTGAGGATTGGGGGGAGGGCAGGCTGTCTCCCCGAGGTGGGGACGCTCATTCCTGTGGGGGCGCATCTGCACCCCCTGCCCGTCTCCAGGTACCCCAGGGCAGAAGGGAGGAGTTGATCAGGTCAGCCTGGAGCAGTGGGCGAGAAGGTGAGATTGTGGGTGGGGCAGCGACAGAGACTTTCCAGGTCGGCTGTGTGGGTGGGCGGGGCTTGTCTGGGTGGGCGGAGCTTCTGTTGGGCGGGGCTTTGCAAAGAAGGTTTCTGTGGAGTGGGCGGGCCGTGCTGGAAACCCACCCTCATTGGAGCTGCCTGTCCTGGGGAACCCCTCCGGGCCCTCCCTTTGCTTCCTGCAGGGTGAATCTGGACACACTGGAGACTCGGTACCCCCCAGGAACCCCTGGAAGTGCTGTGAGTGAGCGTGCGATCTGAAACCCACATTATGCTCAAGGAATCCCCCACCCCTGGGTGTCTCTGGACCGAATTTTGATCCATGGCACCACACGTGCCCCACTCACAAGTATGGCCCTGGTGGCCCTCAGCACCTCACGGCCTGAGCAACCAACTCTCACCAGGAGGGGCCCCCAAACCTCTGAATACTGCTTACTAAGTTGACCCCTTCCCCCAAACAAACGACGCTGGTGGGGGACACCAGAACCTGGGTTCCCCTGAGCCCCTGTGTCCCCCAGGAGAAACTGGCCTCATGGTCCAGGGAGAAGCCAGGAAGCTGGTACAGCTCCTTCCTTCTGACGAGGGTAGAAGGTCAGTCGCGGTGTTGGGACGCAGGCGGGCTGGGAGAAGAGAGGTTGGCTCGTGGGAGACAGCGGGGGACCCACAGGTATAGTGGGAGTTTGGGGGACGTGCGTGCTGGAAGGACCCACAGGTCTCCCGGGGACAAGGTGAAGCCTGACTGAGACCTCAGCACTGACTGCGGTCAGTGACTGGGAGAACAGGGACGAGTGTGCCAGGGCAGGAACAGACTCTGCAGAAGGTCAGAATCGAGAGAGGCTCAACTGGATTTTTAGAAATTCGGGGCTGGAATGATTACACAGCGGGTGGGGCTTTTGCCTTGCACGTGGCCGACCCGGGATTGATTTCTCCCTCCACCTCAGAGAGCCCAGCAAGCTACCGAGAGTATCCCGCCCACACAGCAGAGCCTGGCTAGCTACCCATGGCGTAATCAGTATGCCAAGAGCAGTAACAACAAATCTCACAATAGAGACGTTACTGGTGCCCTCTCGAACAAATTGATGAACAACAGGACAGCAGAGCTACAGTGCTACAGTGGGGGGTGTATGTGTATGAAGGAAGATAGCTTTCTTTTTCCTTTTCCTTTTAGGACTACACCCAGCGATGTTCAGGACTGACTGCTGTCTCAACACCCTGGAATTACTCCTGGCTGTGCTCAGAGGAACGCTACGGGATACTAGGAGTCGAACCCGGGTTGGCTGTGTGCAAGGCCCACACCTTCCCCACTGTACCCATACTCAGTCAGGGGACCACTGGAAACGGCCCACAGCGCCATCTGGTGCCTATTCTGTGGAACTGCCACAGCCTGACTTTCCCATGGTAAAGATTTCCAGCCCTTTTCTTTGCCTCAGTGTTAAGTGATGGGGTCATGAAGGGTCAAGCACCCAGCCTAGGGTCATGGATCAAATACTGAACCAGAAGGCCCTTGCCTTGAAAAGGGCCTGGGGAGGGACGGAAACGCCCCACAGTGCCATATCCTGGCGGTTAGGCAGAACTCACCTTGCCCGAGTTTCCCACCCTGAAGATTTCCAGCCCTTGAGTTTGCTTCAATGCTTCAAGGTCATGGAGCATCAGGCACACAGTCTGGGGCAATAGTGGGATAACCGTGGGTAAGGCCCTTGCCTTGCATCGGTTTGGAACTCTTGCACCCCATAGGGTCCCCTGAGCAGCCACAGGAATAGCTAATGATTGGTGGGAGCAACCCCTGAGCACTGCTCTGTGTGGCTCCCCCAACCAGGTGATTGCCACCCTACAGAGCCCCCCACACTGGCCGGCCCCACAAGCGTCTCTGGGGTTTTATTTGGGTGTTCAGGATTTGCTGTTCCTAGTGGGGTTTGGGGGAACATAAAGAAAAGAGATGCTCATCCCCTCCCCACCCACCATACTGACTCTCTGGGCAAGTGAAACTGGGTTCTTTATTGAGGAGGGGTGTCAGTGGCCAGAGCAGAACTTCTGTGGGCGCTCAGGGTCCCTACATAGTGCCGGGAATTGACTGTGTCGAGCACAAAGCATCGCCTCCCCCGTATGCTGTCTCGAAGAACCCCATCTGAAAGGTTTCCTGTCTTGGTCACCCCCATACCTCATCACCTCACAGTTCAATAAATGCCCTTTCCTGTTCTAGGTGTAGGTGGCAAAGGTCGAAACAAGATTCAGCTCTGTACCCTGGGCCTGGGGTGAAGGAACCAGCTGACGATGAAACTGAGGTCATGGGTTTTTGTTTGCTAGTTTCTGTTTGGGGGCCACACCTGGGAATGTTCCGGGGTGACTCCTGGCTATTCCTTCATGAATTACTCCTGTAGGTGCTCAGGGAACGCTGTGGGGGTGACTAGGTGGGCACCCGGGTTAACTGCTGCGAGGGGGGCGCTTTTCTACCCACTTTTCTCCCGCTCTCTTGCCTGAGTCTTGATCCTTAATCATTGAAGCCAAACCCAGCGCTGGAAATCTTCCCTGTAACCCCAGACGAGGCACTTCCTCTCTTCGCCACAAGATGGCGATGTGGGGCGTTTCCGTCCCTGTCCCAGAACAATTCTCCCAGGATTGTCCACCCCTGCTCCTGACCTTCCTCCAGAACCTGCTGAAGCTCCCCGGACCGTACGAGCTCTTCGTTGAGGGACCCCCGATCCTCGCCGACCTCTGCAGCCCCCCAACTGTCACACTGCTCACAGTGCTCTGGCTTTATTTGGGGGTGGCCACAGCAGAGCTAAAGGTGTGGGGGGTTCAAGGCTTCCTATGATGTGGGGGATTGAACCCAGGTGCGCTGAGGCAAGGCAAGAGCCTGCCCACATTCCTGACCCCTTTTCTTGACCCTTTTTTGAAGGTTTCCCATCACGGTCATCCTCACACCTTTTCCCCCTCCGTACATTTCCTTTTTTGCTTTTTGGGGTCACACCCAGCGTTGCTCAGGGTTACTCCTGGCCTGCACTCAGGAATGATTCCCAGCAGTGCTCAGGGATGCTATGGGATTCTGGGGATCGAACCCAGGTGGGCCGCGTGCACGGCAAACAGCCTCCCCGCTGTACTCTAGCTCCAGCACCCCACTCTGTACATTTTGAAGGACCCCCAAACACTCTCACTCCCTGCCAGAGTTTTGGGGATTCCCACAGATTTCAGATGTTCTAAACATTGTGCTTGCCCCTGTTCGCCGCAGTGGAGGGGTGTGTGGGGAAATTTCAGTCTGGTAACCCCCGGGTTTTGGGGTGAAGTCGGGGGGATTGTTTAAGAATGAATGTCCAGCATCAGCACATGGAGATAGAGCACAGATACATCCAAAGTGCTCGAAGGATTTTTCCAAAAGTTTGTTCGGGGGTTCAGTGGTTCCTCCAATGGAGGGGGGTGGGAGAACGACTTGGAGCTCCCCCTGAATCTTCCACCCCAGAGTTCCTTCCTTCCTTCCTTCCTTCCTTCCTTCCTTCCTTCCTTCCTTCCTTCCTTCCTTCCTTCCTTCCTTCCTTCCTTCCTTCCTTCCTTCCTTCCTTTTTCTACCTACTCTTTCTTTCTTTCTTTCTTTCTTTCTTTCTTTCTTTCTTTCTTTCTTTCTTTCTTTCTTTCTTTCTTTCTTTCTTTCTTTCTTTCTTTCTTTCCTTTCCTTCTTCCTTCCTTCCTTCTTGCTCTCTTGCTTTTCTTTTATTTTCTTTCTTTCTCTCTTTCTTTTTTGCTTTTTTCTTTCCTTCCCTTCTTCCTTTCTTCCTTCTCTCTCTTTTCTGTCTCTTTTTTGAGTCCTGTTCTTTCTTGCTTACTTGCTTGCTCACTTTCTTTCTTCCTTTCTTCTCTCTTTCTCTCTCTTTCTTCTTTCCTCCCTTCCTTTCTCTCTTCATTCTTTCTCTCTGTCTATCTTACTTTTGAATCTTTCTCTTTTTCTCTTTCTTTCTTTCTTTCTTTCTTTCTTTCTTTCTTTCTTTCTTTCTTTCTTTCTTTCTTTCTTTCTTTCTTTCTTTCTTTCTTTCTTTCTTTCTTTTCTTATGTCTTTCTTTCTTGGCTTTTGGGGTCACACTCTGTGATGCTCAGGGGTTACTCCCAGTTCTGCACTCAGGAATCACTTCTGGTGGTGCTCGGGAGACCATATGGAATGCCAAGCGTCAAACCCAGGTCACCTGCGTACAAGGCAACTGCCCTCCCTGCTGTCTATCACTCAGAGCTGACCTGCTCCCTTTCATTGCAGATCCTTGCACCCCAAGCTTTCAGAGTACTTGATCTTAATCTCCCCTTTATCCTTCATCAGTAGAGGACAGAGAGAAATAACTGGACTGGGGCTTTTTGTTCTCCAGGGAGAGGGGAAGGGGCACCCTCAGACATGCAGGGAGATGGGGTACGGGTAAGTCCATCACAGCAAACCTTAAATAACAGGGTTCAGGACAGGGAGATTGGAGAGCCTGGCAGGTGTTTTGATGTTTGTGACCGACCTGGGCTCTCACACCCTTTCTAGTTCCTTGAGACCCCTGGAGCGGGGAAAGTCTATTTCGAGACCCCCGAGTCACTGTATCACTGTATCGCTGTCATCCTATTGATCATGGATTTTCTCGAGCAGTCTCCATTCATCCTAGCCCTGAGATTTTAGCATCTTCTCTTTTCTCATTCTTGCCAGCAGTACCGCATTGGAGGCTCTTTCAGGGAAAGGGGAATGAGACCCATCATTGCTACTGTATTTGGCATATTGAATACACCACAGTGAGCTTGCCAGGCTTTGCCATGCGGGCAGGATGCTCTTGGTACCCTGACAGGTTCTCTGAGAGGGAGAACTAGGGTATAAGAGGTTACTTCTGGGAGCTTTCTTTTGTAGTCTCTGGATCTTGGCTGTTGATGGGATGACATGGCGCCAGGGGCAGTTTGTGGTTGTGGCTGCCAAGCTACTGGAAAATGGGGGATCTGGGTGGAGGAGGTCCAGTCCCGATCTGAGCAGGCTTGGAGATCTCAGTCGTGAGTCACACACACCTGAGTTCTTCTGCCGATTCATTCATGCGTAAGGCTCACCGGAATGTGTCAAGAGGGGCCTTGACCATGGCTATGACTGGGTTCCATAGGTCTTTGGCTGTCGGGGCTCTGCTCAGGGTGGGGAGGGAAAGTTAGTCCGCTCCCCTCCAAGGGACCCTGGTGAAGACAGCCAGACATGGGGGCGCGAGACTCTGCCAAGACCCCCAAATGCCTAAATAAAATAAGGAAGCCAAAACCACTTTGGCAAGTTCCTGTAGTAGTCCGGGGAGATGGTGCAGTTCAGACTCTTGATCTCTAATTCCCAGCACCGTTTGCTGTGGCCAAAAGGAAACAACCTTAATTTAAAAAATAATGAAGGGCTGGAGTGATATCACAGTGAGGTATAGTGACTTGCACGCTGCAGACGTGTCATCCAATAAGGTCCTCCTGACATCACACATGGTTCCCCCCTGGACTGCCAGGAATAATTTCTGAGGAAGAGCCAGGAGTAAGCCCTGAGCACTACTGGGTGTGGCCCAGAAATAAAAAATAAAATTAAAAATATTTTAGAAAGCATGCACATACACACACGCAACACACACACACACACACACAGATGCAGGGTTAAATGCACACGGCCAAGGGTGGGCAGAATAGTACAGTAAGTAAAGCACTGACCTTGCATGCTGCTGACCAGAGTTTGATCCCCAACATCCCAAGGGTCCCCTGAGCATCTCCAGGATTGATTCCTGAGTGCAGAGCCAGGGGTGACCTTTGAGCAATGCCAAGTGTGCCACCCTCAACCACAACAAAAGCCTATTAATTTCATGACTTATTACCTCAGTTTTTAGCTGTTCGGGCCAGAGCCATAGTTCAGCTTGGGACGCATTTGCCTTGCATGTGGTCCACCTGGGTTTGATCCTCTGCACCCCACATGGTCCCCCAGTCTGCCAGAAGCGATCTGTGCCCAGAACCAAGAGTAAGTCCTGAGCATGGCCAGGTGAGGCCCCCAAACAGTACTGAGCACCAAGGTTCCAAGCTGCCAAACAGTCCTGCAAGGACCTTTCATTCCCAGCACCTCCAAACCAGGGGGTTATCTAGAAGTGGCCGGATACTCAGGGGTCCTGGAACTGTGCCAGAGCATACAGCGAAGTCCACAGTTTCCAGTTACCCACTGCCCGGGCCTGTCCATACCCAGAGACACCCCTACTGAGCCCCTCCAGAAGGAGTACCACACTGTGGCTGGGTCCAGACAAGGCTGCCTGACCCCCTCATATATATTTTTAAATCAAATGATGTTGTAGCTGGAGCTGGAGCTGTGGATGAGAGCCTGCTTCACATGTGTGAAGTCCTGAGTTTACACAGAGACAGTTTGATAAAACAATGCATGTCTAAGGGCTGGAGAAGTAGCCTTGCACGCTAGCGACCAGGATTCGATCCCAGGCATTCGTAAGGTCCCAGAGCCTGCCATGAATGGTTCCCGAGTGCAGAGCCAGGAGTTATCCCCGAGCACTGCTGGCTGTGACCCTCAAACCAGAAGCAACTTCTGTATCAGATGGAGCTAAAGAGACCAGAGCCGAGAGAGCAGGAA
This sequence comes from Sorex araneus, assembly GCF_027595985.1. Classification (NCBI taxonomy): domain Eukaryota; kingdom Metazoa; phylum Chordata; class Mammalia; order Eulipotyphla; family Soricidae; genus Sorex; species Sorex araneus. The sequence goes on from NC_073308.1 coordinate 12,344,652, forward strand.
ACTGTTTTGAAGGAAGAGGAAGTCCTGAAATTTAGTGGTGATTCTGGCAGCCAGAGAGTGAGTCTGAGCCTGCTCAGGGCATAGCAAAAGTCAGAGCACACTGATTAGATGACTAATCTCAGTCATCAGAGGAGAGCACTGTGATCTCCGAATCACCCCTGGTCTTGCTGCACAGTAGGAAAGGAATCCCTCAGCGTTCTCCAGGGAAGCCCAGAGTTCATGAGTCCTTCCCCCTCCCCTGTGTAGGTTGCCTAGGAGAAGGGCAGCATCCCTGAGAGTGGCAGCTGCGCCGTGGCCCCGCCCCCTCCCTACTTGAGGCGGGCTGCTAGTTCTCCAGCTTGGAAAGTGCCTCACCTGGGCTTGCCTAGTCGCTGCCAAGCTGCTTGAGTGCCATGCCCAGGTCGCTGCCATGTCCCTTTCTGCCCCTGCAACTCTGTCTCTCCTGCTCCCGCCAGACTCTAGGCTGAGGCCAGCCTCCCATAAGCTTGCCCTGGACCACTCGGAACTGCTGCCATGGAGCCAGTGTGAGTGTGAGGCAGTCGTGCGGGTGCGGGGTGTGGGGTAGGGGTGCACGGTGCGCAGTGCAGGGAGCTGCGTGGGCATGGCTGGGTGGGGATGTGCGGTGCGGGATGGGGGTGCACGATGCGGGCTGTGAGGTGCACGGTGCAGAATGGGGGATGCGGGATGCGTCTTACGAGGTGGGGGTGCTGGGAGGAGGTGTGTGGTGCGCATTGCAGGGTTTGGGTGCGCAGTGCGTGATACGCAGTGCAGGGTGAGGGATGCACATGACTGGGTGGGGATTCGAGTGGGGGATTCAAGTGCGGAGGCGGGGTGGGGTATGGGGTGTAGGCTGGGGGTGCGCGGTGCATGGTGCTCAGTCCGGGGATCTTGGTGCCAGAGTGCGAGGTGATGGCTACGCAGGGCTGGGTGGGGGTGTGGTGCGGAATGGGGATGCAGTGTGCGAGTGGAGGATGTGCAGTGCAGTGCGGGGTGCAGGCTGCCGGGTGGTGGTGCACGGTGCGGGGTGGGGTGGGGGTGCACCGTGCACCCTGGGGCCAGGTTCCCTTTAGACTTGCCCCACACCCCATCCTGGGGGGTCCCCCCATTGCACCTTCCAGGCTATGGCAGTGCAGGGCTTGCAAGGGGACTGAGTCCCAAGTTCCCAGCCTGGTTCAGGGCGGTGGAATTCCCCAGTTCTTGGTGCGAGACTCTTCCCTGAGGAGAGCCCCACTCCGGGTTGGGGGGTGGCAGTTACTTTTGCTCTAATTTTGGCTGGGGCTCCCGAATTAAGGGTGGAGCCGCTTTTTAACTGGGTGGCAGCTTTGGGGTGTAGATGTGACTGCCAAGGCTTCTGGAAGTACAGGGAGGTGGGGGGCAGTAGCCCATCCTGACCCCCCAAGAAAACCTGGAGATTTCAGTCACAAAACTCCATATCAGAATTTTCAGCAAATTATATCTTGGTGAGGTCCGTCCTGAGACCATGGAGTCAGGCCGTGGGTATGGCGGTGATTTTGGATTGTGGAGGCAAGTGGCTGTTGAGGGCTCTGCTTAGGTGGTCACCAAGTCAATATCCTCCCCTCTGATTTACCCTGGTATGTTCAGCCATGTGCAGGTATGAGATTAACTGTGTTTTTTGATCTCTTTCGAGATTTATTTATGGGTCTCTGAAATAAGGCTGATAATTGAGCTTGTATAGCTGAGCCAGAGGTGGTCTGTGGGTGTGGCTCCCCCACACAGAGCTTTTGGCCTTTTAATTTCTTGGGAAACTTGATCCCAAGTTGTTGGGGTCCGGTCAAAGGTATGGTGACAATTTCGGGGTATCAGAAAGCCTGAAGGCACCATCAGGCTGCTGATGCACTCACCCTGCAGGTATAGGTTGACCTGCTGGCGGCACCATACCCCCATTATTTTCTTCCTTGACCAATCTAAATACTTGTCAATTTTGTTGATCTTTTTAAAGAACCAACTTTTTTGACTTTATTGATTTTTTCTCCCATTGTCGACTTTATCTCATTTGTCTCTTTTTAATGTTTATGTTTTGGTTCTGCTTGATTTGAGTTGAACTTTCACTTCCTTTTTTCTAGTTTCTTAAAATGGAAATGTAGATATTGACTGGAGATGCTTCTTCTTCACTAGCATAAGCATTTGCAGATGTGAATTTCCTTCCAAACACCGATTTAGCAGCATCCTAAAAACCCTGTACATTGTGGTTTTCTTGCATCCATCTTAACTTGTTCTCTAATTCCCATATGATTTCTTATATGCATTTGTCAATACCCCAACATTTTTAATTTTCTATGTATGTGTGAATATCTAATTTTAATTATTGTTATTTTTTAATCCTAGAGTGCATGCATTGAATAATTTCAGCATTTTTACACTTATTACGACTTGTTTTATGGCCTTTACCTTGTGTGCTTGAATGGATCTATTCTGCTGTTGTGCGGGACAGTATTTTGTGTTTGTTAGATCTAGTTTGTGGTGTTGTCATATCTTCTATTTCATTGTACATATTGTGTTATTTGTCCTATCCACAATTGAAAGTAGACTTTGGAGTATTTCTTCACTTCTTTCTGTCATTTTTTCCTTTAGTGGAATTCTGTTGTAAATATTTTAATATTAAAATTTATTTTACCAGCATTGATATGCCCATAGAAACTCTATTATTGTTAGTTTTACATTGTATAGCTTTTCCTTACATATATTGTATGAATTTATTCTTTTGCATATGTTCAGTTATTTTTTTCTTTGACTCTAAAACCTACAACTTGTAGAAAGTTATAGAGCTGGTTTTTCTTTCATTTCTTCAAATATCTTCTTTTTGATTAAAATGTTTACTCCATAAACATTTAATATAATTCCTAACCAATATTTTTGTATTTTATTTTATAATTACTTTTCTACTCATCCACTTTCTTGCTCCTTTATTCCTCCAGGATTTTCATTTTGTATTAAATACATATTTTGCTTAATCTTAATGAATTTGCTATTTTTTCCACCATAAATGTTTTTTATTTTCTGGGATTTTATGTCACGTGTTAAGAAATTGTGTGGGGCTGGAGAGATAGCACTGAGGGAAGGGCATTTACCTTGCACGTGGCTGACCCGGTTCAATTCTCAGCATCCCATATGGTCCCCTGAGCACCACCAAGAGTAATTCTTGAGTGCAGGAGCCAGTAATAATCCCTGTGCATCACCAGGTGTGACCCCCCCCAAAAAATGTGTTCTGAGTATACTGGTGGAGGGATGGATGTCAGAATACTGTGTGACTGAAATCCAATCATGAACAGCTTTGTAAAGGTCTGTCTCACATTCAATAAAAAAAGACTTTTTTTTTAATTCAATAAAAAAGGTTTTAAAAAAGTTTTAAAAAGTTTAAAAAATACTATTATTTAATTTTCTCATTTTACTTTTTACCTTGCACATTTCATCTTTAAACAGTATAACCCATCAACATGGTTTTATAGTTAGCGAGCATGTAACTATTTTATAATGAGATTAGAGAAAAGTTATAAAAAAAAACACATTGATAGAATTTTTATATACGCCCATGTATATAGTAATTGTCTTCTCATCTATGTTTCTTCATGAAAATGTGAGTTAGTGTCCAGCCAGTGCACTGTGTCTTGGCCTTTTTTCTGATCATGATGGCTTTTGACCTTGTTTCCTTCCTGTGTCTCCCTCCCACCCCATTCTACCAATTAGCTTCCTGGTCTCATGCTCTGGCTCCCCAGTTATTGACTTTTTACCTGTGACCCCCTAAAATATCTTATGGTCCCTGATTGAGAAATACTTGTTTAATACCTAGCACAGCGGTAGGGCATTTGCCTTGCATGTGGCTGACCCGGGTTCGATTCCTCCGCCCCTCTGCAGAGCCCGGCAAGCTACCGAGAGTATCTCGCCCGCACGGCAGAGCCTGGCCAGCTACCCATGGCATATTCGATATGCCAAAAACAGTAACAACAAGTCTCAAAATGGAGACGTTACTGGTTCCTGCTTGAGCAAATTGATGAGCAGTGGGATGACAGTGACAGTGACAGTGAATTTGGTTTTAGTTGTAGGGCAGACCTGCTAGATAAATTTTTTTCCAGTGCTCTTTGAATTTCTCTTTCGTTTTTGAAGGATGCTTTTGTTATACAAAGAACTCTCTAAGGTCTTTTCCTCCTAGAAATTCAAATCTGTAAGCATATTTGAGAGAATTTATAAATAAATTCCTCTATAGGTAGTGAAAATAATATGTAGGTCTAAAGATCTGTGAGCCGTATGGTGAGGCACTACTGCTTACCCACCCCATCTCCCTTCAGTCTGCATTGAGACAGCCCTTCCTCCCACACCTGGACTGTGGAACCCACTACCACCACCCTGTGCCTCGATACCATCTCTTTGGACTTCCCTAAGCTGACCCTGTCTCTAAACCCAAGCAGTTCCAAGTGGACTCAGTGGCTGCACTAATACCCCCCCAACACGTGGGCATATCAGCATACTTGCAACAACTCTACTCCCTCAACACCACTTACAGCATTTTCATAATTCTCTCCCACAATCCTTCCACAATAACCCTGGTATCTAAATGGGAGTAACTAGACCTACACTTGCCTGTCAACTGAAATGTCATCTCAAGATCATGGAACTAGTTAGAAAACAACAGATTACAAGTGGTAGCCCTGGAAATAATGAATTAGATCAGTTTAATGACAAATAAGGTCAATATTCAGATAAACAGAATTCTAAAGCTCACCTGCAGCATCCACAAAGCTCTAAGGAGGTGGGGATACAAAAAAAAAATCATCTGCAATGGCAGAAAGAGAGAGAAGTCCAGGCAAATTCTCATGCTCAATTCAAATTTTGAGCCTCATCAAAAAGACCCTCAAATCAACACTTTATGAAATGGCAATAGAAATAAAGCAAGGGGAAGAGAAACTCAATCAGATCAAGGAAGAATTGATACGTGTTATTAAAGAGTCCACACAAATGGAATTAAAGGAGGTAAAGAATGCAAGGATAGCACACCACAAAAACAGAATTCTGCATGCAGAGAACCATATCAGTGACAGTGAAGACAAAATGCTAGCCAACCATGATAATGATGTTGCAAAAGAAAAGAGGTAAACAAATAGAAGATAAAATAAGATTATTGATGAACAACAGCAAATGGATTATTATAGGAGTAGCAAATGGAGAGGAAAGGGAGAAAGGGGAATAATGACTAGAGGAAGAAAAAATAACTGACAACTTCTCCAGTTTCTGGAGGGAGGCTTTTGCACAGATTCAAGAGGCTCAGAGACTAAACAAAATAGAATCAAGCAAACTAACACCAAGGCACATAGTAATAGAAATGAAAAAAGCAAAAGACAGACAACTTAAAGCATCAAGAAAGAATAAAATTCTCTGGTACAAGGGAAAAAACTAAAAGATCTCCCATATGACACATTTCAGGCCAAAAAAAAAGAATGGAATAACATACTCAACGTATCACTTGTACCACTTGTCATCAGTTGTTCATTAATTTTCTCGAGTGGGTGCCAGTAATGTCTCCATTCATCCCTGTCACATGCTAGTGTAGTCCAATGGCATCTGCTCACTCCAGGAACACGAGGAGCCTCAAACCATTCACTCAGGGTACTGACGGAGAAGTGTGACCATCTCGTAGGTGGGTGGCTACACGTTCTTTTGACATCCCGTGGAATCCAGTCAGTAACAGCTCTAGTCCAGTGGTCATCTCTAAATTGCATTACGTGTCTGGCCCATCTGATTTTTGATGCCTTGGCAAATGAGCAGCAACCCTGATTCTTGATTGTTGATGGAGGTATTCAACGTACCAAATGAAAAAAGAAATTTTTTTCATCTTGGACTACAGCAGCTGCCTCATCCAGCTGTCATTTACATTGCAGGGATGGATAAGAATCTTATCAGACAAACAAGACATAGTAAACAAATCCTGCAAGAATTACTGAAAGGTTTCCGATAAAAAGCATTTGAAAAATTAATCCCCCACACATATATAAAATAGCAACATAGCCCTTTATATCAATAAGCTTTCTATATTTCAGTGGACTAAACTGTCCTACCAAAAGGCAAAGAGTAGCTGGATGGATTAGGAAAGAAACTTCTATTGCTCTTACAGAAAACACTCCTAAACTCACAAGGAAAATATAGACTCTGAGTGTAAGGATGGAAAACTGTCATACAAGCCAGTGGGAGACAGAATAAAGCTGGAGTCGCCATACTTATAATAGACCAAATAGCATCCAGCAGACGCATATAGGAGGGCACAGGGCTGCCAGGTTAGTTGGTGACCAGTTGCTGTTTATTCCAGTCTCCCCATGCACCCCGTTCCAGTCTCAAACTGACCCTCATTCCCTCATTCCTATCTCCTCCTATCCCCCGTACCAGTCTCTCCACACACACTCCTGCAGCCTCTTCTAGAGCCCAACTTTCCAGCATTCAGGGTAGCAAGGACACCTAGGTGAGGTTGCACAATCAACATCTGCAAGCCCTTCCTTCTGGGGAAGCTCTTCTAAGACAAAGATGTCCTCCTGCTAGGAGATCAGCCCAAGGGCTTTTTTTTTAATCTAAGGACATATTTGTCCTTTTCTTAGTCCACAAACAATCATCTTAGATCTACTTACTTCTTAATAATCTTTCTAGTCATTTTGTATGGACACAGTAAGAGATATGTTAATCTTATAGGGTGACTCTGCTGGGGACATCTCGCTATAGATCCCAGACTGCATTTCTCAAGCCAGATGAGCCCTTCCTAACCCTAGCAGGGTCCTTGTCCAGTCATTTCTCTTTGGGCCATGACAGAATTCATCCACGACCGTGCCCTTGAGTTATAGTTAAGTATTATGGAGCTTGGCCTGTCCTGTTTCGTGCCAGGGTAGCTCACAGCTTGCCCTAGGTCCAGCCAGTCCTTTCGTCAGGACCCTGTTTCTGGGATGCTAGGAACTAAAGGGAAACTGAGTCTTAAGTCGAGTTATATATATGACAGACATCCAGGAGTAAATGTTATTTGGAATCAATTAACTCCCAAGTTACAAAAGCATAGCATTAACTGTCTTCCTATGTTTATACAAAAAGGACATTGCTAGGAAGTACTATGCAAAAGACATAAGGGAAGAAGAAAAGCAATATTTCACATAAAATACAAAATCCAGAGTCGTTAGAAGGATCTGACCTTACAAGTCACAGGGTCTGATTTAGGGATATAGGTGATTGGAGAGGAGAGCAAAGAGAAGTTAAAGATAAACATAGAGGAATGGGAGTGCCTCAGGAGCACTGTGATGGGTGTAACCCAATAAACCTAAGCTCCCTGCAGCCAGGGAGAAAGGACTAACCAATGTTATCCTACATTCAGACACCTCCACCAACCTCCCCAAAACTGAGGATATATTTTTCTCTAGTGCATGTGGAATTTCTCCAGGATAGATAACATATTAGGTCATAACTCAATATGTATAAATTTACAAATATAGAAATCATGCAAAGTATTCTCTCAGACCACAATGACATGAAAGTAGAAAATGATTATAAAAAAGGGGAAAACTTCAAACTTTTGGAAGCTGGACAAGTCACTGTTAAATAGCACTTGGATCAAAGAGCAAATCAAGGAAGAAATAAAAATATTTCTTGAAACTAATGAGAATGAAGGTACAAGATACCAAAATATATGAAATGCAATGAAAACTGTACTAAGGGGGAAATTCAGCGTAATGCAGGCCTACATTGAGAAAGAAGAAAGCACCCAAATAGATGATTTAAGCACATATCTCAAAAATCTGTAGAGGAAACAACAAATAAACATAAGATATAATAGACTGAAGGAAGTAATAAAAATTAGAACAGAAATTAATGTTATAGAAAAAAAAGAGAATAAATCAAACCAGAAGTTGGTTCTTTCTTCAAAAGAATAAACAAGGGGGCTGGAGTGATAACACAGCAGGTAGGGCATTTGCCTTGCATGCGGCCGACCCGGGTTCGATTTCCAGTATCCCATATGGTCACCTGAGCACCGCCAGGAGTAATTCCTGAGTGCAGAGCCAGGAGTAACCCCTGTGCATTGCCAGGTGTGACCCAAAAAGCAAAAAACAAAAACAAACAAACAAACAAACAAAAAGAGTAAACAGGATAGACAAACCCTTAGACTCATAAGGATAAGAAAGAAATGTCCAGATGAATTGAATCAGAGATGAAAGATGAAACATTACAACATACTCCTCAAATATTCAAGATATTATGAAAGGTTACTACAAACAACTTTGTGATGTTAAGCTGGAGAACGTAGAAGAAATGAACAGATCCTTAGAAACATCTAATCTCCCATGAGGAGAAAGTAGAAAACTGAACAAGCTAATCACAAATAAGGAAATTGAAATAGTGATTAAGACCATCCAAGAATGAAATTCCCCATCAGAATGGGCTGGCTGGTGAGTTTTATCAAACCTTCAGAGAAAACTTACTGCATTTACTTTTTCAACTCTTCCAATATGTTGAAGAAGCTTCTAACTCAGCTAACATTGCATTAATACCCAAAGTAGATAGAGACACATCCAGAAATGAAAATTTAGACCAATCTCCCTGATGAACATCAATGCAAAAATCCTCAACAAAACCTTAGCAAACTGAATCCAACTGCACATCAAAAAATCATATATAATTATCAAGTGGAATTCATCCAAGATGGTTCAATATATGCAAATCAATTAACATACTATTCCACATCAGTAAAAGGCAAGGCAAACATCATATAAACATAGCAAAAGATGCTAAAATAGACTTGACAAGTTTCAATTTGAATTAATGATAACAATTCTCAATGAAATAGAAGTGGAAAGAACCTCTGTTGCGTGAAGCTATATATCAGTCGGTCAGAAGCGCAGAGGCAAGACACGCGAGAGAAATGTAGAGAGCAAGGAGGGACAAGGCATCAATCTGGCTTGAGGCGAAGAGCGACTTCCAGAGGCCTCCCTTTCTTCTATTTTTTATCAGTTACATCTGAATGACCTCATCACAGTGAGAGAACCACTAATGAGAGTACAGTTATAGGATAAGCATTCGTCAAAAGAACATCAGGGTATACATCGTCCTGTCAAAGCTATGCTGTCAAAGCTATGTTGCAATGATTTAAAATGTCAGAGGAAGATATGGAACTGGACACATAGGCTCTACAGATTACGTCCCTCACACTCTTGTGGTCGGTTACACATAGGGCAAAGAGAAGGCCCAGACTGATACTTGGTCACACCAGATTAAGGATGTGTAAGCAGGGGGAAACTGCTGCTTTGTACTGCCAAGATGAGGTATGTCCAGGCGGGCCTATGAGAGCATGCTGTACTCCTCCAGGTCATCGGACTCACAAGTTTAGCTTGCCCACTTATTTTAAAGTGGGGCCTCGGCTCTGCTTCCTGCTTGCAGGGCAGCGTCCTAATGTCCTGGCTTAGCACCAACAAACCTCCCTCAAGAGAGTAATGGCTATCTATAACTAACCTACAAACAGTATTGCTGCAGAAATTCCCACCAGAAACCTGTGGAGAAACAATCTGTACTGAGAAGTAGGAAAACGTGCCAGCAGATCCGGTGAGCTTGTGCTCAGAACTGGCTCCAGTCCAAAGGCAAAAGCTTCGTTTGATAGCCTATCTGATGGAGGTTGGGGCATTTGCAGGCACCTGGCAGGAGAGGACAGAAGTAGAAATTCCAAAGTGTGTTATTTTGCAAAGCTGGGTCTGGATAACGTCAAGGACCTGAGCACATTTGACAGGTGACCAAGGTGACAAAGCGAGACTCAAACCATCTTATGAACATCCCAAATACACCCCATGGCTCTATGGCACAGCCCAGACTCAGTGGTTCCTTGGCAGGTCCTGCTCTTTGGGGTTAACCTCCTTGAAGTGAGACTGTTTGAAATACAGGCAGGGGGTTCTTCTCATCAGTATCACTCTTTTGTTTTGTTTTGGTGTGTGTGTGTGTGGGGGGGATCATACCCATGAGGCTCACAATTTTCTATTGACTCTGCAAACAGAAATTACTCCTGGCAAGACTTTTTAAGACTATACAGCATACCGGGGATCAAGCCTGGGTTGGCATCATGCAAGGCAAGTCCTATCTCTCTGGTCCACATCACCAGTATCATTCTTAATGGTGAAGAACTGAAAGAATTCCCACTGAAATCAGGTACGAGGCAAGGATGTTCACTGTCTCGTTTTTCATTCAGTATAGTATTAGAAGTTCTAGCAACAGCAATCAGGCAAGGTAAGTAAATCAAAGATATTCAAATTAAAATAAAACAAAGATATTCAAATTGAAAAAGAAGTCAAATGATCACTATTTTCAGGTGGCATAATAATATACATAGAAGACCCTAAATAATTCACCAAAAACCTCCTAGAAACAATAAAGCAACACAGCAATTTGACTAGCGATAAAGTTAGCCACATAAACACAAAGCACAGAAACACATAAACATAGACAAAAAATTGGTTGTGTTTCTATATGCAAAAAAGAATCATAGAAGAAAGAGATTTAAAATAGTGTCCCAAAACATTAAATACCAGGAATGGACTTAATGAAGGACGTGGGAGATCTATATAACAAAATACATAGGGACTGGGGGGCTCAGTGACTGAGAGCCGCCTCTCCAGACCAGATGGTGGCAACAGACGGACAAAGGACCTGGGGAACGGAGAAACAGGGCCCCAGACTGTTGGGAGTCAGTTTATTTCTCTCTCCTCCCCAGCATAGTTCGATCTCTCCCCTCACCGCACAATTGTAGTCGTGGTCGTAGTCCCAGGCATCATAGTTCCCTCATCCTAGTCCTCATCTTGTCTTTTCGTCCCCTCTCTCCCCTTACAGCACAGTTACAGAGACACCATGAAGGGTGGGGTACTCATGGGTGGGGTTGAGTGTTGTCAGAACAACAAACAGAGGTAAAGCCACCCCTTCAGGGGAAGGTCTAGGAGATGAACTCAAGGTACAAGTCTCATCTGAGGGTTCTCCAGATGACTAGGAGATCTGCTCAGGGTTGTTTGCAGATTTCGGTTCTATTGAATAGTGCTGCAATGAACATAGGAATGCTGATGCCCTTTCTGTTTGTGCTTTGGGCCCTTGGGTATGTTTCCAAGAGTGGACTTGTTGATCGTATGGGAGTTCAATTCCTAGTTTTCTGAGGAATGTTCGATTGTCTTCCCAAAAGGCTGGAGCAGTGGACATTCCCCAGCAGTGAAAGAGAGTCCTTCTTTCCCTCTGCCCATGCCAGCACAGGAGGTTGTGTTCTCCGTGATGAGTGTGACTCTGGTGTGAGGCGATATCTCATTGCTTTGATTTGCATTTTTCTAATGCTTTGTGAAGTTTATTTTTCATATGAGTTTTTTTGCCATTTATTTTTACTTTGAGGAATTTTCTGTTCATCTTTTCTTGCCATTTTTTTGATGGGGTTGTATTTTTTTTTCCTTGTACAGTTCTACCTGGGGACTGGAGTGATAGCACAGCAGGTAGGGCATTTGCCTTGCATGTGGCCAACCCGGGTTCAATTCCTCCGTCCCTCTTGGAGAGTCTGGCAAGCTACCGAGAGTATCCCATTGTGAGATGAGTATCTCCATCTCACAATGGAGATGTTACTGGTGCATGATCGAGCAAATTGATGAACAACTGGATGACAGTGCTACAGTGGTACAGTTTTGCCAGTGCTTTGGCTCTCTTGGATATAAGCTCTTTATTAGTTTCAGGTAAGCAAATAATTTCTCTCAGTTTTTGGACTGTCTTTATATTCTGATCATTATTTTCTTTGAGGTGCAGAAGCTTCTTAATTTAATGTAGTCCCATTTGTTTGCCTTTGCTTCCACTTACTTGGTTAGTGGTATTTCACCCTTAGAGATGCCTTTAGCTTCAATGTCTTGTAGACAATGAATTATGTCTACATTTTTCTCTTTATTTTTTTTAATTAAAATTTTGAGGGCCTGTGTTCTCTGGTCTGTGTTCTCCCCTGAGCTACACTGCACTGCACTGTCGTCCCGTTGTTCATCGATTTGCTTGAGTAGGCACCAGTAATGTCTCCATTGTGAGACTTCTTGTTACTGTTTTTGGCATATCGAATATGCCACGGGTAGATTGCCAGGCTCTGCCATTCAGGCGGGAAACTCTCCATAGCTTGCTGAATTCTCTGAGAGGGATGGATGAATTGAAAGCAGGTCGGCTGCGTGCAAGGCAAACGTCTTACTCGCTGTGCTTTTGCTCCAGTCCTCTCCCCTGGACACATATCTTTATTGCTTGCCTCTATGTCTCTTTCTTTGCTTCCTTAATTGCTCTCCAAGCCTGTGTTCTCCCTTAAACATGGATCCCACTTGCTTATCTCTGAGTCTCTTTGCTTGGGCTTCTTTCCTCTCTGGAGAAGACTGTGTTCTCTCTTTAACACATGTTTCTTCTTTCTCCCTCCTTACATCTTTCTAAGTAAGTTTTGTTCAATAAAAACTATCTTTCTTTGGGGGTCAGGTGATAGTACAGCAAGTGGGGTGCACATGGCCAACACAGGTTTGATTCCCCAGCTTCCCGTATGGGCCCCCAAGCCAGACAGGAGGGACCCCTGAGTGCTGTTGTCACTCAAAACCAAAACAAAACAAGACAAACAAAAAAACTTTCTGCTTCACTGAAAAAGTATTTTGTGCATATCCGTGTTCGATTCTTCCGCTCCTCTGGCAAGCTACCGAGAATATTGAGCCTGCACGGCAGAGCCTGGCAAGCTACCTGTGGTGTATTCAATATGCCAAAAACAGTAACAATGAGTCTCACGATGAGAGATGTTACTTTTGCCCACTCGAACAAATCGGTGAGCAACGGGATGACTGTGACAGTGACAGTAATTTTATTTTATTCTACTTATTTTAGGTTTTATTTAGGTTAAATAGTATGGTTGTAATGGTGTTTAAGTTCATAGTATTTATAAACAAAGTTACTATGTGCTACCACCTCCAAAACGCCCTTGACCTTCCACCTCTGTCCTTTTGTTATGTCAGGAAAGAATAATATAACCGTAATATCAATGTTTCTAAAACAGCCAACTTCTCTCTACTAGCCTCCTCCTCCTCATCATCATCTTATATAAGTATATAAGCATATAACTACCTGTAAGTATTCTGCTACCTTCTTCATCAAACTGTAAGCTGTTCATTAGAGAAAAATCACTATTAAAAAAAATTCAACATTGGGGCTGGATCTATAGCACAGTGGGTAGGGCATTTGCCTTGCACGGGGTTGACCCGGATTCAATTCCCAGCATCCCATATGGTCCCCTGAGCACCACAAGGAGTGATTCCTGAATGCATGAGCCAGGAGTAACCCTTGTGCATCGCCAGGTGTGACCCAAAAAGCAATGAATAAATAAATAAATAAATAAATAAATAAATAAATAAATAAATAAATAAAATAAAAATTTCAACATTTGGGCTGGAGTGATAGCACAGCAGGGAGGGCGTTTGCCTTGTTCTTTCCTGATTTGGGCTTATGAATAGTGCTGCAATGATCATAGGAGTGCCATATGTCTTTTCTGAGTAGATTTTGGGCATCTGGGGTACATACCAAGAAGCGGGATTACTGGGTCATATCCCCAGCAACAGAAGCTCAATTTCTGTTTTCTTTTGGGAAGTGTCTATATTGTTTTCCCAAAAGGTTGCACATTTTGACATCCCCTCCAGCAATGAATGATGGTCTTTTTCCCAACATCCATATCAACACCAGTCATTTTTGTTCTTTGTGATTATGATGTGTGAATTATAATAAATGTAGTTTTCTATCATTTGTTTTTAAAATTTTATGACAGGTATTCCTTGGACTTATGATTTTGCTGGTATGGGTGACCAATTTTACCTTTGAGAAAGGTCCTAACTTGCAGTTTGAATACAAACCACAAAACCCCTGGCTTCAGGAAACTCCCTTCCTTTGCTGTGAGCTGTGCTGCCTGTCGCCTGATAAGAGCCATGTTGTAACCTGCCCTGCCTTGCTGATGCGTGATAGACTGTGAAAGAATGGTGAGCTCGTACGATTACCCTATAAATGCTCTTGAGAGCCTTGATTGGCACCGAGAGCTTCAGGTGCTTTGCCGGGGTCTGGTCAGCCACAAGACTCTGTCTTAGTGAGTGTGATTAAACAAACTTTCATTTGACTATTGCAACATGATATGTGCTGGTCTTCTATGAGATGTTGTATTGCTGGTTTAATTTGCATTTACCTAATGATAAGGGGTACAGTATATTTTTTATATACCTGTTGGACATCTGCATGCCTTCTTTGAAGAAATATTTGTAAATGACTCCACCCCATATTTTTTTTCTTTTTGGGTCACACCCAGCGATGCTCAGGGGTTACTCCTGGCTTTGCACTCAGGAATTGCTCCTGGCAGTGCTTGGGGGACCATATGGGATGCTGGGGATAGAACCCAGGTCGGCCGCGTGCAAGGCAAACGCCCTACCTGCTGTGCTATCGCTCCAGCCTCCACCCCATTTTTTGAAGTGGTTGATTATTTTCCTTCTTGTAAAGTTCTACCAGTGAGGAGGATACATATGTATGTGTGTGAATACATATATATGTGTGTATATATATGTAATGAGATGTATATATTTATATATACATATGTATGTGTACATCTTAACCATTTGTACCATGAGTGGTGGGCAACTATTTTCTCCCAGTCTGTGTAGTATCTTTATATTCTCGTCGCTTCTTTCACTGTGTAGAAACTTCTTGCTCTGATGCAGTGCCGTTTACTTATTTTTGGTTCCATTTACTTGGCCAAAGGCATTGAATCATTGAAGATATCTCTAAATCAAATGTTCAAAAGTGTTCAGACTATGTTTTCATCAATATAATTTATGGAATCCTGTATGATACCAAGATCTTCAATTTTAATTTAACTTTTATGTGTAGTGTTAGAAAGGGGTCTGAGTTTGTTCTTTAGCATGTGACCAACCAGCTTACCCAACAACAGTTGTTGAAGAGGCTTTCTGTGACCGCTTCATACTTTTTGGTCTTTTATCAAAAATAAATTGTTCATATACCTAGGATCTGTCTCTGCCCTTGGGTTCTATTCCAAGGTCTGAGTCTGTCCTTAATCCAATGTTACATGGTTTTGATTCCTGTAACTTATAGTAAGGTTGGACGTTTAGGGAGAGTGAACTCTCTCATTTTATTTTATCCCTAAGATTGTTCTGGCTATTGTGAAGAGAGGATGTTATTGCACAATATAAATTTCTAAACTGTTTGATTATATCTTTAATGAACGTCAAGGGTTTTTTTTTTTAAATAAGGACTACAATGAATATGCATAATGCTTTGGGCTAGGTTGTCATTTGACATTATTAATCTTTCCCATCCATGAACAGGGGATATATTTTCACTTTCTCCTGTGTTTCAAAATTTATTTTAGTCGTGATTTGTATTGTCAGTAGCTTGCGGGCTCTCCAAGAGGGGCGGAGAAATCGAACCTGGGTCAGCCGCAAGCCTGGCAAGCTACCCGTGGTGTATTCTATATGCTAAAAACAGTAACAACAAGTCTCACGATGGAGACGTTACTGGTGCCCGCTCAAGCAAATCGATGAGCAACGGAGTGACAGTGACAGTGATTTGTACATTTCTTTTTTTTTAATTACTTATTTTATTTAAAATGCAATACTCACCGCCGAGATGTGATCCCAGGGGCCGCACGCATGTGCAGCCTCTCCGCAGCTGCACAAGCGTGAATCCAGACCCAGCAAAACCTCTTTCGGCATGGGCAACTCCTCGCAGAATGTCTCCAGCCTGAGAACTAAGCCTCGGCCCTGTGCCCGCCCAGGAGGGGAAAGGTATTTCTCTCTCTCACCTCTTTCTCTCCGGGGATGAAGGGCGCGGTGTCCGCCATTTTAAGACAACCACAGATTGGGTTTTCAAGCCTGCAATGATCCAATATCTGGAAGAAATCTCCCTGGACTTAGTGTTAAAGTACAGAAATTCAAACCTTATTTGTCTTCACAGTAGGTCTGAATCTAGTGGGGTACTCCTAACAACAATAGTGAGGTTTGTATTGAAATATTGAATGTAACCAAAGTAAACAGAATGTAAAATGAAACTTATCAGTTACAAGGTAGCGGGTGGGGGGGCGGGATGGGAGGTGTACTGTGTGGGGTTTTTTTTTTGGCGGTGGTGGAATATGGGCACTGGTGAAGGGATGGTTGTTTCAGCATTGTATAACTAAGACCTAAGCCTGAAAGCATTGTAATCTTCCACACGGTGATTTAATAAAAAAAATTTTTATTTAAAAAAAAATGCAATACTAAGCCTTCAGGAATGCCTGATGAACTCTAGTTGACTAATCTGCCAACCCCTAAAAGACACTGACTTTTCTTTCTTTTTTCTGTGTGTTTTATTTTATTGAATCACCATGTGGAAAGTTACAAAGTTCTCAGGCTTATGTCTCAGTTATACAATACTCAAACACCCATCCCTTCACCAGTGCACATATTCCACCACCAAAATCCCCAGTATATCTCTCACCCCTGCCCCCCCACCCCCACCTGAGTAACTGATGAATTTCACTTCATTTTCTCTTTACCTTGATTACATTCCATATTTCAACACAAAACTCACTATTGTTGTTGGACTTTCCCCCAAAAAAAGACAGCCCTACTACCAAGGAAGCATTTGATAATTAGTTTTCCATTGCTGAGAATGAAGAGATATGAAGTCCCACTGCTCCAAGTACATAATTATTTTTTTCCCTTTTTTTTTCTCTTCCCCCTTCCCTCGCCACTCAGTTCATACCTGTTTGATAGACCTCATAATATGGTGGACGCCACGCCGCGTTTCTCCCCGAAAATGGGAAACAACTGGGAAAGAGGGAGATTTCCTATCCTCGGCCCACGTGGGGCTATGGCTTAGTTCACAGTCTAGAGAAATGGCTGCTACTTTGATTATCTTCAATATTTTAACAAAAAACTCACTATTACTATTTGGAGTTTCCCCCCAAAGTCAGGCCTGCTAAAAAGGAACCGTTTCACATTGCTGACGATTAAGAGATGTTAAGTTGCGTGGCCGCTACCGCAGCCTCGTGGATTTGGATTTCTGTATAAAGTCCAGGGAAAATTCTGTCAGAAATTGCATCCCTGCAAGCTTTTACTTCCCTTTTCCATAAGATGGAAAAGCCTGGAGAGAGAACCCTTCCCTGCGGGTGCCGCATGGGGGCAGCGGCTCAGCTCACAGTCCAGAGGCCTCTCTGGGAGCTGCTAGCGTCCAAAGTAGTTCAGTTGGCCTCTGGGATCATGCTCGTGCAGCAGCTGAAAGGGATTTGTACATTTCTTTCTGTGAGAATTTTATTCTTTTCTTAGGTTAATTCCGAAATACTTGTTTTATTTGAGGCAAAGTTGTGAATGGGGATGTTTAAAAATTTTTCTCTCTCTGGGTTGGAGAGAGAGTACAGCAGGTAGGGCATTTGCCTTGCATGCGGCTGAGCTGGGTTCGAGCCCCAGCATCCCATATGGTTCCCAGCACCGTGAGGAGAAATTCCTGAGTGCAGAGGCAGGAGTAACCCCTGAGCATTGCTGGGGTATGACCCAAAAAGAAAAAAAAATTCTCTCTCTTCTATTTTATTACTTAGAAATAGGACCATGGTTTTGGCAAATTGATTTTTTTAGCTTGCCACTTTACTGAACAAGTTCATAGTTTCTAGCAGCTTTTTGGTATAGATTTTAGGGGTTCCTAGGTATAATATCGTGTCCTCTGAAACTACTGAGAGTTTTGTTACTTTTCTAGTCTGAAAGGCTTTACTATCTTTCTTGCCTAACTTTATTGAAAAGATTCATTTCAACTTCTCAGGCTATTGAGAACCTTCACTTGGATCCAAATGTCACAAGTGGAACGGCAACCACAGCAGCCAGATACCTGGCGGAGAGGACTGACATTACTAGGGAACTCTCTCTAAAAGGAATGCATGGACTACAACACCCAAAAGGAAAGAGAGAACAAAAGGGAATGCCCTGCCACAGAGGCCAGGTGGGCGTGGGGAAGGGGTGGTGGTGGTGGGAGGGACACTGGGATCATTGGTGGTGGAGAACGGGCACTGGTAGAGGGATGGGTACTCGATTACTGTATGACAGAAACGCAAACACGAAAGTTTGTAAGTATGTGACTGTACCCCATGGTGATTCATGAATTAAAAATTTTAAAAAACAAATAAAAAAACCAAAAGGAATGCATGGTCACAGAAGTGGGACTTCTAGCAGAGCACCTGCCTGCAGTGCATGAGACTAAGAGTTCAATTCGGCAGCAGCTCACATTAACTAGTGCAACACCTCACTGTGCACACAGATCTCCAGAACCCAAACTGGGTGAACCCCAGGCCAACTGGAAAACATGGCAACAGTTATGGAAATCCTGCTCGTGGCCAACACAAGGGTGACAACACAGCAAAGGGAAGAGGGCGGGGGAGGTCACTGCACAAAGACAAGAGGGATGTGTGGGACATCCTAGTTTGTGGGGATCTCTGAGGTCATGATGCATTTCCTTAGTACTGATTTCAATGTCATATCTCTCATAATTCCCTTGGGTAGGAAAATGGAAAAAGCTTAATTTAGAGCTCAAGGACATGGATTAAAGGAGGATTCCAATCTAGATGTGGAAGAAAAGATCTAGTTTCAGGAGGTGAAACGGGCCTTGATAGTTCTCCCATGCTGAGTCCGTTTCCAATGGCTTCTGTCTGCTTCCTCAATCCTGATTTATATCCTGAAATGTTTATCCTCATTTAGTGGTGATGTGAAAGCTAAGATTGTATGCTAGGGGAAGAAAGACTTCCAAAGTTTAGTTCAAAGAAATAGCTTCTAGAAAAAAATTCCACACCTAAAAAATAGCCAAGGAACGACAATATCCTGGGGCAGGAAGTGGTTTCAGAGCAGATCTTATTCCAGCCAATGAACACTCACGTCTGACAAGTTATAATTCAGAGGACCAGCACTGTCTGCTCTTGCTCACAGTTACCAGATAAGCAGGATAGCTGGGACAGGGCACCCCTCAGAGGGGTGGGCCAAGGGGAGCCCTTCTCCTCTGTCACAGACAATGAGCTGAGGCTGAAGAGTTAAGAGCCAGGAGCCAGGGAAGCAGTTGCATTTCAGTGAGCGCAGGAAGCAAGAGACCCACATATCACCACAGTCCAGGGAGTTGCAGCTTTACTCTGACCACATCCAGTCAGCGGGTGTTTCACTGAGATGAGAGCTGTCTGCCCACCAGTGGGGAGAATGTGGGGAGAACGTGGCAAGGTTGGACCTTCCCCATCATTAATGTGCCCTAGAGGCTCATTCTTAACATCTGAGCAAGAGGGGTCCCCAGCATACCCTTTGGCCCACTGTGTCATGCTGTTGTGCAATCAGCTGCACGTCCAGCCTGGACAACTCCATCCCCTGAGGATTCTCCCTGCTGGTGACAGTTGAACTGGCAGCCTCAGCTAGCAGGGCAGGATGCAGCTGGGGGCTGAGAGGCAGCGACTGGTCTCACAGGAATCACACAGGTGGTGAAACTCCAGGTCAAGGGGAGCCACTGCTGCTGCTTCTCTTGCTCACGACGACAGCACTGACCTGACCATGACATCCAGGAAGGGGACCTGCTCCTCTCAGAAGGTGGACCTGGGGGAGCACTTCATTTCATCCCCACGCGAAGTCAGCCCGTGGCTGCAGAGAGGAGCAGGAGAGGAGAGTCCTCACCTCCCTCTAGGGAGCAGGTGACAGGAACAGAACTGACTAGAACAGCATCAAATCCAGGCCGTGTCCACAGGGAACATGTGGGCACCCCGACTATGGACCGTGGCAGGAGCACTGGGAGGGAGGGAGCTGCCCCATGAGCCCTGAGTGACCCACTACCCTGCTGTTGAGGAAGAGAGCCTGGGTGTGGGCACAGCCATCCATGAGGGGTCTTGATGGTGTGGACAGTTGAGCTGCCAGCCTGGGGCCTGAGGACAGACGCAGCCGAGGGACAGGGCAGTGCTTGGGCTCCCGCCAGCCACACCAGCAGTGTCCCTCCCACGGTCTGCCTGGCAGCTGCCCGGGGGTCCAGCAGTAGCCAGGCTAGAAGTCAGGGCTGTGGGAGCTGTGAATACTGGACTCTGTCAGGGACAGGCCCCCAGTCCTTGCCTGACCCAGAGTGTCCTCCCCTACCTGTCCTCCTCCTGAATCTGCTTCAGGTCCCGGAAACAGATAATCAACCGCATCAAAAACACTGGGAAAAAAAAGGAAAGAAAACTTAACTTACAGACTGAGAGAACATTATTTGAACAGGGTAATTACGTGTATATTTCTGAGCATCTAAATGTACATAAACAAAGGACATGAATCACTCTAACAGTTCAGCAGTCACTAGATTATTTCAGACAACAGTAATGTGCAATGCTGAGTCCAGAAACCTTATTAAAGAGTATAAGGAAGCTCCAGAGAGAACAGGCTCGGAGGGCCTGGCCCGGGCACCCCTCCGGGAGAAGCCCAGGAGCAGAGTGAGGGGGCGCGGGATTCTGGAAGGAAGACAAGGCAATCCTTGATCCCTGTTCCCTAAGGTCTCTGTCCAGCAGGTGCTGGGACTGTGGGGCCACACTTAGCGTCATGACTTGAAGGTCACATGAAAGGCTCAGCCTCTGTCATGGGGTCAGGCTCAGCTTCAGTCTTGGGTGCGTCCCGCCTCCTTGACTCTGGCAGCACCTTCCTGCAGGTTTCTCTCAAACAGAGCTGCCCTGAGCTGTCCCAGGGACACCCCAGCCGCGCCCTCAGAACAAGCCTAAGGAAGCAAGGGGTGGAGGAAAGGGAGGCCACTGCAGGGGTGGTGACAGAGGAAGCAGACGTGGTCCCCAGGGAGCAGCTGGGTTGCACGAGGTCACCTGCCACGGCACTCAGCATCTTTCAGGTGCAGTACAGACATGACAGTGCCTGTCAGTGAAACCCCCACGAGGAACAGCCCAGGCCATTTTCTGTCACTTACTCCTCTGAGGACCTGAATCAAATATCGAAGGATGAAATGTCACTGTGTTCACCGTAACTGTGAACAATAGCACTACTGGAAACATAAAAGGATGGAATGCCATGTAAATTTTTAAAAAAGGAAACAAAACTGAAAAATGAAAAGTAAAAACTAGAAAATGAAGCTTTAAGGTTTTCAATTTTAAGTCAGTGAGGACCATGGCAAACAATTGTGTGTTCCAATGTAAATATTACATTTTAAAGGTGCTTCATGGCTTACATTTTACATGTGTATCTGTCTGTATAACTAGGGTAAAACCCCGACATCACAGAAGAACCACGGCATGGGGCAGAGGACATACAGCAGAGGATGTGACACTGCCAGTGTGGACACTGGCTTCTCATAAGGGTCTTTCTGTTGGTGACAGTTGAACTGACCACCTGGGCCCTGGGTTCTATGGCCGAACAGGACATGGCTGTGGGGCAGAGGTTCAGTGGTGGGGGACCAGCAGCCACATCAATGATGTCCCTCTCAGGGTCAGTCTGGCAGCCGGCCCATGTGTCCAGCAGTCGGCAGGCTGGGAAGTCTGAGCTGTCCAGGACCATGATATGTCATTGGACTCTTTCAGGGACAGGACCCATGGCCTGGCCAAGTTCAATCCTATCTTTCCTCACCTTGGCCCACGGAGAGCCCCTCCAAGTCCGAAAAGCGGGCTACAAACTGCTCTTCCTCTAGGGTGTGACTCGCTGTGGCCTCTGAGGGCAACGTGATCCCAGTCAGGAGTACATTTCCCTGGTCACATCGGGAAGGGCTGCAGAAAGGGCCTCCGGGGACGGGTGTCAGCACTCTGGGGGTGCAAGGTGAGGGAGGGGGCGAGCACTTTGCTAACAGAGGACCCTTCTTCCATCAGGCTCACGCAGCCTCCCCCGTTCTGACACGTCCAACAGCCGCTCCACCAGAACGTTCTTCAGGCACCTCCTGCTCCCCTTTGCCTTCCTCTCATGTTTATCTCCTTTCCCTGCAAGCAAACAACCAAGTGCATGAGAAAGGGCCCCTGGGCCTCAGAGCTCCTCTGCCCAGCCCTGCCTGCACTACCGCCCGCAGCCACAGGGGGCGCCACACAGAGAGCAGCGGGACCCTGGGCCAGGCTCTGAGCATCAGGTATTAGGGTCCTGGGTGTCAGGGACTCAAGCCCACCCGCCCTGTGCTTGGGGTGTCACTGCATACGTCTCCGAGGTGGATCCTGGCGTCCCTCTGCCTCAGGGGCTCTGAGGGAGAGAGGGCCTGAGGGGTCCTGCAGAGCGTTTCCGCACGGGGGCTCTGCTGTTTCCTGGGCCTGGGGACTCGGCTGCTCCTCCCTCGGGACTCAGGGGCATCCCACGAGTCCTTTCAGACTGGCGATGGCCCCGTGCTGAGATGCAGGGGTGAGTGTGGGGCTCCCGCTGTCCGGCTCCCCTTCCACCTCCCCCAGCTGCCCAGTGCCCGGGTCAGAGGCCACGAAACCCTCCGTTTGCGAGTGTGGGCTCTCGCTCTGCGAGGATCAGGGTTAGGATGGGACCAGCCCTTTCCCCTTTGGGCAGGACCCCCGGACAGAGTGCGCTCCGTCCTCAGAGCGCCTGCGCACACCCCGCTGGTGGTCTCTGGAGCGCATCAGCCCTGCACACCTGTCCTGAGCCCGCACTGTCCCCTCCAGCAGACCGCCCCCGCCCCATCTCCCCGACAGCACCCTCCCGATGCCTCCCCAGGGCCTGTCTTGCACGTGCAGAGAAGATGGGAGAGTCCCCCAGAAACTCCGTGAGACCCCACTGCCCGGGCCCCTCCCTCTCAGCCTCTCCGCTCAGGCCTCCACCTCCCTGCCTCCATGAGGAAGCAGCTGCTCCGCCCCGTGCTCCGGCATAGCATGTTTTGGTGCTGGCTGGCATGAAGCTGGGATCCAGAGGCCAGCGTGTGGTTGGAGGAGGGACAGAGCTGCGGGGCCAGGATCCCGCCCGCAGCACCCAGCCAGCCCCACGGTGCGGGCAGGACACCGCGGAGTCACGTGGAAACAGGCAGTGCTGGACTGTCCCTCCTCACCCGAGCCTCCCTGCTCTGCCTGCGGGGGCCCCACCCCGCGGCTCCGCGACCCTCCTACTCTGGGCTCCGGGGCATGAGAAGGTCAGATGGACGCCTAGGAAGTCGGGGCTCTGCTGCTCATGCCGAGCTCCCGACCCTGCTCCCTGGGGCTGGGGGCCGTTGGGGGCAGCTGTCAGCAGCTGTGCTCTGGAGCCAGAGGGTGCACTCCGGAGGGTTGGACCGGGGCAGGTGGAGTGAGAAGCAGGCAAGGGAGTTTGGGGCAGTCAGGGGCTGCTCCCTCCCAGCCTGCTCTGGTTCCTGGGCTCTCCGTGACTCAGTGACCCTGGAAGGGGGTAGGGGGGCCCTGCATTCAGAGAAATGATGTGTGAGCTCCAATTTCAACCAGTCCCCCAACATAGCACCGTGTGTCCTCTCTGTCAGTGGGGACAGGAGGGCCCCTTCGAACTTCAGAGACCACTTATTGCTCCAGCAGGACCTGTGGTTTGATGTCAAGTTCAAAGCCTGAGAGGAAAATGTCCATCCTGGAGGAAGCCAAGATAGTGCCGAAGGGAATGTTCTAGACAGGATTGTTCAGGATTCTGACCCTTAGATTAGGAATGAAACTCAGGGCAACTCTCTGGTTTGTTCAGTGACGACCTTCGTGTCCCATGACATGTGCATAGTAGGTGCTCACTTCATAAAGTGCCTGAATAAGCACCCTGAGACCTGGAGTTGTCTCTGTCCCACAAACACCCCTAAACTAGCCCCAGCAAAGGCAAACATGGTAGCAGACGAATGAATAAAAAGGTGCTTCTTGAAATTTTTTAGAATCTGCCTTTGGTGTGACTTAGGGATGTAGGAGCCTAATCAGCAGGGGTCCAGGGTTACGCCCTGGTCTGTGCTGGGGTTGGTCCTGGTGATCCTGGGAAATGTACAGCTCCAGGCATCGAATCAAAAGGACCTTCGTGGAGAGCCTGTGCCCAGTCAGTGAGCGACTCTCCACACCCAGATG
This sequence comes from Sorex araneus, assembly GCF_027595985.1. NCBI lineage: Eukaryota > Metazoa > Chordata > Mammalia > Eulipotyphla > Soricidae > Sorex > Sorex araneus. Next base: position 12,368,662 of record NC_073308.1, read on the forward strand.
CCTTTGTGAATCATCAAAGGTCACAGAGCTTTGTGGCAGGAGGCGGGAGAGCCTTTCGGGGGAGAAATCAACATTACCGTTAATACAGTGCTGGGGAAGTCAGGCGTCAGCAAAGCCTCTACATGACAGATCCCATGTTCTCTTCAAGAACCTTGTATGGTTCATCCTTTCCCGCCTTCCCTTCAGAGAAATCAGCTGACCCAGGAGAGGCACTGGGACCTTCCCAGGACACACAGCTAGAGACTGGAGGAGCCCGGGAACTGGCGGGAGCACTCTCATCTGAGCACCACCTGCTCCAGGGACTGAGGGGATGGGGAAGGCCAGGTGTGGAGAAGGTTTATGGTAGAAAGCTAAGGCCAGGAATATTGGTCCATGGTTGGAAGCCTGCCTTAATGGCCGGGGAAGAGGCAGTCGGGCTAGAGAAGGGACCATGATGACAGTGATGGTTGGAAGGGATGGCTCTGGATGGGGGATGTGGCTGAGAGTGGGTAAAGGACCAAACATGACGGTGGCCTCTCAGTATCTGTATTGCAGCCCATAATGCCCCAAAGTAGAGAGAGAGCGAGAGGAAAGGTGCCTGCCACAGAGGCAGGCTGGGGTGGGGGGAGGGGAGTGGCAGGAGGGATATGGGGGATATCAGTGGTGGGAAATGTACACTGGTCTAGAGATGGGTGTTGGAACATTTTATGACTGAAACTAAGTCCTGATAGCTTTATAACTGTACCTCACAATGATTCAATAAAAAAGTGACAAAAACTTTTAACAAGTTTTTGGTAAAAATTATATGGGTAGAAACAACACAGAAATTGTTTCTCCATGAGAAGTCAGGTGCCAGAAAGTCCCCCCGGGTTCCTGCCCCAGGGTCAGCATCATACAGTCCTCAGCCTGAGACAGGAGGGACTCGGTTTGCATGCTAGGTGGGCGGGGAGGGACAGGGCAGTGACCTCACAAGGCCTCATGAGGATTTGACCAGAATTCTCAGCCCAGCAATTTCACCTCAGGAACTTGCACAGAGGAGGAACATGAGCCCCAGCACTCAGCAGTGCTCTCGTCTGACCTTCAGGATGGCAACCTTGAGCTCCTTAGAGCCCTGGGTTTAGCTGAGGAGCTCAATCTCTGCCATCATTGCAGGTGATGTGAAAAGGTGATGTGACCGAGTCTCAAACATCACCACTGCAGAGACACAACAGAGGAAGACTGCCCACCCGATACCAGGGCACCAGAGACCTGAGCACCTGTGAGCCCAAGGTCCTTTCATGCATCTCCCTGAGGCCTCTTCTGCCCCCCCAGAGAGAAGGGGCATCTCTGGGAACAAGAGTATGTGGAGGGGGCAGAATCTCCTGCCCCCGCACCAGGCTGTCTTCACCGGGGCCCCTTGGAGGGGAGTGGGTTCAGTTTCCCTCCCTGAACCGAACAGAGCCCCAGCAGCCAAAAACCTCCAGAACCCAGCCATAGCCATGCTCAAAGCCCCTCTCCACACGCTCAGTGAGCATCACGCATGAAGGAACCGGCAGAGGAACCCAGCTGTGCGGGACCCGGGGCTGAGATCTCCAAGCCTGCTCGAATCAGGACTGGCCACCTCTCCCAGATCCCCCATTTTCCAGTAGCTTGGCACTCACACCCACAAACTGCCCCCGGCCCCATGTAATCTCATCAATGGCCAAGATCCAGAGACTATAAAACAAAGCTCCTGGAAGCTCGTAGCTGCATTTGCGGCCACACAACCTCTTAGAGTCTAGCCCACTGATGTGCCTGAAGCAGCACACATGTGTTTGGTTTTAACATACTTGCTTGCATTTTCTTCTATACATTCTCCATCCCTCCCGGAGAGCCGGAAAGCTATGGAGAGTATCCCACGCACACAGCAGAGCCTGGCAAGCTCCCTGTGGTGTATTCGATATTCCAAAAGCAGTAACAATGACAGGTCTTACTCCCCTGCCCCTGAAAGAGCCTCCAATACGGCACTGTTGGGAGGATGAGTAAGGAGAGGCTGCTAAAATCTCAGGGCTGGGACTAATGGAGCCATTACTGGTGCCTGCTTGAGCAAATGGATGAACAACGGGATGACAGTGATACAGTTACCCCAGGCCTGCAAATCCCAAGGAGAAGGTAAAGGCCAGTAAGATTTCAGCTTCTCCCGCACCACCAGAGTCAGTGTGCAGTGCCTGGAATGTTCTTTGGCTGGGAGCTGTTCTCTGCTCTGATGGACTCGCAGGAGTGGACAGAGTGTCCCTTCCTTTCTGAGCTCAGTCATCACCTTTGCGCTGCAGGTTCCAAGCATAGGTGGACATTTGGTTTCAGCCCGCCATCATCCACACCTCCAGTGCACAGCCTGGAGGACAGAGGGGCTGTGGTGTCCCGGGCAGGGGGACATGTGTGCGGACACCTGCCTTTCAAGAACTGGTCACTCTCCTCATCCATCAGCTCTGAGGGACAGACCACACCCCTGAGCCCTCCCACCCTCCTAAAGGAGAGGACAGGGACACAGCTCGGACAAAGAGCAGCAGCTGAGTCGTCCCCCCACCCCCAGCCCACCCTGACGCTGCCAGGCTGCAGGAGCAAAGGGCTCTGTGGGCAGTGCCCTGCCTGCCTCAGTCACACAGACAATGGGCTGGCAAAACTCACAGTTGGCGCCTACTGGCTGAGCGTGCGGTGTCTGCATCCTTCACCAGGCTCCCACGGGAGGGGGTGTTGTCTCCTTGGAAGCTCCCTGAGGGTGAGCAGCTCTGGGAATCCGGTGTCCCGGCATGGCAGTGCACAGACCACCTGCTTTTCTACTCAGCATCTTAGTGTCTGTCGCATCCTCAGGACTGTCCGGGGACCGGGTGGCCGCTGGAGTTCCAGCCAGCACCAGCCTCCACCTCTGCATGTCAGCTCAGCAGCTCACAAACCTGGGAAGAAGCCGCCTCCCCCCCTTCAGGGCGACTGTGCAGCTGCCCGAGGCTGCAGGGGGCGCCTGGTTCCCTGGAGCTCAAGGGAGATTGAGGGATTTACCTTTCAGCGTTTGATATTGGCTGACATCAAACTCTTTGCTTCTTAGAGTAAAGGGAGGAGGAAAACCATGGAGACAGCCTTTGTCACTCCCCGCAGGCCCCTGGGGAAGAGCAGACAGACAGAACAGACACTCGGACCATGGGTACCTCCCACCGTCTCTGTTCTCTAGCCTGGTTCACTCCAGAGCCATCAGGGTCTTCTCTCACGGCAGGGTTTCAGGGTGTCCCTGTCTGAGCCCACGGACCCACAGCAGCCCCGGGTGGGTGGCTCCAGCTCCCGGAGTTCGGAAGGAGATGTGAGTGGAACACTGTCTCAAGGAGTGTGGCAGGGCTGAGGCTCACACAGCCTGCAAGCCTGTGTTCAGTAGGATTCAGAGATATAATTTAGAAATGTATTGAACACAAATTTAATTCACTGTTCTTCTCCTTCTGGAATTTAAATATGTGTGGTCAGGAAATATTAATTTTTTTTTTTACAAATGGCAAAGTTAGGAGCCAAAGGGCTAATACAAGGGTCATGAAGCTTGCCTTGCATGCGGCTGACCAGGTTTGATTCACCACATCCCATATGATCCCCCAAGCAGCACCAGGAGTGATTCCTGAGCACATAGCCAGGAGTAACCCCTGAGTATACCTAGGTATGACCAAAAACTAATAAAAAAGAAAAAATGGCAAATAGATCACAGTAAAATCAGATGTCTTGGGCCTGAAGAGATGGTCCAGAGCACGTGGTCCATCTCTTATATGCTGGATTTTCCACTTCAATTTCCAGCACCAAATAGTCTCCTGAATGTTGCAGTGAGCAGCCCAGGAGGCCCTGAGCACTGCCAGATGTGGACCTGGAGGCCCTGAGCCCTATTCAGAGTCTGAGTAAGTCCCAACCCCATAGGATCAGCTTTACCACACCCCCAGGGCCTTGCCTTGGCCCATCCACCCAATGGGCCAAAAGTCACCAGGGCGGACCCGAGAACTCCACACCACCATATGGGATATCAAGAAAACTTAGAATTTTACATCATGCTAACGGTCATATCTTCTTTTGCATTTTGTCATCACACATGGTCAAATGTGTCCTTTCTAAGTATTGATGACAGGAATAATCAAGAATCTACAGCCATCCAAACAGGGAAAAAATGATTCCTTTTGACATGCACCCTTGTGAGGGGCCTGGGCACAGACATACAGGAGCTGCTCCACCATTGTCCAGTGTGTGGGGAGCAGCCTGCTGTCACAGGCCCGCTGGGGAGGGACGGAGAATGATCTCACACTGACACGATCACATCTGCAAAGCGCAATGCAGGGATTCTTGGAGGCCACAGGCTCGTGCCGTCAGCACTGCTGTTGATTCTGGGTCATTGCTGTCACCCCCGAGATAGCTGGTGTCCCCGAGCAGTGCCTCCTGGGTTTCTCCCTTGGGCTGAGAGAACCATGACCTCTTGGGATGAGCTTTATGAGGGCCGGGCATCTCCTGACTGAAACAGAAGAATGCAACTGAACACAACACCTCTCAGTCAAGGAAAGTGAGTCATTTGGACTTTATTATTTTGTGAGCCTGCTGTTTTACCTGTCTTGGTTGTAGGCTTGTATGTGTATTGTTGGCACTGAATGGTAAGCATCTAATGGGTGACCCCCTGGATGTCCTCTTATTTAATGGCAGTGGATTCAACCGTAATGATTATGAGAAGAATTGAAGGACCCGTGATGTTGTCACAACAAATCCCTGTAGCACACACCTTGAAAGTGTGACAGCACAAACTCTCCCATGGAGAGTATATTTCTCTCTCTGAGTGTGGTTTAGGCTGGAGTTCTCACAGCCACGGGGCATTGAAACACGGTAGAATCAGGGAGGGGCCCGGGACAAGAGGGGCAGGTGCTGAGTGGACTCTTCTCACACAGGGACCAATTTTGATGTCTGAACACACACTAACCCCTAAGCTCCTCCAAGAGTGATGCCGGAGATCAGAGCTGGAGAAGCACCTGAGGAGTGCTGAGCCCCACACAACGGAGGCCACGCCTCGGTACTGGCAACACCTGCCTGCCTCTGTCTCAGGGACACCCCACCCGCGCCCTCAGAATAGGCCTGAGGAAGTGAGGGGTGGAGGGAAGGGAAGCCTCGGCAGGGTTGGGGGCTGATGAGGCAGATACTGTGCCTAGGGGGCTGTTGGGCTACACACAGTCACCTGAGACAGCCACATCATCTTCCAGGTGCAGTTAAGACACTGTCAGGGAAACATTCACACAGGGAACAGCCCGGGCCCATTTTCCTTCCTTAACTTCTCTGGGGAACTGATTCAATATGAAAGGAGGAAATAATGCCAAGTGTACACACTGACACTACGAACAATACCATTGTTGAAAACAGGAGTCCTATTGGAAAGTGACTTAATGTCAGAAAGGAAATGAAACTCACAAATATGATTTATTTATTTATTTATTTATTTTGCTTTTCAGGTCACACCCTCGATGCACAAGGGATACTCCTGGCTCTGCACTCTGGAATTACTCCTGGTGGTGCTCAGGGACTATATGGAACACTGGGGATTCAACCCGGGTCGGCCACGTACAAGGTGAATACCCTACCCATTCTGCTATCATTCCAGCCCCCCTAAATCAGATCTAAGTGTAAATATACTTTTAATTTTTGTTATTGAGGACCATGAAAACCAAAGTCTACATGTGCTACCATGAAGCATTCACATAGATGGTGCCTTACTGGATTCTATGGTACATTTCTATGCACAATTAGAGTAAAGCCCAGGACACTGCAGGAACACCCCGGGCAAGGGGGAGAGGACAAAGAGAAGAGGAGCCTGTTGGCCCTGGGAGAGGACGTCAGGCAACTGCGAAACGGGTCGACTTTCTCTAAAGAGAACCAGCACTGGGCCACTTTGGTGGAGGTTGGTCTCTCCCCAGAGGAGATGAGCAGCACGAGGAAAGCTATGGCAAGGGGAAATCCCCAGGGTAGCAGAAACTGGGGCATCACTAATGAGGGCCTTCAGGTCCTGCTGTCACTAGAACACAACCTGTCGTGTCTCTGGAACAATAGCTAAGCTCTTCACATCGTGGCTACCAGGAGGACAGAAACAGGGAACAGCAGCTCAGCTTCACCCGAAGGGGCTGGGAGCCAGGGAAACCAGTTCTTTCCTGCTAACAACCTTCACCAGAGGACGATGCTGCAGAGACTGCATCTGCCCCGCTTGAGGGTATACCAGAAGATACCCCGCAGATACCTTGAAAAAGTGCAAGAGCTTCCCCAGCAATGAGAACAGCCCCAGTGCCCAGGGAATGCACACAGGAAGAAGCAGAGCCTTCCTGACAGTGGTGTCCACCTAAGGTTCCTGTGCAGGAAGGAAGTTTCAGAAACCAAGGAGATGAAAGAAGTTTCTGGATAGTATCTGCACATCCACCACCCTGTGATGATGAGACGGCTGCTGCTGGTGTGGGTGCCGAGTGTGTGGGGATGGCCAGGGAGGGACATTGTGTCACTAGGAAATTGCAATATGACACATTCTTTGGGTCAATTCTTTTAATACTAAACTAACTAAATGTTCATAAGAAATATAAAATAGTTGAGATTGTTTAAAGACAAAAAGCAGAGGAGGAGGTGAAGGTGACAGTGTGGACAGCAGCTTATGAAGCACATTCCTGGCCGTGGTGTTGGTTGGACGCCTGAGTCGGGGGCTCCCGCTGGATGGACAGGACGCAGCTGGGGACAGAGAGGGAGAGCTTGGTGACCAAAGCCACACTAGTACGGTCCCTCCCAGGCTCAGGATATCAGAAGGGCCCAGGCTGCCAATCAATCTGAACCGTGGGTCCATGGACACGACGCAGACTGTCCCAGGGACCAGAACCCGGGCCCGCCCCGATCCAGGCCTGGCCCTCCCACCTTTCCTCCTCCGTGATCAGCTCCAGGGCCTGGAACCAGGTGAGAAACTGGTCGTGGGGCCACAGGCGGTAGTTCTCCGCGGCCTCCTGGAGCACAACAATCTCCCGGAGGATTTTAGTTTCCTGGGATATTGCGAAGGAAGGAAGGGAAAGACCTCAGTGGGCGGCGCCAACCAGGCCAGGGCTGCCCAAAGGCGGACTTTCACAGGGATTTGGAAAGGAGAATTTCCACAGGGATCCCCCCTTCACTCTGCCCATCAGCATCTCCACTTGTCTGAGATCAGAAAACACCCTCCACCAGGAAGTTCCCCCTTGATGGATCTCTGTCCCCCATGGCATGTATGGGTTTCCATTGTTTCATTCTCCTACTGTGAGTGTCAGGCCAGAGGGACAGAGACAAGGAGGATCTGAGAGAGGACCAGGGGACAGGGAAGTCGGGTCCCCTCCTCTGTTCCCCTGCAGAGTCCCAGCTGCTCACCTTTGTGAATTTCTCCTTGTTGAACACCTCCCGCTGGAACAAATAGACAAGGGCATGAGAAAGGGCCTCTGGGGGACCCTGTGCCAGGCTCTGAGCTCAAAGGACAGGGCTGGGTGTCAGGGACTCAGGCCCACTCTCCCTGAGACACACTAGGGTGTCCAGCGGGGACAAGGACCTTGTCCGTGAGGTGGATGCTGAGGTCCCTCTGCCCCACGCCTCTTGCTGAGGGAGAGGTTGGGGATGCCCCCGACCTCAGGTGGTTCTGCACCAGGGGCTCTGCTGATCCCTGGGAACTGGGTGACGTGGCCTGAGTGCCCCGTGCTGCTCCTGCCTCAGGTGTCAGCCCAGCGCCAGGGGAGTTTCCCTCAGGAGCTCTGCCCAGGGCTGAGGTGCAGGGGGGTGTCGGCTCCAGCCCGCCCAGCCCCCAGCTCACTCACCCCAAAATCCTCCATTTCTCTGTCCAGACTCTCCAGCTCCTGAAGGAAGGGCCCCAGGAAGGGGACCACACCCTGTGCCGAAGGGGCCGTTAGAAAGGGGCCCTGCTTTGGGGTCCTCAGGATACCCCAAGAATCAGCCTCCCACTGCCAGGCTCCAGGTGAGCAGGAGCCTCTTCAGGGCCTCCCAATGTCCTGCCCACAGCTGAGGGCCCTCCCGTGGGTCCCAGGGTCCCAGCCCTCTCCCAGGCTCCCCCACCCACCCTCCAAGCACCAGCTCTGCAACCGCCCACTCTGTCCTGGGTCGGGACTGGGTCAGCCTGAGGCAGGGCTGGGGCCCCGACTTCATGCTGAGGGAAGACCCCTGTGGGGGCCACCCCTCTGTCCCTGGGTCCCGCACACTCCCCTCACCTGGCGCCTCCCGAGGTTCCTCAGCCAGGACACAATGCTGCAGCGCTGCTCCTAATGGGGACGAGCACCCGACCCTGAGCCTCTGTTGCCCTCCTGCCCGGCCCCCACTCTCCTCCCTCAGGCCCAGACTGAGGAGAACAGCAACAGCTGAGCGTGCAGCCCCCACCCAGAGCAGCAGCCCCATGCAGAGGCCCCCAAGGCCTCCTGTGCTCACAGCCCCCAACAGGCCTCGACCCAACCCACACACCTGCTGTGCCCATACAGAGAAGACAGGAATGTCACAGAAACCTGACCAGCACACGCCCCTCCCTTCCCGCCTCCTCCATGCAGGCCTCCAGCCTGCAGAATACCTGCGGTGGCTTGCAGCGTCTATGTTTCCGGGCCTGTCTGCACAGGGCCCTCAGTTTCCACAGGCTCCACCTAGGGAGGGAGCACATTTGTCCCGAGGGAGCTGTCCCTGCACCCCCAGGGCCCTGCTCAGCTGCGGAAGCCGAGTCCTGCTCCCTGCCCAGAGCCTGGTTCCCGGGCTGCTGTCCCCAGGGGTCTCAGCTCACTGAGGGGCTCTGCGAACAGGGCTCAGAGGCCGAAGCCCTAGGGGCACCCACCAGGACACGAGGCGCCAGGTTTGGCGAAGTCGGCTGATGGCGGGGCTCTGCAGGGCATAGATGATGGCATAGGTGGACGCCCAGTTGCAGAGGCGCTGGCACTCCTGGGAGGCAAGAGCAGGGGACAGGGCAGCTGGAGTCTGAGCTCCCTGGAGGACTCTGTGCAAAGCTCGATATTGGGCACTCTGAGAGTCTGGGGTGCACAGGGGACACAGAGATCCCCAAGGAAACCCCGGGAGAGCGTGTGCATGACTCAAGGAAGGAGCAGGTAGGATGATGGACCACCCACTGGGACGGCCCCAGGTCACTGTCCCTGCAGGAAACACCCGCGGTCCTAGGAGCAGGAGACCATCTTCCCTCCTGAGCTTCACAGGAGAACAAGCAGCCCCAACTCCACAGGGACCCCTGCCCCCGCATATCCAGGCCCCCAGGACCCAGTGCCCACAAATCCACAGAGACTCTGCCCCCCAGATACCCAGTTTACCAGGACCCAGGGACCCCAACACCACAGGTACCCCACCCAAACATACCTGGAACCCCAGGATCCAGGGACCTCAACCCTCAGGGAGCCACCCCAACATACCTGGGCCACCAGGATCCAGTATTCCAGCATCCGAGCCCGCGTGGGCAGGCTCAGTTCCGAGAGGCAGGTGGTGAGAACACAGTTGGCCACAGTGATGAACTGGCTCTCGATGGCCCGCACAGTGGGGCACACATGTTCATAGCCTGGCTTCTTCCTCATAGAAGAGAGGTCCCCCCGGCAGTGGTATGGCACCAGTTCAAGGAACAGCTCCTATGGAGAGGGACAGGATCAGCCACAGACACCCCAGGAGATAGGACAGAGGACAGGGCCAGTCCCACTCGGTCCTGTGGGGTGTGCTGGACACTGAGGGTCTCATTACTCTGGAACCCAGACTGATGCGAGGTGCAGGCACAGGGCCTCTCTGCCTGCTCCTGGGGCCCTCTCAGGCTCAGGGCCTCCCCGGCTCCCCTCTCTGCACCCCTCAGAGGCACATTCCTCTGTGACAGCTGTGCTGGGGGCTGGTTCCTGCGTCCCCCTCAAAGGGAACCGCCCTGAGGGGCCTCATGGAGTCCAGGCTGCTCAGACCATAGCAGACACGGGGACTCTCGACACTAGTCTACCCGCCACAAAAGCCCCTCCCCCTACTGCTCTCTGTTGAGCTCACGGACACGCACCGCACCCCGTGCCTCCCCTGACTGGGCCATCTCAGCCATTCTGGGACAGTGCAGGCTCAGGGAGCCGCCACAGAGGGTGAGTGTGGGCCAGGAGGGCCGCTGCTGGCAGAGGTGCCCGGGGAGGCAGGTGTGGGCGGACGCTGCCTCTCACCTTGTCCATGAGTGTCAGCTGCTCGGCCACCAGCCGGGCAGGGAACGTGCTGATGGAGACCTGCTCGTTCCCTGAACTGGCATCATGCGTGTCTCCAGACCCGGCATTCTCCAGCTCAGCCCGTGGTGCTACGGCCGCAGCTGAGGCTTCGAGAGGCTCCGACTCTGGGGCATCCCGCGGAGGCAGGCCCAGCTCCTCAGGTGGTTCTGGGACAACTGCTGGGGCTGGAGCAACGTCTGAAGAGAAGGGCCCCGCCTCAGGGTCCCGCCAAGCCACAACCAGAAACAGCAGAGCCCTGTCCTCAGACCACGACATGCAGGAGCCCGGCCACCCCAGAGGGCAGGGCCTTTACCATGAGCCCTGATCAGTGCAGTCAGGAGAAGTTCCTTCCTCAGATGAACTTGGAGGCCACAGTCAGAGAAATGCACCAGAATGCAGCCCAGCATCGATTGCACGGGGACACAGCACAGCCACTCAGCACATCCCTCAGGCCAGGACCCTGACATGGGACTCAGGGCGCTGGGGAGAGTGCGGGGAGCAGAGTCAGGACCCTGGAACGTGCCTCTCCTGCTCCCAACAGAAGGTCCCCTCACCTGGAGCCCAGCTGAGCCATCATGCCACTGAGAAGATCCAACAGAGAACCTGTGACTGGGTCCCCATGCCGTCGGCCCCCAAGGTCGTGAAAATGACCTTCCCCACCTGGGCCTGTCCTGGGCTGCTGGGAATTCTAGAGTACCTGCCGGGGCCCGTCTGCTGCTGCAGGCCCAGGGATGATGAGCAGGAGGGGGTGAGAGGAGGCCAGACAATGGCGGTGGGGCAGGGAGTGTGGGCCACTCAGGGAGACCCCAGCCCAATCTGCTCTGTTTCCTGAGCCCTGGGACCCCTCTTCAGCCCTCTGTGATGCAGGGACCCTGTCAGGGAGGTTCCCGTGTTGGGGAAATGATGCCTGAGCTCTGACTCTGCCCACACATGGCACCTAACACAGCCCTGTGTGTCCACTCTGGATGGAGGACCCTGGACCACTCACTGCATCAGTGCGTCTCCGTAGTTGAGAACCTGCTCCAAGTACGGGAGGAGGCATCCAGACCTAGAGGAAGCAGGACAGTGCCCATGGAGTGTTCGGGACACACGGCAGGATCCTGAGGCTCAGACCAGGACTCAGTCCCAGGGAGTCGCTCTGTTCTCGCGTGACAATGTTGTGTGGAGAAATGCTGCATGACCAGGTGCTGCTTTGATGTATGGAAAAACACCCCACCAAACCCTTCTCCTGTCCCGGGGTGCTGGGACACCTGTGTGTCCCCAGAGACATCTAATCGCTCACAGCAGTGCTGAGAGGAAGACCAGGGCATGGGTGGACAGAAATGCTTTGGAGTTCAGAGGGGGTTTCCTGTGCATGTACTCTGGGAGTCCCAAGCCACAGGCTCTGAGTGTTGCGGCTGCTGTTCCATGGGCAGGAACAAGAATGAACAGGAAGCTCATGGCCAGGAGACCAGGCAGCAGCCCAGCACTGTCACGGCCCATCCCATGTCCACCTCCAGGACCTTGCGTGACTCTCTCCACACTGTGTTCAGAAGAACCAGCAGAAGCCCAGAGAGGCCCTGGCCCCTTCTGAGCACCCCAGGCGGGGAGGCAGGTGAGGCCCAGGGGCTGGCGGGGTGGCTCTCACCAGCGCAGCATCTGGTGCAGGTTCCGCGTGGGAATGGGGAAGGCCAGGCCGGTAGGAAGGATGGTGGTAACAGAGGAGAACTTCCGCTCAGGGGAGGTTTGCATCAGGGAGACCAACATCTCCACAGTTCTTTCGCTGAGGGTCAGCATCGTGCAGGCCTCATCCAGAGAGCGCGGGCACACGGGCTCCTCCTGCTGGTGGGCAGGGGGTGCAAGGTGGTCAGCAGGTTCCCCATGGAGCCGGTGCTGAGGGTTTGGAGCTCAGAACTGCGGGAAACCAGCTCCTGGGGGCGGAAACAGGAGCTCCCACATGTGCGAGGAATCGGGCTGAGGACTGCCCTTCTGACCAGTGAAGTTTGCTGTTGTCAGTTGGGGGCATTCACAGGCTAGAGGACAAGCACGGCCCTGAGGATCTGAGCAGGTCCCTCCTCATTAGCAGAGAAGCTCCCGCAGCTACTCTCGGGACCTGCTTTCTCTTCAGTTTCTTCTGCCCCCATGAGGGGGCCGGGGATTCCCGTTGGGGGGCTTCAGAGCTGTGGCAGTTCCTCCCTAGTTCTCCCCCCATCCTCTGGGCCCTCCTGTGAGGTCCCCCTTTGCCCAGTGGCCAGTGTATTCTAGTGTTTCCCCTAGTGGAGAGAGCTGGCATGTGCCACCGAATCTCCCCTCCAGGAGTCCCTGGGCCAGCCCACAGACTCTGTCCCTGGCCACTAGGAGGCGGGGCCTCTCCTGCCTTGGGCCTGTGCTGGGGAAGCCTCAGACCCAGACTGCAGCAAGCAGCCACAGGAGGGCCCTGCTCTGCTGCTGAGATGCTCAGGAGCTGATGCCAGCTGAGGTCTCCCTGCTCTGTGGGCTGAGTCCTGTCCCCATGTGTCCTGAGGGAGTGTAGGGACGCAGCCAACACAGCTCCTTTCTCTGGGCCTCCTTCCCCAGGGATGCATCCAAGGAATGGCAGTTTCAGGGAAACGGACACCACAGTCCTCTGCTCATTCTCTCTCTAACCCCCAACCTGAACTGCTTCCTGCCTGGAGAGTCAGCCAGACAGGGGACCTGTCTGAGCCCCGTGTCCCTGGGCCATGAGGACAAGGTCACACAGCAGCAGTGCAGACACACAGTGTGACTGAGGGGAATGTGGGCGTGGCCCTCTGGGTCAGCTCCATGTTCTGAAGTGGGTGGGGATGGACTTTCAGTGACCCTGTGCCAGAGGAGCATTGGGGATTGGATCACTCTGAGATGGGCCGTGGACACCCCGAGGGGTCACCATGGAAGTGTCACAGGTGTCTTGGGTTGGGGCCTGGGCTCTGCACCCACCTCCCCATCTCAGACCCCGAGTGTGGGAACCCATGTCACCTGCTCACCTGTGCCAGGCACTGGCTATTACTGCAGACATGTGGTCCTGGGCTCCTGTCCTGGCAGGTAGAACAGCTGCTTCCCACCAGGGGCTCCACTGGGATGTCCCGAGCTGAGCTCTGCAACACAGAGTCCGTCACGCCCAGGAGGGACCTGACACGGGGGCCCCCTTGAAGAATCTGTTTGGTCCAACAGTTAAATATCATCTCTCACCACAGAGACTGCACACAGCGAAAGGAAGAAGAATGACCAGTGCTGGCACAGATGCAGGGAGAAAGGGGCTGTCATTCATTGTGGTGGGAAGACCGACTGGCAAAGCCCTTTTGGAAAACAATATGGCCATTCCGCCCTGCCCCCCACCTCGAATTAGTTTCCTTAGGACCCAGTAATGCCACTTCTGTGAATATACCCCAGACTAAATTAGCACAGAACTGAAATGTCATCTGCACTTCTATGTTCACTGCAGCACTATTCACAGTAGCCTGAATCTGGTAACAGCCTGAGTGTCGAGAACAGAGAACTGAATAAGGAAATTATGGTACATCTACACTATGGAATACTACACAGCCACCAGAATAAACATCATGAAATTCAATTAGTATGACACTAGTTCCCAAGGATATTGGAAACAGGGCCAGGAGGGCTGGTCCACAAACTTTTGGGAGAGACAGGGAAGGAAGTTAGGATAGAGAAGGGCCACTATGATAAAGGTAGTTAATCATGAATGAAAACTGTGTGCTGAATGTAGGTAACAGAACAAACATGATAACCTCGATAACCTCTCAGTACCTGTATTGCAGTCCAGAATGCTCAAAAGGAGAGAGAGAGAAGAGAGAGGAGAGAGAAAAATAGAGAAAGAAATAGAGAGAGAGGGGGCTGGAGTGATAGCACAGCGGGTAGGGCATTTGCCTTGCACGCGGCCGACCCGGGTTCGATTCCCAGCATCCCATATGGTCCCCTGAGCACCGCCAGGGGTAATTCCTGAGTGCAGAGCCAGGAGTGACCCTTGTGCATCGCCAGGTGTGACCCAAAAAGCAAAAAAAAAAAAAAGAAATAGAGAGAGAAAGAGAAGAAAATTTCGTGCCATAGAGGTAGGTGTGGAGTGAGGGTGGTGGGAAGGAAACTGGAAATGTTGGTGGTGGGAAATATACACTGGTGAAGGAAAGGATGTTTGAACATGTATGACCGAAAGCCAATCAAGAACAACTTTGAAACTGAGTATCTCATGGTGATTCCATTTTTTAAAAACTGTTTTGTCAAGAGTGTCCATGACACACACCAGCCTTCCCTCACGAGGCAGCAGCTCCTTCCGGTAGGAACACGACTCACTCCCGTCAGACACCCTTGGACCATGACCCACAACTCAAACAATCAAATTTAATTCACACACAGACACACACACACACGCACACACACAGGAACAGGGGTGTGAGTCCACTGAAGTACATCACAACTCTGAACTATTGACCCAGTTGACCCCGATTACCCTTGAGTTCCTCCTCACCTGGGACAGGTGTTGTGGGTAGGGTGGAGCCCTCCTCCACAGTCTGCAGGGACAGCGATCACCCTCACTCTGGCCTCGCCTCAGCCCAGAGCCTCTGATCTTGGGCATACAACATGAAAACATGTCTATTGCTTCTCAGTGCAAGTGAACTAGACGGTCACTTTCTCGAGAATGAGCCCACAGGGGAACCAGGGTTCTATGGCAGTTGGGGATGGTCACCAGGGAAGTGAGGTCATTTTCCAGAGTTCTATGAGCTGATGAATTCCTTCCATCTGACCAAATGCCCTCCCCTGCTATGGCACCCACTGACTGAACCAGGGAGTTGAGAGTTTTCCCCGACTATCTGGAAATAGAATGTGGGTCCTAACTCTGAGGATTTAGTTCAACTGGATTTTCCATGTCTCCCCCGTCCAGGCTGACCAGACCCCTGGGCCCTGGACTCCAAAGTTGCGTCCTCCATCCCACAGGCCTGGGAATCCTCTCCCCTCTCTGGCTCCCTCCCCTCTGCAGAAGCAAATGTCACTGAGGGTTGGGACAGGATGTCAGGCTCAGGGAGGTAGGGCCTGTGCATGAGACAAGAGCTACTGGTGTCCCCCATAAGCACCAAAACTTGCCCCCCAGTCAGGTCATGACTTCCTCCCTCTCTACAGCTAGAGTGGAAGCAACTGTGTGTCAGAGTGTTCAGGATCCCGGTGTCCTACTCGATTCTCCTCATTCTGCTCTAAAAGCATCGAACTAATTTCCTCAGCAAACTGCCATCCCTGTAAGTGCCCTTCCCCCCAAAAGAAGGCCATGATGCTCAAGGAACTTGGCCCACTCAGTGGCCATGCACAGGGCCTCTGTCTGGGAAACACCTGCAGGGGCTGCATTCCCGGATGAGCTACAGGCACAAGAGTCTCCAGATGCCCACTCAGAGGGTGGGAGCAGAGGTCTGGCTGTCCCCTGTTGGGATATGACTCAGCCATTCCTCCTTCAGGGACACCAACCTCTCCTGCCCTCAAACACCCTCTGTCCCTGCATCTTGCTTGATCAGGAGCTTCTTCTTATGCTGAGACTCACCGAGCCAACAGAGATGGCCCTACAAGGGCGCCTGCTCGGAAGTTGCTGTGCAGTCTTGGGTGAGGGGCAGGTTTCCAGTGGAAGGCAGCGACTCTCCCTTGCTAACTGCATCCAAAATGGGAGCCATGTTCATTGCCATTGTAAGGGTGTCTGTGACAAGACCCATGATCTAGAGGCAAACATTGGCTGGTGCCCAAGTCAATGTGAAGCTGTGGTACATACAGAGTCATACCTGTCAGCTCCTAAAGAAAGGTGACTATCTACCTATCTCTAACACTACCCCTACCCACACTCCTACCCCACCCTTAACCCTATTAATAACCGTCTCCAAACCCTATCTGAAACCTAAACCTAGCCTAAACTTAACCAAACCCTATTCCTCAGCTTAACCCTAATGCCCTAACCCTAACCTAACTCCATCCTCAATTTCAACTCATCCTTAACTCTAACCACAACCACAAACCCTACCCTCGTCCTAACCCTTAACACTAAACACATTTCCAACCCTAACCTAACCAAACTGTAACCCTAACCAAATCCTAACCCACTCTACTCTAACCCAACCTTAACCTTAAACTGAAACCTAACCCTAGCCCTAACCCTATACCTAACTGTAACCCTAACCCTCTTCTTGCCCCTTACCTCTAACCTTATACTAAGCCCTACCCCTACCCTGACCTTGACTATGTCCCTACTAATACTCCTGTGACAACCCTAATCTACCCCAAACTAACCGGAACCCCAACCAATCCTAACCCTACCCCTATTTCTACCCCTTCTTCTAACCTTAACACCCTAAACTATACCAAATCTATCCCTAATCAACCCTAACCCAACCACAACCACAACCCCACTCTAATTCTAACCCTAA
The DNA here is from genome assembly GCF_027595985.1 of Sorex araneus. Taxonomy (NCBI): domain Eukaryota; kingdom Metazoa; phylum Chordata; class Mammalia; order Eulipotyphla; family Soricidae; genus Sorex; species Sorex araneus. The sequence goes on from NC_073308.1 coordinate 12,385,262, forward strand.
ACAAACCCTACCCCTAGCTCTAACCCTAACCGTAAACACTAACCTTAACCCTAACCAACTCTAACTTTAACCCTGATCCTGACCCTGACACTGACCCCTACCCCATCCTCCGACCCTACCTCCTGACCCTGACCTCCACCCTGACTCTAATCCTAACCCTAAACCTAAACCCAACCCAGCCCAACTCTAACCCTAACCCTACCCTAATATTAACTCTACCCCTACTCCTACCCCTAGCCCCAACCCTAACTTGAACCTTCTACAACTAACCCTTAGTCTCTTACCCTAACCTCACCCTCACCCTCACTCTTACCCCCACCTTCAGGACCCTAATGGAACAATACCAATCCTAACCCCAACCCCTAATCCTAACCCTAGTTCTAACCTGAATCCGTAACCCGAACTCTAAACCTAACCACCCATTCACCTCCCCGAAACTTACTGTTCAGAAACTGTGCACCAAGTGGTCACCTGTCATCAACCCATATCTATCGGATGCCATTGAGGCAGACTTACCTGGCAGCGCATGATATGCCAAATGCACATGGAACTGTATGTGGTAGGCATCAATACTGACAAGCAACTGCACGGCTTGAGGAAACACTGGCATGCTCTCTTTAGAAGGACGGCACTGTAGAAGAAGATTATGAGCAATGTGACAAGCAAAACGATTGCAGTGTGGGGAAGAACCCTCACACTGAAGAAAATATGTCCCATAGTCCAGGGTAGGAATCATCCTCCATGCTGCGTAGGAAGGATGCTGGTTAATGTGATGATATCCATGCTTTGTCAGCCTCTGTGACACTAAGTGGCATGTTTTTGTTGTTGTTGAGGAAAGACATAAGCATGAATCAGTAGTTCAGAGATTTCAAGGGAAGCAAGTGATCTTAAAGAAAAAGAGGATGACACTGTGATATTCGAAATCAACCTACCAAGTCATAAACAACTTGTTATGGCATGAGAACGAGGCAGGAGAGAATGTCTGTAGAGGGAAATGCTTCCGTTAGCCATGAAAAAAGAGCCAAGTGGGCCTCTCTGGCTCCTGATCAAGCTGCTGCTTAACAGCCATGATCCCAGAGACTCAGAAACAGATCTCGGAACCCAGTGGCTTTTGGCAGAAAAGTGTCCAGACTCCGCATTAGGTTACCAGCCCCTGGTATTTCAGAATTTCAGAATTCCAACATCGCACAGCTACGCGACATCATAAGCTATTCCTATTCAGCAATAGAAAACCAATTGTCAGTGTTGCCTTTTCAGCAGACCTGAGTGCCGGGGTAAAATCCCAAATAATAATGGTGGGCCTGCTGTCAAAATATTGAATGTGATCAAAGTAGAGAGAGAGAGTAATGAGGAAATCATCTGCCACACAGTAAGGGGAGGGTGTGGGATGTGGGGCATACTGGAGTTTTTGGTGGTGGAAAATGTCCACTAGTGAAGGGATGGGTGTTTCATTATTGTATGACCAAACCTTAAAACCAAAAGCTTTGTAACTACTCTCACAGTGATTCAATAATCACTGTACCACTGTCATCCCATTGTTCATCAATTTACTCAAGCAGGCACCAGTAATGTCTGCATTCTGAGACTTATTGTTACTGATTTTGGCATATAGAATACACCACGGCTAGCTTGCCAGGCTCTGCCATGAGGTTGGGATACTCTCGGTAGCTTGCCAGGCTCTCTGAGAGAGACAAAGGAATCGAACCTGTGTCAGCCCCATGCAAGGCAAACGCCCTACCTGCTGTGCTATCACTCCAGCCCAATTCAATTAACAAATTTATAAAAAATAAATATATCGATTAAGAAAAAAGAGCCAAGTAGTATTTCATGACAACAAAACATAAAATAAGACTCATTCAGTGCTTCAGACAAATGCAGCAAATGAGCAGAGAAGTAAATTTCAGATACTGCTTCAATAGAAATGAAAAGGTACGCAGAACCGTGATCACATGAATTTGAGGTACTCTGAATAACCTCTCATGAGCAGGCAACCAAAAGACTATCTTTTCTTGAATGTTCCTGGGGTCATAGACAGGAATACTCAAGCAGGGTTTATTCCTACCTCTATGTTGTGACAAATCCTGGCAGTGTCGAGGATAAATCCTTCCATATAGAAGGCCACGTGTTAAATTCCAGCTGGCCAAGTGGGAGGAAGTGCTCTACATGCTGCATTAGCACTCCCGGTCCCAAAGGAGGGAATATAAATCAAAAGTTGTAGAATACTGTTAATAGCAATGTGCGCCACCATGAGTATGAATGGGGACAAGTAGTATTAGTGCCACAGTGTTACAGGATAATTTTGCATGTGTGTGAGAGAATGACAGAGAGGGACAGTAGGTCAGGAAGCAAGAAGAAACTATGTGTGTGATGTCCAATCAAGCCATCAAAAGGACACAGCAAACAAACGTGCCAAGGGCTCAGAGCAAACAACTTAATGCATATTGGAAAAAGTAGAGATGTGAGAACGAGTATTGACCTGTTCTTGTGTTCAGCCTGTGAGAGAGTGATTTCAAAAGTGCATCTTATTACATTGTGAGGAATGAACTTTTGAAAGCATCTGTGTTCACCTGAATCCATGTACTCAGCCCATGAGGATGTTAGCCCCATAGCCCCATGATTTTTCTCTTATTTCTGTCTCTTTCCTTAATCCTGAGGTAATGACTGCTTCCTTCAAAGCCTGTTCGCCCGTGCAGGTGCCTAGCAACTGCACTGTTACAGGGACCGGAACAGTAAGAACTGGCTGACATCAACTCCAAACAAAAAAACCTCAATAAACTAGGAGTACCCAGAACTGAGGCAGTGGATCCCTGCTGAAGCAGAGTAAGCAAAACCCCAAGGGTGAGTGTGTTCTTGAGATTTGGCAATCAGGGTAAGAATGGGGCAAAAAGAGCTTCTAAACATGGGGAGAATATTCAACTCCTACAAGCACTGATGCATATAATGCATATACCAGGATTAAAAATGAAAAGGAAGACTTTCTGAAATTATTTCAGGCTTTGGGCAGCATGATCCCTGGCCACCCTCCAAGGAACTTTACATTCCAAACAATGGAAGAAGATGATCTGAGAACTTGTTTGATCTTAGAACTGATCTTAGAACTAACAGAGGCTCAAAGAAAAGGGGCATCCTACCTGATTCTGAGTGGTCCCTTTATTACTTGGTCCTATCAGCTTTAGAATCTTAAAATTAGAAGGGCACACTTTCCTCTCAGATCAGGCATGAGACAAAGATGTCCACTCTCACCACTCCTCTTCAATATAGTACTGGAAGTACTTGCGATAGCTATTAGACAAGAAAAAGAGATTAAGGGCATCCAGATAGGAAAGGAAGAAATCAAACTCTCACTATTTGCAGACGATATGATACTATATCTAGAGAAGCCTAAAGCCTCTACTAAGAAACTCTTAGAAACAATAGATTTATACAGTAAAGTTGCAGGCTACAAAATCAATACCCAAAAATCCATGGCCTTCATATATGCAAACAATGAGGCAGAAGAAAGGGTCATGAAAAAAGCAATCCCATTCACAATCGTGCCCCAGAAAATCAAGTACCTCAGAATCAGCTTAACCAAGGAAGTAAAAGACCTCTACAAAGAAAACTACAAAACGCTACTCCATGAAATCAAAGAAGACATGAGGAAATGGAAACATATACCCTGCTCATGGATAGGGAGAACCAATGTTGTCAAAATGGCAATACTCCCCAAAGCATTATATAGATTCAACGCGATCCGTATAAGGATACCCATGACATTCTTCAAAGAAATGGATCAAGCAATCTTAAAATTCATATGGAACAAAAAACGTCCAAGGATAGCTAAAACAATTCTTGGGAAAAAGATGATGGGAGGCATCACCCTCCCCAACCTCAAACTTTACTACAAAGCAGTAACAATTAAAACAGCATGGTACTGGAACAGAGGCAGAGCCGTAGACCAATGGAACAGGGTGGAATATCCCTACACACAACCCCAAATGTATGATCATCTAATCTTCGATAAGGGAGCAAGAGATGTGAAGTGGAGCAAGGAAAGTCTCTTTAACAAATGGTGCTGGCACAACTGGACAACCACATGCAAAAAAATGGGCTTAGACCTTGACCTGACACCATGCACAAAAGTCAGATCAAAATGGATTAAAGACCTCAACATTAGACCACAAACCATAAGGTACATTGAAGACAAGGTCGGCAAAACCCTCCATGATATTGAAGATAAAGTTATCTTCAAAGGTGACACGGAACTAAGCAATCTAGTAAAAACAGAGATCAACAAATGGGACTACATTAAACTAAAAAGCTTCTGCACCGCAAAAGATACAGTGACCAGAATACAAAGACTATCCACAGAATGGAAAAGGATATTTACACGATACCCATCAGATAAGGGGTTAATATCAATGGTATATAAAGCACTGGTTGAACTCTACAAGAAGAAAACATCCAACCCCATCAAAAAATGGGGCGAAGAAATGAACAGAAACTTTACCAAGGAAGAGATACGAATGGCCAAAAGGCACATGAAAAAGTGCTCTACAAGACTAATCATCAGAGAGATGCAGATCAAAACAACCGTGAGATGCCACCTCACACCACAGAGACTAGCACACATCCAAAAGAACAAAAGCAACCGCTGTTGTACAGGATGTGGGGAGAAAGGGACCCTTCTACACTGCTGGTGGGAATGCCGACTGGTTCGGCCCTTCTGGAAAACAATATGGACGATTCTCAAAAAATTAGATATGGAGCTCCCATTTGACCCAGAAAGACCACTTCTGGGAATATATCCCAGAGAATCAAAAAAGTATAACCAAAATGACATCTGCACATGTATGTTCATCGCAGCACTGTTTACAATAGCCAGAATCTGGAAAAAACCCGAATGCCCTAGAACGGATGACTGGTTGAAGAAACTCTGGTACATCTATACAATGGAATTCTATGCAGCTGTTAGAAAAAATGAGGTCATGACGTTTGCATATAAGTGGATCAACATGGAAAGTATCATGCTAAGTGAAATGAGTCAGAAAGAGAGAGACAGACATAGAAAGATTGCACTCATCTGCGGAATATAGAATAATAGACTATAAGACTAACGCCCAAGAATAGTAGAATTAAGTACCAGGAGATTGTTTCCATGGCTTGGAGGCTGGCCTCTCATTCTGGGTAACTCAGGGAAGGGACCACCAAGTAAAATGTGGTCGGAGGTCATGTGGGGGAAGGGTGATGCAGGCTGAATACAGACTAGAGACTGAACACAATGGCCACTCAACACCTTTATTGCAAACCACAACACCTAATCAGAGAGAGAGAACAAAAGGGAATACCCTGCCATAGTGGCAGGGTGGGGTGGGGGGAGACCGGACTGGGGAGGGGGGAGGGATGTTGGGTTTACTGGTGGTGGAGAATGGGCACTGGTGAAGGGATGGGTTATCGAACTTTGTATGGGGGAAACATGAGCACAAAGATGTATGGATCTGTAACTGTACCCTCACGATGACTCTCTAATTAAAAATAAACTAATTAAAAAAAACAGGCTTGTATGCAGTAAGAAGCTGACTCTCTTTATATTACAGGACTTCGTGGCTTAGCTGCAACAGAATGCGATGATTCCTCAGATTTGGAACAATTGCCTTGTACCTGTCTCTCCCATGCCAAAGTTTGGCAGTGGGGATATGAGCCTTGTATAGCCCCGTGGCAATTATAAATGCAAAAGCTAATCCCAAGATCAATATCTCTATGGATCAATTGACAAGAACTGACATTTGGGTAGATAGAGAACTACAATCTGCTTACGGCAGTAAGGTTAGTTCCCAAGTTAGTAGCTGTCCTCTAAAAGCTTGGGGGAAAAATCCACTCCAAGATTCACAGTTCAGGGGCTGGAATGATAGCACAGAGGTAGGGCGTTTGACTTGGGCGTTCGATTCTGACCATCCCATATGGTCCACAGAGCACCGCCAGATGTGATTTCTGAGTGCAGAGCCAGGAGTCAGCCCTGAGTATCGCCAGGTGTGACCCAAAAAGGCAAAAAAAAAAAATAGATTCACAGTTCATCCCTTTGTTAATGTTAAACAAGGGACTGAGTAACCTATGTGGATGTCAACGATCATTTGACTAAGATTGTTCCCATTTCATGGAGCTCAATATATACTGCTGCATATGTTGTCCTTTGACAAGGCTAAAATAGATTGCTATTGGGCTTTAGGACTGGTAAAACAAAAGGAAAATTCAATGATTATATTAAAGCTTGCAGTAACGTAGAGCTGATATGATGCTGTGCCTAGCAGAAATGCATGCAGCTAAAGCACAGGGCTATTATTTATTGAGCATGGTAATATAATCTTAAATGTGAGTAGTAAAATGAAGTTTACCATCAAAGTATCTGCAGTAGGTTTTTTATTTTGTTTTGTTCTGTTGTTTATTTATTTATTGAATCACCATGAGATACCGTCACAAAGCTTTTGTGTTTGAATTTTGGTCATACAATGATGAAATACCCATCCCTCTACCATTACACATTTTCCACCACCAAATCCCCAGTTTTCTCTTCTTGCCCCAGCCCAATGCTTTCCCTACCTGTGTGGTGACAATTTCTCTCTCTACTTTGATTACATTGAATATTTAGACACCAGTCTCCCATTATTATTTGGAATTTTCCCAACACCATTCAAACCTGACAAAAAAGCAATGCTAGACAATTTGTTTTGTATTGCTTATTATGAATAGCATATAGTGTCATGCAGCTTCTCTCCTGGAATTCTATACTTTTAATATGTAGGTTTTAGAGAGATCTCTGCAGTGAGCTGCTCAGTTCCGAGGTTTGTTTGTGTCTCTGGATCATGGTCCTTTAGGATCTTAATAAGTAGCCGGGGGCATTTCATGGGTGTCACCTAAGAGTCCCATCGGCGGCGGGAAGGAGAGGGACCAGCTCCTCCCCTGTCCCATGAGGTCTGGTGTTTGCCGCTACTGCTCTCACATACCTGGGCTTTTCATTGAGTTCTGGAAGATGGCAGCCACTGGATTTCGGAGGGGGCAGGCAGAGGGACAGCACTTGCTCCCATCTGGAGTAGCCCGGTGAAAGTGGCCTACTGCAAATTCTGGAAGCATCTCTGCAGCTAGCTGATCAGTTCCAAGATTCCTTTGTGCGTCTCTAGTATCTGCATAGTTAGAAAATTATAGGACCAGTATGTAACAGCAGACTGCACCATTCAGATAGATAGTTTTCTAAGTAAACATAGAATTCAGAGAGGCAATGAATGCTACAAAAGGATTACAAGTCTCAACCATAATCTCAGAAGAGCAACTTGACCATCAGACAATTTCAAAGTAAGTCAATGAATGACAAATATTGGTAACAGTGACTCTTTCGTTTCATTTCTTTGTGACACACCAGGCAGCACTCAGGGACTACTCCTGGCTCAGGGCTCAGGAACCACTATAGCATGGCTTAGGGGACCCTATGGAGAGCCAGGGATCAAGCTTATTATGGGCTTGTGAAAGGAAAGTGTCTTAGCTGCTATAACCTTGATCCAGGCCCTGATGGAAGCACACTTCAAGAATATGAAATGATGCACAGTTCTTCAAAAACTAGAAATTGAATTTCCATATGCCCCTGCAATACCACTTCTGGGAATATATCCTGAGGATGCAAAAAAGCACAATAGAAATGACCTCTGTACCTATATATTCATTGCAGCACTGATTACCATAGCCAAAATCTGGAAACAACCCGAGCGCTCTAAAACAGATGATTGGTTAATGAAACTTTGGTACATCTACACAATGGAATACCATGCAGCTGTTAGGAGAGATGAAGTCATGAAATTTGCTTGTAAATGGATAGACATGGACAGTATCATGCTAAGTGAAATGAGTGAGAAAGAGAGGGATAGACATAGAAGGACTAACTCATGTGCAGTATAGAATAACATCACATGAGACTGACACCCAAGGACAGTAGATACAAGGGCCAGGAGGATTGCCCCCTAGCTGGAAGCCTGCTTCATAAACGGAGGGGAAAATACAGATGAAATAAGGAGGGGATCACTAAGAAAATAATGGCTGAAGGACTCAGTCGGGATGGGAGATGTGTGCCGAAAGTAGATAATGGACCAAACATGATGACCTCTCAGTGTCTGTGTTGCAAGCCATAATGCCCAAAAGTAGAGAGAGAGTATGGGGAATATTGTCTGCCATGGACACAGGCGGAGGGTGGGATGGGGGGGGTATACATGGGATATCGGTGGTGGGGAATGTGCACTGGTGGAGGGATGGGAGTTCGATCATTGTGAGATTGTAACCCAACCATGAAAGCTTTGAACTATCTCACAGTGATTTAATAACATTTTAAAAACAAAGAATATGAAATAAAATTAATATTTCCCTGTGCTCTGTAGAAACACTTGGCAGGCAAAGAGAACAGAAGGATGTGGCCGAGATGTGATCCTGGGGGCCGCACGTGTGTGGCCTCTCCGCAGCGGCACAAGCTTGACTCCAGAGGCCAGCTAAACTACTTTTGGTATGGGAAGCTCCTTGCAGATTGTCTCCAGACTGAGAACTGAGCCTCGACTCCATGCCTGCCCAGGAGGGGAAAGGTATTTCTCTATCTCGCCTTTTTCCTTCCCGGGAGTGACTGGCGTGGCGACCACCATATTATGAGGACCGAATATGAGAGTTACAAGCTTGCAGTGATCCCATATCTGGAAGAAATTTCCCTGGACTTAGTTGCGAAAATACAGAAATCCAAAACCGCATGGCTGCTATTGCGGCTGCACGATCTCATATCTCTTCACAACAGGTGTGACTCTAGTGGGGAACTCCTAACAATAATAGTGAGGTTTTTGTTGAAATATTGAATGTAACCAAAGTAAAGAGAAAGTAAAGTGAAATTTATTAGTTCGGGGGGGGGATGGAAGGTGTACTGAGTTTTTGGTGGTTTTTTTTTGGTGGTGGAATATGCACACTGGTGAAGGGATGGTTGTTTCAGCATTGTATAACTGAGACTTAAACCTGATAGCATTGTAATTTTCCACATGGTGATTCAATAAAATAAAAAATAAATAAAAAAGAGAACAGAAGGATGCATAAAGCAACAGGTGTGCAAAGGAATGAAAACGGCCAAGAGTAACATCAGGTCATGCTCATTCAAGTGAGGCGTGTGACACTAAGTGAGAATAAAAACACATTCTAAAAACACAAGAATGGTTCCGTGGCTTATCATTCCAAGCAAGTGAAGTGAGTGTAGCACCTGACCAGTTAGTAGATCCAAAGAAATCTGCAGGGAATGATTAAAGATGCGCATACCTTTCTAGAGCAGGAACCCCAAAGACCCATTGCTGAATACCAATGTACATTCACACTTCCTACTAACCACAAACAGCACTTACTCCCCTCCCCACTCCACCCCCTAAACGGCCATCCTGAACCACAACTAAGGGGTCCTTGAACAATACATACGCTCTGGATCTAGTAGATTACATATGTTCCACCATATAAAAACTGAGAGTTCATTCATGAGTTACCCATTGTAAAAACTGAAAAGTCAGAACACAGTTGAATGCAACAAAACCTTTTCCACTAATTGTGAATAAATGTGCATGTGACATGATACACTTCTGAATACCAATGTACATACACACTTCCTCCTAAGTACAAAGAGCACATACTTCCCTCCCCAGACCCCTGTGTGTGAGTAACTCACCTCTGCACAGCACCTCCCTCTCAGGCACCACCATCTCAGCGGGAAGCGAACAGTGTTGTCGCAGGAGTAGGAGCAGTCTCGGGGTTCTCTGTTGGATCACGGTGAGCACCAAGCCAGGCATGCTTGTCAGGGTTCTGGAGGTTGACAGGAAAACCTAGATAAGAGGCATGTAATGTTTGCCAAAACCCCACGCACATGGTCAGAGACATGACACAAGTTAAAGTGCTCAAGGGTTGACTGTAAGTGGTCACTGGCACGATGTCCAGCACAGTCCATTTCAATGGATTTCCCCTTTAGATCTTTCTGTGGGTGGTGTTCACCCAGTGCTCTCAGATCTGTATGCTCCTACTACTTCATCAATCGCTGTGCAGAGGCAAAGAGCTGTGTGAGGACACCATACCCTCCATCTGACGATGAGCACTAGTCATTACTTCATAGAGTGGGAAGCAATATGTAAATCTACAATTCCCTAGGCTGTCACACAGGGCCTCAGACATGTTAAGTTTATAGCCTTTCCACTGCACGTGAACAATTGTGAATTCTTAGCTCACTCACACTACAAAATGAATGCAGTATTAGAAGTAGTGTTCCACTGAACACTTCATGATCTTTTAGAACTGCTCCCTTCAGACAGTCCCTAAGACAGGGCAGTCATGATCTTCTTATAGTAACACTCTATTATAGTAACTACCCTAAGTGTGTAGTGCACCCTGTGTGTATAGCTACCCTAAGTGTATAGGGTATAGTAACTACCCTAAGTGTAGCAGTAGCAAGGCAGGGGTCCTACCTCTAATTAGAGCTCAGATGTTCTGATCTGGTGCTCATCAGGTGCCCATCCATCACTCCAAAGAGAACCTAATGACAGAAAGAGTCAGGATGGCACATTTCTGGTGAACACAAGGGTGCCCGGCACTGAAAGCATCTGAACACTGCTAGGCATCACTGGCCTGCACACAAACGGGAACAGATGTTTCACACATATCGAAATCTATATTCAGTCCTTGCAGCTCAGTGCCCTACCCACACAAACGGATGAATCCTGCTGTCTCCAAACATCACAGGACCTGAGGAGCATTTGAGCCACTGTCCCAACTGAGCACCACCACACCGTTCAACCATTCACACAAACATCACGTGCAGCAGCCACCATGTCCCCAAAGATCACTGAAAAAAAAACCAGAAAACCAAAGACATTAAAAAAACTCTGACAGTGATAACAATTGGGACTATTAGACAAATCTCACCTGCATGCTTTGCGTATCACCACCAAATACGAAGAAGGAAAAATGGAAGTTGTGAATATTAAGACCTGGACAAGAAGCAAACCAACCACAGCATGACATCTGCCTGGTGCAGGCATCAGAATTTGATTCACTCACAGGACGAATCAAACCTCACCTCATTGAACAGGTGGGTATGCCCCATACCAGCTGGCCTAAAGAGCATGACATGAAGCACCAAGCCCAGTCACTGAACTCCTCAGGCACTTGAATAATTAGAAATGACCAGCAAGTCCTGTGATCACCAGGTGGGAGACCACCCATCAAAAAGAACTTTCAAAACGTCATTTGGGTGCCACCCCCAGCAATGCTCAGGAATCCAACAAACACCATATGGTTCCGGGATGAGAAGCACGAGGATCATTCTGGGAAATGATTTCTCAGAGCCCAAAACCAAAGGCAGAAACCGAGCACACAATGGGGTGCCCGAGAGCATTTTCAAGAGAAGCAGGGGGTCTCTCGCTCCCTCCCTCCCGCCCACATCTCCAAATCGCTCTCAGAAAATCCACTTTGCCTCAGAGAGGGGAAAAGCACAGCGTCTGTCGGGCCCCAACGGGTCCATCTGTGGGCCCAGCTGAGCACTGTGCGGGGAGGGCCAGCGCTCCTGGGGGCGTCACTGCAGGCTAAGCGGTCAGGAGAGGTGGTGAACAGGACTCAAAGCCCAGGGCCTGCGAGCATGCAGAGGCTTTAGGCGCCCTGGGCGGGACCCCGGCCTGTGGTGGCTGAGGGGACGCACTGCTAGATCTGGAGCCCTCCAGAGAAAATAGGGACCAAACCACACTAGGAGGTCGGCCTAGGACAGCAGCCCCTCAATCACAGCCGCCCCACCCCCACCCCCAGATACAGCTCTGTGAGGGGGTTCCGGCAGGAAGGAGCCCCCTCCCCTGAAAAGCATGAAAGTGCCCCAGAAGCAGGCCACAGCCTGAGGCCCTGCTGGAAAGGAGGCCACACACCAGGCCTTACACAGGTGAGGCCACAGCCCCAGCGTTACAGAGGGGTGGCCACACCCCCAGGGGACAGGGAAGAAAAGCCAAATCCCCCTGAGACAGAGAAGTGTGGCCACACCTCTAGTCTTTACACAGGCGAGGCCACACCCTCAGGTATCACACAAGTTAGGACACCCTCCCAGTTGTCACACAGTCCAGCCTATCCCCTCAGCAGTCACACAGGGGAGGCCACACCCCCAGGCAACTGGAATGGGAGGCTACAGCCCTCAGTCCTCAAGAGTACAGGTAAGTGGAAGAGAGCAGCTTCTCCATACAAATTGTCTGAATGGGGAAAAAAGAAAAAGAAGAGGCCATAGAGACAGTACAGAGGGTAGGGCTATTGCCTCATACAGGGACGACCCAGGTTCAAACTCCAGTACACCAAGCACCACCAGGATGGATCCCTGAGTACTGAGTCAGGCATCAGCCCTGAGCACAGTCGGGTATGAAAAAAAAGTTTGCTATTTCTTCATTTCCCTGACACTGCATACTGTCCCCCACCAGGGGGAAAAAGGAGCAAGACCTAGTGATCTGCTGGAAGCAGGAAAGATTGACAAAGCATGCCTTCCTTGTGTATAAGGAAGTGTGCGTCCATGTGAGCCTAGTAGGCAGATTGACCGGGACCTTGACAAAGAATCTTGGCCACGGGAGTATGATGCCACAAACAGGTCAACCTGTAGCTGCAGGGCGAGAGCATCAGCAGCCTGACGGTGCCTTCAGGCTTCCTGACACCTCAAAATTGCTGCTGTGCTTTGGGCAGACCCCAGCACACTGGGACCAAGTTTCCCAAGAAATTAAACAGCCAAAAGTTAGGTATGTGAGAGCCATGCCCACAAACCACGTCTGGCTCCGCTAGACAAGCTCATTTATTGACCATATTTCAGAGACCCATAGATAAATCTCAAAAGAGATCAAAAGCCAGAGACACAGCACTGAGTCCCGGAAGACACCACAGAACTGGAGATCACTCCAGGCCCCAGACTGAGCCACTTTCACCGGTGCACGCCAGATGGAGCAGGTGCCGTCTCTCACTTACTCCAGTGGAATCCTGGCGACTAAGAGCTTCCACAAGCAAGGCCCAGTATTTGGGTTCCAGGACAAAATCTCCATGCCACAAGACAGCAGAGGTGCAGCTGTTAGAAAAGATGAAATCATGAAATTTGCAGGATCAACACGGAGAGTATCCTGCTAAGTGAAATGAGTCAGAAAGAGAGGAACAGATATAGAAGGACTGCACTCATTTGTGGAATATAAAGTCACAGAATGGGAGATAACACCCAAGGATAGTAGAGATTAGGGCCAGGAGGATCACTCCACAGCTTGGAAGCCTATCTTATGTGCTGGGGGAAAAGGCAGGTGGGATGGAGAAGAGACCACTAAGAAAATGATGGTTGGAGAAATCGCTCAGGCTGGTAGATGCGTGCTGAAAGTAGACTATGGACCAAACACAATAGCCGCTTATTGACTATATTGGAAACCATGACACCCAAAAGGAGAGAGAAAGAGGGAATGTGTCTGCCACAGAGGCAAGGGTAGGAAAGGGTGAGGGTGGTGGAGGGACACTGGGAACATTAGAGGTGGAGAATGGGCACTGGTGGAGGGACGGGTATTCCAACATTGATTGAAGCGTAATCATGAATGCTTGTATGTTTGTAACTGTACAGTTACAAAAGAAAAGGAACCGAAGAGATAGTACAGTGGGTGGGCACATTCCTTGCATGCAGCCAAGCCGAGTTCAACCCTCAGTACCCCACAGGGTTCCTGAGCCCACCAGGGGCGACCCGTGAATGAAGTGCAGTAAGCCCTGGGCTCCTGAGGATGTGCCCCTCCCCAAATTAATGAAAATAAATCTGCCCAACCTATTCAAGCCCGAACAGCGAGGAATCCTCACAGCACTTCGGGGATCTGGGTTTTTGTGCAACAGAAGACAGCACCATCAAAGCTACATGACCGCAGAACAGGGAGATAGCTCCGCGAGCCTGACACTGCATGTTCCCAGAGCAATGCCTGGGGTGACCACTCACCCACCCCCCACCTCCCTAACACCCCCACACACTCCACACACCCACACCCACACAGAACCACACCCCATACAGAGCCAGTTGTGAGTAATCCCTGAGAAATGCTCTGTGTGACCCCCAACCAAAATAAATAAATCCAACAAAGTGAAACAAAACTGAAAGACTGCAGTGACTGACATTAGGGACTTCGTGTTAGTAAGGGCTCTACATTGAACAGGCATAGTGAACAGGATATCCGGGTCTATCTTTAATCTAGCTGAGACCATCACTGGCATAAGTCCTAGAAGGCATGCAAAAGCAGAAGAATAAGCAACAGTCCAAGCCCATAAAAGGCAAAACACCCAACTGCAGAGGGCGAAGGGAAAGGAAGTCAGGTAGAGTTACCTGAGTTTTAGGGCCAGGGTAACAAGGAAGGAATAAGCCAATCAGGCAAAAACACCACCCTGAGTACTGGGAGGGAGCCAGTCCAAGGAAGGCAGGTGCAAACCCGAGAGAGGGCATAAAAGGGGATGCTTACAGCAAGGCAGTGTTGCCCTCTGTGCAGGGGACCCTGGTCGACCTGTCACATATGCTTGGCTCACAATTTTTATTCTGTCTTGTTCCTCGGATCACAGACCCTAACAAAAACCAACAACAAAGAAAGCTCCATGAGACAGGTGGAGGGTAGTGGATGGTTCACAATGTTTTGCAGGCAGGGAAATCAGCTCCGGATTCTGGAACATCTAACGAAGCAGGTTCCTGGCTGACAGGGCAGACTTGGAATACCAAGTCAGAGCAGAGATATGAGTATAGAAACAATTCTTTAGATGTTCTGCTAAATTCTGAACCCGGAAGACAGAAGGGATTAGTTAAAGGATGGAGGTACTAAGCTGTGATGTTGTGGCAAGGATGTGTATGAGGCTGGGGAGAATCAAACCCAAAGGAAGAAGAGTCCAAATTCAGAGGAATGAGGAAAGGAGGGGAGGGAGAAGGAGAGAAAGGGGAGGGAGGGATAAAAGGGAGGGAGAGAGAGAACGGGAGAGATAGGAGGCAGGTGGGATATGGAGGAGGATGACGGGGAATGAAGGGAATGGAGGGAATGGAAGGAGAGGGAGAGGGAGGGGATGGAGGAGACTGTGACAGGAGGGGGCGGGTGGTACAAAGCCCTAAACACTGGTCTTTATCTTTTTAAATAAGTTATTTATCTTATTGAATCACCATATGGAAAGTTACAAAGCTTTCAGGCTTATGTGTCAGTTATACAATGCTGAGGTGGGAACAATGCACCCAGTATCTCCACCTATTGCCACTCCTGGAAGCCCAGTCAGACGTGCAGCAGGACTAGTGCTCCCTGGGCAGCACGAGTCCTATGGGCTGAATGACAAGAAATCAATCGTTTCTGTTTGCAGCTCCCACAGCCCCTCTCTGAGTCTCTAAGTCCCTTCTTCAGCACCTCAGCTCCATTCAGCCAAGTGTCTCAGCACCACACCCATGTGCATGGCAGCTCTGCCGGCCCCTGTGAGGCCAAGACACACCCTGGATATAGGGCACAGGGGAGGAAGGGATCTGGAAGGCTGCTTGGAGGAGGGTAATGCTGTGAGTCCTGAAGACAAGTAGGTGGTCACAAGGTCTGTGTACTCCAGGAAGACTGAGCATCTGGGACCACAGTTTACTTTAAAATTAGAAGGAGGAGTGGTCAGAGTGGTCATTCGAAGGCCAAGGTGATCGTCTTGTTCACAGCCGACCCATTCAATCCCTGTTACCCCAGATGATCCCCGGAACCAGGAGTGATCCTGTAGTGCAAAGCCTGGGGGAAGCCCTGATCACAGCCAGGTGTGTCCTAAAAAACAGAATGAATGAGATCAGAAGGCAAAAAGGATGGTAACTATTATTGAATCATAGATCAGATTGGCCTACACTCGTCATTATACCAGTATGGTGAAAACCGAATGTGAGGGCTGGAGAGATAGGACAGCAAGTCGGATGCTTGCCTTGCACTCGATTGAGCCCTGGCTCCACCGGTGATCCCTTATGTCCTGCCATGAGCACAGAGCACCAAATAGCCAGATGCTCGGTGTGTGCCATCCGGAGCAGGGCCTCTCTGTGGGGCAGCCCCGCATCCACAGCACAGACAAGATGACTCAGGGATGCCAGCAGCACAAGGCAGAGGGGCAGAAGGAGTCCGCACAGTCGCCAGGCACCTTGGCCCAAACCGCACACCGCGCAGTATAACCTCTCACCCTCATGCACACAGGCCTGCAAAGGGACAGCAGTGGGTGGCCCCTGCCTCCCCGCGGAGGCGACCCAGTGCCAGACTTGAGCCAGCCCCACGTGGGGTTTGGGACTGGACCCAAATAGAGGCTCCCCTAATAGCAGTCCCGCACGCACATCCCACCGGGCTCGCTCACAGCAGCCCCTTCCAGCCTCTCCTGCACTTGCCCCTTCGGACTGGGGCAGTGGTTGCTGCCCCCTCCCCCACCCCTTTAGAGCCAGAGCCTGGGCCCTTTAAAGGCGCCAAATGACAGCAGTGGTGGGGGCTGGTGCGTGGGGCCCGGGCCCAGGCCAGGGCCAGGGATGGGCACAGGGCTTGAGACATCCTGGCCGCCCGATGGGGGGCCGAGCCCAGCTGGTGGGGCTCGGAACCCCAGGGCTGCGGCTCTAGGCTGGCAGGTAGGGGGTCAGTAACCGCGCGGCCACCGCGCCCCACCCTCCAAACCCAAGGGCAGCCCTGGCGGGACAGGATGCACGAGACGACAGCTGGGCTGTAGGGCCGCTGGCCACCCTGCCTGCGCTCTCCAGGAGCCGTCCTGCGGCCACGCGCTGGCCCCAGCTCTGGCCACCTTGCACCGAACCTGGCCGCGCTGCCCTGCCCTGCCGCTCAGGAGCGTGCCTGAGGCCACGCACACTGCCCCCTGCCCGGGACCCGCCCGCCCTCGGGCGCTTCCGGACACTGGTCAGCCTTGGGCTTGGCGGGGCGGGCAGCCTGGACAACCACCATGCCAGAGGCCCATACGCGGCGCCTTCCAGCCCGTGGGTGACCGCTGCCCCCGGGGGAGCCCCAAGGACACCCTCTCGGCGCGAGTCTGGAGAGCACCCAGGCCTGGGTCTGGGGGAAGTTTCTGGGACTGGAAAGGGCAGGCGGGAGACAGGTGCCCGGCCTGGGCGCCAGGGAGAGGAGGGGTTCGGGAGGGGACTTTGAGCCTATTTGAACACAGCTTGGGGGTCAGTGCTCAGCTCAAGCTACCCCAGAGAGAGGAGGCGCGGTGGGAGGGCGCTCCCGGTATCCGTGAAAGCGGGTGCTTGGCTGTGTGGGGCTGCGGATGGGGAAGTTGGAGGCTGTGGGTGCTCATGCACCTGCCAGGACAGGTACCACCAGCCTTGCAGCGGCGGCTCCCCGAAGCGCGCCCGTCTGCACTGGTCTTGCGCGTGGCCCTGGGCCCTTCCCTGGTTCTGCTCGGTCTACTCGCAGGGAAAAGTCTGAAGACGTTTATGCCCAGGGAGATTCTGCAGTGCACCCTCCCATCTGCGACTGAGCGGGCTGTCCAATATCTGTCCAGGTGGTGAGCTTGGGGAGAAAAGTGGGAACTTTGGGCTTCTTTCTCCTCTGCAGAGCCTCTGCCTGTGTTTGCTCAACCCTGTTTGTGTGCAACGGGTTCCCTAAACGGGAATCAAGGGAGATGCTTTGGGTGGGAACGTCCGGTGCCTGGAGGGCCCTCTGCTATGGAAGCAGGGTCACTCTTGCCCATGCGGTCTTGGCAGCTGCAGTTACATAAACCGGGCACAGCCAGGTTTGTGTGTGGGGGGGGCGGGGTGGAGGGGGTGGAAGGTGGGGGACGCTGTCCTTGAACAATGCCTCTCCCAGGGCACTGACCCACCCTGGAGGTGCCAGGACTGGGTGATACTTGCCCTGGGCTGTGACTGTGCTGGCTGACCTGGCTGAGAATGTGGGGTGCTGAAGCCTGGAAGGCTGCCTGTGGGCAAACACAGACCAGGTGGGGCAGGACCTGTGTCCTGTGACCTTTTGGTAGCAAAAGAACTAAGTTGGAAGCTGTATAGGGTGGCCACCCACCCTTGTGTCACTAGCCAAGTGGGACAGAAACAATTGTTGTGGGGGGGAGTGGGCTGTGCCTTCCTCAGAAGCGCTATATTGCCTCCTGATATCTTCAGCAGCAAGGCTGAAGGATTGATTTTTTAAAAATTGATTTGTTTGAGAAGGACAGAGCCCAGGAAGACCCAGCTTCTAGAGCCAAAAGTGTGGCGTGAGAGGAAATAGGGCAGCCACCGTCCAAGGTGGGGACAGTACCCTGTGCTCCTGGCGAGGTAGCCAGCTGGGACTCCATGGACACAACTGTGGGGACAAATGTGAGGTCAGGGGAGGGTTCTGCAGCTTCATCTTACCTTTGTGCATGCCACACACAGCTGACAGTTACACACACACACACACTCACACACACAACACGCACACACACTCGCACACACACCACCTGCCACTCAACCAACCTTCACCAAAACGTCCAGCTCCTGCTCCAGCAGCTGGAGCCAGAAAGGGAGCTTCTGGGACCCAGCTAGGCCTGGGGCTTCTGCGCAGGAGGCAGGAGCCTTGCCTCTCCCACGCTGCTGTTGAGGGGACACTTCCATCGAGAGGCTGCCCCAGGCCAGCACCGAGCCCTAGGTAAGACCAGGCTCAGAGGGAGAGGAGTGGGCCAAGCCCAGAGCTGTCTCGTGTGTGGCTCCCAGGTCCATGCTGAGCATGAGGGGAAGCTCAGACCTGGGCTTAGTTCCACCAGGCCAGCTCCTGAACTGTCCTGAACAGTCCCCTCTCTGGGGCCCCTGCAATGAACCCCCAGAGCTTGCAGACTCACTTCCTCACAAAGACTGTCTCTACCCCTCTCAACCTGGTGCACAGGTATGTGCACACCTCACAGCCACACACACAAACACAGACCAGCTGTGTGCTCATCTCAACCGCCAAACACACAGACTTGCCAGGTATGTGTACACCACACAGTCACACACACACAGATATAAGTACACCTCACAACAAGCAGACACATACCAGGTATGTGCATGCCTAACAGCAATACACACCACGTATGTGCACACCTGAAAACTGAAAACCACACACACACACACACACACACACACACACACACACACACACACACACACACAACTCCTCAATCTTTTCACCAGGAATTGCCTCACCAGTCAAGTCTTGGTTTGCCTGTCAATTCCCAAGACATTCTTTTGGGCCACACCTTGGGAGACCCACGGTGGTGGCGGGAACTGAGGCGGGGCTTGCAAGGCAGCTGGCCCACCTGCTGTGCTGCTGCTCCAGCCCCTCCCCATACCCTCTTCCTGGCCTGCTAGGTCCAAATGCACCTGGGTTCTTGAAACGCTTCTCCCGGCCTGTTGGCGTAATGCCAGCGGTGGCCACTAGAGGGCAGTGGAGAAGCCGTGCGGGAGAAGGAGGCGCCTTCCCAGGGGTCCTGGCCGCGGGGGGCTGCTGCGGGCCTGAGCTCTCTCCGCAGGGTCGCCGGGGACTGCTCCGCTGAGCCGTCTCGGGTCTGGGGCTTTCCCAGGAGCCCAGGGGGAGTCGGGTGGTGCTCAGGAGACTCGGCGGTGTCTCCTGGCGGTACCTGGTGAGCGCAGAGAGGCGCGTCCTGCGGGGTCTGCAGGACTCGGCAGCAGCGGCCCGGCCTGGCGGGGCCCAGGGGTCCAGGGCCACATGCGGCGCTTCGGCCCGAGCCTTTCTGGGCATGGACACCGGGCCCGCTGTGCGCCACCTCCCGCCCCGCGCCTCGGCCCGCGACCCGCGGGTCACCAACAGTCGAAGTTCCGAAGGCGCGACCAGGGCTCGGTCACATCAGATCAGGGACGCGAAGGTGCCCGGGTTCCTGGCGACCCCCAGGAGCTGCGTCCTTCTCTCCTGGAAAGGGCAGAGCCGGGAGGAGGGCTCAGTGCTCGGGCACATCCAGGCAAGCCCACCCCACCCGCCCCCAGCCCGGAGGCTCAGCCCCCCAGGCCACAGCTGCATCCCCCCAGCAGGAGGCCACAGCTTGGCCTGGGGGTCTTCCTTGGGGCCCTCCAGCTGGTTCTTCTCTGTAGCCGTTTCTACCTGCTGTGTCTGTCCTATTCCTGGTCCTTTATGTGTGTGATTTGTTTATTCCTTTTTTCT
Organism: Sorex araneus; assembly: GCF_027595985.1. Taxonomy (NCBI): domain Eukaryota; kingdom Metazoa; phylum Chordata; class Mammalia; order Eulipotyphla; family Soricidae; genus Sorex; species Sorex araneus. The sequence continues at coordinate 12,405,406 of NC_073308.1, forward strand.
GCTTCACATCTACTTTTTTAAAACTATTTTTAAAATACGGGTCATTCTTTTTTTGCTTTTTTGCGTCAGACCCGGTGTTGCTCAGGGGTTAGTCCTGGCTCATGCAGTCGGGAATTACTCATGGCAGTGCTCGGAGGACCATATGGGATCCTGGGAGTCGAACCTGGTTGGCTGCATGCACAGCCTTACTCTTTGTGCTATGGCTCCAGCCCCAATAGGGGTCACTCTTAAGACACTCAGGAGGGGTATCTTTATTAAGATATCTGGGTCCCCCTTATGCCCCCTTCGGGTCAGGGTGCTCAGTGGCCAGGCCTGGCATTGGGGGCCACCAAGGCTACATCCTGTGCTGCTAAGGCCCAAGCACAGAACACAGGTGCTATGGATGCTATGCATTCGCTCTAAGATGAATGCTCTAAGATGAATGATCCTGGTTTTATTGAAGAATTTCATTTATATGTATCATTTATAAACATAGCACATGTGTTGAGTGTTTGCCTTGCATGCAGCCGACCTTCTTTTTATTCCTTCATCCCTCTCAGAGAGCCCGGCAAACAACCAAGAGTATCTTGCCCAAACGGCAGAGCCTAGCAAGCTACCTGTGGCCTATATGATTTGCCAAAAACACTAACAGGAAGTCTCACAGTGGAGACGTTACTGGTGCCCACTCGAGCAAATTGATGAGCAATGGGATGACAGTGACAGTGACATATTTACATAAACACACACACTGACCGTTAGAGAGTGAAACTATCCATTGATAACTACACACAAAAACAGGATTCTAAATTCTTAATATCAAGCAAAGTGTTTTTATTCCATGGGTCAAAGAGAGAAATTTTATTTTAAAAGGTATATATTCTGAGGCTGGGGCCATGCACAGTGGTTAGGGCACTTGCCTTCCACGCAGCCGACCCAGGTTTCATTCCCAGCATCCCATATGGTCCCCTGAGCAGTGCAAGGAGTAATTCCTGAGTGCAAAGCCAGGAATAAACTCTGTGCATTGCGGGTGTGACCCCAAAAGCAAACACAAACAAAGGGGCTGGAGCGATAGCACAGCGGGTAGGGCATTTGCCTTGCACTCGGCCAACCCGGATTCGGGTTCGATCCCAGCATCCCATATGGTCCCCTGAGCACCACCAGGGATAATTCCTGAGTGCAGAGCCAGGAGTGACCCCTGTGCAGAGCCAGGTGTGACCCAAAAAGCAAAAAAAAAAAAAACCAAAAACCAAAAACAAACAAAACAATTATAAATTCTACAGAAATATTTTGAAATAAAATTGGAGAGTGAAACTCAAAGTATTAAGTGTTCATATTATTTAAAAACAGATCATTCTAAAATCAGTAATCTAAGTTTCCTCTGCAAGATCTAGAAAAGGGAATAAATAGTACATATTATTTAAGCAGAAAAATATAGATAAGGAAATTTAAGAGCATTATTTTTCTGAAAACAAAAAAATGGAGAAACTGATTAAAATGCTAAAGTGTTTTGAAAGGCCAGTAAAATAAATCTCCAACAAGAATGAAAGAGAAAAGAAGAGAAATGGAAGCCATTATCAATATGTGGAGAAAAAATAATCTACCCAAAAGGATACAAAATAAAATAAGTCACACATGAAGGATCCAAAAATGTTTTTTAGGGGCTGGAGCGATAGCACAGCGGGTAGGGCGTTTGCCTTGCACGCGGCCTACCCCGGTTCGAATCCCAGCATCCCATATGGTCCCCTGAGCACCGCCAGGGGTGATTCCTGAGTGCGTGAGCCAGGAGTGACCCCTGTGCATCGCTGGGTGTGACCCAAAAAGCAAAAAAAAATAAATAAATAAAAAATTTTTTACTGAAATAATATCTATTTTATTTATTTTTGTTTGGGGACTACCTGTGGGACTCAGGGATCTCTTGGGGGTGGTCAGGGGACCCTAGAAGGTCTATGTGAAGAGGAGGGCAAGTTAAGAGTCAAGAACTGAAGGGCAGGTTAAAGGTTAACCGCTGAAGTTGCCCTTTGTAACTACTTGACTGCTTTGAAAAATGTCTTCAGGACCTTCCACTGGGCAGGACTCTGTCACCAAATGGGCCAACAAACTGCCCTAGGAACTATAGGCAAACATTTGCAGGGAAATAGTTAACAGTCAACAAATGTTTAGATATGCAAATCAAGTGACCTATGTGTGATCCCCTTTGATATATAGATGTGATTCCCTTTGATATGTGAGATTTTCATTTGTCAACAAATGTTTAGATATGCAAATTAAGTGACCTATGTGATTCCCTTTGATATGTGAGATTTTCATTTCTCCCCCAAAAGGGTATAAAAACAGCTAGCTTTTTGAGTTTGGGGCCTTCGGTTATGCCACGCTATTGTGGCACAATTGAAGGTCCCAATATAGCTATATTGGCTTAAATAAACCCCATGCATTTGCAGAAAGAGTTGTCTTGGTTTTGTTCTTTGATCTCTCCGAGCCTCCCCCGGGCAGAGATCTGCCGACCCTAACATATGGATTCAACCCTGATTAGCCACTTTCAAGGCAAGCATCCTTCCCACTGCACTAACACTCTGGCACCCAGAAAGAAGATGAACTTTAAAAGAATAAGTATAACTTTTAGAACTGAGAAATATGTTATCTCAAATTTAAAATTAAGGGCCATGTGCAATAGTCCAGCAGGTAGGGCATTTGCCTTTCACGCAGCCAACCCAGATTTGGTCCCTGGCATCCCATATCATCCCCCCAGCACTGCCTGGAGTGATTCCTGAGTGCAGAGCCAGGAGTAACCCCTGAGCATTTCTGGATGTGACCCCCATAAAAAATAAATTATTAAAATTTAAAATAGACTAAGTAGCATAAAGAATCAGCATAAGAACCATCAAACTTAAAAGCAATGTGTCTGAGGCTGGAGTGATAGCAGAGCAGGTAGGGTATTTGCCTTGCACACGGCAACCAGGCTTCAATTCCCAGCATCCCATGTGGTTCCCTGAGCATTGCCAGGAATAATTCCTGAGTGCAGAGCAAGGAGTGACCCCTGTACATCTCTGGGTGTGACCCAAAAAGCAAAAAACAAACCACCTAAACCAAAACATTGAGTCCTCATTATCAATCAACTTATCTCCTACTTTTTCTTTTCTTTTTTTCAAGGTTTTTCATTACTTCCAAATTAGGCTTCTTGTTTTTTTCATTAAATTGTCTTTAATATTACTTGGATGGTCAGTTTACTGGTGATAAATTTTTAATTTGTTTTACACTACTTTACCTTTGAGTTCACTGATTTTTTTTTCATTCTGCTGTTGAAGCTTTCTATTCTAAGTTTTAAATTGCAGCAGTTACATTCTTTATTCTCTCTGCTTGGACTTTTCTCAAGCTTATATCAGAGTTCTGATTTTATTGTCATTACCTTCCATAGAAGTCCTCATTTCAGTGAGTATCAGTAAGACAGTTGTTTTGAAGTCTTCTTCAGGTAGCTTTCTGTTGGATAACAATGGCGTGTCCTTGCTGCTCCCCCAGGGAGCTTAGTTTATTGAGTTACTCCCACAAGAGTGCCCCTGAGACATACCCAATTCCATCAAGCACTAATAATCCTATATTGACTAGAAGTATGACAAGTAGATTTACTCTCATTGTTTCAATGGATTACCAGCTGAGGAAAGGAGAAAGCAATTCACCCTAGATGGAATCCTGCCTTTGAGCAGATCTCCTAGTAATCTAGAGTGCTGAACCCTCCGATGAGATTTTGTCCTAGACAAAATCTCCTAGAACTTCCCCTGAAGGGGTGGCTTTACCTCTGTTTGTTGTTATGACAATATTCAACCCCACCTATGTGTACCCCACCCTTCATGATTTCTCTAGAACTATGCTGTAAGGAGTAAGAGGGGACTAGAAAGTCCGGGACTAGGAGGAGGACCAGATGAGGACGATGACTGGAAGGAGAGGACTATGAGACTAAGACGAGACTAGGAAGGAGATAAGAAAGGAGAGGACTTTGAGGTCTACGAGAAGACTAAGATAAGGGAACTATGATGACTGGGACTATGGCCAAAACTATGACTATGATTGTGCCATAAGGGGAGAAATTGGACTACACAGGGAGGGAGAGAGAAATCAACTGTCTACCCATCAGCCTGGAGCCCGGACCCAGTTTCTCCATCCACCGATCCTTCTTCTGTCAGTCTCCGTTGTCTGTCCTGGGAAGGCCGCTCTCGGCCACCGATGGCTCTCGTCCCTGTTTGGGCATTCGTTTCTATTTTTGAAACTCGCATCTTTCATAGCTGGGTAACAGCAGGAGTACTTTCCAGTTGCTGTCTCTACCATCAATGTGTGCAAGTCTCTCCATCTCCCCTTATTTCTAGAATTCCACAAAGGCCTAAGCAGGGGCTGGTGATTCTGCTCCAGAGGCCTAGGGGGACGAACAAGCTCTCCCACACGGATGCTCACCTGCCAGCCTTGCTCACCGCTTGCCCTGGGTCCGTCTCGTCCCTCGTCGGGACCCTGCTTTTGGGGGTGCTAGGAAGTAAGGGCAGCTGAGGCTTAGGTCCTTAGAGGAAAATATCATGTAGAGTCAAATGACTCCCAGGTTACAAAAGCATAGCATTTGCTAAGTCTTCCTGTGTCCATACAAAAGGACATGGCCCTGAATAAACTATGCAAAGGACTCAAGGAGAAGAGAAAAACAATATTCACAAGTCAACAGAACACAAAGAAAGAAGTTACAAATAAACACAGAAGAATGGGAGTACTGTGATGGGAGTAACCCAATAAACCTAAACTGTCAGAGGCTATGTTATCCTACACTAGACCACCCAGTAAAAAAATTCTGAATTCCCTGCATGATGTCTCCACCTCTACAATGCTGACAATCCTGCAACAGCACACCAGATTGGATGGGATGAAACATAGAATCAACCAATTTCAAAGAACAAAAATGGTATCACGGAAGGCTAAACGTGTAATAACATCTTAGTAATCGTTCAGACAAGGACTTAATGTCCCCATGGTGAGAATCAACAATATTCAATAATTTTCTTCTAAGGAAATCATTTTTTTAATTTTATTTTTTATTGAATCACTGAGATACAGTTACAAAGTTTTCATATTTGATCCACCACCAAACCCCCGCATACTCCCCTCCCACTCCCCCTCTACCTGCGTGGCAGACATTTTTCACTTTACTCTTTCCTTATTTTGATTACATTCAATTTTCAACAGGGATCTCACTATCATTATTTGGAGGTTTTCCTCCAGCAGGCAGACATGTTGGATGGCAATAAAAGACTGTATGTTTTCAGTTTTTAGAAAAGGTCGCACGACCGCGTTAGCAGCCGTGCAATTCGGAGCTGTCCCAGTCCCGCATCCCAGAGCAGTGTTAGTTGCTGCTCATTGTCGCCGGGGCTCAATCTGGAGAAGGTGTACCGGCTATACCTCCTCTGTCTGGATCCCTGGTGTTGCTGGCGCGCTCTCGGGTCCGGAGCATTCTCCAGCCGCGTTGCTCGCCAGAACGCCTGGCTTCTTCTCTGTAATGAAATCATTTTTGATCATTCTGTTGGCAATTTATTTTAACAAAAAAATGTTTATAAAATAAATGATTGTGGGTCTGCCACAGAGGTAGATTGAGGGGTGGTTGAGAAAATTGGTGGTTGAGACAATGGTGGAGAGAAGGTGACCACGGTCACATAATAAGGATTGGTGTTGGAATACTGAACATGTGGGGGTCCCGTCCTGTCCAGCAGGGAGGACCCTTTGTGGGGCTAAGGAGGGGACGCAGCCGAATGAACAGACGAAGAGCCAGAAGGAGAGTTTATTCTAGGGCAGTTACAGTATTTATACCTCTCTGCTGGAGGAGGTGGTATGGTATGGTGCTTGGGACCCCCATACAAACAGTCGTAAAATGCAGATCAGGCATGGGCATCAGCTAGTGAGAAACAAATGGCGGTAAGATAAGATCAATAAGATCAGCAGTGGCAACCTTGCTACAGGAATTTAAGTAAGCCTCTGTCTGATCAGAAGACAAGAGCCAAGCTCTGTAAAATGGCTCCCTACATGAACACCTGTAACACACCATCATGAACAACTTTGTAAACCAGTGTTTCAATAATATAGAGCAGGGGAAGCCGTGGCTCCGAATTTGAGCAGGCTTGAGGAGTCACCAGGAATGTGTTGTCACGAGCCTGGCACTGGCTATGGCACCACGATGGAATGCAGCTGGGGTCAACGGTCCTCATTGTCTGGCCTCTTTGATGGCACTAAGTGTGAGCATAGCTGGATACTGTTTGAGATCTTAGATGCCTGGAAAAATCTGAGCCAGCTTCGAACAGGCTTAGGTAGTACCCATGGGCTCAGGGTTGCTGGGACCCAGCATCCACTGGTCGCTTTAATCACACAGACTCAGACGGGGCCGGGACTACACTGCGTCTGGCAATAGAGTGCCCTGGTCTTTGTCAGGGAGCAAAGCCCTGATGCCCATGGACAGACAGGGGAGCACAGCAGGCGATGGACCTTAGTACGCCTGGGCGTTCCAAAAGTGCTTTCAGACTACAAGGGTTGGCTTCTACCAGAGCAGTCAGATATGGATTGTCAGGGGCCAGAGCTGTTTGTCTGCTGGGCTAAGCTCTCCTGATAATAGTCTGGGCTTGAGGGCACCAAGATGGGGCCTGCCAGTAACTCAGACCTCCTGAGACCTTGCGTGTGTAAGCACAAAAAAGGAGAGTAGCAGGCTTTATCTCTCTCCTGCCACCTGCGTTCAGTAGTCTCATGCCGCGTCTCCCACCCCGGCGAGGCCGATGGCGATGAGGAAGTGAAGGAAGGAATGAGAGTCAGGGCTGGTGGGTCTCAGCTGCAGTTTATTCCATTCCCATCTCCGTTCTCCTCTGATTCTCCTCCTGCTTCTTCCTCCCCCATGCTACTTCATTCTCCTTCTCCCTCTGGACCTGGATCTCGATCTGGCTTCTCTGGATCTGGCACTGGAACCCCCAACCCACTCTTATAGCCTAGTTAAATCCCCAAGCATGAAGGTTTGGGGCTTACACATAGGTGTGGTCACAATCAATAGGGGTCAAGTTCTTTCCGTCAAGGGATGCTGCTTCTAGGACAAATTCTCTTTCAGCAGGACACCCGCCCAAGAGCAGAATCCCATGGGTGTGTTTCTCCTCTCCTTGTCCAAACTAACATATAAGAATTCATAATATTAATCATTTTGAATAGACACAGAAAGAGATACATTAAGCTCATAGAATTGCTCTCCTGGGGCCATCTCGATCTCAGACTACAGTGCTCAAGCCAGATTTTTCTTTCCTATCCTTAGTAGGGTCCTAGTCTCTTCGTTGTTTTTGGATCATGACAGCACTTGTCCATGATTGTGCTCTTAAGTTATAGTTAAGAATCGTGGAATTTTTTACACAATACCCATCAGATAAGGGGTTGATATCAATGGTATACAAAGCACTGGTTGAACTCTACAAGAAGAAAACATCCAACCCCATCAGAAAACGGGGCAAAGAAATGAACCGAAACTTTCCCAAGGAAGACATACGAATGGCCAAAAGGCACATGAAAAAGTGCTCTACATCACTAATCATCAGGAAGATGCAGATCAAAACAACCATGAGATACCACCTCACACCACAGAAACTAGCACACATCCAAAAGAACAAAAGCAATCGCTGTTGGAGAGGATTTGAGGAGAAAGGGACCCTTCTACACTGCTGGTGGGAATGCCGACTGGTTCAGCCCTTTTGGAAAACAATATGGACGATTCTCAAAAAATTAGAAATAGAGCTCCCATTTGCAGCACTGTTTACAATAGCCAGAATCTGGAAAAAAAACTGAGTGCCCTAGAACAGATGACTGGTTGAAGAAACTTTGGTACATCTATACAATGGAATACTATGCAGTTGTTAGAAAAAAGGAGGTCATGAATTTTGCATATAAGTGGATCAGCATGGAAAGTATCATGCTAAGTGAAATGAGTCAGAAAAAGAGAGACAGACATAGACAGGTTGCACTCATCTGTGGAATATAGAATAACAGAGTAGGAGACTAACACCCAAGAATAGTAGAAATAAGTACCAGAAGGTTGACTCCATGGCTTGGAGGCTGGCCTCACATTCTGGGGAAAGGGCAACTCAGAGAAGGGATCACCAAGTATAATGCGGTCAGAGGCCATGAGGGGGAAGGGTGATGCGGGCTGAATGTAGACTAGAGACTGAACACAGTGGCCACTCAATACCTCTATTGCGAACCACAGCACCTAATTAGAGAGAGAGAACAAAAGGGAACACCCTGCCACAGTGGCAGGGTGGGGTGGGGGGAGATGGGATTGGGGAGGGTAGGAGGGATGCTGGGTTTACTGGTGGTGGAGAATGGGCACTGGTGAAGGGATGGGTTCTCAAACTTTGTATGAGGGAAACATGAGCACAAAAATGTATAAACCTGTAACTGTACCCTCACGGTGATTCACTAATTAAAAATAAATAAATTAAATAAAAAAAAAGAATCGTGGGACTTTGGCCTGGCCCATACCGATGCCAGGGTAGCTCCCATCTTTCCCTGGGTCCTTTCAGTCTCTCATCAGGACTCTGCTTTTGGGGTGCTAGGAACTAAGGGCAACTGAGGCTTAAGTTGAGAAAGCAGACGCCGGGAATGAATAATATTCGAAGCCAATTAAATCCCAAATTACAAGAGCACAATTTGGGCAGTTTGAGTGGCTGCAGAAGCTGAAAGGGAAGAGTTTGTCTGTGAGATACAGAGACACCCAGCCTGCCGTCCTGGGGTCAGGGGACACGGAAATGCTGCTGCTGCATCCTACTGGCCTCACGCTCCAGGTCCAAGGCAAGGTCTCAATACTCCATCCAGCACCACCCTGAACACGGCTACTTCCCCATCACCGCAGCTGCCCTCAGGGTGGAAGACTCGGGGCTTTACTGCTGTGGAACCTCCCAAGCTCCCGGGTGTCTGGTCTCAGATGTTTCCAGCTCCTGGTATCTCAGGGTAAGCTCTGTCCCCATGGAAACAAGGTTTAGAGAGCAAGGTAACCTGGAAATTGTTCCCATGGCCCACTTGCGGCCGAGAGCCGGACCTCCTGCCCAGCTCACTGGGCTCTAAGGTCTGAGCCGGTGCCTGTTCGCAGACCCACAGGCAATAGGATGAGCAGAAATGTATCAGGGAGACAACAGGAAGAGGAGGGAAGAGAGCGGCATGCTCAAGCAGGTGCTGCGGAGAGCTCGGTGGGCTGCCAGCTGTGAAGCATGCAGGCGACCCAAGTTCTATCCCTGTCTCCATGCGGCCCCTGGGCACTGCTGGGGGTAACTCCTGAGTAGAGCTAGGAGGAGGCTATGGGTATAGCTGGGTTTGAGTCGAACCGGAAACATCGAGGGGAGCAGAAAGGCCTGTGGGCTGAGCACGTGAGACCCGCCCGCTGGGGTCTGGTCGTGTCTCCCTTAGGGCCCCTCTCACAGCGGGTTCCTCCTGCAGGAGAGCACTGGGGAGAGGGTCATGCAGATCGCTCTCCGCTCTCACAACGTCCACTCTGCGCAATGGGGGCAGGAAGACGCAGGCTGGACCTTGGCCCCCGTCCCATCACTGACAGGGAGTTTCCCTGTCCCCACGTGCCCTGTGCTCTCACCCTCCCTTTCCTTCCTCACCACACAGCACAGGCAGTTTGACACTCTTTGTGCCTCAGTGTGTGCCTCTGCAAAATGGGGACAAAGGTTGCAGTTTGTGCCATGTTGTATTCCCGGGACAGCAGAGACATTTGTTTGGGGGCGGTGCACAGCCAGGTTAGCAGCTGACCCGGCCTCTGGCCATGAGAGTAGCCAATAGCCTTTGTCCGGGGCTACTGGCTATGCACCAAACGCAGACCCTGGCAGGTGTGCTGTGTGGGAGTGACACCAGAGACCCCCGGCTAGAAGCCCCGGCTGTGTGAGGCTCCATGCGAGAAGAGGTGGGGACAGTGTGGGGAGGGAGATGGACGCTCAGGGCTGCTGAGCTCCTGACCCTTTCTAGAAGCCTAGGGAGAGGCACGTTCTGAGTCCCCCCACCCTCTCCCATTTCTCAGCCCCGTCACCTAGGACAGCCCAGACATCACCCCTCAGAGCCTGCTGTGGTGTAAGGAAGTCCACCTTGGGGTTCCTCCTCTGACCCAGGAGAGGACTATTCCGAGCCGTGGTCTGCCGCAGTGCTCGTCCAGGGCACTGGCGGCCTGAGAGCAGAAGCAGTTCACACGGGAGCGCAGTGGGCCAGGACGAGGGAGCGTTCTGGCGTCCTCCTTTCCACAGGGACACACGACACTCAGTGCACCTCCGAAATTTCCCGTGAAGGGTGCAGCAATTGTGCGCTGAGCTGCCTTATTTTATAGCATAATTTGTCACCACATACTCATCTCACCCCAGAAACTATAAAACCAAGCTCCCGGAAGAGAGGGCACAGTCTCTTGCCCCTGTGCCTGTTTGTCTTCACCGTTTTTCTCCACCACCACCCCGAGCAGAGCCTCGACAGTTGAGGACTTGCGGATCCCAGCCATGGCCATACTCAGAGCCAGTGTCCAAACGTTCAGGCGAGCCTCACGTATGGAGGAGCTGTTGGAGGAACCCAGGTGTGCGGGACCAGGGGCCGAGATCTCCAAGGCTACTTGGATCGGGACTGGGTCCACCCACCCAGATCCCCCATTTTCCAGTAGCTAGGCAGTCACATCCAGAGACTGCCCCCAGAGCCATGTAATCCCATCAACAGCCAACATCAAGAGACTATAAAACCAAGCTCTGAGAAGCACGCAATCGCAATGTGGCTGTGAAACATCTAATAGCCTAGTTCTTCCTCTTGGAGAACCTGACAAGCTACCGAGAGTCTATGGCCTACTTGGGAGAGCCTGGCAAGCTCCCGTTGGCGTATTTATAGCCAAATTACAGTAACAGATATATACATGCCTCCTTGAGAACCTGGCAAGCTACAGAGTATCTTGCCCGCACAGCAGAGCCTGGCAAGATACCCGTGGCGTATTCGATATGCCAAAAACAGTAACAATAGGTCTCATTCCCCTGACCCTGAAAGAACCTCCAATCATCGGGAAAGATGAGTAAGGAGAGGCTGCTAAGTGTAATAGAGACGTTACTGTGCCTGCTTGAGTAAATCGACGAAGAACGGGATAACAGTGATACAGTGATACTCATCTCACTATTGAAAGTCAGAAGGGCATGATTTTTCAAAAGAATGAATCAACACTTATAATGGTTCCATCCCACACAGTTTCAGAAGCACCTTAAACATTAGTATCTAATCTGTGGTTGTGCCCTAAGTGCTGACCCTTCCAGGGCCAGCCACCCACTGTCGGGAACAATGGGTTATGGGGAGGAAGTGGTCAAGGAGGACCAAGAGGGCCCAGCTGAGTCCCAGAAAACAAGACAAAGGCCTTGGGAAGGGGAGGAGGAGGAGCACACGTCACATCCGCATCCCCAAGCAAGAGAAGGACGCGAGCCTGAGCCAGGGACAAGGGACAGGGCTCAGAGCACCGAGACATCCCAGGGCTGCCTCTGGCCAGCTCAGCAGGACTCTCCCAACAGCTGGGCTGGGGGAGGGACTCCTGGCAGGAGGCTGGGCCGTGCACCCGTGCTCCTCGCCTGGCTGTTGCTCCCTCCACAGAAGCTCCTGCTCCCGCTCTCCATCTCAGTGGCTGCATTTCTGTGCATGGGCACCGCCCTCCTCCTGACCCTGGGCTGCAGGAAAGCCTGGGGCAGCACCAGCCACGGGGACCCTGTGCCCGGCTCTGAACAGACTCCCAGGAATCAGCACCAACAGGCTTACCCAAATTGAAGGCTCAAGGATTATCATCCCCACTCTACCAACAAGAGCACAGAGGTCCTGAGGTGAACTGACCAGGATTCCCCAAGCTCCTGATGTGACGTGGTTGATAAGAGGTATCTCTCAGGGTCGGAGAGATTAGGCAGCGGGTCAGGCGCTTGCCTTGAGCAACTGAACCAGATTCCATCTCTGGCATCACATAGGATCCCCTGAGCCCACTAGAAGGGATTGATCCCTTAGTGGGGAGCCAGGAGGAAGCCATGAGCATTTCTGGCCGTGGGCCACAGAGAAAAACTCAAAAATAATTTTTTGTTGTTTTTTTGCTATTTGGGTCACACCCGGCGATGCTCAGGGGTCACTCCTGACTCTGCACTCAGGGATCACCCTTGGTGGTGCTCTGGGGACCATACGGGATGCTGGGAATCGAATCGAACCCAGGTCGGCCACATGCAAGGCAAACGCCCTACCTGCTGGGCTATCGCTCCAGCCCCTCAAAATCAAAATAAATCCAAGCAAAGAAGGAAAGAGAAATGAATCCTAGGACCACTCAAATGATCTCAAAGCCAAAATCTATATTTCCCTTTTACTTGGCTTTCTTCCATGATTTCCGGCTCACAGATTCCAAATGAGACTTTGAACCTTTGGGATTTCCATAAGGATCAGAGCAACAAAAACCTCTGCTGTTCTCTTTCCTTGTTCTCAGATTTTCTCAGCTCTTGGAAACAGTCACACAGCCATCCGAGTGCAGTGACTGCCAGGGTTTCCCTAAGGGCCCTGAGGCCACAACCCTACTGGCTGCCAGAGGCACCTTGGAAATAGAGAGTTACAGCTTCCACTTCCGGCCCTACCAGGGCATGGCAGAAACCCAGGAAGTTGAGTCTCTCTTAAGTGGGGGTGAGTTCATAGGTCATGCCTTGTGGCCCCAAAAGAAAGTATTTTGAGACTGTTTAGGTTTGGGAGCCAGAATACTTCCAATTTATGGGGGTGTGGGGTCGCTCTAGGGGTATGTATCATACCCAGCAGTTCTCAGGGCTTCTTCCTGGCTCTGTTCTCACTCCTGGCAGAGCTCTGGGGTCCATGTGGGGATCAGATCTGGGTCAGCGGCATGCAAAGCAAGTGCCCTTTCTGCTGTACTAAGGTTCTGCCCTGAACCCTTCCACTTCTTTCTCTGCTGAGCCCCAAACTCTGTGAAGACCAGTGCTACTATAACCGCAATCTCACCATCTCTCTCTCTTCATCTGGCTGTCGCTCCCTATGCTTTAGCAGCCTTGGTAGCCATCTGATTGGCTTCCTGAATCCCGGGAGCAAATTGAGTCAATCATTGTGTCCATCAAGGCAGCGGTCAGGGGACCCCCATGTTAGGGACCTGCAGGTCCAAAGCAACAAGCAATAACCAGGCCTTGCCCAAAGCCCCAAAGGGATGATGGTTTGGTGGTCCTAGACCCTTTTTCTGGGGAGCCTGAGGCTGGCTCTCAGGAGACGGTCTCAGTGTTGACTCCCTGGAGGCTGTGCCAGTGCCTGAGGACTGTGTGTTGTGAGGAAAAGCCTCCACACCTACCCGAGGCTCTGGCTCCAGTAACCTCTTTAGCATACATGCCTCACCCCTGAGTTTGCTGGACGGGCAGGCTTAGGGGTTCATACACCCCCAACAATTAGTTCTCTTCAGAGCCTTAAGTTAGCTTCCAAGAAACAATTCAGCTATGTTGCTTAGAATTGGGTTTTCTGAGACCCAAGAGCCAGTACCAGAGTCAAAACTCTTGTTTTGCATATGACTGACCACTGTTTCATCCCTACACGTTCCGTGCACGTGATTGATCACTGGTTGACCCGACACCTTTCATGCCCCATGCTCTGGCAGGAGTGACTCCTGAGAACAGTCAGATAAGCCCTGAACACTGCTGAGAGTGGCAACAGAGCAATTTGTATTTATTTACTTTATTATTTTGCTTTTTGAGTCTATGTTTTAGTATACACTAAAAACACCAAAATCCACTGCTCATGGGTTAGTGCTGGCTTTTCATTCAGGAATACTCCTGCATGTTCAGGGAACGTTATGGGATGATGGGAATCAAACTCTGGATGGCCCTGTGAAAGGCAAATGCCCTACCCACTGTGTAATCACTGCAGCCCCCAAAACAATTTTTAAATTCGATAAAAATAAATAAGTAAAATTGCACATTCTACATACATCTGGAATCTTATGCTTTACCATCGTTTTTGGAAAGACACCTTGTCATGATGGCTTCCACGTAGGGCTCAGGGTACCACAGACTCCTCCGAGAGATTCAGAGCTGCACCCATGATGGTTGAATGCCCTGACAGTATCTGGGGTAATACTGGGGTACAGACATGGGCCAGGCACATAGAAGCCTTAGCCCTGCACTATCTCTCCAGGCCCTCTTTAAGAATAAGTGTGTCTTAAAGATACACTTGTACCTTTATGTGCATCTTTACAAGATACACTTGGGTAAGTGTCTCTAAAAACCTTTTCTCCTTAGTGGTATTTTTTCTTAAGGACTGCTCTGGCTTCCCAGTGGTTTCCTAGGACACTCAGAATTTACATAATAGAAATGTTGAAGTCATTAGCAATGATCCTATTCAGATACATAGTATGTTGCAGAGGATTCACGAGGGGACTCCTCCTGACGGCCTCTAGCCGTGTTCTGCTGTGGGGCTGTCCCACAGGCCCAGGACACGCTTCATTAGCCATGTCACCTTGTCATCTGTCTGCTGAAGAGAGGACGGGAGAGCGGAAGCAGTTCAGAGCTCTACTGAGCCTCAATCAGGTTGATTTATGAACCAAAAAATCCAAAAGTAGAAACGCATTCGAAAATTCATCTCTATGTTTTGGACAAGGCATTGAGGCCGAGCATTTGCCTCATCTAGTGAATTCCTGGGTTCAATTCTAAACACAAACACACCCGCCCACAATTTATACACACTTTGCTTTCCAAGTGAAGTGAATATTTATCTTATTTCACAGTTGACTTTCTTGGAATGCCAGAAAAACAACCTATCCATACACTTTATGCACTGTAAGGATAAATATTATTTATCTTATTAATATTACAATTATTATAAATATTCTTTCTTATTATCTTTATTTGGAGCATGTGTATATGTATGTGACTATGTACATGGTGTATCTATGTGGGTATAAAATGATTTCTCATTGTGTTCTTCCAAATTGTCTCATCAGGCAGATGTGACACATTGGAATATGGAATGGAATTGTCAGCAACCTGAATTTTGTTTTTGTGGGTGTGAGGTCAATGTGCCGCATGCCAGGTGTTGGGTGGACTCTTTACACTACGACCCCCCCTGGACGTTCTGGCTGCCTGATGCTCCCTTGGGAGGGGCCCAGGATGGTGCTTCCCAACCAGCCCTGCTCTCTTCTCCTTCAGGGTCCCTGTGTCAAAAGGAAATGCAGCCCCTCTCCCGATTTCCTGGTACAGGGGAAACTTGGGGAAGGTTCCTCTCTCAACTAGACCATTCTCTTTGCAGGAAAGACTGAATCCCATATTTCTAGTGACCTGTGTGCCCTGGAGGTAAGGCCCCCTGTGCTGAGGAAGAAGCACCCCCCAGCCATGGTGGAGCCTCAGCTCTCCTGGGTGCCTTTGCTCTTGACTTCTTTATTCTGCTGACCTAGATTGGTTTGTTTGTTTTTCTGCTTATTGGGTCACACCCTGCAGTGCTCAGGAGTTACTTCTGGCTTTGTACTCGGGGATTGCTCCTGGAAGGACTTGAAGGACCATAGAAGATGCCGGGGATGGATCCCTGTCAGCCACATGCAAGGCAAGCACCCTGCCTTCTGTACAATCAATCTGGTTCCTCCTCCTGACCTTGAGGGCCTGAGGTTACTCTTGTTTTCCTGATCTCCTGGGCTCTCTTCTGCCCTGCTGCCCACCCCACAATCCCCACCCAAACCTCACAATGGTCAACCCCTGCTTTGACCTCGGCCCTACAATGGAGGGAAGTATGGGGAGTCATGGGGCATGTGTGGGTCCTCATATCTGACACTAGATTCTGGATCACCCAGGAGGGTGGCAATGAACTACATGGGGTGGGGGATTGAACTCGACTCGGCGCCTTCTCTAGACAACAGTACCCTCTTCACTTAGTGCCTAGCAGGAGGACAGTATCAGCTTCACCCGAAGAGGCAGCTCAGCTTCACCTGAAGGGGCTGGGGCCTGGAAAGCCCGTTCTTTCATGCTAAAAACCTTCACCAGAGGACAAGGCTGCAGAGATTGCATCTGCCCTACTTGAGGATATACCAGAAGATAGCCCGCAGATACCCCGAACAAGTGCAAGAGCATCCCCAGCAATGAGAACAGCCCCAGTGCTCAGGGGAATGCACACAGGAAGAAGCAGAGCCTTCCTGACAGTGGTGTCCACCTAAGGTTCCTGTGCAGAAAGGAAGTTTCAGAAACCAAGATGAAGGAAGTTTCTGGATAGTATCTGCACATCCCCCACCCCTGTGATGATGAGACGGCTGCTGCTGGTGTGTGTGCCGAGTGTGTGGGGACAGCCAGGGAGGGACATTGTGTCCCTAGGAAATTGCAATACGACACATTCTTTTGGTCAAATGTTTTAATACTAAACTAACTCAATGTTACTAACAAATACAATATAGTTGAGATTCTTTAAACATAAGTAGAACTGAAGGATATGTCATAGTAAGGGTGGACAGTGGCTTCCAGTGAAGCTCCTTCCTGGCAGAGGTGGTGGTAGAACGCCTCAAGCGGGGGCTCCCGATGGAAGGACAGGACAAAGCTGGGGACAGAGAGGCAGCGCTTGGCGACGGAAGCCACAGTAGCATGGTCCCTCCCAGGATCAGGGGGTCAGAAGGGCCCAGGCTGCAAATCACTCTGGACTGTGGGTGCAGGGACACGACGCAGATGTCCCAGGGACTGGAACCCGGGCCCTCCCCGATCCAGGCCAGTCCCTCCCACCTTTCCTCCTTTGTGATCACCTGCAGGCCCTGGAACCAGGTGAGAAACTGCTCGTGGGGCTGCAGGCGGTAGTTCTCTGCGGCCTGCTGGAGCCGAACGATCTCCCGGAAAATCTTAGCTTCCTGGGACATTGCGAAGGAAGGAAGGAAAAGGCCTGAGTGGGCTGTGGCGCCAACCAGGCCAGGGCTGCCCAAAGGCGGACTAGAAGGAGAATTTCCACAGGAATCCCCCCTTCACTCTGCCCGTCAGCATCTCCACTTGTCTGAGATCAGAAAACACCCTCCACCAGGAAGTTCCCCTTGATGGATCTCTGTCCCCCATGCTCATGTATGGGTTTCCATTGTTTCATTCTCCTACTGTGAGTGTCAGGCCAGAGGGACAGAGATAAGGAGGATCCGAGAGGGGGCCAGGGGACAGGGAAATTGGGTCCCCTCCTCCGTTCCCCTGCAGAGTCCCACTGCTCACCTTTGTTAATTTCTCCATGTTGATCACCTCCCCCTGGAAGCAAATAGCCAAGTACATGAGAAAGGGCCTCTGGGGGACCCTGTGCCAGGCTCTGAGCTCAAAGGACGGGGCTGGGTGTCAGGGACTCAGACCCTCCTGCCCTGTGACACACTGGAGTGTCCAGCGAGGACAAGCATCTTGTCCCTGAGGTGGATGCTGAGGTCCCTCTGCCCCACGCCTCTTACTGAGGGAGAGGTTGGGGATGCCCTTGACCTCAGGTGGTCTTCACCAGGGGCTCTGCTGATCCCTGGGAACTCGGTGACGAGGGCTGAGTGCCCCAAGCTGTTCCTGCCTCAGGTGTCGGGCCCAGCGCCAGGGGAGTTTCCCTCAGGAGCTCTGCCCAGGGCTGAGGTACAGGGGGGTGTCGGCTCCAGCCCACCCAGCCCCCAGCTCACTCACCACAAAATCCTCCATTTCTCTCTCCAGACTCTCCAGCTCCTGGAGGATGGGCCCCAGGAAGGGGACCACACCCTGTGCCGAAGGGGCCATTAGAAAGGAGCCCTGCTCTGGGGGTCCCCAGGATACCCCCAAGCCTCAGCCTCCCACTGCCAGGCTCTAGGTGAGCAGGAGACCCTCCAGGGCCTCCCGATGTCCTCCTTGCACGGCAGAGAGCCCTCCCGTGGGTCCCAGGGTCCCAGCCGTCTCCCAGGCTCCCCCACCCACCCTCCAAGCACTAGCTCTGCAGCCGCCCACTCTGTCCTGGCTTGGGACTGGGTCAGCCTGAGGCAGGGCCGGGGCCGGGCCTCCTTTCTGAGGGAAGACCCCTGTGGGGACCACCTCTCTGTCCCTGGGTCCCGCATACGCCCCTCACCTGGCGCCTCCCGAGGTTCCTCAGGCAGGACACAAAGCTGCAGCACTGCTCCTAATGGAGAAGAGCACCCGACCCTGAGCCTCTGTTACCCGCTCGCCCAGCCCCCACTCTCCTCCCTCTGGCCCAGACTGAGGAGAACAGCGACAGCTGAGCCTGCAGCCCCCACCCAGAGCAGCAGCCCCATGCAGATCCCCCAGGGCCTCCTGCCCTCACAGCCCCCAACAGGCCTTGACTCAACCCACATACCTGCTGTGCCCATACAGAGAAGACTGGGAAGTCACAGAAACCTGTCCAGTACCCGCCCCTCCCTCCCTGCCTCCTCCATGCAGGCCTCCAGCCTGCAGACTACCTGTGGGACCTTGCAGCGTCTATGTTTCCGGGCCTGTCTGCACAGGGCCTTCAGCTTCCTCCTGCTCCACCTAGAGAGGGAGCACATTTGTCCTGAGGGAGTTGTCCCTGCATTCTGGGGGCCCCATTCAGCTGCGGGAAGCCAGAGTCCCGCTTCCTGCCCATCGCCTGGCCCCCAGGCTGCTGTCCCCAGGGGTCTCAGCTCTCTGAGGGGCTCTGCAGACAGAGCCCAGAGGCCGCAGCGCTGGGGGCACCCACCAGGACACTTGGCGCCAGGTCTGCTGGAGTCGGCTGATGGCGGGGCTCTGCAGGACACTGATGATGGCATAGGTGGACGCCCAGTTGCGGAGGCGCTGGCACTCCTGGAGGCAAGAGCAGGGGACAGGGCAGCTGGAGTCTGAGCTCCCTGCAGGACTCGGTGCAAAGCCTCATATGGGGGACCCTGAGAGTCTGGGGTCCACAGGGGACACAGAGATCCCCAAGGAAACCCCGGGAGAGCGTGTGCATGACTCGAGGAAGGAGCAGGTAGGATGATGGGCCCCCACTGGGACGGCCCCAGGACACCATCTCTGCAGGAAATGCCCGCGGTCCTAGGAGCAGGAGACCATCTTCCCTCCTGAGCTTCACAGGAGAACAGGCAGCTCCAACTCCACAGGGACCCCAACATATCCAGGCCCCAGGACCCAGTGCCCACAAATCCACAGGGACCCTGACCCAACATACCCAGTTACCTAAAAGCCAGTGCCCCCAACTCCATAGGGACCCCCGTCTTCAACATACGGGCCCACCAGGACCCAGTGTACCCAACTCCATAGGGACTCCGCCCCCACATACCTGGGTCCCCAGGATACAGTGCCCTCAACTCCTCAGGGACCCAGCCACCACATACCTGGACCCCCAGGACCCAGGGACCCCAACTCCACAGGCCCCCCCCAACATACCTGGGCCACCAGGATCCAGTATTCCAGCATCCGTGCCCCCGCGGGCAGGCTCAGTTCCCCGAGGCAGGTGATGAGGACACATTTGGCCACAGTGATGTACTGCCTCTCGATGGCCCGCATAGTGTGGCACAAATGTTTGTAGCCCGGCTTGTTCCTCTTAGACCAGAGGGCCCCCCGGCAGTGGTACGGCACCAGCTCCAGGAACAGATCCTAGGGAGAGGGACGGGCTCAGCCTCGGCCACCCCAGGAGACAGGATAGAGGAGAGGGCCCGTCCCAATCGGGACTGTGGGCTGTGCTGGGCACTGAGGGTCTCAGGACCCCGGAACCCAGACTGATGTGGGGTGCAGGCACAAGGCTCTTCTGCCTGCTCCTGGGGCCCTACCAGGCTCAGGGCCTCCCCGGCTCCCCTCTCTACACCCCTCAGAGGCACATTCCTCTGTGGCAGGTGCGCTGGAGTTGGTTCCAGCATCCCCCTTGAAGGGGACGGCCCTGAGGGGCCTCATGAAGGAGTCGAGGCTGCTCAGACCACAGCAGACACTCGGAGCCCCAAAACTAGTCTCCACACCACAAGAACCCCCCTCCCACCACTGCTCTCTGTCGAGCTCACGGACACGCACTCCTCCCCGTGCCTCCCCTGCCATCGGCCATCTCGGCCATCCCGGGACAGTGCAGGATCAGGGAGTGGGCACAGAGGGTGAGTGTGGGCCAGGAGAGCCACTGCTGGCAGAGGTGCCCGGGGAGGCAGGTGTGGGCGACGCTGCCTCTCACCTTGTCCATGAGTGTCAGCTGCTCAGCCACCAGCCGGGCAGGGAACGTGCTGACGGAGACCTGCTTGTTCCCCAGCTCCTCCAAGGGCCTGCTGCCGGGGCAGGAAGGCTCAGGGCCGTCAGCTGCCTCGCTGGCCCGGCTGGCAGCTGCCCACAAGCTGGCATCATGCGTGTCTCCAGGACCAGCGTCCTCCAGCACTACCAGTGGTTCTGCGGCCGCAGCTGAGGCTTCGAGAGGCTCCGGCTCTGGGGCATCCCGCGGAGGCAGGCCCAGCTCCTCAGGTGGTTCTGGGACAACTGCTGGGCCTGGAGCAACATCTGAAGAGAAGGGCCCCACCTCAGGGTCCCGCCAAGCCACAACCAGAAACAGCAGAGCCCTGTCCCCAGACCACGACATGCAGGAGCCCGGCCACCCCAGAGGGCAGGGCCTTTACCCTGAGCCCCGATCAGTACGGTCAGGAGAATTTCCTTCCTCAGATGAACTTGGAGGCCACAGTCAGAGAAATGCACCAGAATGCAGCCCAGCATCGATTGCACGGGGACACAGCACAGCCACTCAGTACAGCCCTCAGGCCAGGACCCTGACATGGGACTCAGGGCGCTGGGGAGAGTGTGGGGAGCAGAGTCAGGACCCTGGAACGCGCCTCCCCTGCTCCCACAAAAAGTCCCTTCACCTGGAGCCCAGCTGAGCCATCATATCACTGAGAAGATCCAACAGAGAACCTGTGAGTGGTTCTGTCATCCCCCAAGGTTGTGAGAATGACCTTCCCCACCTGGGCCTGTCCTGGGCTGCTGGGAATTTAGAGAACCTGCTGGGCATGTTGCTGCTGCAACATGTCTGCTGTTTCCTGAGCCCTAGGATCCCTCTTCAGCCCTCTGTGATGCACGGACCCTGGCAGGGAGGTTCCATCTTGGGGAAATGATGCCTGAGCTCTGGTTCTGCCCACACATGGCACCCAACACAGCCCCGTGTGTCCCCTCTGGATGGAGGACCCCGGACCACTCACCACTTCAGTGCGTCTTCGTAGTTGAGAACCTGCTCCAAGTACGCGAGGAGGCATCCAAACCTAGAGGAAGCAGGACAGTGCCCATGGACTGTTCTGGACACACGGCATGATCCTGAGGTTCAGACCAGGACTGAGTCCCAGGGAGTCCTTCTACTCTCACGTGACAATGTTGTGTGGAGAAATGCTGTTTGACTTATGGAAAAACACCCCACCAAACCCTTCTGCTGTCCCGGGGTGCTGGGACACCTATGTGCCCCCAGATACATCTAATCACCCACAACAACACCGACAGGAAGACCAGGGCATTTGTGGACAGAAATGCTTTGGAGTTCGGAGGGGGTTTCCTGTGCATGTACTTTGGGAGTCCCAAGCCATAAGCTCTGAGTGTTGCGGCTGCTGTTCCATGGGCAGGAACAAGAAGGAACAGGAAGCTCATGGCCAGGAGACCAGGCAGCAGCCCAGCACTGTCACGGCCCATCCCATGTCCTCCTCCAGGACCTTGCGTGACTCTCCCCACACTGTATTCAGAAGAACAAGCAGAAGCTCAGAGAGGCCCTGGCTCCTTCTGAGCACCCCAGGCGGGGAGGCAGGCGAGGCCCAGGGGCTGGCGGGGCGGCTCTCACCAGCGCAGCATCTGCTGCAGGATCCGTGCGGGAATGGGGAAGGCCAGGCCGGTAGGAAGGATGGTGGTAACAGAGGAGAACTTCCGCCCAGGGGATGTTTGCATCAGGGAGACCAACATCTCCACAGTTCTTTCGCTGAGGGTCAGCATCATGCAGGCCTCATCCGGAGAGCTCGGGCACACGGGCTCCTCCTGCTGGTGGGCAGGGGGTGCAAGGCAGTCAGTGAGTTCCCCAGGGAGCAGGTGCTGAGGGTCTGGAGCTCAGAACTGCAGGAAAACCAGCTCCTGGGGCAGAAACAGGAACGCCCACATGTGCGAGTAATCGGGCTGAGGACTGCCCTTTTGACCAATGAAGTTTGCTGTTGTCAGTTGGGAGCATTCACAGGCCAGAGGACAGACACGGCCCTGAGGGTCTCCAGCAACCCGCCCCTCTGCACGGAGGGACAGCAGGGGGACAGCTGGGCAGGTCCCTCTTCATCAGCAGAGAAGCTCCCGGAGCTGCTCTCAGGAACTGCCTCCTCTTCAGTTTGTTCTACCCCCTGGGGAGGGGCTAGGGAGCCCCGCTGAGGGGCTTCAGAAGTGTGGCAGATCCCTCCCCAGGTCTCCCTGCTTCTCTCTGGGCCCCTACTGTGAGGCCCTGTGCCCAGTGGCCAGTGTGTTTCAATACTGCCCCTAGTGGAGAGAGCTGGCATGTGCCACCAAATCTCCTCTCCAGGAGTCCCTGGGAGCATCCCACAAACTCTGTCCCTGGCCAGTAGGAGGCAGGGCCTCACCTGCCTTACACCTGTGCTGGGGAAACCTTGGAACCAGACCGCAGCTAGTGGCCACAGGAAAGCCCTGCAGTGCTGCTCAGATGCTCAGGAGCTGATGCCAGCTGAGGTCTCCCTGCGCTGTGGGCTGAGTCCTGTCCCCATGTGTCCTGAGGGAGTGTAGGGACGCAGCCAACACAGCTCCTTACTCAGGGCCTCCTTCCCCAGGGATGCGTGCAAGGAATGGCAGTTTCAGGGAAACGGACACCGCAGCCTCTGCTCCTTCTCTCTCTAACCCCCAACCTGAACTGCTTCCTGCCTGGAGAGTCAGCCAGACAAGGGAGCTGTCTGAGCCCCGTGTCCCTGGGCCATGAGGACAAGGTCACACAGCAGCAGTGCAGACACACAGTGTGACTGAGGGGAATGTGGGCGTGGCCCTCTGGGTCAGCTCCTTGTTCTGAAGTGGGTGGGGATGGACTTTCAGTGACCCTGTGCCAGAGGAGCATTGGGGATTGGATCACTCTGAGATGGGCCGTGGACACCCCGAGGGATCACCATGGAAGTGTCAGAGGTGTCTTGGGTTGGAGCCTGGGCTCTGCACCCACCTCCCCATCTCAGACCCCGAGTGTGGGAACCCATGTCACCTGCTCACCTGTGCCAGGCACTGGCTATTACTGCAGACATGTGGTCCTGGGCTCCTGTCCTGGCAGGTAGAACAGCTGCTTCCCACCAGGGGCTCCACTGGGATGTCCCGAGCTGAGCTCTGCAACACAGAGTCCGTCACGCCCAGGAGGGACCTGACACGGGGGCCCCCTTGAAGAATCTGTTTGGTCCAACAGTTAAATATCATCTCTCACCACAGAGACTGCACACAGCGAAAGGAAGAAGAATGACCAGTGCTGGCACAGATGCAGGGAGAAAGGGGCTGTCATTCATTGTGGTGGGAAGACCGACTGGCAAAGCCCTTTTGGAAAACAATATGGCCATTCCGCCCTGCCCCCCACCTCGAATTAGTTTCCTTAGGACCCAGTAATGCCACTTCTGTGAATATACCCCAGACTAAATTAGCACAGAACTGAAATGTCATCTGCACTTCTATGTTCACTGCAGCACTATTCACAGTAGCCTGAATCTGGTAACAGCCTGAGTGTCGAGAACAGAGAACTGAATAAGGAAATTATGGTACATCTAAACTATGGAATACTACACAGCCACCAGAATAAACATCATGAAATTCACTTAGTATGACTCTAGTTCCCAAGGATATTGGAAACAGGGCCAGGAGGACTGGTCCACAAACTTTTGGGAGAGACAGGGAAGGAAGTTAGGATAGAGAAGGGCCACTATGATAAAGGTAGCTAATCATGAATGAAAACTGTGTGCTGAAAGTAGGTAACAGAACAAACATGATCACCTCTCAGTACCTGTATTGCAGTCCAGAATGCTCAAAAGGAGAGAGAGAGAAGAGAGAGGAGAGAGAAAAATAGAGAGAGAAAGAGAAGAAAATTTCGTGCCATAGAGGTAGGTGTGGAGTGAGGGTGGTGGGAGGGAAACTGGAAATGTTGGTGGTGGGAAATATACACTGGTGAAGGAAAGGATGTTTGAACATGTATGACTGAAAGCCAATCAAGAACAACTTTGAAACTGAGTATCTCATGGTGATTCCATTTTTTAAAAACTGTTTTGTCAAGAGTGTCCATGACACACACCAGCCTTCCCTCACGAGGCAGCAGCTCCTTCCCGTAGGAACATGACACAATCCCATCAGACACCCTTGGACCTTGACCCACAACTCACACAATCAAATTTAATTCACACACAGACACACACACACGCACACACACAGGAACAGGGGTGTGAGTCCACTGAAGTACATCACAACTCTGAACTATTGACCCTGTTGACCCCGATTACCCTTGAGTTCTTCCTCACCTGGGACAGGTGTTGTGGGTAGGGTGGAGCCCTCCTCCACAGTCTGCAGGGACAGCGATCACCCTCACTCTGGGCTCGCCTCAGCCCAGAGCCTCTGATCTTGGGCATACAACATGAAAACATGTCTATTGCTTCTCAGTGCAAGTGAACTAGACGGTCACTTTCTTGAGAATGAGCTCACAGGGGAACCAGGGTTCTATGGCAGTTGGGGATGGTCACCAGGGAAGTGAGGTCATTTTCCAGAGTTCTATGAGCTGATGAATTCCTTCCATCTGACCAAATGCCCTCCCCTGCTATGGCACCCACTGACTGAACCAGGGAGTTGAGAGTTTTCCCCGACTATCTGGAAATAGAACGTGGGTCCTAACTCTGAGGATTTAGTTCAACTGGATTTTCCATGTCTCCCCCGTCCAGGCTGACCAGACCCCTGGGCCCTGGACTCCAGAGTTGCGTTCTCCATCCCACAGGCCTGGGAATCCTCTCCCCTCTCTGGCTCCCTCTCCTCTGCAGAAGCAAATGTCACTGAGGGTTGGGACAGGCTGTCAGGCTCAGGGAGGTAGGGCCTGTGCATGAGACAAGGGCTACTGGTGTCCCCCATAAGCACCAAAACTTGCCCCCCAGTCAGGTCATGACTTCCTCCCTCTCTACAGCTAGAGTGGAGGCAACTGTGTGTCAGAGTGTTCAGGATCCCAGTGTCCTACTCGTTTCTCCTCATTCTGCTCTAAAAGCATTGAACTAATTTCCACAGCAAACTTCCATCCCTGTAAGTGCCCTTCCCCCCAAAAGAAGGCCATGATGCTCAAGGAACTTGGCCCACTCAGTGGCCATGCACAGGGCCTCTGTCTGGGAAACACCTGCAGGGGCTGCATTCCGGATGGGCTACAGGCACAAGAGTCTCCAGATGTCCACTCAGAGGGTGGGAGCAGAGGTTTGGCTGTCCCCTATTGGGATTTGACTCAGCCATTTCCTCCTTCAGGGACACCAACCTCTCCTGCCCTCAAACACCCTCCGTCCCTGCATCTTGCTTGATCAGGAACTTCTTCTTAGGCTGAGACTCACCGAGCCAACAGAGATGGCCCTGCAAGGGCGCCTGCTGGGAAGCTGTTGTGCAGTCATGGGTGAGGGGCGGGTTTCCAGTGGGAGGCAGCGACTCTCCCTTGCTAACTGCATCCAAAATGGGAGCCATGTTCATTGCCATTGTAAGGGTGTCTGTGACAAGACCCATGATCTAGAGGCAACCACTGGCTAGTGCCCAAGTCAATGTGAAGCTGTGGTACATACACAGTCATACCTGTCAGCTCCTAAAGAAAGGTGACTATCTACCTATCTCTAACTCTAACCCTACCCACACTCCTACCCCACCCTTAACCCTATTAATAACCGTCTCCAAACCCTATCTGAAACCTAAACCTAGCCTAAACTTAACCAAACCCTATTCCTCAGCTTAACCCTAATGCCCTAACCCTAACCTAACTCCATCCCCAACTTCAACTCATCCTTAACTCTAACCACAACCACAACCCCTACCCTCGTCCTAACCCTTAACACTAAACACATTTCCAACCCTAACCTAACCAAACTGTAACCCTAACCAAATGCTAACCCACTCTACTCTAACCCAACCTTAACCTTAAACCGAAACCTAATCCTAGCCCTAACCCTATACCTAACTGTAACCCTAACCCTCTTCTTGCCCCTTACCTCTAACCTTATACTAAGCCCTACCCCTACCCTGACCTTGACTATGTCCCTACTAATACTCCTGTGACAACCCTAATCTACCCCAAACTAACCGGAACCCCAACCAATCCTAACCCTACCCCTATTTCTACCCCTTCTTCTAACCTTAACACCCTAAACTATACCAAATCTATCCCTAATCAACCCTAACCCAACCACAACCACAACCCCACTCTAATTCTAACCCTAAACAAACCCTACCCCTAGCTCTAACCCTAACCCTAAACACTAACCTTAACCCTAACCAACTCTAACTTTAACCCTGATCCTGACCCTGACACTGACCCCTACCCCATCCTCCGACCCTACCTCCTGACCCTGACCTTCACCCTGACTCTAATCCTAACCCTAAACCTAAACCCAACCCAGCCCAACTCTAACCCTAACCCTACCCTAATACTAACTCTACCTCTACTCCTACCCCTAGCCCCAACCCTAACTTGAACCTTCTACAACTAACCCTTAGTCTCTTACCCTAACCTCACCCTCACCCTCACTCTTACCCCCACCTTCAGGACCCTAATGGAACAATACCAATCCTAACCCCAACCCCTAATCCTAACCCTAGTTCTAACCTGAATCCGTAACCCGAACTCTAAACCTAACCACCCATTCACCTCCCCGAAACTTACCGTTCAGACTGTGAACCAAGTGGTCACCTGTCATCAACCCATATCTATCGGATGCCGTTGAGGCAGACTTACCTGGCAGCGCATGATATGCCAAATGCACATGGAACTGTATGTGGTACGCATCAATACTGACAAGCAACTGCATGGCTTGAGGAAACACTGGCATGCTCTCTTTAGAAGGACGGCACTGTAGAAGAAGATTATGAGCAGTGTGACAAGCAAAACGATTGCAGTGTGGGGAAGAACCCTCACACTGAAGAAAATATGTCCCATAGTCCAGGGTAGGAATCATCCTCCATGCTGCGTAGGAAGGATGCTGGTTAATGCAATGGTATCCATGTTTTGTCAGCCTCTGTGAAGCTAAGTGGCATGTTTGTGTTGTTGTTGAGGAAGGACACAAGCGTGAATCAGTAGTTCAGAGATTTCAAGGGAAGCAAGTGATCTCAAAGAAAAAGAAAACTATACTGTAATATTCGAAATCAGCCTAGCAAGTTATAAACAACTTGTTATGGCATGAGAACGAGGCAGGAGAGAATGTCTGTAGAGGGAAATGCTTCCGTTAGTCATGAAAAAAGAGCCAAGTGGGCCTCTCTGGCTCCTGATCAAGCTGCTGCTTAACAGCCATGATCCCAGAGACTCAGAAACAAATCTCAGAACCCAGCGGCTTTTGGCAGAAAAGTGTCCAGACTCCGCATTAGGTTACCAGCCCCTGGTATTTCAGAATTTCAGAATTCCAAAATCGCACAGCTACGCGACCTCATAAGCTATTCCTATTCAGCAATAGAAAACCAATTGTCAGTGTTGCATTTTCAGCAGACCTGAGTGCCGGGGTAAAATCCCAAATAATAATGGTGGGCCTGCTGTCAAAATATTGAACGTGATCAAAGTAGAGAGAGAGAGTAATGAGGAAATCATCTGCCACACAGTAAGGGGAGGGTGTGGGATGTGGGGCATACTGGAGTTTTTGGTGGTGGAAAATGTCCACTAGTGAAGGGATGGGTGTTTCATCATTGTATGACCAAACCTTAAAACCAAAAGCTTTGTAACTACTCTCACAGTGATTCAATAATCACTGTACCACTGCCATCCCATTGTTCATCAATTTACTCAAGCAGGCACCAGTAATGTCTGCATTCTGAGACTTATTGTTACTAATTTTGGCATATAGAATACACCACGGCTAGCTTGCCAGGCTCTGCCGTGAGGTTGGGATACTCTCGGTAGCTTGCCAGGCATTCTGAGAGAGACAAAGGAATCGAACCTGTGTCAGCCCCATGCAAGGCAAACGCCCTACCTGCTGTGCTATCACTCCAGCCCAATTCAATAAATAAATTTATAAAAAATAAATAAATATATCGATTAAGAAAAAAGAGCCAAGTAGTATTTCATGACAACAAAACATAAAATAAGACTCATTCAGTGCTTCAGACAAATGCAGCAAATGAGCAGAGAAGTGAATTTCAGATACTGCTTCAATAGAAATGAAAAGGTATGCAGAACCGTGATCACATGAATTTGAGGTACTCTGAATAACCTCTCATGACCAGGCAACCAAAAGACTGTCTTTTCTTGAATGTTCCTGGGGTCATAGACGGGAATACTCAAGCAGGGTTTATTCCTACCTCTATGTTGTGACAAATCCTGGCAGTGTCGAGGATAAATCCTTCCATATAGAAGGCCACGTGTTAAATTCCAGCTGGCCAAGTGGGAGGAAGTGTTCTACATGCTGCATTAGCACTCCCAGTCCCAAAGGAGGGAATATAAATCAAAAGTTGTAGAATACTGTTAATAGCAATGTGCGCCACCATGAGTATGAATGGGGACAAGTAGTATTAGTGCCACAGTGTTACAGGATAATTTTGCATGTGTGTGAGAGAATAACACAGAGGGACAGTAGGTCAGGAAGCAAGAAGAAACTATGTGTGTGATGTCCAATCAAGCCATCAAAAGGACACAGCAAACAAACCTACCAAGGGCTCAGAGCAAACAACCTAATGCATATTGGAAAAAGCACAGATGTGAGAACGAGTATTGACCTGTTCTTGTGTTCAGCCTGCGAGAGAGTGATTTCAAAAGTGCATCTTACATTGTGAGGAATGAACTTTTGAAAGCATCTGTGTTCACCTGAATCCATGTACTCAGTCCATGAGGCTGTTAGCCCCATAGCCCCATGATTTTTCTCTTATTTCTGTCTCTTTCCTTAATCCTGAGGTAATGACTGCTTCCTTCAAAGCCTGTTCGCCCATGCTGGTGCCTAGCAACTGCACTGTTACAGGGACCGGAACAGTAAGAACTGGCTGACATCAACTCCAAACAAAAAAACCTCAATAAACTAGGAGTACCCAGAACTGAGGCAGTGGATCCCTGCTGAAGCAGAGTAATCAAAGCCCCAAGGGTGAGTGTGTTCTTGAGATTTGGCAATCAGGGTAAGAATGGGGCAAAAAGAGCTTCTAAACATGGGGAGAATATTCAACTCCTACAAGCACTGATGCATATAATGCATATACCAGGATTAAAAATGAAAAGGAAGACTTTCTGAAATTATTTCAGGCTTTGGGCAGCATGATCCCAGGCTACCCACCAAGGAACTTTACATTCCAAACAATGGAAGAAAATGATCTGAGAACTTGTTTGATCTTAGAACTGAGAGAGGCTCAAAGAAAAGGGGCATCCTACCTGATTCTGAGTGGTCCCTTTATTACTTGGTCCTATCAGCTTTAGAATCTTAAAATTAGAAGGGCACACTTTCCTCTCAGTTCAGGCACGAGACAAGGATGCCCACTCTCACCACTCCTCTTCAATATAGTACTGGATGTACTTGCGATAGCTATTAGACAAGAAAAAGAGATTAAGGGCATCCAGATAGGAAAGGAAGAAATCAAACTCTCACTATTTGCAGACGATATGATACTATATCTAGAGAAGCCTAAAGCCTCTACTAAGAAACTCTTAGAAACAATAGATTTATACAGTAAAGTTGCAGGCTACAAAATCAATACCCAAAAATCCATGGCCTTCATATATGCAAACAATGAGGCAGAAGAAAGGGTCATGAAAACAGCAATCCCATTCACAATCGTGCCCCAGAAAATCAAGTACCTCGGAATCAGCTTAACCAAGGAAGTAAAAGACCTCTACAAAGAAAACTACAAAACGCTACTCCATGAAATCAAAGAAGACATGAGGAAATGGAAACATATACCCTGCTTGTGGATAGGGAGAACCAATGTTGTCAAAATGGCAATACTCCCCAAAGCATTATATAGATTCAACGAGATCCCTATAAGGATACCCATGACATTCTTCAAAGAAATGGATCAAGCAATCTTAAAATTCATATGGAACAACAAACGTCCAAGGATAGCTAAAACAATTCTTGGGAAAAAGATGATGGGAGGCATCACCCTCCCCAACCTCAAACTTTACTACAAAGCAGTAACAATTAAAACAGCATGGTACTGGAACAAAGGCAGAGCCATAGACCAATGGAACAGGGTGGAATATCCCTACACACAACTCCAAATGTATGATCATCTAATCTTCGATAAGGGAGCAAGAGATGTGAAGTGGAGCAAGGAAAGTCTCTTTAACAAATCGTGCTGGCACAACTGGACAACCACATGCAAAAAAATGGGCTTAGACCTTGACCTGACACCATGCACAAAAGTCAGATCAAAATGGATTAAAGACCTCAACATTAGACCACAAACCATAAGATACATTGAAGACAAAGTTGGCAAAACATTCCACGATATTGAAGATAAAGGTATCTTCAAAGGTGACACGGAACTAAGCAATCTAGTAAAAACAGAGATCAACAAATGGGACTACATTAAAATAAAAATCTTCTGCACCGCAAAAGATACAGTGACCAGAATACAAAGACTATCCACAGAATGGGAAAGGATATTTACACAATGACCCATCAGATAAGGGGTTAATATCAATGGTATATAAAGCACTAGTTGAACTCTACAAGAAGAAAACATCCAACCCCATCAAAAAATGGGGCGAAGAAATGAACAGAAACTTTACCAAGGAAGAAATACGAATGGCCAAGGCACATGAAAAAGTGCTCTACATCAATAATCATCAGAGAGATGCAGATCAAAACAACCATGAGATACCACCTCACACCACAGAGACTAGCACACATCCAAAAGAACAAAAGCAACCGCTGTTGGAGAGGATGTGGGGAGAAAGGGACCCTTCTATACTGCTGGTGGGAATGCCGACTGGTTCGGCCCTTCTGGAAAACAATATGGACGATTCTCAAAAAACTAGAGGTTGAGCTCCCATTTGACCCAGCAATACCACTTCTGGGAATATATCCCAGATAAGACTCATTTCTGAAATGAGTCAGAAAGAGAGAAACAGACATAGAAAGATTGCACTCATCTGCGGAATACAGAATAACAGACTATCAGACTAACACCCAAGAATAGTAGAAATAAGTACCAGGAGGTTGTCTCCATGGCTTGGAGGCTGGTCTCTCATTCTGGGTAACTCAGGGAAGGGACCACCAAGTAAAATGTGGTCGGAGGTCATGTGGGGGAAGGGTGATGCGGGCCGAATACAGACTAGAGACTGAACACACTGGCCACTCAAGACCTTTATTGCAAACCACAACACCTAATCAGAGAGAGAGAACAAAAGGGAATACCCTGCCATAGTGGCAGGGTGGGTTGGGGGGGGAGACGGGACTGGGGAGGGGGGAGGGATGTCGGGTTTACTGGTGGTGGAGAATGGGCACTGGTGAAGGGATGGGTTATCGAACTTTGTATGGGGGAAACATGAGCACAAAGATGTATGGATCTG
The DNA here is from genome assembly GCF_027595985.1 of Sorex araneus. NCBI lineage: Eukaryota > Metazoa > Chordata > Mammalia > Eulipotyphla > Soricidae > Sorex > Sorex araneus. The sequence continues at coordinate 12,437,002 of NC_073308.1, forward strand.
TAACTGTACCCTCACAATGACTCTCTAATTAAAAATAAAATAATTAAAAAAACCAGGCTTGTATGCAGTAAGAAGCTGACTCTATTTATATTACGGGGCTTTGTGGCTTAGCTGCAACAGAATGCGATGATTCCTCAGATTTGGAACAATTGCCTTGTACCTGTCTCTCCCATGCCAAAGTTTGGCAGTGGGGATATGAGCCTTGTATAGTCCCATGGCAATTATAAATGCAAAAGCTAATCCCAAGATCAATATCTCTATGGATAAATTGACAAGAGATGACATTTGGGTAGATAGAGAACTACAATCTGCTTACGGCAGTAAGGTTAGTTCCCAAGTTAGTAGCTGCCCCCTAAAAGCTTGGGGAAAAAAATCCACTCCAAGATTCACAGTTCAGGGCCAGGAATGTAGCACAGAGGTAGGGCGTTTGACTTGGGCGTTCGATTCCGAGCATCCCATATGGTCCACAGAGCACCGCCAGATGTGATTTCTGAGTGCAGAGCCAGGAGTCAGCCCTGAGTATCGCCAGCTGTGACCCAAAAAGGCAAAAAAAAAAAAAGATTCACAGTTCATCCCTTTGTTAATGTTAAACAAGGGCCTGAGTAACCTATGTGGATGTCAACGATCATTTGACTAAGATTGTTCCCATTTCATGGAGCTCAATATATACTGCTGCATATGTTGTCCTTTGACAATGCTAAAATAGATTGCTATTGGGCTTTAGGACTGGTAAAACAAAAGGAAAATTCAATGATTATATTAAAGCTTGCAGTAACGTAGAGCTGATATGATGCTGTGCCTAGCAGAAATGCATGCAGCTAAAGCACAGGGCTATTATTTATTGAGCATGGTAATATAATCTTAAATGTGAGTAATGAAGTGAAGTTTACCATCAAAGTATCTGCAGTAGGTTTTTTATTTTGTTTTGTTCTGTTGTTTATTTATTTATTTATTGAATCACCATGAGATATCGTCACAAAGCTTTTGTGTTTGAATTTTGGTCATACAATGATGAAATACTCATCCCTCCACCATTACACATATTCCACCACCAAATCCCCAGTTTTCTGCCCTTGCCCCAGCCCAATGCTTTCCCTACCTGTGTGGTGACAATTTCTCTCTCTACTTTGATTACATTGAATATTTAGACACCAGTCTCCCATTATTATTTGGAATTTTCCCAACACCACTCAAACCTGCCAAAAAAGCAATGCTAGGCAATTTGTTTTGTATTGCTTATTATGAATAGCATATAGTGTCATGTAGCTTCTCTCCTGGATTTCTATACTTTTAATTTGTAGGTTTTAGAGAGATCTCTGCAGTGAGCTGCTCAGTTCCGAGGTTTGTTTGTGTCTCTATATCATGGTCCTTTAGGATCTTAATAAGTAGCCGGGGGCATTTCATGGGTGTCACCTCAGAGTCCCATCGGCGGCGGGAAGGAGAGGGACCAGCTCCTCCCCTGTCCCATGAGGCCTGGTGTTTGCCGCTACTGCTCTCACATACCTGGGCTTTTCATTGAGTTCTGGAAGATGGCAGCTGCTGGATTTCCTAGGGGGCAGGCAGACGGACAGTACTTGCTCCCATCTGGAATAGCCCGGTGAAAGTGGCCTACTGCAAATTCTGGAAGCATCTCTGCAGCTAGCTGATCAGTTCCAAGATTCCTTTGTGCGTCTCTAGTATCTGCATAGTTAGAAAATTATAGGACCAGTATGTAACAGCAGACTGCCCATTCAGATAGATAGTTTTCTAAGTAAACATAGAATTCAGAGAGGCAATGAATGCTACAAAAGGATTGCAAGTCTCAACCATAATCTCAGAAGAGCAACTTGACCATCAGACAATTTCAAAGTAAGTCAATGAATGACAAATATTGGTAACAGTGACTGTTTCGTTTCATTTCTTTGTGACACACCAGGCAGCACTCAGGGACTACTCCTGGCTCAGGGCTCAGGAACCACTATAGCATGGCTTAGGGGACCCTATGGAGAGCCAGGGATCAAGCTTATTATGGGCTTGTGAAAGGAAAGTGTCTTAGCTGCTATAACCTTGATCCTGGCCCTGATGGAAGCATACTTCAAGAATATGAAATGATGCACAGTTCTTCAAAAACTAGAAATTGAGTTTCCATATGCCCCTGCAATACCACTTCTGGGAATATATCCTGAGGATGCAAAAAAGCACAATAGAAATGACCTCTGAACCTATATATTCATTGCAGCACTGATTACCATAGCCAAAATCTAGAAACAACCCGAGTGCTCTAAAACAGATGATTGGTTAATGAAACTTTGGTACGTCTACACAATGGAATACCATGCAGCTGTTAGGAGAGATGAAGTCATGAAATTTGCTTGTAAATGGATAGACATGGACAGTATCATGCTAAGTGAAATGAGTGAGAAAGAGAGGGATTGACATAGAAGGACTAACTCATGTGCAGTATAGAATAACATCACATGAGACTGACACCCAAGGACAGTAGATACAAGGGCCAGGAGGATTGCCCCCTAGCTGGAAGCCTGCTTCATAAATGGAGGGGAAAATACAGATGAAATAAGGAGGGGATCACTAAGAAAATAATGGCTGAAAGACTCAGTCGGGATGGGAGATGTGTGCCGAAAGTAGATAATAGACCAAACATGATGACCTCTCAGTGTCTGTGTTGCAAGCCATAATGCCCAAAAGTAGAGAGAGAGTATGGGGCATATTGTCTGCCATGGACAGAGGCGGAGGGTGGGAAAGAGGGGGGTATACATGGGATATCGGTGGTGGGGAATGTGCACTGTTGGAGGGATGAGAGTTCGATCATTGTGAGATTGTAACCCAACCATGAAAGCTTTGAACTGTCTCACAGTGATTTAATAACATTTTAAAAACAAAGAATATGAAATAAAATTAATATTTCCCTGTGCTCTGTAGAAACACTTGGCAGGCAAAGAGAACAGAAGGATGTGGCCGAGATGTGATCCTGGGGGCCGCACGTGTGTGGCCTCTCCGCAGCGGCACAAGCTTGACTCCAGAGGCCAGCTAAACTACTTTTGGTATGGGCAGCTCCTTGCAGATTGTCTCCAGACTGAGAACTGAGCCTCGACTCCTTGCCTGCCCAGGAGGGGAAAGGTATTTCTCTCTCTCGCCTTTTTCCTTCCCGGGAGTGACTGGCGTGGCGACCACCATATTATGAGGACCAAAGATGAGAGTTACAAGCTTGCAATGATCCCATATCTGGATGAAATTTCCCTGGACTTAGTTGCGAAAATACAGAAATCCAAAACCGCATGGCCGCTATTGCGGCTGCACGACCTCATATCTCTTCACAACAGGTGTGACTCTAGTGGGGAACTCCTAACAATAATAGTGAGGTTTTTGTTGAAATATTGAATGTAACCAAAGTAAAGAGAAAGTAAAGTGAAGTTTATTAGTTCGGGGGGGGGGATGGGAGGTGTACTGAGTTTTTGGTGGCTTTTTTTTTTGGTGGTGGAATATGCACACTGGTGAAGGGATGGTTGTTTCAGCATTGTATAACTGAGACTTAAACCTGATAGCATTGTAATTTTCCACATGGTGATTCAATAAAATAAAAAATAAATAAAAAAGAGAACAGAAGGATGCATAAAGCAACAGGTGTGCAAAGGAATGAAAATGGCCAAGAGTAACGTCAGGTCATGCTCATTCAAGTGAGGCGTGTGACACTAAGTGAGAATAAAAACACATTCTAAAAACACTAGAATGGTGCAGTGGCTTATCATTCCAAGCAAGTGAAGTGAGTGTAGCACCTGACCAGTTAGTAGATCCAAAGAAATCTGCAGGGAATGATTAAAGATGCGCATACCTTTCTAGAGCAGGAACCCCAAAGACCCAGTGCTGAATACCAATGTACATTCACACTTCCTACTAACCACAAACAGCACTTACTCTCCTCCCCACTCCACCCCCTAAACGGCCATCCTGAACCACAACTAAGGAGTCCTTGAACAACACATACGCTCTGAATCTAGTAGATTACATATGTTCCACCATATAAAAACTGAGAGTTCATTCATGACTCATAGAGTTACCCATTGTAAAAACTGAAAAGTCAGAACACAGTTGAATGCAACAAACCCTTTTCCACTAATTGTGAATAAATGTGCATGTGACATGACACACTTCTGAATACCAATGTACATACACACTTCCTCCTGAGTACAAACAGCACATACTCCCCTCCCCAGACCCCTGTGTGTGGGTGACTCACCTCTGCACAGCACCTCCCTCTCAGGCACCACCATCTCAGCGGGAAGTGAACAGTGTTGTGGCAGGAGTAGGAGCAGTCTCGGGGTTCTCTGTTGGATCACGGTGAGCACCAAGCCAGGCATGCTTGTCAGGGTTCTGGAGGATGACAGGAAAACCTAAATAAGAGGCATGTAATGCTTGCCAAAACCCCACGCACATGGTCAGAGACATGACACAAGTTAAAGTGCTCAAGGGTTGACTGTAAGTGGTCACTGGCACGATGTCCAGCACGGTCCATTTCAATGGATTTCCCCTTTAGATCTTTCTGTGGATGGTGTTCACCCAGTGCTCTCAGATCTGTATGCTCCTACTACTTCATCAATCGCTGTGCAGAGGCAAAGAGCTGTATGAGGACACCATACCCTCCATCTGAAGATGAGCACTTGTCATTACTTAATATAGTGGGAAGCAATATGTAAATCTACAATTCCCTAGGCTGTCACACAGGGCCTCAGACATGTTAAGTTTATAGCCTTTCCATTGCACATGAACAACTTTGAATTCTTAGCTCACTCACACTACAAAATGAATGCAGTATTAGAAGTAGTGTTCCACTGAGCACTTCATGATCTTTTAGAACTGCTCCCTTCAGACAGTCCCTTAGAAAGGGAAGTCATGATCTTCTTATAGTAACACTCTATTATAGTAACTACCCTAAGTGTGTAGTGCACCCTGGGTGTATAGCTACCCTAAGTATATAGCGTATAGTAACTACCTAAGTGTAGCAGTAGCAAGGCAGGGGTCCTACCTCTAATTAGAGCTCAGATGTTCTGATCTGGTGCTCATCAGGTGCCCATCCATCACTCCAAAGAGAACCTAATGACAGAAAGAGCCAGGATGGCACATTTCTGGTGAACACAAGGGTGCCCGGCACTGAAAGCATCTGAACACTGCTAGGCATCACTGGCCTGCACACAAACGGGAACAGATGTTTCACACATATCGAAATCTATATTCAGTCCTTGCAGCTCAGTGCCCTACCCACACAAACGGATGAATCCTGCTGTCTCCAAGCATCACAGGACCTGAGGAGCATTTGAGCCACTGTCCCAACTGAGCACCACACCGTTCAACCATTCAGACAAACATCACGTGCAGCAGCCACCATGTCCCCAAAGATCACTGAAAAAAAACCAGAAAACCAAAGACATTAAAAAAACTCTGACAGTGATAACAATTGGGACTATTAGACAAATCCCACCTGCATGCTTTGCGTATCACCACACCAAATGGGAAGATGAAAAAAGGAAACTGAATATTAAGACCCAGACAAGAAGCAAACCCACCACAGCATCATATCCGCCTGGTTCAGGCATCAGAATCTAACTCACCCACAAGGACGAATCAAACCTCACCTCACAGAACAGGTGGGTATGCCCCATACCAGCTGGCCTAAAGAGCATGACATGAAGCACCAAGCCCAGTCACTGAGCTCCTCAGACACGTGGATAATTAGAAATGACCAGCAAGTCCTGTGATCACCAGGTGGGAGACCACCCATCAAAAAGAACGTTCAAAGCATCATTTGGGTGCCACCCCCAGCAATGCTCAGGAACCCAACAAACACTGTGTGGTTCCGGGATGAGAAGCACGAGGATCATTCTGGGAAGTGATTTCTCAGAGCCCAAAACCAAGGGCAGAAACCGAGCACACAAGGGGGTGCCCGAGAGCATTTTCAAGAGAAGCAGGGGGTCTCTCGCTCCCTCCCTCTCGCCCACATCTCCAAATCGCTCTCAGAAAATCCACTTTGCCTCAGAGAGGGGAAAAGCACAGCGTCCGTCAGGCCCCAACGGGTCCATCTGTGAGCCCAGCGGAGCACTGTTCGGGGAGGGCCAGCGCTCCTGGGGGCGTCACTGCAGGGTAAGCGGTCAGGAGAGGCGGTGAGCAGGACTCAAAGCCCAGGGCCTGCGAGCATGCAGAGTCATTAGGCGCCCTGGGCGGGACCTCGGCCTGTGGTGGCTGAGGGAACGCGCTGCTCTGACCAGCTCTGACCACACTAGGAGGTCGGCCTAGGACAGCAGCCCCTCAGTCACAGCCGCCCCACCCCCACCCCCAGACACAGCTCTCTGAGGGGGTTCCGGCAGGAAGGAGCCCCCTCCCCTGAAAAGCATGAAAGTGCCCCAGAAGCTGGCCAAAGCCTGAGGCCCTGCTGGAAAGGAGGCCACACCCCAGGCTTTACACAGGTGAGGCCACAGCCCCAGGGTTACAGAGGGGTGGCCACACCCCCAGGCGACAGGGAAGAAAAGCCAAATCCCCCTGAGACAGAGAAGTGTGGCCACACCTCTAGTCTTTACACAGGCGAGGCCACACCTTCAGGTATCACACAAGTTAGGACACCCTCCCAGTTGTCACACAGTCCAGCCTATCCCCTCAGCAGTCACACAGGGGAGGCCACACCCCCAGGCAACTGGAATGGGAGGCTACAGCCCTCAGTCCTCAAGAGGACAGGTAAGTGGAAGAGAGCAGCTTCTGCATACAAATTGTCTGAATGGGGAAAAGAGAAAAAGAAGAGGCCATAGAGACAGTACAGAGGTTAGGGCGATTGCCTCATTCAGGGACGACCCAGGTTCAAACTCCAGTACCCCAAGCACCACCAGGATGGATCCCTGAGTACTGAGTCAGGCATCAGCCCTGAGCACAGACGGGTGTGAAAAAAAAGTTTGCTATTTCTCCATTTCCCTGAGACTGCATACTGTCCCCCACCAGGGGGAAAAAGGAGCAAGACCTAGTGATCTGCTGGAAGCAGGAAAGACTGACAAAGCATGCCTTCCTTGTGTATAAGGAAGTGTGCGTCCATGTGAGCCTCGTAGGCAGCTTGACCAGGACCTTGACAAAGAATCTTGGCCACAGGGGTATGATGCCACAAACAGGTCAACCTGTAGCTGCAGGGCGAGAGTATCAGCAGCCTGATGGTGACTTCAGGCTTCCTGACACCTCAAAATTGCTGCTGTGCCTTTGGGCAGACCCCAGCACAGTGGGACCGTTTCCTAAGAAATTAAACAGCCAAAAGCTAGGTGTGTGAATGCCATGCCCAAAAACCACATCTGGCTCCACTAGACAAGCTCATTTATTGACCATATTTCAGAGACCCATAGATAAATCTCAAGAGATCAAAAGCCAGAGACACAGCAGTGAATCCCGGAAGACACCACAGAACTGGAGATCACTCCAGGCCCCAGACTGAGCCACTTTCACCGGTGCACGCCAGATGGAGCAGGTGCTGTCTCTCACTTACTCCAATGGAATCCTGGCGACTAAGAGCTTCCACAAGCAAGGCCCAGTATTTGGGTTCCAGGACAAAATCTCCATGCCACAAGACAGCAGAGGTGCAGCTGTTAGAAAAGATGAAATCATGAAATTTGCAGGATCAACATGGAGAGTATCCTGCTAAGTGAAATGAGTCAGAAAGAGAGGAACAGACATAGAAGGACTGCACTCATTTGTGGAATATAAAGTCACAGAATGGGAGATAACACCCAAGGATAGTAGAGATTAGGGCCAGGAGGATCACTCCCCAGCTTGGAAGCCTATCTTATGTGCTGGGGGAAAAGGCAGGTGGGATGGAGAAGAGACCACTAAGTAAATGATGGTTGGAGAAATCGCTCAGGCTGGTAGATGCATGCTGAAAGTAGACTATGGACCAAACATAATAGCCGCTTAGTGCCTATATTGGAAACCATGACACCCTAAAGGAGAGAGAAAGAGGGAATGTGTCTGCCACAGAGGCAAGGGTAGGAAAGGGTGAGGGTGGTGGAGGGACACTGGGAACATTAGAGGTGGAGAACGGGGGCACTGGTGGAGGGATGGGTACTCCAACATTGATTGAAGCGTAATCACAAATGCTTGTAAGTTTGTAACTGTACAGTTACAAAAGAAAAGGAACGGAAGAGATAGTACAGTGGGTGGGCACATTCCTTGCATGCAGCCAAGCCGAGTTCAACCCCCAGTACCCCACAGGGTTCCTGAGCCCACCAGGGGCAAACCCTGAATGAAGTACAGTAAGCCCTGGGCTCCTGAGGATGTGCCCCACCCCAAATTAATGAAAATAAATCTGCCCAACCTATTCAAGCCCGAACAGCGAGGAATCCTCACAGCACTTCGGGGATCTGGGTTTTTGTGCAACAGAAAACAGCACCATCGAAGCTACATGGCCACAGAACAGGGACATAGCTCCGCGATCCGAACACTGCATGTTCCCAGAGCAATGCCTGGGGTGACCACTCACCCACACCCCCCACCTCCCTAATACCCCCCACACACTCCACACACCCACACCCACACAGAACCACACCCCATACAGAGCCAGTTGTGAGTAATCCCTGAGAAGTGCTGTGTGTGACCCCCAACCAAAATAAATAAATCCAACAAAGTGAAACAAAACTGAAAGACTGCAGTGACTGACATTAGGGACTTCGTGTTAGTAACGGCTCTACATTGAAAGGCATAGTGAACGGGATATCCGGGTCTATCTTTAATCTAGCTGAGTCCATCACTGGCATAAGTCCTAGGAAGGCATGCAAAAGCAGAAGAATAAGCAACAGTCCAAGGCCATAATAGGCAAAACACCCAACAGCAGAGGGTGAGGAGAAAGGAAGTCAGATAGAGTTACCTGAGTTTTAGGGCCAGGGTATCAAGGAAGGAATAAGCCAATCAGGCAAAAACACCACCCTGAGTACGGGGAGGGAGCCAGTCCAAGGAAGGCAGGTGCAAACCCGAGAGAGGGCATAAAAGGGGATGCTTACAGCAAGGCAGTGTTGCCCTCTATGCAGGGAACCCTGGTCGACCTGTCACATATGCTTGGCTCACAATTTTTATTCTGTCTTGTTCCTCGGATCACGGACCCTAACAAAAACCAACAAAGAAAGCTCCATGAGACAGGTGGAGGGTAATGGATGGTTCACAATGTTTTGCAAGCAGGGAAATCAGCTCGGGATTCTGGAACATCTAACGAAGCAGATTCCTGGCTGACAGGGCAGACTTGGAATACCAAGTCAGAGCAGAGATATGAGTATAGAAACAAATCTTTAGATGTTCTGCTAAATTCTGAACCCAGAAGACAGAAGGGATTAGTTAAAGGATGGAGGTACTATGCTGTGATGTTGTGGCAAGGATGTGTATGAGGCTGGGGAGAATCAAACCCAAAGGAAGAAGAGTCCAAATTCAGAGGAATGAGGAAAGGAGGGGAGGGAGAAGGAGAGAATGGGGAGGGAGGGAGAAAAGGGAGGGATAGAGAGAACAGGAGAGACAGGAGGCAGGTGGGATATGGAGGAGGATGAAGGGGAATGAAGGGAATGGAGAGAATGGAAGGAGAGGGAGAGGGAGGGGATGGAGGAGACTGTGACAGGAGGGGGCGGGTGGTACGAAGCCCTAAGAACTGGTCTTTTTCTTATTAAATAAGTTATTTATTTTATTGAATCACCATGTGGAAAGTTACAAAGCTTTCAGGCTTATGTCTCAGTTATACAATGCTGAGGTAGGAACAATGCACCCAGTATCTCCACCTATTGCCACTCCTGGAAGCCCAGTCAGACGTGCAGCAGGACTAGTGCTCCCTGGGCAGCACGAGTCATATGGGCTGAGTGACAAGAAATCAATCGTTTCTGTTTGCAGCTCCCATAGCCCCTCTCTGAGTCTCTAAGTCCCTTCTTCAGCTCCTCAGCTCCATTCAGCCAAGTGTCTCAGCACCACACCCATGTGCATGGCAGCTCTGCCGGCCCCTGTGAGGCCAAGACACACCCTGGATATAGGGCACAGGGGAGGAAGGGATCTGGAAGGCTGCTTGGAGGAGGGTAATGCTGTGAGTCCTGAAGACAAGTAGGTGGTCACAAGGTCTGTGTCCTCCAGGAAGACTGAGCATCTGGGACCACAGTTTACTTTAAAATTAGAAGGAGGAGTGGTCAGAGTGGTCATTGGAAGGCCAAGGTGATCGTCTTGCTCACAGCCGACCCATTCAATCCCTGTTGCCCCAGATGATCCCCGGAACCAGGAGTGATCCTGTAGTGCAAAGCCTGGGGGAAGCCCTGATCACAGCCAGGTGTGTCCTAAAAAACAGAATGACTGAGATCAGAAGGCAAAAAGGATGGTAACTATTATTGAATCATAAATCAGATTGGCCTACACTCGTCATTATACCAGCATGGTGAAACCCTAATGTGATGGCTGGAGAGATAGGACAGCAAGTCGGATGCTTGCCTTGCACGCAATCGAGCCCTGGCTCCACCTAGGATCCCTTATGTCCTGCCATGAATGGTCCCTGAGCACAGGGCACCGAATAGCCAGAGGCTCGGTGTGTGCCATCAGGAGCAGGGCCTCTCTGGGGGGCAGCCCCGAATCCACAGGACGGACAAGATGACTCAGGGATGCCAGCAGCACAAGGCAGAGGGGCAGAAGGAGTCCGCACAGTTGCCAGGCAGCTTGGCCCAAACCGCACACCGTGCAGTATAACCTCTCACCCTCATGCACACAGGCCTGCAAAGGGACAGCGGTGCGTGGCCCCTGCCTCCCCGCGGAGGCGTCCCAGCGCCATATCTGCGCCTGCCCCACGTGGGGTCCGGGACTCGACCCAAATAGAGACTCCCCTAATAGCAGTCCCCTGACGCACATCCCACTGGGCTCGCTCACAGCAGCCGCTTCCAGCCACTCCTGCGCTTGCCCTTTCGGACCAGGGCAGTGGTTGCTGCCCACCGTTGGAGCCAGTGCCTGAGCACTTTAAAGGGGCCAAGTGGCAGCGGTGGTGGGGGCTGGTGCGCGGGGCCTGGGCCAGGGCCAGTGGTGGGCGCAGGGCTTGAGACATCCTGGCTGCATGATGGGGGGCCGCGCCCAGCTGATGGGGCTCAGGACGCCAGGGCTGCGGATCTAGGCTGGTCCGTAGTCGCGCGGGGATCGCGCCCCACCCTCCAGTCCCAAGGGCAGCCCTCTAAGGACAGATGGGCTGTAGTGCCGCTGGCCGCCCTGCCTGCCCAGCTGCCCTGCCCCGCCGCTCCCGAGCGCGCCTGAGGCCGCGCAGACCGCCCCCTGCCCGGGACCCCCCCCCCCGCCCTCAGCGCTTCTGGACATTGTGAGCCTTGGACTTGGCGGGTGCGGGCAGCCTGGACGACCACCCGGCCCATGCCAGAGGCCCATATGCGGCGCCTTCCAGACCGTGGGTGGCCGCTGCCCCCGGGAGAGCCCCAAGGACGCCCTCTCGGCGCAAGTCTGGAGAGCACCTGGCCTGCGTCTGGGGGAAGTTTCTGGACTGGAAAGATCAGGCCGGAGACAGGTGCCCGGCCTGGGCGCCAGGGAGAAGAGGGGTTCGGGAGGGGACTTTGAGTCGATTTGAACACAGCTTGAGGGTCGCTGCTCCGCTGTGGCTACCCCAGAGAGAGGAGGCGCGGTGGGAGGGCGCTCCCGGTATCCGTGAAAGCGGGTGCTTGGCAGCGTGGGGCCGCAGATGGGGAAGTTGGAGGCTGTGGGTGCTCATGCAGCTGCCAGGACAGGTACCACCAGCCTTGCAGCGGCGGCTCCCCGAAGCGCGCCCATCTGCACTGGTCTTGCGCGTGGGCCTGGGCCCTTCCCTGGTTCTGCTCGGTCTCCTCGCAGAGAAAAGTCTGAAGACGTTTATGCCCAAGGAGATTCTGCAGTGCACCCTCCCATCTGCGACTGAGCGGGCTGTCCAATATCTGTCCAGGTGGTGAGCTTGGGGAGAAAAGTGGGAACTTTGGGCTTCTTTCTCCTCTGCAGAGCCTCTGCCTGTGTTTGCTCAACCCTGTTTGTGTGCAACGGGTTCCCTAAACGGGAATCAAGGGAGATGCTTTGGGTGGGAACGTCCGGTGCCTGGAGGGCCCTCTGCTATGGAAGCAGGGTCACTCTTGCCCATGTGGTCTTGGCAGCTGCAATGACTTAAACCGGGCACAGCCAGGTGTGTGTGGGGGGATGGCGGGGTGGAGGGGGTGGAAGGTGGGGGACGCTGTCCATGGAAAATGCCTCTCCCGGGGCACTGACCCAGCCTGGGGATGGCAGGACTGGGTGATACTTGCCCTGGGCTGTGACTGTGCTGGCTGACCTGGCTGAGAATGTGGGGTGCTGAAGCCTGGAAGGCTGCCTGTGGGCGAACACAGACCAGGTGGGGCAGGACCTGTGTCCTGTGACCTTTTGGTAGTGAAAGAACTAAGTTGGTAGCTGGTATAGGGTGGGCACCCACTCTTGCTTCACTGAGGCGGGGCTTGCAAGGCAGCTGGCCCACCTGCTGTGCTGCTGCTCCAGCCCCTCCCCATACCCTCTTCCTGGCCTGCTAGGTCCAAATGCACCTGGGTTCTTGAAACGCTTCTCCCGGCCTGTTGGCGTAATGCCAGCGGTGGCCACGAGAGGGCAGTGGAGAAGCCGTGCGGGAGAAGGAGGCGCCTTCCCAGGGGTCCTGGCCGCGGGGGGCTGCTGCGGGCCTGAGCTCTCTCCGCAGGGTCGCCGGGGACTGCTCCGCTGAGCCGTCTCGGGTCTGGGGCTTTCCCAGGAGCCCGGGGGGAGTCGGGTGGTGCTCAGGAGACTCGGCGGTGTCTCCTGGCGGTACCTGGTGAGCGCAGAGAGGTGCGTCCTGCGGGGTCTGCAGGACTCGGCAGCAGCGGCCCGGCCTGGCGGGGCCCAGGGGTCCAGGGCCACACACTGCGGCGCTTCGGCCCGAGCCTTTCTGGGCATGGACACCGGGCCCGCTGTGCGCCACCTCCCGCCCCGAGCCTCGGCCCGCGACCCGCGGGTCACCAACAGTCGAAGTTCCGAAGGCGCGACCAGGGCTCGGTCACATCAGATCAGGGACGCGAAGGTGCCCGGGTTCCTGGCGACCCCCAGGAGCTGCGTCCGTCTCTCCTGGAAAGGGCAGAGCCGGGAGAAGGGCTCAGTGCTCGGGCACATCCCGGCAAGCCCACCCCACCCGCCCCCAGCACGGAGGCTTGACCCCCCAGGCCACAGCTGCATCCCCCCAGCAGGCGGCCACAGCTCGGCCTGGGGGTCTTCCTTGGGGCCCTCCAGCTGGGCCTTGTCTGTAGCCGTTTCTACCTGCTGTGTCTGTCCTATTCCTGGTCCTTTATGTGTGTGATTTGTTTATTCCTTTTTTCTGCTTCACATCTACTTTTTTAAAACTATTTTTAAAATACGGGTCATTCTTTTTTTGCTTTTTTGCTTTTTGGGTCAGACCCGGTATTGCTCAGGGGTTAGTCCTGGCTCATGCAGTCGGGAATTACTCCTGGCAGTGCTCGGAGGACCATATGGGATCCTGGGAGTCGAACCTGGTTGGCTGCATGCACAGCCTTACTCTTTGTGCTATGGCTCCAGCCCCAATAGGGGTCATTCTTAAGACACTCAGGAGGGTTACCTTTATTAAGATATCTGGGTCCCCCTTATGCCCCCTTCGGGTCAGGATGCTCAGTGGCCAGGCCTGGCAATGGGAGCAACCAAGGCTACATCCTGTGCTGCTAAGGCCCAAGCACAGAACACAGGTGCTATGGATGCTATGCATTCGCTCTAAGATGAATGCTCTAAGATGAATGATCCTGGTTTTATTGAAGAATTTCATTTATATGTATCATTTATAAACATAGCACATGTGTTGAGTGTTTGCCTTGCATGCAGCCGACCTTCTTTTTATTCTTTCATCCCTCTCAGAGAGCCTGGCAAACAACCAAGAGTATCTTGCCCAAACGGCAGAGCCTAGCAAGCTACCCGTGGCCTATATTATTTGCCAAAAACAGTAACAAGAAGTCTCACAATGGAGACATTACTGGTGCCCACTCAAGCAATTCGATGAGCAACGGGATGACAGTGACAGTGACAGTGAATTAGTGCAAGCAATGTGCTACTCTTCATCAATTTCCCATAGCGCTTGAATTTGTTCACTAGTCAGTGGTACAATAATTTCAGTAGGATTGCTCCCTATTAATTGTCTAGTTCTTCTTCTTCCTTTGAAAATTATTTGAGATATTTTATTTACATAAGTAACCAATGTTTTACTAGACTTGTTATGTAAAAAACTTCATTCCACAATATTAGTTCCTTGTGCCAAAACCCCAGTAGGAGAATGTGAAGTACATAATACTATCATATATAAACTTTCTGAAGAGTCAATTCTATCCAGCTGAACCTTATTAACAATTTCCTCAATTATTTCTAATTCTTTTTCAGCTGCTGGGCTAAGTTGTAATGGACTATTTAAAGAGGATCACCTTCCAATGTTTGAAACAAATTTTGTAGGGCATAGGTTGGAATACCCAAAAAAGGGCATAGCCAATTTATATATCCGAATAGTTTTTGTCTATATTTTTATAAACAAAATTTAGTTTGTATTTAAAGTTTTTCATTTATCTCTCAGAATTTGGACATTTTGAGGTGTAATTTTACTCTCCCATACAATTTGTCCCCAAAATTCCCAAGAAACCTGACATTGAATTTTATCCCGTGCAGTTTTTAAACCCCATGATTCTAGTTCATAAGTTATAGCTTCATAAACTTTCTGCAAATTTATTTGCAGTGATTAGTGATTAGAATATCATCCATAAAGTGAATAATTTTATTTATTTATCTATTTTTAATTAGTGAATCACCGTGAGAGTACAGGGTACAGTTACAGATTTATACACTTTTGTGCTTATGCTTCCCTCATACAAAGTTCGGGAACCCATCCCTTCACCAGTGCCCATTCTCCACCACCAGTAAACCCAGCATCCCTCCCACCCTCCCCAATCCCATCTCCCTCCCACCCCACCCTGCCACTGTGGCAGGGCATTCCCTTCTGTTCTCTCTCTCTCTCTCTCTAATTAGCTGTTGTGGTTTGCAATAAAGGTGTTGAGTGGCCACTGTGCTCAGTCTCTAGCCCTCATTCAGCCCGCAACACCCTTCCCCCCGCATGGCCTTCCACTACATTATAGTTGGTGATCCCTTCTCTGAGTTGCCCTTTCCCCAGAATGTGAGGCCAGCCTCCAAACCATGGAGTCAACCTCTTGGTACTTATTTCTACAATTCTTGGGTGTTAGTCTCCCACTCTGTTATTCTATATACCACAGATGGGTGCAATCTTTCTATGTCTGTCTCTCTCTTTCTGACTCATTTCACTCAGCATGAAACTTTCCATGCCAATCCACTTATATGCAAAATTCATGATTTCCTTTTTTCTAACAGCTGCATAGTATTCCATTGTATAGATGTACCAAAGTTTCCTCAACCAGTCATCCGTTCTAGGGCATTCGGGTTTTTTCCAGATTCTGGCTATTGTAAACAGTGCTGCGATGAACATACATGTGCAGATGTCGTTTCGACTATACTTTTTTGCCTCTCTGGGATATATTCCCAGCAGTGGTATTGCTGGGTCAAATGGGAGCTCAAAATAAGTGAATAATTCTGACTTCAGGGTACTGTGTCCTAATTATATCCAATGGTTGATTAACAAAATATTGACACATCCGTCGTGGGACTATTCATCATCCCTTGAGGTAAAAGAATCCAGTGATATCTCGTAGCAGGAGTTTCACTATTTAAAGAAGTCACAGTAAAAGCAAATTTTTCTCTATCCGCTTCTCTCAAAGGGATGGTATAGAAATAATCCTTTAGATCAATTATAGTAATATTCCATTGTTTTGGAATAATGGCCAAATTAGGTAGGCCCATTTGCAAAGGGTCCATTGGTTCCATGCAGTCATTAACTTTTCTTAGATCACTTAACATTCGCCATTTATCAGTCTTTTTCTTGATAACAAATACTGGTGAATTCCAGGGACTGGAGCTAAAAACGATTTGTCCCAATTCAAACTGTTCTGTAACTAATTCAGTTAAAGTCTTAAGTTTTTCTTTTGTTAAGGGTCATTGCTCAACCCAAACAGGCTGAACCTTTTTCCAGACTATTGGGAGAGCAGTTCTTCGAGCAGCGGCCCAAATTAAAAAGGCGATTGCTGAGACACCTCTTTTTCTTTAATGTACTTCACACAAGTTTTTGCAACAAATCTCGTCCCCATAGGGTGATAGCTATTGGAGCAATATATGGCTGGATGACTGCCGTGTATCCAGCAGGATCACCACAATGAAGAGGTTGCACACTCTGTTTAACATCAGTGACCACTCCCATACTAGAAAAAGTAACGTCCACACACCGCTTTTGCCAAACCATAGGCCAATGGAGAGAGGCGATAAAATTACATCAGCACCTGAATCTAACATACCCTCCAGTTTTGTCCCATCCTTAAAGGTCATAACTAGAATAGGCTTATCATCAGTAATCTTTCTGCCCCAAATATTTCTGCATTAGTGCTTCCAAAATCACTTCTTCTTTTCATGCCTGTATTTTTTCCTAGTATACACGGAAGCAAAAGCAGTTGAGCAATATGTTCCCCTTTAAATATTCTGATATCCGCTTGAACAGTGGCTATAATTGAGATTTCATTCACAAAATCACTGTCAATGAGTCCCACTTTTACGTTAACACCTCGCAAACTCATACTGCTTCTCCCTAGGATAAATTCTGCTGTTCCTTTTGGAAGGGGGCCATAAACACCAGTTGGGATTTTATAAATTTTATTAGGAATCAGAAACAAATCATGTAAAACTGAACTATCAGAGGCTACACTTCCTTCTGTTGCTCTCATAAGGTCAATATAAGACAGTTTTTTGCCAGTGTTCTTGGGTTTATTAATTATTATCATTGTAGGGGATGAAAAACTTTTGAATTTAATTAGAAGTTTTATTGACAATTTCCTGTATTGTTGAAGGGGCCCCGGGTCGAGCCCCGACTCCCGTTTCCCAATGACTCATTAGCTTTCTAAATTTTTCTCTTTTCTAATGACATTTATTAGCCCAATGCTTCCCCTTCACACATCGTCTACAGATGCCTGGTTCTTTCCTTACACTCTCAGACTTAACACGAGAACAATCTCGTCTGAGATGTCCAAAGGCTCCCAGCCATAACATTTTACCTGGTTTATTGTTTTAAAAGCAGCAGCTATTATTTGCACCTGATGGGTTGGTGTTCCGACTTCCCTACATACTTTAATAAAATCATCTAAAGAGTTTTTTTCCCATTAGCTTAGCAGTTTGAATTGCCTTTTGGCAATCTGCTGTAGCATTTCCCACCACTAAAGTTAGCATAAGCATTTCACGAAGGCCTTTGCCAGGTACAGCCTTTTCAAGAGCGTCCTGGAGTCTGGCAATAAAATCTGTTCATTTACTTCCTGAAAGATTTTTGTGAATGACAGTACATTTTGCAGAGGTTTCAAGATAACACCATGCCTTTAGACAGGTCTTATTAACAGCTTCTAAAATGTTTGCCTCCAAACGGACTTGTTCTTCCGCTAAAGCCCACTTGCCAGTGCCTAAAATCTGGCTCACAGTGATATCAACATGTTTTGGTGTTTGAATTCTAGCATATTTCCCAGCCTCTTCTTTCCATCAAGATTTAAATTGTACATATTGAGAATTTTCTAAGAGTTTGCCAATCAAGTGAAATTACAGTATTAGCTTCTGCAAAATTTTCAAGAAGGGCTAGCACATAGTTAGAAGTAACACCATAGGTGGTCACAGCTTGCTTGAGCGAGGAAAGAAACTGAAAAGGAACAGGCCCATATTCCCCTGCCTGTCTTTTTCTTTGCTCATCAGGATTACAAACGACTGGAAAAGCCATAAACTGAGCAGGCTGTTGGCTCAATTTTGCCTTATATAAAGGAGCTTCAGATTTTTGCATCAGAGAATGCAACTCAGGAGTAAGCTTAGAAGGGCAACACAGAGATTCCTCTTCCCTGTTTTTATATAAGCAAGGGGAAGGAGCTGCCAAAGGGTCAGGATCAGTGATACCCTGTACAGCAGGCATTATCCTTCTTTCAGAAGGGCGGTGCATCTCAAGGCACTTCATTTGACTAACTGATTCATCTAATTTTTTATTAACTTTTCTCAACTCTTGGGCGCTTACAATCTCTTTTGAAACTGAATTCTCTGTGTCTGACTCAGAAGCTGTCAGACTCAGAACAGGCAGGTGAATCATCAATTTGATATGAATCACCAGATAATATAGATGCTGTCGGCTTAGCACAAAATTTAGGGGTTTCTTAACCCCTCTCCCCTCCCCCCAGGGCGAAAGTGGCCCTCCTGGGCCCATCAGCAAAGACAGGACCCCTGGGCCACTGGGACCTGCTGGGCCTGCAATTGCAGCCAGTCCTTCTGGTGAGGAGACAGACAAGGTGAGAGAAGGATGGGAGAGCCCCCCGGGGTGGGGGGATAGGTCCTTCCTCGTGTCCATTCCTGTGCGGGGAGACATGGGCACACCTGGCCACAAGGGGAGCAGAGGCGACAAGGGCGATGCGGTGAGTGGGGCCCAAACGGAGCAGAGGTGAGGATTGGGGGGAGGGCAGGCTGTCTCCCCGAGGTGGGGACGCTCATTCCTGTGGGGGCGCATCTGCACCCCCTGCCCGTCTCCAGGTACCCCAGGGCAGAAGGGAGGAGTTGATCAGGTCAGCCTGGAGCAGTGGGCGAGAAGGTGAGATTGTGGGTGGGGCAGCGACAGAGACTTTCCAGGTCGGCTGTGTGGGTGGGCGGGGCTTGTCTGGGTGGGCGGGGCTTCTGTTGGGCGGGGCTTTGCAAAGAAGGTTTCTGTGGAGTGGGCGGGCCGTGCTGGAAACCCACCCTCATTGGAGCTGCCTGTCCTGGGGAACCCCTCCGGGCCCTCCCTTTGCTTCCTGCAGGGTGAATCTGGACACACTGGAGACTCCGTACCCCCCAGGAACCCCTGGAAGTGCTGTGAGTGAGCGTGCGGTCTGAAACCCACATTATGCTCAGGGAACCCCCCACCCCTGGGTGTCTCTGGACCGAATTTTGATCCATGGCACCACATGTGCCCCACTCACAAGTATGGCCCTGGTGGCCCTCAGCACCTTACGGCCTGAGCAACCAACTCTCACCAGGAGGGGCCCCCAAACCTCTGAATACTGCTTACTAAGTTGACCCCTTCCCCCAAACAAACGACGCTGGTGGGGGACACCAGAACCTGGGTTCCCCTGAGCCCCTGTGTCCCCCAGGAGAAACTGGCCTCATGGTCCAGGGAGAAGCCAGGAAGCTGGTACAGCTCCTTCCTTCTGACGAGGGTAGAAGGTCAGTCGCGGTGTTGGGACGCAGGCGGGCTGGGAGAAGAGAGGTTGGCTCGTGGGAGACAGCGGGGGACCCACAGGTATAGTGGGAGTTTGGGGGACGTGCGTGCTGGAAGGACCCACAGGTCTCCCGGGGACAAGGTGAAGCCTGACTGAGACCTCAGCACTGACTGCGGTCAGTGACTGGGAGAACAGGGACGAGTGTGCCAGGGCAGGAACAGACTCTGCAGATGGTCAGAATCAAGAGAAGCTCAACTGGATTTTTAAAAATTCGGGGCTGGAATGATTACACAGCGGGTGGGGCTTTTGCCTTGCACGTGGCCGACCCGGGATTGATTTCTCCCTCCACCTCAGAGAGCCCAGCAAGCTACCGAGAGTATCCCGCCCACACAGCAGAGCCTGGCTAGCTACCCATGGCGTAATCAGTATGCCAAGAGCAGTAACAACAAATCTCACAATAGAGACGTTACTGGTGCCCTCTCGAACAAATTGATGAACAACAGGACAGCAGAGCTACAGTGCTACAGTGGGGGGTGTATGTGTATGAAGGAAGATAGCTTTCTTTTTCCTTTTCCTTTTAGGACTACACCCAGCGATGTTCAGGACTGACTGCTGTCTCAACACCCTGGAATTACTCCTGGCTGTGCTCAGAGGAACGCTACGGGATACTAGGAGTCGAACCCGGGTTGGCTGTGTGCAAGGCCCACACCTTCCCCACTGTACCCATACTCAGTCAGGGGACCACTGGAAACGGCCCACAGCGCCATCTGGTGCCTATTCTGTGGAACTGCCACAGCCTGACTTTCCCATGGTAAAGATTTCCAGCCCTTTTCTTTGCCTCAGTGTTAAGTGATGGGGTCATGAAGGGTCAAGCACCCAGCCTAGGGTCATGGATCAAATACTGAACCAGAAGGCCCTTGCCTTGAAAAGAGCCTGGGGAGGGACGGAAACGCCCCACAGTGCCATATCCTGGCGGTTAGGCAGAACTCACCTTGCCCGAGTTTCCCACCCTGAAGATTTCCAGCCCTTGAGTTTGCTTCAATGCTTCAAGGTCATGGAGCATCAGGCACACAGTCTGGGGCAATAGTGGGATAACCGTGGGTAAGGCCCTTGCCTTGCATCGGTTTGGAACTCTTGCACCCCATAGGGTCCCCTGAGCAGCCACAGGAATAGCTAATGATTGGTGGGAGCAACCCCTGAGCACTGCTCTGTGTGGCTCCCCCAACCAGGTGATTGCCACCCTACAGAGCCCCCCACACTGGCCGGCCCCACAAGCGTCTCTGGGGTTTTATTTGGGTGTTCAGGATTTGCTGTTCCTAGTGGGGTTTGGGGGAACATAAAGAAAAGAGATGCTCATCCCCTCCCCACCCACCATACTGACTCTCTGGGCAAGTGAAACTGGGTTCTTTATTGAGGAGGGGTGTCAGTGGCCAGAGCAGAACTTCTGTGGGCGCTCAGGGTCCCTACATAGTGCCGGGAATTGACTGTGTCGAGCACAAAGCATCGCCTCCCCCGTATGCTGTCTCGAAGAACCCCATCTGAAAGGTTTCCTGTCTTGGTCACCCCCATACCTCATCACCTCACAGTTCAATAAATGCCCTTTCCTGTTCTAGGTGTAGGTGGCAAAGGTCGAAACAAGATTCAGCTCTGTACCCTGGGCCTGGGGTGAAGGAACCAGCTGACGATGAAACTGAGGTCATGGGTTTTTGTTTGTTAGTTTCTGTTTGGGGGCCACACCTGGGAATGTTCCGGGGTGACTCCTGGCTATTCCTTCATGAATTACTCCTGTAGGTGCTCAGGGAACGCTGTGGGGGTGACTAGGTGGGCACCCGGGTTAACTGCTGCGAGGGGGGCGCTTTTCTACCCACTTTTCTCCCGCTCTCTTGCCTGAGTCTTGATCCTTAATCATTGAAGCCAAACCCAGCGCTGGAAATCTTCCCTGTAACCCCAGACGAGGCACTTCCTCTCTTCGCCACAAGATGGCGATGTGGGGCGTTTCCGTCCCTGTCCCAGAACAATTCTCCCAGGATTGTCCACCCCTGCTCCTGACCTTCCTCCAGAACCTGCTGAAGCTCCCCGGACCGTACGAGCTCTTCGTTGAGGGACCCCCGATCCTCGCCGACCTCTGCAGCCCCCCAACTGTCACACTGCTCACAGTGCTCTGGCTTTATTTGGGGGTGGCCACAGCAGAGCTAAAGGTGTGGGGGGTTCAAGGCTTCCTATGATGTGGGGGATTGAACCCAGGTGCGCTGAGGCAAGGCAAGAGCCTGCCCACATTCCTGACCCCTTTTCTTGACCCTTTTTTGAAGGTTTCCCATCACGGTCATCCTCACACCTTTTCCCCCTCCGTACATTTCCTTTTTTGCTTTTTGGGGTCACACCCAGCGTTGCTCAGGGTTACTCCTGGCCTGCACTCAGGAATGATTCCCAGCAGTGCTCAGGGATGCTATGGGATTCTGGGGATCGAACCCAGGTGGGCCGCGTGCACGGCAAACAGCCTCCCCGCTGTACTCTAGCTCCAGCACCCCACTCTGTACATTTTGAAGGACCCCCAAACACTCTCACTCCCTGCCAGAGTTTTGGGGATTCCCACAGATTTCAGATGTTCTAAACATTGTGCTTGCCCCTGTTCGCCGCAGTGGAGGGGTGTGTGGGGAAATTTCAGTCTGGTAACCCCCGGGTTTTGGGGTGAAGTCGGGGGGATTGTTTAAGAATGAATGTCCAGCATCAGCACATGGAGATAGAGCACAGATACATCCAAAGTGCTCGAAGGATTTTTCCAAAAGTTTGTTCGGGGGTTCAGTGGTTCCTCCAATGGAGGGGGGTGGGAGAACGACTTGGAGCTCCCCCTGAATCTTCCACCCCAGAGTTCCTTCCTTCCTTCCTTCCTTCCTTCCTTCCTTCCTTCCTTCCTTCCTTCCTTCCTTCCTTCCTTCCTTCCTTCCTTCCTTCCTTCCTTCCTTCCTTCCTTCCTTCCTTTTTCTACCTACTCTTTCTTTCTTTCTTTCTTTCTTTCTTTCTTTCTTTCTTTCTTTCTTTCTTTCTTTCTTTCTTTCTTTCTTTATTTCCTTTCCTTCTTCCTTCCTTCCTTCTTGCTCTCTTGCTTTTCTTTTATTTTCTTTCTTTCTCTCTTTCTTTTTTGCTTTTTTCTTTCCTTCCCTTCTTCCTTTCTTCCTTCTCTCTCTTTTCTGTCTCTTTTTTGAGTCCTGTTCTTTCTTGCTTACTTGCTTGCTCACTTTCTTTCTTCCTTTCTTCTCTCTTTCTCTCTCTTTCTTCTTTCCTCCCTTCCTTTCTCTCTTCATTCTTTCTCTCTGTCTATCTTACTTTTGAATCTTTCTCTTTTTCTCTTTCTTTCTTTCTTTCTTTCTTTCTTTCTTTCTTTCTTTCTTTCTTTCTTTCTTTCTTTCTTTCTTTCTTTCTTTCTTTTCTTATGTCTTTCTTTCTTGGCTTTTGGGGTCACACTCTGTGATGCTCAGGGGTTACTCCCAGTTCTGCACTCAGGAATCACTTCTGGTGGTGCTCGGGAGACCATATGGAATGCCAAGCGTCAAACCCAGGTCACCTGCGTACAAGGCAACTGCCCTCCCTGCTGTCTATCACTCAGAGCTGACCTGCTCCCTTTCATTGCAGATCCTTGCACCCCAAGCTTTCAGAGTACTTGATCTTAATCTCCCCTTTATCCTTCATCAGTAGAGGACAGAGAGAAATAACTGGACTGGGGCTTTTTGTTCTCCAGGGAGAGGGGAAGGGGCACCCTCAGACATGCAGGGAGATGGGGTACGGGTAAGTCCATCACAGCAAACCTTAAATAACAGGGTTCAGGACAGGGAGATTGGAGAGCCTGGCAGGTGTTTTGATGTTTGTGACCGACCTGGGCTCTCACACCCTTTCTAGTTCCTTGAGACCCCTGGAGCGGGGAAAGTCTATTTCGAGACCCCCGAGTCACTGTATCACTGTATCGCTGTCATCCTATTGATCATGGATTTTCTCGAGCAGTCTCCATTCATCCTAGCCCTGAGATTTTAGCATCTTCTCTTTTCTCATTCTTGCCAGCAGTACCGCATTGGAGGCTCTTTCAGGGAAAGGGGAATGAGACCCATCATTGCTACTGTATTTGGCATATTGAATACACCACAGTGAGCTTGCCAGGCTTTGCCATGCGGGCAGGATGCTCTTGGTACCCTGACAGGTTCTCTGAGAGGGAGAACTAGGGTATAAGAGGTTACTTCTGGGAGCTTTCTTTTGTAGTCTCTGGATCTTGGCTGTTGATGGGATGACATGGCGCCGGGGGCAGTTTGTGGTTGTGGCTGCCAAGCTACTGGAAAATGGGGGATCTGGGTGGAGGAGGTCCAGTCCCGATCTGAGCAGGCTTGGAGATCTCAGTCGTGAGTCACGCACACCTGAGTTCTTCTGCCGATTCATTCATGCGTAAGGCTCACCCGAATGTGTCAAGAGGGGCCTTGACCATGGCTATGACTGGGTTCCATAGGTCTTTGGCTGTCGGGGCTCTGCTCAGGGTGGGGAGGGAAAGTTAGTCCGCTCGCCTCCAAGGGACCCTGGTGAAGACAGCCAGACATGGGGGCGCGAGACTCTGCCAAGACCCCCAAATGCCTAAATAAAATAAGGAAGCCAAAACCACTTTGGCAAGTTCCTGTAGTAGTCCGGGGAGATGGTGCAGTTCAGACTCTTGATCTCTAATTCCCAGCACCGTTTGCTGTGGCCAAAAGGAAACAACCTTAATTTAAAAAATAATGAAGGGCTGGAGTGATATCACAGTGAGGTATAGTGACTTGCACGCTGCAGACGTGTCATCCAATAAGGTCCTCCTGACATCACACATGGTTCCCCCCTGGACTGCCAGGAATAATTTCTGAGGAAGAGCCAGGAGTAAGCCCTGAGCACTACTGGGTGTGGCCCAGAAATAAAAAATAAAATTAAAAATATTTTAGAAAGCATGCACATACACACACGCAACACACACACACACACACACAGATGCAGGGTTAAATGCACACGGCCAAGGGTGGGCAGAATAGTACAGTAAGTAGAGCACTGACCTTGCATGCTGCTGACCAGAGTTTGATCCCCAACATCCCAAGGGTCCCCTGAGCATCTCCAGGATTGATTCCTGAGTGCAGAGCCAGGGGTGACCTTTGAGCAATGCCAAGTGTGCCACCCTCAACCACAACAAAAGCCTATTAATTTCATGACTTA
Source organism: Sorex araneus (assembly GCF_027595985.1). Taxonomy (NCBI): domain Eukaryota; kingdom Metazoa; phylum Chordata; class Mammalia; order Eulipotyphla; family Soricidae; genus Sorex; species Sorex araneus. The sequence continues at coordinate 12,461,571 of NC_073308.1, forward strand.
TTACCTCAGTTTTTAGCTGTTCGGGCCAGAGCCATAGTTCAGCTTGGGACGCATTTGCCTTGCATGTGGTCCACCTGGGTTTGATCCTCTGCACCCCACATGGTCCCCCAGTCTGCCAGAAGCGATCTGTGCCCAGAACCAAGAGTAAGTCCTGAGCATGGCCAGGTGAGGCCCCCAAACAGTACTGAGCCCCAAGGTTCCAAGCTGCCAAACAGTCCTGCAAGGACCTTTCATTCCCAGCACCTCCAAACCAGGGGGTTATCTAGAAGTGGCCGGATACTCAGGGGTCCTGGAACTGTGCCAGAGCATACAGCGAAGTCCACAGTTTCCAGTTACCCACTGCCCGGGCCTGTCCATACCCAGAGACACCCCTACTGAGCCCCTCCAGAAGGAGTACCACACTGTGGCTGGGTCCAGACAAGGCTGCCTGACCCCTCATATATATTTTTAAATCAAATGATGTTGTAGCTGGAGCTGGAGCTGTGGATGAGAGCCTGCTTCACATGTGTGAAGTCCTGAGTTTACACAGAGACAGTTTGATAAAACAATGCATGTCTAGGGGCTGGAGAAGTAGCCTTGCACGCTAGCGACCAGGATTCGATCCCAGGCATTCGTAAGGTCCCAGAGCCTGCCATGAATGGTTCCCGAGTGCAGAGCCAGGAGTTATCCCCGAGCACTGCTGGCTGTGACCCTCAAACCAGAAGCAACTTCTGTATCAGATGGAGCTAAAGAGACCAGAGCCGAGAGAGCAGGAAACTGTTTTGAAGGAAGAGGAAGTCCTGAAATTTAGTGGTGATTCTGGCAGCCAGAGAGTGAGTCTGAGCCTGCTCAGGGCATAGCAAAAGTCAGAGCACACTGATTAGATGACTAATCTCAGTCATCAGAGGAGAGCACTGTGATCTCCGAATCACCCCTGGTCTTGCTGCACAGTAGGAAAGGAATCCCTCAGCGTTCTCCAGGGAAGCCCAGAGTTCATGAGTCCTTCCCCCTCCCCTGTGTAGGTTGCCTAGGAGAAGGGCAGCATCCCTGAGAGTGGCAGCTGCGCCGTGGCCCCGCCCCCTCCCTACTTGAGGCGGGCTGCTAGTTCTCCAGCTTGGAAAGTGCCTCACCTGGGCTTGCCTAGTCGCTGCCAAGCTGCTTGAGTGCCATGCCCAGGTCGCTGCCATGTCCCTTTCTGCCCCTGCAACTCTGTCTCTCCTGCTCCCGCCAGACTCTAGGCTGAGGCCAGCCTCCCATAAGCTTGCCCTGGACCACTCGGAACTGCTGCCATGGAGCCAGTGTGAGTGTGAGGCAGTCGTGCGGGTGCGGGGTGTGGGGTAGGGGTGCACGGTGCGCAGTGCAGGGAGCTGCGTGGGCATGGCTGGGTGGGGATGTGCGGTGCGGGATGGGGGTGCACGATGCGGGCTGTGAGGTGCACGGTGCAGAATGGGGGATGCGGGATGCGTCTTACGAGGTGGGGGTGCTGGGAGGAGGTGTGTGGTGCGCATTGCAGGGTTTGGGTGCGCAGTGCGTGATACGCAGTGCAGGGTGAGGGATGCACATGACTGGGTGGGGATTCGAGTGGGGGATTCAAGTGCGGAGGCGGGGTGGGGTATGGGGTGTAGGCTGGGGGTGCGCGGTGCATGGTGCTCAGTCTGGGGATCTTGGTGCCAGAGTGCGAGGTGATGGCTACGCAGGGCTGGGTGGGGGTGTGGTGCGGAATGGGGATGCAGTGTGCGAGTGGAGGATGTGCAGTGCAGTGCGGGGTGCAGACTGCCGGGTGGTGGTGCACGGTGCGGGGTGGGGTGGGGGTGCACCGTGCACCCTGGGGCCAGGTTCCCTTTAGACTTGCCCCACACCCCATCCTGGGGGGTCCTCCCATTGCACCTTCCAGGCTACGGCAGTGCAGGGCTTGCAAGGGGACTGAGTCCCAAGTTCCCAGCCTGGTTCAGGGCGGTGGAATTCCCCAGTTCTTGGTGCGAGACTCTTCCCTGAGGAGAGCCCCACTCCGGGTTGGGGGGTGGCAGTTACTTTTGCTCTAATTTTGGCTGGGGCTCCCGAATTAAGGGTGGGGGCGCTTTTTAACTGGGTGGCAGCTTTGGGGTGTAGATGTGACTGCCAAGGCTTCTGGAAGTACAGGGAGGTGGGGGGCAGTAGCCCATCCTGACCCCCAAGAAAACCTGGAGATTTCAGTCACAAAACTCCATATCAGAATTTTCATCAAATTATATCTTGGTGAGGTCCGTCCTGAGACCATGGAGTCAGGCCGTGGGTATGGCGGTGATTTTGGATTGTGGAGGCAAGTGGCTGTTGGGGGCTCTGCTTAGGTGGTCACCAAGTCAATATCCTCCCCTCTGATTTACCCTGGTATGTTCAGCCATGTGCAGGTATGAGATTAACTGTGTTTTTTGATCTCTTTCGAGATTTATTTATGGGTCTCTCTGATTTACCCTGGTATGTTCAGCCATGTGCAGGTATTAGATTAACTGTGTTTTTTGATCTTTTTCGAGATTTATTTATGGGTCTCTGAAATAAGGCTGATAATTGAGCTTGTATAGCTGAGCCAGAGGTGTTCTGTGGGTGTGGCTCCCCCACACAGAGCTTTTGGCCTTTTAATTTCTTGGGAAACTTGATCCCAAGTTGTTGGGGTCCAGTCAAAGGTATGGTGACAATTTCGGGGTATCAGAAAGCCTGAAGGCACCATCAGGCTGCTGATGCACTCACCCTGCAGGTATAGGTTGACCTGCTGGTGGCACCATACCCCCATTATTTTCTTCCTTGACCAATCTAAATACTTGTCAATTTTGTTGATCTTTTTAAAGAACCAACTTTTTTGACTTTATTGATTTTTTCTCCCATTGTCGACTTTATCTCATTTGTCTCTTTTTAATGTTTATGTTTTGGTTCTGCTTGATTTGAGTTGAACTTTCACTTCCTTTTTTTCTAGTTTCTTAAAATGGAAATGTAGATATTGACTGGAGATGCTTCTTCTTCACTAGCATAAGCATTTGCAGATGTGAATTTCCTTCCAAACACCGATTTAGCAGCATCCTAAAAACCCTGTACATTGTGGTTTTCTTGCATCCATCTTAACTTGTTCTCTAATTCCCATATGATTTCTTATATGCATTTGTCAATACCCCAACATTTTTAATTTTCTATGTATGTGTGAATATCTAATTTTAATTATTGTTATTTTTTAATCCTAGAGTGCATGCATTGAATAATTTCAGCATTTTTACACTTATTACGACTTGTTTTATGGCCTTTACCTTGTGTGCTTGAATGGATCTATTCTGCTGTTGTGCGGGACAGTATTTTGTGTTTGTTAGATCTAGTTTGTGGTGTTGTCATATCTTCTATTTCATTGTACATATTGTGTTATTTGTCCTATCCACAATTGAAAGTAGACTTTGGAGTATTTCTTCACTTCTTTCTGTCATTTTTTCCTTTAGTGGAATTCTGTTGTAAATATTTTAATATTAAAATTTATTTTACCAGCATTGATATGCCCATAGAAACTCTATTATTGTTAGTTTTACATTGTATAGCTTTTCCTTACATATATTGTATGAATTTATTCTTTTGCATATGTTCAGTTATTTTTTTCTTTGACTCTAAAACCTACAACTTGTAGAAAGTTATAGAGCTGGTTTTTCTTTCATTTCTTCAAATATCTTCTTTTTGATTAAAATGTTTACTCCATAAACATTTAATATAATTGCTAACCAATATTTTTGTATTTTATTTTATAATTACTTTTCTACTCATCCACTTTCTTGCTCCTTTATTCCTCCAGGATTTTCATTTTGTATTAAATACATATTTTGCTTAATCTTAATGAATTTGCTATTTTTTCCACCATAAATGTTTTTTATTTTCTGGGATTTTATGTCACGTGTTAAGAAATTGTGTGGGGCTGGAGAGATAGCACTGAGGGAAGGGCATTTACCTTGCACGTGGCTGACCCGGTTCAATTCTCAGCATCCCATATGGTCCCCTGAGCACCACCAAGAGTAATTCTTGAGTGCAGGAGCCAGTAATAATCCCTGTGCATCACCAGGTGTGACCCCCCCCAAAAAATGTGTTCTGAGTATACTGGTGGAGGGATGGATGTCAGAATACTGTGTGACTGAAATCCAATCATGAACAGCTTTGTAAAGGTCTGTCTCACATTCAATAAAAAAAGACTTTTTTTTTAATTCAATAAAAAAGGTTTTAAAAAAGTTTTAAAAAGTTTAAAAAATACTATTGTTTAATTTTCTCATTTTACTTTTTACCTTGCACATTTCATCTTTAAACAGTATAACCCATCAACATGGTTTTATAGTTAGCGAGCATGTAACTATTTTATAATGAGATTAGAGAAAAGTTATAAAAAAACACATTGATAGAATTTTTATATACGCCCATGTATATAGTAATTGTCTTCTCATCTATGTTTCTTCATGAAAATGTGAGTTAGTGTCCAGCCAGTGCACTGTGTCTTGGCCTTTTTTCTGATCATGATGGCTTTTGACCTTGTTTCCTTCCTGTGTCTCCCTCCCACCCCATTCTACCAATTAGCTTCCTGGTCTCATGCTCTGGCTCCCCAGTTATTGACTTTTTACCTGTGACCCCCTAAAATATCTTATGGTCCCTGATTGAGAAATACTTGTTTAATACCTAGCACAGCGGTAGGGCATTTGCCTTGCATGTGGCTGACCCGGGTTCGATTCCTCCGCCCCTCTGCAGAGCCCGGCAAGCTACCGAGAGTATCTCGCCCGCACGGCAGAGCCTGGCCAGCTACCCATGGCATATTCGATATGCCAAAAACAGTAACAACAAGTCTCAAAATGGAGACGTTACTGGTTCCTGCTTGAGCAAATTGATGAGCAGTGGGATGACAGTGACAGTGACAGTGAATTTGGTTTTAGTTGTAGGGCAGACCTGCTAGATAAATTTTTTTCCAGTGCTCTTTGAATTTCTCTTTCGTTTTTGAAGGATGCTTTTGTTATACAAAGAACTCTCTAAGGTCTTTTCCTCCTAGAAATTCAAATCTGTAAGCATATTTGAGAGAATTTATAAATAAATTCCTCTATAGGTAGTGAAAATAATATGTAGGTCTAAAGATCTGTGAGCCGTATGGTGAGGCACTACTGCTTACCCACCCCATCCCCCTTCAGTCTGCATTGAGACAGCCCTTCCTCCCACACCTGGACTGTGGAACCCACTACCACCACCCTGTGCCTCGATACCATCTCTTTGGACTTCCCTAAGCTGACCCTGTCTCTAAACCCAAGCAGTTCCAAGTGGACTCAGTGGCTGCACTAATACCCCCCCAACACGTGGGCATATCAGCATCCTTGCAACAACTCTACTCCCTCAACACCACTTACAGCATTTTCATAATTCTCTCCCACAATCCTTCCACAATAACCCTGGTATCTAAATGGGAGTAACTAGACCTACACTTGCCTGTCAACTGAAATGTCATCTCAAGATCATGGAACTAGTTAGAAAACAACAGATTACAAGTGGTAGCCCTGGAAATAATGAATTAGATCAGTTTAATGACAAATAAGGTCAATATTCAGATAAACAGAATTCTAAAGCTCACCTGCAGCATCCACAAAGCTCTAAGGAGGTGGGGATACAAAAAAAAAAAATCATCTGCAATGGCAGAAAGAGAGAGAAGTCCAGGCAAATTCTCATGCTCAATTCAAATTTTGAGCCTCATCAAAAAGACCCTCAAATCAACACTTTATGAAATGGCAATAGAAATAAAGCAAGGGGAAGAGAAACTCAATCAGATCAAGGAAGAATTGATACGTGTTATTAAAGAGTCCACACAAATGGAATTAAAGGAGGTAAAGAATGCAAGGATAGCACACCACAAAAACAGAATTCTGCATGCAGAGAACCATATCAGTGACAGTGAAGACAAAATGCTAGCCAACCATGATAATGATGTTGCAAAAGAAAAGAGGTAAACAAATAGAAGATAAAATAAGATTATTGATGAACAACAGCAAATGGATTATTATAGGAGTAGCAAATGGAGAGGAAAGGGAGAAAGGGGAATAATGACTAGAGGAAGAAAAAATAACTGACAACTTCTCCAGTTTCTGGAGGGAGGCTTTTGCACAGATTCAAGAGGCTCAGAGACTAAACAAAATAGAATCAAGCAAACTAACACCAAGGCACATAGTAATAGAAATGAAAAAAGCAAAAGACAGACAACTTAAAGCATCAAGAAAGAATAAAATTCTCTGGTACAAGGGAAAAAACTAAAAGATCTCCCATATGACACATTTCAGGCAAAAAAAAAGAATGGAATAACATATTCAACGTATCACTTGTACCACTTGTCATCCCGTTGTTCATTAATTTACTCGAGTGGGTGCCAGTAATGTCTCCATTCATCCCTGTCACATGCTAGTGTAGTCCAATGGCATCTGCTCACTCCAGGAACACGAGGAGCCTCAAACCATTCACTCAGGGTACTGACGGAGAAGTGTGACCATCTCGTAGGTGGGTGGCTACACGTCCTTTTGACATCCCGTGGAATCCAGTCAGTAACAGCTCTAGTCCAGTGGTCATCTCTAAATTGCATTACGTGTCTGGCCCATCTGATTTTTGATGCCTTGGCAAATGAGCAGCAACCCTGATTCTTGATTGTTGATGGAGGTATTCAACGTACCAAATGAAAAAAGAAATTTTTTTCATCTTGGACTACAGCAGCTGCCTCATCCAGCTGTCATTTACATTGCAGGGATGGATAAGAATCTTTTCAGACAAACAAGACAAAGTAAACAAATCCTGCAAGAATTACTGAAAGGTTTCCGATAAAAAGCATTTGAAAAATTAATCCCCCACACATATATAAAATAGCAACATAGCCCTTTATATCAATAAGCTTTCTGTATTTCAGTGGACTAAACTGTCCTACCAAAAGACAAAGAGTAGCTGGATGGATTAGGAAAGAAACTTCTATTGCTCTTACAGAAAACACTCCTAAACTCACAAGGCAACTATAGACTCTGAGTGTAAGGATGGAAAACTGTCATACAAGCCAGTGGGAGACAGAATAAAGCTGGAGTAGCCATACTTATAATAGACCAAATAGCATCCAGCAGACGCATATAGGAGGGCACAGGGCTGCCAGGTTAGTTGGTGACCAGTTGCTGTTTATTCCAGTCTCCCCATGCACCCCGTTCCAGTCTCAAACTGACCCTCATTCCCTCATTCCCATCCCCTCCTGTCCCCCGTACCAGTCTCTCCACACACACTCCTTCAGCCTCTTCTAGAGCCCGACTTTCCAGCATTCAGGGTAGCAAGCACACCTAGGTGAGGTAGCACAATCAACATCTGCAAGCCCTTACTTCTGGGGAAGCTCTTCTAAGACAAAGATGTCCTCCTGCTAGGAGATCAGCCCAAGGGCTTTTTTTTTTATCTAAGGACACATTTGTCCTTTTCTTAGTCCACAAACAATCATCTTAGATCTACTTACTTCTTAATAACCTTTTTAGTCATTTTGTATGGACACAGTAAGAGATATATTAATCTTATACGGTGACGCTGCTGGGAACATCTCGCTATAGATCCCAGACTGCATTTCCCAAGCCAGATGAACCCTTCCTAACCCTAGCAGGGTCCTTGTCCAGTCATTTCTCTTTGGGCCATGACAGAATTCATCCACGACCGTGCCCTTGAGTTATAGTTAAGTATTATGGAGCTTGGCCTGTCCTGTTTTGTGCCAGAGTAGCTCACAGCTTGCCGTAGGTCCAGCCAGTCCTTTTGTCAGGACCCTGTTTCTGGGATGCTAGGAACTAAAGGGAAACTGAGTCTTAAGTTGAGCTATATATATGACAGACATCCAGGAGTAAATATTATTTGGAATCAATTAACTCCCAAGTTACAAAAGCATAGCATTAACTGTCTTCCTATGTTTATACAAAAAGAACATTGCTAGGAAGTAAACTGTGCAAAAGACATAAGGGAAGAAGAAAAGCAATATTTCACATAAAATACAAAATCCAGAGTCGTTAGAAGGATCTGACCTTACAAGTCACAGGGTCTGATTTAGGGATATAGGTGATTGGGGAGGAGAGCACAGAGAAGTTAAAGATAAACATAGAGGAATGGGAGTGCCTCAGGAGCACTGTGATGGGTGTAACCCAATAAACCTAGCTCCCTGCAGCCAGGGAGAAAGGACTAACCAATGTTATCCTACATTCAGACACCTCCACCAACCTCCCCAAAACTGAGGATATATTTTTCTCTAGTGCATGTGGAATTTCTCCAGGATAGATAACATATTAGGGCATAACTCAATATGTATAAATTTACAAATATAGAAATCATGCAAAGTATTCTCTCAGACCACAATGACATGAAAGTAGAAAATGATTATAAAAAAGGGGAAAACTTCAAACTTTTGGAAGCTGGACAAGTCACTGTTAAATAGCACTTGGATCAAGGAGCAAATCAAGGAAGAAATAAAAATATTTCTTGAAACTAATGAGAATGAAGGTACAAGATACCAAAATATATGAAATGCAATGAAAACTGTACTAAGGGGGAAATTCAGCGTAATGCAGGCCTACATTAAGAAAGAAGAAAGCACCCAAATAGATGATTTAAGCACATATCTCAAAAATCTGTAGAGGAAACAACAAATAAACATAAGATATAATAGACTGAAGGAAGTAATAAAAATTAGAACAGAAATTAATGTTATAGAAAAAAAAGAGAATAAATGAAACCAAGAAGTTGGTTCTTTCTTCAAAAGAATAAACAAGGGGGCTGGAGTGAGAACACAGCAGGTAGGGCATTTGCCTTGCATGCGGCCGACCCGGGTTCGATTTCCAGTATCCCATATGGTCACCTGAGCACCGCCAGGAGTAATTCCTGAGTGCAGAGCCAGGAGTAACCCCTGTGCATTGCCAGGTGTGACCCAAAAAGCAAAAAACAAAAACAAACAAACAAACAAACAAAAAGAGTAAACAGGATAGACAAACCCTTAGACTCATAAGGATAAGAAAGAAATGTCCAGATGAATTGAATCAGAGATGAAAGATGAAACATTACAACATACTCCTCAAATATTCAAGATATTATGAAAGGTTACTACAAACAACTTTGTGATGTTAAGCTGGAGAACGTAGAAGAAATGAACAGATCCTTAGAAACATCTAATCTCCCATGAGGAGAAAGTAGAAAACTGAACAAGCTAATCACAAATAAGGAAATTGAAATAGTGATTAAGACCATCCAAGAATGAAATTCCCCATCAGAATGGGCTGGCTGGTGAGTTTTATCAAACCTTCAGAGAAAACTTACTGCATTTACTTTTTCAACTCTTCCAATATGTTGAAGAAGCTTCTAACTCAGCTAACATTGCATTAATACCCAAAGTAGATAGAGACACATCCAGAAATGAAAATTTAGACCAATCTCCCTGATGAACATCAATGCAAAAATCCTCAACAAAACCTTAGCAAACTGAATCCAACTGCACATCAAAAAATCATATATAATTATCAAGTGGAATTCATCCAAGATGGTTCAATATATGCAAATCAATTAACATACTATTCCACATCAGTAAAAGGCAAGGCAAACATCATATAAACATAGCAAAAGATGCTAAAATAGACTTGACAAGTTTCAATTTGAATTAATGATAACAATTCTCAATAAAATAGAAGTGGAAAGAACCTCTGTTGCGTGAAGCTATATATCAGTCGGTCAGAAGCGCAAAGGCAAGACATGCGAGAGAAATGTAGAGAGCAAGGAGGGACAAGGCATCAATCTGGCTCGAGGCGAAGAGCGACTTCCAGAGGCCTCCCTTTCTTCTATTTTTTATCAGTTACATCTGAATGACCTCATCACAGTGAGAGAACCACTAATGAGAGTACAGTTATAGGATAAGCATTCGTCAAAAGAACATCAGGGTATACATCGTCCTGTCAAAGCTATGCTGTCAAAGCTATGTTGCAATGATTTAAAATGTCAGAGGAAGATATGGAACTGGAAACTGAGGCTCTACAGATTACGTCCCCCACATTCTTGTAGTCGGTTACACATAGGGCAAAGAGAAGACTCAGACTGATACTTGAAGGTCAAACCAGATTAAGGATGTGTAAGCAGGGGGAAACTGCTGCTTTGTACTGCCAAGATGAGGTATGTCCAGGCGGGCCTATGAGAGCATGCTGTACTCCGCCAGGTCATCGGACTCACAAGTTTAGCTTGCCCACTTAATTTAAAGTGGGGCCTCGGTTCTGCTTCCTGCTTGCAGGGCAGCGTCCTAATGTCCTGGCTTAGCACCAACAAACCTCCCTCAAGAGAGTAATGGCTATCTCTAACTAACCTACAAACAGTATTGCTGCAGAAATTCCCACCAGAAACCTGTGGAGAAACAATCTGTACTGAGAAGTAGGAAAACGTGCCAGCAGATCCGGTGAGCTTGTGCTCCAGAACTGGCTCCAGTCCAAAGGCAAAAGCTTCGTTTGATAGCCTATCTGATGGAGGTTGGGGCATTTGCAGTCACCTGGCAGGAGAGGACAGAAGTAGAAATTCCAAAGTGTGTTATTTTGCAAAGCTGGGTCTGGATAACGTCAAGGACCTGAGCACATTTGACAGCTGACCAAGTGAGACTCAAACCATCTTATGACCATCCCAAATACACCCCATGGCTCTATGGCACAGCCCAGACTCAGTGGTTCCTTGGCAGGTCCTGCTCTTTGGGGTTAACCTCCTTGAAGTGAGGCTGTTTGAAATACAGGCAGGGGGTTCTTCTCATCAGTATCACTCTTTTGTTTTGTTTTGGTGTGTGTGTGGGGGGGGCGGGATCATACCCATGAGGCTCATAATTTTCTATTGACTCTGCAAACAGAGATTACTCCTGGCAAGACTTTTTAAGACTATACAGGATACCGGGGATCAAGCCTGGGTTGGCATCATGCAAGGCAAGTCCTATCTCTCTGGTCCACATCACCAGTATCATTCTTAATGGTGAAGAACTGAAAGAATTCCCACTGAGATCAGGTACAAGGCAAGGATGTTCACTGTCTCGTTTTTCATTCAGTATAGTATTAGAAGTTCTAGCAACAGCAATCAGGCAAGGTAAGTAAATCAAAGATATTCAAATTAAAATAAAACAAAGATATTCAAATTGAAAAAGAAGTCAAATGATCACTATTTTCAGGTGGCATAATAATATACATAGAAGACCCTAAATAATTCACCAAAAACCTCCTAGAAACAATAAAGCAACACAGCAATTTGACTAGCGATAAAGTTAGCCACATAAACACAAAGCACAGAAACACATAAACATAGACAAAAAATTGGTTGTGTTTCTATATGCAAAAAAGAATCATAGAAGAAAGAGATTTAAAATAGTGTCCCAAAACATTAAATACCAGGAATGGACTTAACGAAGGAGGTGGGAGATCTATATAACAAAATACATAGGGACTCGGGGGCTCAGTGGCTGAGAGCCGCCTCTCCAGACAAGATGGTGGCAACAGACGGACAAAGGACCTGGGGAACGGAGAAACAGGGCCCCAGCCTGTTGGGAGTCAGTTTATTTCTCTCCCTCCCCAGCATAGTTCGATCTCTCCCCTCACTGCACAATCGTAATCGTGGTCGTAGTCCCAGGCATCATAGTTCCCTCATCCTAGTCCTCGTCTTGTCTTTCTAGTCATCGTTGTTACCTCGTCCCCTCTCCCCCCTTACAGCACAGTTACAGAGACACCATGAAGGGTGGGGTACTCATGGGTGGGGTTGAGTGTTGTTAGAACAATAAACAGAGGTAAAGCCACCCCTCAGGGGAAGTTCTAGGAGTTTTAAGGTACAAAAGTCTCATCTGATGGTTCTCCAGATGACTAGGAGATCTGCTTAGGGTTGTTTGCAGACCATATGGGAGTTCAATTCCTAGTTTTCTGAGGAATGTTCCATTGTCTTCCAAAAAGGCTGGAGCAGTGGTCATTCCCAGCAGTGAGAGAGAGTCCTTCTTTCCCTCTGCCATGCTGGCACAGGAGGTTGTGTTCTTAGTGATGAGTGTGACTCTGGTGTGAGGCGATATCTCATTTCTTTGATTTGCATTTTTCTAATGCTTTGTGAAGTTTATTTTTCATATGATTTTTTTGCCATTTATTTTTACTTTGAGGAATTTTCTGTTCATCTTTTCTTGCCATTTTTTGATGGGGTTGCATTTTTTTTTCCTTGTAGAGTTCTACCTGGGGACTGGAGTGATAGCACAGCAGGTAGGGCATTTGCCTTGCATGTGGCCAACCCGGGTTCAATTCCTCCGTCCCTCTTGGAGAGTCCGGCAAGCCACCGAGAGTATCCCATTGTGAGATGAGTATCTCCATCTCACAATGGAGATGTTACTGGTGCATGATCGAGCAAATTGATGAACAACTGGATGACAGTGCTACAGTGGTACAGTTTTGCCAGTGCTTTGGCTCTCTTGGATATAAGCTCTTTATTAGTTTCAGGTAAGCAAATAATTTCTCTCAGTTTTTGGACTGTCTTTATATTCTGATCATTATTTTCTTTGAGGTGCAGAAGCTTCTTAATTTAATGTAGTCCCATTTGTTTGTCTTTGCTTCCACTTACTTGGTTAGTGGTATTTCACCCTTAGAGATGCCTTTAGCTTCAATGTCTTGGAGAGTTATGTCTACATTTTTCTCTTTATTTTTTTTAATTAAAATTTTGAGGGCATGTGTTCTCTGGTCTGTGTTCTCCCCTGAGCTACACTGCACTGCACTGTCGTCCCGTTGTTCATCGATTTGCTTGAGTAGGCACCAGTAATGTCTCCATTGTGAGACTTCTTGTTACTGTTTTTGGCATATCGAATATGCCACGGGTAGATTGCCAGGCTCTGCCGTTCAGGCGGGAAACTCTCCATAGCTTGCTGAATTCTCTGAGAGGGATGGATGAATTGAAACCAGGTCGGCTGCATGCAAGGCAAACGTCCTACCCACTGTGCTTTTGCTCCAGTCCTCTCCCCTGGACACATATCTTTATTGCTTGCCTCTATGTCTCTTTCTTTGCTTCCTTAATTGCTCTCCAAGCCTGTGTTCTCCCTTAAACATGGATCCCACTTGCTTATCTCTGAGTCTCTTTGCTTGGGCTTCTTTCCTCTCTGGAGAAGACTGTGTTCTCTCTTTAACACATGTTTCTTCTTTCTCCCTCCTTACATCTTTCTAAGTAAGTTTTATTCAATAAAAACTATCTTTCTTTGGGGGTCAGGTGATAGTACAGCAGGTAGGGTGCACATGGCCAACACAGGTTTGATTCCCCAGCTTACAGACTGAGAGAACATTATTTGAACAGGGTAATTACGTGTATATTTCTGAGCATCTAAATGTACATAAACAAAGGACATGAATCACTCTAACAGTTCAGCAGTCACTAGATTATTTCAGACAACAGTAATGTGCAATGCTGTGTCCAGAAACCTTATTAAAGAGTATAAGGAAGCTCCAGAGAGAACAGGCTCGGAGGGCCTGGCCCGGGCACCCCTCCGGGAGAAGCCCAGGAGCAGAGTGAGGGGGCGCGGGATTCTGGAAGGAAGACAAGGCAATTCTTGATCCCTGTTCCCTAAGGTCTCTGTCCAGCAGGTGCTGGGACTGTGGGGCCACACTTAGCGTCATGACTTGAAGGTCACATGAAAGGCTCAGCCTCTGTCATGGGGTCAGGCTCAGCTTCAGTCTTGGGTGCGTCCCGCCTCCTTGACTCTGGCAGCACCTTCCTGCAGGTTTCTCTGAAACAGAGCTGCCCTGCGCTGTCCCAGGGACACCCCAGCCGTGCCCTCAGAACAAGCCTAAGGAAGCAAGGGGTGGAGGAAAGGGAGGCCACTGCAGGGTTGGTGACAGAGGAAGCAGACGTGGTCCCCAGGGAGCAGCTGGGTTGCACGAGGTCACCTGCCATGGCACTCAGCATCTTTCAGGTGCAGTACAGACATGACAGTGCCTGTCAGTGAAACCCCCACGAGGAACAGCCCAGGCCATTTTCTGTCACTTACTCCTCTGGGGACCTGAATCAAATATCGAAGGATGAAATGTCACTGTGTTCACCGTAACTGTGAACAATAGCACTACTGGAAACAGAAAAGGATGGAATGCCATGTAAATTTTTAAAAAAGGAACAAAACTGAAAAATGAAAAGTAAAAACTAGAAAATGAAGCTTTAAGGTTTTCAATGTTAAGTCAGTGAGGACCATGGCAAACAATTGTGTGTTCCAATGTAAATATTACATTTTAAAGGTGCTTCATGGCTTACATTTTACATGTGTATCTGTATAACTAGGGTAAAACCCCGACATCACAGAAGAACCACGGCATGGGGCAGAGGACATACAGCAGAGGATGTGACACTGCCAGTGTGGACACTGGCTTCTCATAAGGGTCTTTCTGTTGGTGACAGTTGAACTGACCACCTGGGCCCTGGGTTCTATGGCCGAACAGGACATGGCTATGGGGCAGAGGGGCAGTGGTGGGGGACCAGCAGCCACATCAATGATGTCCCTCTCAGGGTCAGTCTGGCAGCCGGCCCATGTGTCCAGCAGTCGGCAGGCTGGGAAGTCTGAGCTGTCCAGGACCATGATATGTCATTGGACTCTTTCAGGGACAGGACCCATGGCCTGGCCAAGTTCAATCCTATCTTTCCTCATGTTGGCCCACAGAGAGCCCCTCCAAGTCCTTTCAGACTGGCGATGGCCCCATGCTGAGATGCAGGGGTGAGTGTGGGGCTCCCGCTGTCCGGCTCCCCCTCCACCTCCCCCAGCTGCCCAGTGCCCTGGTCAGAGGCCACGAAATCCTCCGTTTGCGAGTGTGGGCTCTCGCTCTGGGAGGACCAGGGTTAGGATGGGACCAGCCCTTTCCCATTTGGGCAGGACCCCCGGACAGAGTGCGCTCCGTCCTCAGAGCGCCTGCGCACACCCCGCTGGTGGCCTCTGGAGCGCATCAGCCCTGCACACCTGTCCTGAGCCCGCACTGTCCCCTCCAGCAGACCGCCACCCGCCCCATCTCCCGGACAGCACCCTCCCGATGCCTCCCCAGGGCCTGTCTTGCACATGCAGAGAAGATGGGAGAGTCCCCCAGAAACTCCGTGAGACCCCACTGCCCGGGCTCCTCCCTCTCAGCCTCTCCCCTCAGGCCTCTACCTCCCTGCCTCCATGAGGAAGCAGCTGCTCCGCCCAGTGCTCCCGGCATAGCATGTTTTGGTGCTGGCTGGCATGAAGCTGGGATCCAGAGGCCAGCGTGTGGTTGGAGTAGGGACAGAGCTGCCAGGCCAGGATCCCGCCCGCAGCACCCAGCCGGCCCCACGGTGCGGGCAGGACACCGCGGAGTCACGTGGAAACAGGCAGAGCTGGACTGTCCCTCCTCACCCCTGCCTCCCTGCTCTGCCTGTGGGGGCCCCACCCTGCGGCTCCGCGACCCTCCTACTCTGGGCTCCGGGGCATGAGAGGGTCAGATGGACCCTAGGAAGTCGGGGCTCTGCTGCTCATGCCGAGCTCCCGACCCTGCTCCCTGGGGCTGGGGGCAGTTGGGGGCAGCTGTCAGCAGCTGTGCTCTGGAGCCAGAGGGTGCACTCCGGAGGGTTGGACTGGGGCAGGTGGAGTGAGAGGCAGGCAAGGGAGTTTGGGGCAGTCAGGGGCTGCCCGCTCCCAGCCTGCTCTGGTTCCTGGGCTCTCCATGACTCAGTGACCCTGGAAGGGGGTAGGGGGGCCCTGCATTCAGAGAAATGATGTGTGAGCTCCAATTTCAACCAGTCCCCCAACATAGCACCATGTGTCCTCTCTGCCAGTGGGGACAGGAGGGCCCCTTCGAACTTCAGAGACCACTTATTGCTCCAGCAGGACCTGTGGTTTGATGTCAAGTTCAAAGCCTGAGAGGAAAATGTCCATCCTGGAGGAAGCCAAGATAGTGCCGAAGGGAATGTTCTAGACAGGATTGTTCAGGATTCTGACCCTTAGATTAGGAATGAAACTCAGGGCAACTCTCTGGTTTGTTCAGTGACGACCTTCGTGTCCCATGACATGTGCATAGTAGGTGCTCACTTCATAGAGTGCCTGAATAAGCACCCTGAGACCTGGAGTTGTCTCTGTCCCACAAACACCCCAAAACTAGCCCCAGCAAAGGCAAACATGGTAGCAGACGAATGAATAAAAAGGTGCTTCTTGAAATTTTTTAGAATCTGCCTTTGGTGTGACTTAGGGATATAGGAGCCCAATCAGCAGGGGTCCAGGGTTACACCCTAGTCTGTGCTGGGGTTGGTCCTGGTGATCCTGGGAAATGTACAGCTCCAGGCATCGAATCAAAAGGACCTTCGGGGAGAGCCTGTGCCCAGTCAGTCAGCAACTCTCCACACCCAGTTGCCTTTTTGAATTATCAAAGGTCACAGAGCTTTGTGGCAGGAGGCGGGAGAGCCTTTTGGGGGAGAAATCAACATTACCATTAATACAGTGCTGGGGAAGTCAGGCGTCAGCAAAGCCTCTACATGACAGATCCCATGTTCTCTTCAAGAACCTTGTATGGTTCATCCTTTCCCGCCTTCCCTTCAGAGAAATCAGCTGACCCAGGAGAGGCACTGGGACCTTCCCAGGACACACAGCTAGAAGCTGGAGGAGCCCGGGAACTGGCGGGAGCACTCTCATCTGAGCACCACCTGCTCCAGGGACTGAAGGGATGGGGAAGGCCAGGTGTGAAGAAGGTTTATGGTAGAAAGCTAAGGCCAGGAATATTGGTCCATGGTTGGAAGCCTGCCTCAAGGCCGGGGGAGAGGCAGTCGGGCTAGAGAAGGGACCGTGATGACAATGATGGTTGGAAGGGATGGCTCTGGATGGGGGATGTGGCTGAGAGTGGGTAAAGGACCAAACATGACGGTGGCCTCTCAGTATCTGTATTGCAGCCCATAATGCCCCAAAGTAGAGAGAGAGCGAGAGGAAAGGTGCCTGCCACAGAGGCAGGCTGGGGTGGGGGGAGGGGAGTGGCAGGAGGGATATGGGGGATATCAGTGGTGGGAAATGTACACTGGTCTAGAGATGGGTGTTGGAACATTTTATGACTGAAACTAAGTCCTGATAGCTTTATAACTGTACCTCATAATGATTCAATAAAAAAGTGACAAAAACTTTTAACAAGTTTTTGGTAAAAATTATATGGGTAGAAACAACACAGAAATTGTTTCTCCATGAGAAGTCAGGTGCCAGAAAGTCCCCCCGGGTTCCTGCCCCAGGGTCAGCATCATACAGTCCTCAACCTGAGACAGGAGGGACTCGGTTTGCATGCTAGGTGGGCGGGGAGGGACAGGGCAGTGACCTCACATGGCCTCATGAGGATTTGACCAGAATTCTCAGCCCAGCAATTTCACCTCAGGAACTTGCACAGAGGAGGAACATGAGCCCCAGCACTCAGCAGTGCTCTCGTCTGACCTTCAGGATGGCAACCTTGAGCTCCTTAGAGCCCTGGGTGTAGCTGAGGAGCTCAATCTCTGCCATCATTACAGGTGATGTGAAAAGGTGATGTGACCGAGTCTCAAACATCACCACTGCAGAGACACATCAGAGGAAGACTGCCCACCCGATACCAGGGCACCAGAGACCTGAGCACCTGTGAGCCCAAGGTCCTTCCATGCATCTCCCTGAGGCCTCTTCTGCCCCCCCAGAGAGAAGGGGCATCTCTGGGAACAAGAGTATGTGGAGGGGGCAGAATCTCCTGCCCCCGCACCAGGCTGTCTTCACCGGGGCCCCTTGGAGGGGAGTGGGTTCAGTTTCCCTCCCTGAACCGAACAGAGCCCCAGCAGCCAAAAACCTCCAGAACCCAGCCATAGCCATGCTCAAAGCCCCTCTCCACACACTCAGTGAGCATCACGCATGAAGGAACCGGCAGAGGAAACCAGCTTCGGGACCCGGGGCTGAGATCTCCAAGCCTGCTCGAATCAGGACTGGCCACCTCTCCCAGATCCCCCATTTTCCAGTAGCTTGGCACTCACACCCACAAACTGCCCCCGGCCCCATGTAATCTCATCAATGGCCAAGATCCAGAGACTATAAAACAAAGCTCCTGGAAGCTCGTAGCTGCATTTGCGGCCACACAACCTCTTAGAGTCTAGCCCACTGATGTGCCTGAAGCAGCACACATGTGTTTGGTTTTAACATACTTGCTTGCATTTTCTTCTATACATTCTCCATCCCTCCCGCAGAGCCGGAAAGCTATGGAGAGTATCCCACGCACACAGCAGAGCCTGGCAAGCTCCCTGTGGTATATTTGATATGCCAAAAGCAGTAACAATGACAGGTCTTACTCCCCTGCCCCTGAAAGAGCCTCCAATACGGCACTGTTGGGAGGATGAGTAAGAAGAGGCTGCTAAAATCTCAGGGCTGGGGCGAATGGAGCCATTACTGGTGCCTGCTTGAGCAAATGGATGAACAACGGGATGACAGTGATACAGTTACCCCAGGCCTGCAAATCCCAAGGAGAAGATAAAGGCCAGTAAGACTTCAGCTTCTCCCGCACCACCAGACTCAGTGTGCAGTGCCTGGAATGTTCTTTGGCTGGGAGCTGTTCTCTGCTCTGATGGACTCGCATGAGTGGACAGAGTGTCCCTTCCTTTCTGAGCTCAGGCATCACCTTTGCGCTGCAGGTTCCAAGCATAGGTGGACATTTGGTTTGAGCCCGCCATCATCCACACCTCCAGTGCACAGCCTGGAGGACAGAGGGGCTGTGGTCTCCCGAGCACGGGAACATGTGTGTAGACACCTGCCTTTCAAGAACTGGTCACTCCCCTCATCCGTCAGCTCTGAGGGACAGATCACACCCCTGAGCCCTCCCGCCCTCCTAAGGAGAGGACAGGGACACAGCTCGGACAAAGAGCAGCAGCTCAGTCATCCCCCCACCCCGCCCCACCCTGATGCTGCCAGGCTGCAGGAGCAAAGGGCTCTGTGGGGAGTGCCTTGCCTGCCTCAGTCACACACACAATGGGCCTGCAAAACTCACAGTTGGCGCCTACTGGCTGAGCGTGCGGTGTCTGCACCCTTCACCAGGCTCCCACGGGAGGGGGTGTTGTCTCCCAGGAAGCTCCCTGAAGGCGAGCAGCTCTGGGAATCCGGTGTCCTGGCATGGCAGTGCACAGACCACCTGCTTTTCTGCTCAGCATCTTAGTGTCTGTCACATCCTCAGGGCTGTCCGGGGACCGGGTGGCCCCTGGAGTTTCAGCCAGCACCAGCCTCCACCTCTGCATGTCAGCTCAGCAGCTCACAAACCTGGGAAGAAGCCGCCTCCCCCCCTTCAGGGCGACTGTGCAGTTGCCTGAGGCTGCAGGGGGCGCCTGGTTCCCTGGAGCTCAAGGGAGATTGAGGGATTTACCTTTCAGCGTTTGATATTGGCTGACATCAAACTCTTTGCTTCTTAGAGTAAAGGGAGGAGGAAAACCATGGAGACAGCCTTTGTCACTCCCCACAGGCCCCTGGGGAAGAGCAGACAGACAGAACAGACACTCGGACCCTGCGTACCTCCCACCGTCTCTGTTCTCTAGCCTGGTTCATTCCAGAGCCATCAGGGTCTTCTTTCACGGCAGGGTTTCAGGGTGTCCCTGTCTGAGCCCACGGACCCACAGCAGCCCCGGGTGGGTGTCTCCAGCTCCCGGAGTTCGGAAGGAGATGTGAGTGGAACACTGTCTCAAGGAGTGTGGCAGGGCTGAGGCTCACACAGCCTGCAAGCCTGTGTTCAGTAGGATTCAGAGATACAATTTAGAAATTTATTGAGCACAAAGTTGAATTCACTGTTTTTCTCCTTCTGGAATTTAAATACGTGTGGTCAGTAAATATTAATCGTTTTTTTTACAAATGGCAAAGTTAGGAGCCAAAGAGATAGTACAAGGGGCATGAAGTGTGAGTTGCATGTGGCTGACCAGGTTTGATTCACCACATTCCATAGGGTCCCCCAAGCACCACCAGGAGTGATTCCTGAGCACATAGCCAGGAGTAACCCCTGAGTATCCCTGGGTATGACCAAAAACTAATAAAAAAGAAAAAATGGCAAATAGATCACAGTAAAATCAGATGTCTTGAGCCTGAAGAGACGGTCCAGAATATATGGTGCATCTTTTGTCTGCAGGAGAGATGGTCCAGAGCATGTGGTCCATCTCCTGCATGCAGGAGAGATGGTCCAGAGCACGTGGTACATCTATTGTGTGCAGGAGAGATGGTCCAGAGCATGTGGTACATCTCTTGTATGAGGAGAGATGGTCCATATAAGAGATGCTCCATCTCTTATATGCTGGAATCTCCACTTCAATTTCCAGCACTAAATAGTCTCCTGAATGTTCCAGTGAGCAGCCCAGGAGGCCCTGAGCACTGCCAGATGTGGACCTGGAGGCCCTGAGCCCTATTCAGAGTCTGAGTAAGTCCCGACCCCACGGGATCAGCTTTACCACACCCCCAGGGCCTTCCTTGCCTTGGACCATCCACCCAGTGAGCCAAAAGTCACCAGGGGGAGCCCAGAACTCCACACCACCATATGGGATATCAAGAAAACTTAGAATTTTACATCGTGCTAACAGTTATGTCTTACTTTGCATTTTGTCATCACACATGGTCAAATGTGTCCTTTCTAAGTCTTGATGACAGGAATAATCTAGAACCTATAGCCATCCACATAAGGAAGAAATGATTCCTCTGTGACATGCAACGTCAGGTGACACCATGCACCCTTGTGAGGGGCCTGGGCACAGACATACAGGAACTGCTCCACCATTGTCCAGTGTGTGGGGAGCAGCCTGCTGTCACATGCCCGCTGGGGAGGGACGGAGAATGATCTCACACTGACACAATCACATCTGCAAAGTGCAATGCAGGGATTCTTGGAGGCCACAGGCTTATGCCGTCAGCACTGCTGTTGATTCTGGGTCATTGCTGTCACCCCCGAGATAGCTGATGTCCCCGAGCAGTGCTTCCTGGGTTTCTCCCTTGGGCCGAGAGAACCATGACCTCTTGGGATGAGCTTTATGAGGGCCGGGCATCTCCTGACTGAAACAGAAGAATGCAACTGAACACAACACCTCTCAGTCAAGGAAAGTGAGTCATTTGGACTTTATTATTTTGTGAGCCTGCTGTTGTACCTGTCTTGGTTGTAGGCTTGTATGTGTATTGTTGGCACTGAAGGGTAAGCATCTAATGGGTGACCCCCTGGATGTCCTCTAATTTAATGGCAGTGGATTCAACCGTAATGATTATGAGAAGAATTGAAGGACCCGTGATGTTGTCACAACAAATCCCTGTAGCACACACCTTGAAAGTGTGATAGCACAAACTCTCCCATGGAAAGTACATTTCTGTCCCTGAGTGTGTTTCAGGCTGGAGTTCTCACAGTCACGGGGCATTGAAACAGGGTAGAATCAGGGAGGGGCCCGGGACAAGAGGGGCAGGTGCTGAGTGGACTCTTCTCATGCAGGGACCAATTTTGATGTCTGAACACACACTAACCCCTAAGCTCCTCCAAGAGTGATGCCGGAGATCAGAGCTGGAGAAGCACCTGAGGGGTGCTGAGCCCCACACAACGGAGGCCTCGCCTCGGTACTGGCAACACCTGCCTGCCTCTGTCTCAGGGACACCCCAGCCGCGCCCTCAGAATAGGCCTGAGGAAGCGAGGGGTGGAGGGAAGGGAAGTCACGGCAGGGTTGGGGACAGACAAGGCAGATGCTATGCCTAGGGGGCTGTTGGGCTACAAACGGTCACCTGAGACAGCCTCAGCATCTTCCAGGTGCAGTTAAGACACTTTCAGGGGAAACCTTCCCACAGGGAACAGTCCAGGCTCATTTTCCTTCCTTGACTTCTCTGGAGAACTGATTCAACATGAAAGGAGGAAATAATGCCAACTGTACATTGACACTACAAACAATACCATTGTTGAAAACAGGAGTCCTAATGGAAAGTGATTTAATGTCAGAAAGGAAATGAAACTCAGAAATCAGATTGATTGTTTGATTGATTTTGCTTTTTGGGTCATGCCCAGAGATGCACAAAGGATACCCTGGCTCTGCACTCAGGAATTATTCCTGGTGGTGCTCGGGGGACCATATGGGATGCTGGGGTTCAAACCCGGTCAGCCACGTGCAAGGAGAACGCCCTACCCACTCTGCTATCGCTCCAGCCCCCCAAAATCAGATTTAAGGTATGTGTAAACCTACTTTTAATTTTTATGTCATTGAGGACCATGAAAACCAAAGTCCACATGTGCTAAAATGAAGCATTCGCGTAGAAGGGGCATTATTGGATTATACGGTACATTTCTTGCACAACCAGAGTAAAGTCCAGGACACCGCAGGAACACCCCGGGCAAGGGGGAGAGGACAAAGAGAAGAGGAGCCAGTTGGCCCTGGGAGAGGACGTCAGGCTACTGCGAAACGGGTCAACTTTCTCTAAAGCGAACCAGCACTGGGCCACTTTGGTGGAGGTTGGTCTCTCCCCAGAGGAGATGAGCAGCACGAGGAAAGCTGTGGCAAGGGGAAATCCCCAGGGTAGCAGAAACTGGGGCATCACTAATGAGGGCCTGCAGGTCCTGCTGTCACTAGAACACAACTTGTCGTGTCTCTGGAACAACAGCTAAGCTCTTCACATCGTGGCTACCAGGAGGACAGAAACAGGAAACAGCAGCTCAGCTTCACCCGAAGGGGCTGGGAGCCACGGAAACCAGTTCTTTCCTGCTAACAACCTTCAGCAGAGGATGATGCTGCAGAGACTGCATCTGCCCCGCTTGAGGATATACCAGAAGATATCCCGCAGATACCCAGAACAAGTACAAGAGCTTCCCCAGCAATATGAGAACAGGCCCAGTGTGCAGAGCCTTCCTGACAGTGGTGTCCACCTAAGATTCCTGTGTAGAAAGGAAGTTTCAGAAACCACGGAGATGAAGGAAGTTTTTGGATAGTATCTGCACATCCCCCACCCCTGTGATGATGAGACGGCTGCTGCTGGTGTGTGTGGGTGCCGAGTGTGTGGGGATGGCCAGGGAGGGATATTGTGTCACTAGGAAATTGCAATACGACACATTCTTTCAGTTAATTGTTTTAATACTAAAGTAACTCAATGTTAATAACAAATACAAGATAGTTGAGATTGTTTAAACATAAGCAGAACTGAAGGGTATGTTAAAGTAAGTGTGGACAGTGGCTTCCTTTGATGTTCCTTCCAGGAGGCAGTGGTAGTTGAACGCCTCAAACGGGGGCTCCCGCTGGATGGACAGGACATAGCTGGGGACAGAGAGGCAGCTCTTGGTGACCGAAGCCACACTAGCATGGTCCCTCCTAGGCTCAGGGGATCAGAAGGGCCCAGGCTGCAAATCAATCTGGACTGTGGTGCAGGGACATGACACAGATGTCCCAGGGACCGGAACCCGGGCCCTCCCCAAACCAGGCCTGTCCCTCCCACCTTTCCTCCATCGTGATCAGCTCCAGGGCCTGAAACCAGGTGAGAAACTGCTCGTGGGGCTGCAGGCGGTAGTTCTCCGCGGCCTCCTGAAGCCGAACAATCTCCTGGAGAATCTCAGTTTCCTGGGACATGGCAAAGGAAAGAAGGGAAAGGCCTGAGTGGGCTGTGGCGCCGTCCAGGCCAGGGCTGCCCAAAGGCAGACTAGAAGGAAAATTTCCACAGGGATCCCCCCTTCACTCTGCCAATCAGCGTCCCCACTTGTGAGATCAGAAAACACCCCTCCACCAGGAAGTACTTCTTGATGGATCTCTGCCCCCCACGCACATGTATGGGTTTCCATTGTTTCATTCTCCTACTGTGTCAGGCCAGAGGGACAGAGACAAGGAGGATCCGACAGGATACCAGGGGACAGGAAAGTCGGGTCCCCTCCTCCGTTCCCCTGCAGAGTCCCACTGCTCACCTTTGTTAATATCACCTTGTTGACAACCTCCTCCTGGAAGCAAACAGCCAAGTGCATGAGAAAGGGCCTCTGGGGGACTCTGTGCCAGGCTCTGAGCTCAAAGGACAGGGCTGGGTGTCAGGTACGCAGATTCTCCCACCCTGTGACACACTGGGGTGTCCAGCGAGGACAAGGACCTCGCCCCTGAGGTGGATCCTGAGGTCCCTCTGCCCCACGCCTCTTGCTGAGGGAGAGTTTGGGGATGCCCTCGACTTCAGGTGATTCTGCTCCAGGGCCTCTGCTGATTCCCCGGGAACTGGGTGATGAGGCCTGGGTGTCCCGTGCTGCTCCTGCCTCGGGTGTCAGGCCCAGCGCCCGGGGAGTTTCCCTCAGGAGCTCTGCCCAGGGCTGAGGTGCAGGTGGGTGTCGGCTCCAGCCCGCCCAGCCCCCAGATCACTCACCCCAAACTCCTCCATTCCTCTGTTCAGACACTCCAGCTTCTGGAGGAAGGGCCCCAGGAAGGGGACCACACCCTGTGCCGAAGGGGCCGTTAGAAAGGGGCCCTGCGCTGAGGTCCCCAGGACACCCCCAAGCCTCAGCCTCCCACCGCCAGGCTCCAGGTGAGCAGGAGCCCCTCCAGGACTGCCAATGTCCTCCTGCCCCCATAGCTGATAGCCCTCCAGTGGGTCCCAGGGCCCCGCCCTCTCCCGGGCTCCCCCACCCACCCTCCATACACCAGCTCTGCAGCTGCCCACTCCGCCCTGGGTCGGGACACGGTCAGATGGAGGCAGGGCTGGGGCCAGGCCTCCTTTCTGAGGGAAGACCCATGTGGGGGCCACCCTTTGTCCCTGGGTCCCACACACGCCCCTCACCTGGCGCCTCCCGAGGTTCCTCAGCCAGGACACAAATCGGCAGCGCTGCTCCTCCTGGGGACAAGCACCGGACCCTGAGCCTCTGTGCCTGCCCGCCTGGCCCCCACTCTCCTCCCTCAGGCCCAGACTGAGGAGAACAGCGACAGCTGAGCCTGCAGCCCCCACCCAGAGCAGCAGCCCCAAGAAGATGCCCCCAGG
This sequence comes from Sorex araneus, assembly GCF_027595985.1. NCBI lineage: Eukaryota > Metazoa > Chordata > Mammalia > Eulipotyphla > Soricidae > Sorex > Sorex araneus. The sequence goes on from NC_073308.1 coordinate 12,486,484, forward strand.
GCCTCCTGCCTTCACAGCCCCCAACAGGCCTCCACCCAACCCACACACCTGCTGTGCCCATACAGAGAAGAGTAGAAAGACACAGAAACCTGTCCAGCACCCGCCCCTCCCTCCCCGCCTCCTCCATGCAGGCCTCCAGCCTGCAGACTACCTGTGGGGGCTTGCAGTGTCTATGTTTCCGGGCCTGTCTGCACAGGGCCTTCAGCTTCCTCTGGCTCCACCTAGGGAGGGAACACTTTTGTCCGAGGGAGGAGGGAGCTGTCCCTGTATCCCTGGGGCCCTGCTCAGCTGTGGGAAGCCAGAGTCCTGCTCCCTGCCCAGCGCGTGGCCCCTAGGCTGCTGTCCCCAGGGGTCTCAGCTCACTGAGGGGCTCTTCAGACAGAGCACAGAGGCCGCAGTCCCGGGAGCACCCACCAGGATACGTGGCGCCAGCTCTTGCGGAGTCGGCAGATGACGGTGTTCTGCAGGGCACAGAGGATGGCATAGGTGGACGCCCAGTTGTGGAGGCGCTGGCACTCCTGGGAGGCAAGAGCAGGGGACAGGGCAGCTAGAGTCTGAGCTCCCTGCAGGTCTTGGGGCTGAGCCCCATAGTGGGGACACTGAGAGTCTGGGGTTGATGGGGGACACAGATATCCTCAAGGAAACCCCTGGAGAGTGTGCGAATGACTCAAAGAAGGACCAGGCAGGACAATGGGCCCCCATGGGATGGCCTCAGGACACCGTCCCTGCAGGAAACGCCCATGGTCCTTGGAGCAGGAGACCATCTTCCCTCCTGAGCTTCATGGGAGAACAGGCAGCCCCAACTCCACAGGGACCCCCACCCCCGCATATCCAGGCCCCCAGGGCTCAGTGCCCACAAATTCACAGGGACCCTGACCCCACATACCCAGTTGCCAGGAGCCAGTGCCCCCAAATTCATAGGGACCCCCTTCAACAATATACCGGGCCACCGGGACCCAGTTTCCCCAACTTCACAGGGACCCATCCACCACATACCCAGACCCCCAGGACCCAGTGCCTCCAACTCCACAAGGACCCAGCCACCACATATATGGACCTGTAGGACTCAGGGACCCCAACTCCACAGGGAGCTCCCCCAGCATACCTGGGCTACCAGGATCCAGTATTCCAGCATCCGTGCCCGCGCGAGCGGGCTCAGTTCCCCGAGGCAGGTGGAGAGGACACAGTTGGCCACAGTGATGAACTGGCTCTCGATGGCCCGCACAGTGGGGCACACATGCTCGTAGCCTGGCTTGTTCCTAATAGAGGAGAGGTCTCCCCGGCAGTGGTTCGGCACCAGCTCCAGGAACAGCTCCTAAGGGAGAGGGATGGGCTCAGCCACGGACACCCCAGGAGACAGGACAGAGGACAGGGCCAGTGCCACTCGGCCCTTGGGCAGCGCTGGGCACTGAAGGGCTCAGAACCCCAGAACCCAGACTGATGCGGGGTGCAGGCCCCTCTGCCTGCTCCTGGGACCCTACCAGGCTCAGGGCCCTCCCTGGCTCCCCTCCCTGAGCCCCTCAGAGGCACATTCCTCTGTGACAGCTGCGCTGGGGGCTGGTTCCCTCGTCCCCCTTGAAGGGAACCGCCCTGAGGGCCCTCATGGAATCCAGACTGCTCAGACCATAGCAGAAACTCGGACCCCCGACACTAGTCTCGGCACCACAGCCCCCCTCTCCTTCCACTGCTCTCTGTTGAGTTCACGGACATGCACCCCTCCCCGTGCCTCCCCTGCCTGGGCCATCTCGGCCATCCCGGGACAGTGCGGGCTCAGGGAGCCGGCACAGAGAGTGAGTGTGGGCCAGGAGGGCCACTGCCGGCAGAGGTGCCTGGGGATGGCAGGTGTGGGCGGACGCTGCCTCTCACCACATCCATGAGTGTCAGCTGCTTGGCCACCAGCCGGGCAGGGAACCTGCTGATGGAGACCTGCTCGTTCCTCGGCTCCTCCAAGGGCCCGCTGCTGGGGCAGGAAGGCTCAGGGCTGTCAGCTGCTTCGTTGACCCTGCTGGCAGCTGCCCATGAGCTGGCATCATGCATGTCTCCAGGTCTGGCAACCTCCAGCTCAGCCCGTCGTGCTATGGCCGCAGCTGCGGCTTCGAGAGGCTCCGGCTCTGGGGCATCCCGCGGAGGCAGGCCCAACTCCTCAGGTGGTTCTAGGACAACTGCTGGGCCTGGAGCAACGTCTGAAGAGAAGGACCCCACCTCAGAGTCCGGCCAAGCCACAACAGAAACAGCAGAACCCTGTCCCCAGACCACGACGTACAGGACCCCGGCCACCCCAGAGGGCAGGGCCTTTACCCTGAGCCCCGATCAGTGCGATCAGGAGGAGTTCCTTCTTTACATGCACTTGGAGGCCAGAGCCAGAGAAATGCACCAGAATGCAGCCCAGCATCGATTGCACGGGAACACAGCACAGCCACTCAGCACATCCCTCAGGCCAGGCCCCTGACATGGGACTCAGGGCGCTGGGGAGAGTGTGGGGAGCAGAGTCAGGACCCTGGAATGTGCCTTTCCTTCTCCCACAGAAGGTGCCCTCCCCTGGAGCCCAGCTGAGGCATCATGTCACTGAGAAGATCCAAGAGAGAACCTGTGAGTGGGTCCCCACGCCCTCGGCCCCCAAGGTCGTGAGAGTGACCTTCCCCACCTGGGCCTGTCCTGGGCTGCTGGGAATTCTAGAGCACCTGCTGGGCACATGTGCTGCTGCAGGCCCAGAGATGCTGAGCAGGAGGGGGTGGCTCCCTACATGTGATGCCCAGACCATGTCTGGGAGGTTCCCGTGTTGGGGAAATGATGCCTGAGCTCTGGCTTCTGCCCACACCCAGCACCCAACACAGCCCAGTGTGTCCACTCTGGATAGGGGGCCCTGACCACTCACTGCTTCAGTGCATCTTCGTAGTTGAGAACCTGCCCCAAGTACGGGAGGAGGCATCCAGACCTAGGGGAAGCAGGACAGTGCCCGTGGCGTGTTCTGGACACACGGCCGGATCCTGAGGCTCAGGCCAGGACTGAGTCCCAGGGAGTCGCTCTGTTCTCTCGTGCCAATGTTGTGTGGAGAAATGCTGCACGACCAGGTGCTGCTTTGAAGTATGGGGAAACCCACCAAGCCCTTCTTCTGTCCCAGGGTGCTGGGACACCTGTGTGCGCCCCAGATACATCTAATCGCCAACAGCAACACTGACACGAAGACCAGCCCATGGGGAACAGAAATGCTTTGGAGTTGGGAGGGGGAATCCTGTGCATGTACTTTGGGAGTCCCAAGCCACAGGCTCTGAGTGTTGCAGCTGCTATTCTGTGGGCAGGAACAGGAATGAACAGGAAGCTCGTGGCCAGGAGACCAGGCAGCAGCCCAGCACTGTCACGGCCCATCCCATGTCTTCCTCTAGGACCTTGCGTGACTCTCCCCACACTGTGTTCAGAAGAACCAGCAGAAGCTCAGAGAGGCCCTGGCTCCTTCTGAGCACCCCAGGCGGGGAGGCAGGCGAGGCCCAGGGACTGGTGGGGCGGCTCTCACCAGCGCAGCATCTGCTGCAGGATCCGCGTGGGAATGGGGAAGTCCAGGCCAGTAGGAAGGATGGTGGCAACAGAGAAGAACTTCCACCCTGGGGAGGTTTGCATCAGGGACATCAACATCTCCACAGTTCTTTCGCCTAGGGTCAGCATCTTGCAGGACTCATCCCGAGAGCTCGGGCACACAGGCTCCTCCTGCTGGTGGGCACGTGGGTACAAGACGGTCAGGGAGTTCCCCAGGGAGCAGGTGCTGAGGGTCTGGAGCTCAGAACTGGGGGAAAACCATGTCCTGGGGGCAGAAACAGGAGCGCCCACATGTGCGAGGAATCGGGCTGAGGACTGCCATTCTGACCAGTGAAGTTTGCTGTTGTCAGTTGGGAGCATTCACAGGCCAGAGAACAGCAAGCCCCGACGGTCTCCAGGAACCCACCCCCTGCAGAGGGACAGCAGGGGGCAGCTGGGCAGGTCCCTCCTCATCAGCAGAGAAGGTCCTGCAGCTGGTCTCAGGACCTGCCTCCTCTTCCGTTTGTTCTGCCCCCAGTAAGGGGCTGGGGAGTTCCACTGAAGGGCTTCAGAGGTGTGGCAGATCCCTCCCCATGTCTCCCCCTACCCTCCGGCCCCTCCTGTGAGGCCCCCCCTGTGCCCAGTGGCCAGTGTGTTCCAATACTGCCCCTAATGGGGAGAGCTGGCATGTGCCACCAAATCTCCTCTCCAGGAGGCCCTGGGAGCATTCCACAAACTGTGTCCCTGTCCAGTAGGAGGCGGGCCTCACCAGCCTTGGGCCTGTCCTAGGGAAACCTCGGACCCAGACTGCAGCTAGCGGCCACAAGAGGGCCCTGCAGTGCTGCTGAGGTGCTCGGAGCTTATGCCAGCTGAGGTCACCCTGCTCTCTGGGCTGAGTCCTGTCCCCACGTGTCCTGACGGAGTGTAGGCACATCTCCTTATTCTGGGACTCCTTCCCTAGGGGTGCACCCAAGAGATGGCAGTTTCAGATAAACGGACACCGCAGCCCTCAGCTCCTTCTCCCTCTAACCCCAACCTGAGCTGCTTCCTGTCTGGAGAGTCAGCCAGGACAGGGGAGCTGTCTGAGCCCAGTGTCCCTGGGCCATGAGGACAAGTACAGACACCAGCATTGCAGACACACACTGTGACCGAGTGGAACGTGGGCGGGGCCCTCTGGGTCAGCTCCTTGTTCTGAAGTGGGTGGGGATGGACTTTCAGCTGACCCCATGTCAGAGGAGCACTGGGGACTGGATCACTCTGAGATGGGCTCTGGACACCCCGAGGGATCACCATGGAAGAGTCACAGGCCTCATGGGCTGGGGACTGGGCTCTGCACCCACCTCCCCATCTCCAACCCTGAGTGTCACCTGCTCACCTGTGCTGGGCACTGGGTGTCACTGCATGGGTGTGGTCCCTTACTCGTGTCCTGGCAGGTAGAACAGCTGCTTCCCACCAGGGGCTCCACTGGGATGTCCTGAGCTGAGCTCTGCAACACAGAGTTCGTCACTCCTAGGAGGGATCTGACACGGGGGCCCCCTTAATGAGACTTTTTGGTCCAACAGTGAAATATCTCTCACCACAGAGACTGCGCACAGCAAATGGAAGAACAACCAGTGCTGGCACAGATGCAGGGAGAAAGGGGCCCTCATTCATTCTTGGTGGCAAGCCTGACTGGCCCAACCTTTTTGGAAAACATTATGGCCATTCCTCCCCCCCAAAAAAATTAGAAATTGAGTTTTCATAGGACCAGGTAATGCCACTTCTGCGAATATATCCCAGACTAAATAGGCACAGAGCTGAGACGCCATCTGCACTGCTATGTTCACTGCAGCACTATTCACAGTAGTCTGAATCTGGAAACAGCCTGAGAGTCGAAAACAGAGGGCTGAATAAGGAAATTATGGTACATCTACACAATGGGATACTACACAGCCACCAGGAGAAACGCCATGAAATTCACTTAGTATGACACCCGTTCCCAAGGACATTGGAAACAGGGCCAGGAGGACTGGTCCACAAGTTTTGGGAGAGACTGGGAAGGCAGTTAGGATAGAGAAGGACCACTATTACAAAGGTTGTTAACCATGATTAAGAACTGCGTGCTGAAAGTAGGTAACAGAACAAACATGATAACCTCTCAGTACCTGTATTGCAGTCTATAATGGTCCAAAGGAGAGAGAGAGAGAGAGGAGAGAGAAGAGAGAGAATCAGAGACAGAGAGAGAAATAGAGAGAGAAGGAGACAAGAAAATTTCATGCCAAAGAGGTATGTGTGAGATGATGTGGTGTGAGGAAACTGGAAATGTTGTTAGTGGGAAATAGTCACTGGTCAAGGTTTTCATTTTTTAGAAACTTTGTTTTCTCAAGAAGAGTCCATGACGCACACCAGCCTTCCCTCATGAGGCAGCTGCTCCTTCCCGTAAGTACAGGACTCACTCTCCTCAGAAACCCTTGGACCATGACCCACAACTCACACAATCAAATTTCATTCACACACACAGACACACGCAGTCAGAGGGGTGTGAATCCACTGAGGTGCATCACAACTGTGAACTACTGACACTGTGGGCCCGGATTACCCTTGAGTTCCTCCTCACCTGGGACAGGTGTTGGGGGTGGGGACGGGCCCTCCTCCACAGTCTGCAGGGACAGCAATCACCCTCACTCTGGGCTCGCCTCAGCCCAGAGCCTCTGATCTTGGGGAAACAAGAGGAAAACATGTCTATTGCTTCTCAGTACAAGTGAACTAGACGGTCACTTTCTCGAGAATGAGCTCACAGGGGAACCGGGGTTCTATGGCAGTTGGGGATGGTCACTAGGGAAGTGAGGTCATTTTCCAGGGTTCTATGAGCTGATGAATTCCTTCCATCTCAACAAATGCCCTCACCCACTTACTGAAACAGGGAGTTGAGAATGTTCCCTGACTATCTGGAAATAGAACTTGGGTCCTAACTCTGAGGATTCAGTTGAACTGGATTTTCCATGTCTCCCCTGTCCAGACCCCTGGGCCCTGGACTCCAGAGTTGCATCCCCCAACCCACAGGCCTGGGACTCCTCTCCCCTCTCTGGCTCCCTCCCCTCTGCAGAAGCAAATGTCACTGAGGGTTGGGATAGGCTGTCAGGCTCAGGGAGGCATGGCCTGTGCATGAGACAAGGGCTGCTGGTGTCTCCCATAAGCACCAACTCTCCGCCCCCTGTCAGGTCACGACATCCTCCCTCTCTTCAGCTACAGTGGAGGCAACTGACCCCAGTGTCCTACCCGTCTCTCCTCATTCTACTCTAGATGTTTCCACCTAAATTCCATAGCACACGGGGACTGTCCTTCCCCCAATATGAGGCCATAATGCTCGAGGAACTTGGCTCAGTTTGTGTCTATGCACAGGACCCCTTGTCTGGGAACCACTTGGGGGGCTACATTTCTGGATGGTCTACAGGAACAAGGGTCTCCAGACACCCACTCAGAGGGTGGGAGCTGAGGTCTGCTATCCCCTTTTAGGATATGTCCCAGCCATCCCTCCTTCAGGGACACCAGCATCTCCTGCCCTCAAACACCCTCCGTCCCTAAACCTTGCTTGATAAGGAGCTTCTTCTGAGGCTGAGAATCCCTGAGCCAACAGAGATGGCCCTGCAAGGGCGCCTGCGCCAGCTGGGAATCTGCTGTGGAGTCATGGGTGAGGGGCGGGTTCCCAGTGGGAGGCAGCGACTTTCGCTTGCTAACTGCATCCAAAATGGGAGCCATGTTTGTTGCCCTTGTAATGATGTCTGTGACAAGAGTCATGATCTGGAGGGAACCATTGGCTAGTGCCCAAGTCAATGTGGGGCTGTGGCACATACACAGTCATACCTGTCAGCTCATAAGGAAAGAGGACACCACACCATTAAAAAGAACACAGAGAATTGGAGGGGCTCCAAAAGAATCAGAAATACTCAATGCTTCTACTGCTCTCAGGAAGAGAAAGAAGTGAAGTGGAAAGCCAGTGAGCCTAATCCTAAATCTGAGGACAGAGAGACTGACAACCGTGGACATGAGGAAGGGTTCTACTGGATTGTGGCAGAGTGCTTGTTATTCACAGTAGTCTGGGCATGGATCTGTTTTTCCTGAAGTACCTACAGTGATGTAAAACAATGCCATCTTTAGTCAGTCTATGACAGTAAACTCTGGTGACAGTCATAGCTGTGAGGAGTCTGAGACAGGTGACTAAAAGTACTGAGAAGGCCACGGTGGGAACCTCGAATGGAACAGAGAAAATAGTACAAACCAAGTAACCCCTAAAGAAGGACTGCATCACATTCATCGCACGTTTCTATCAATATCAGACATTACTAGTAGGAGCCACTATGGGTGGGGCACTGGAACTCTCGTGAAATCCAAAGCTATATGAAAAGGCTCATCCAAAATGTAAGAGTGACCACTCAAAAATCTATGTGTATGACCTTTTGTGTGTGTCCCTTGGAATAGAAGTTGTTTGGGGCACCATCCCTCAGTGTTCAAGGTTCTATCCTGGTGCTGTGCTCAGGGATGATTCTGGCAGTGCTTGGGGGCAAAATCCACGGCTGGGATCCAACATGGCTGCAAGGTGTCTTACTCACTGTGTCATCTCCCCAGCCCGAGAAATGTGAACTTGATCTCACTGGACATGAGGAATAGTGACCACAGTCACTTAAGTGACTCGCTGATAGGAAGTCAACTGGCTGCTCTACACTCAGATCGTTCTAACAGTCCCTGGGGACCAGCAACCAAAGCTGGAGCTCAGCGGAGCATGCACTCAGCCCTTGAGCCCTCTCCTACTGCAGAAGCATGGTTGGTTATGAGAAAACATGGAGTGAATTAAGTGGGATCTAATATAATATACATAACATATGTATTATGTGGGCTGCTCCAGCTAAATTTATAACAAGAAGCAAAATCTTCATTAGCCAAAAATTGTGTAGAAGCTGGAGTGATAGTTTAGCGGGTAAGTCAACATGGGATTTAATTGGCTTCAAATATTATTCACTCCCGGGCATCTGCTTCCTCGACTTAAACCTCAGCTGCCCTTACTTCCTAGCACCCCCAAAAGCAGGGTCCCGACGAGGGACTGGATGGACCCAGGGCAAGCAGTGAGTTATGTGCTACCCTGGCATTGAGATGGGTCTGGCCAAAATGCCTAATGCTTAACTATATGTTAAGAGCTTGGTCATGGACATGTCATGTCATGATCCAAAAGCAACGACTAGACTAGGACCTTGCTAGGGATAGGAAAGACTAATCTGGCCTGAGCACTGTAGTCTGAGTTCGAGGTGACCCCAGGAAAGCAATTCTATAAGCTTAATGCATCTCTTGCTATGTCCATACAAAATGATTAATATTATGGTTACTTATATGTTAGTTGGACAAGGAGAGTAGAAACACACCCATGGGATTCTGCCCTTGGGTGGATTCTCCTGCTGAAAGAGAATCTGTCCTAGAAGAAGCAGCCCCTTAGGGAAAGAACTTTACCCCTATTGATGGTAACCACACCTATGTGTAAGCCCTGGCCCCTGATGCTGGGTTATTTAAGGTGGCTGTAAGAGGGGACTCAGGGGAAGAAGCAGAGGGAGAGACGGGAGTGTAGAGAGAGGAGACTAGAATAAACTGAAACTGAGACCAACCAGCTTGGCTCTGTTCCTTCCTTTGCCTGCTCATCATCGCCATCAACTTCTTCAGGTTGGGGGAAGCAGCTGGAGACTACGGAATGCAGGTGGCATGAGAGACAGCGCTACTGCCCTGTGCTCTGTGCCCGCGGTGTGATGCCCGTGTGGCCCTCTCCTCTCTTTTCTTTTTTGTGTGTTGACACATACATACACACACACATATATACTTTGAATATGAAGTGGACATATATATCCGAAGTGTAAATATAAATATATATGTATGCATATATGACCATGTATATTCCAAAGAAAACGATCAGTGTTCTTCAGAAAACAAAAAATATGTTTTATATTATATACGTTACTGGTGCTGGCTCGAGCAAATCAATGAACAAAGGGATATTATATATATTGTATAAAATAATTGACTCATTATTGTAGGAAATATGCACTTTTCCTTATATATATTATATTTTTATATAGAAGCTGGAGTGACAGTTTAATATATATATAATATATATATATTATATTTTTAGTGTGTTGAATTATCCTTGCTGCTTCCCAAGGGAGCTTAAGGTTTATGGAGCCACTCCTACAACAGTGCAACTGAAGCACACCCAATTTCATCAGGCACTAATATTTCTATGTTGCTTTTCTCTTTCCTCTGTTATTTGTATGGTTTATTTAGCAATGCCCTTTTTGTATAGACACAGGAAGACAGTTGATGCTATGCTACTTAACATGGGAGTTGATTGGCTCCAAAATAATATTTACTCCTGGGCATCCATATTTACTTGACTTGAGCCTCAGTTGCCCTTAGTTCCTAGCACTCCAGGAGCAGGGTCCTGACCAGGGGCTGATGAACCCAGGGCAAGCTGTGAGCTACCCTGGCATCAAAATGGGCCAGGCCAAGCACCATAATCATTAACTACAAGTTAAGAGCACGGTCATGGACAAACTGTCATGACCCAAAAAGAAGTAGCTTAATAAGGACTCTGCTAGGGCTAAGAAAGACCAATCTGGACTGAGGACTGTCATCTGGAATATGTAGTGAGATGTCCCCAGGGAGAGCCAAACCTAATATATCTCTTACTGTGTTTATACAAAATGATATTGGTAGAAATATTATAAGAAGTAATTTTACTATGACTGCTTAAATGGATTAATAGCTGAGGAAAAAAGAAAGCAATACACCCTGGATGTAATGGCACCCTTGAGCAGGGTCTCCTAGTAATCTTAAGTAATCTCCTTAGATGAGATTTTGTCCTTTGAATATAATGTGGGCATATACATCCAAAGTATATATATATATGTATATATATATGTATACATATATATGTATATATGACCATGCATATCCCAAAGAAAATGATCAGTATTCTTCAGAAAACAAAAAAATTATGTTTTAGATTGTATACATTACTGGTGATACCTCAAGCAAATCAATGAACAATGGAATATTACACATATTATATACAATAATTGGCTCATATTATTGTGGCAAATATGCACATGTTTCCATGTTTGTTATATTTTTATTGTGTTGGATTATCCTTGAGGTAATCTCCTGAAGGAGTGGCCTTACCTCTCTTTGTTGTTATGATAATGTTCACCCCCACCTTTGTTTGTTTGTTGTTGTTGTTGTTGTTTTGCTTTTTGGGTCACACCTGGTGATGCACAGGGTTACTCCTGGCTCTGCACTCAGGAATTACTCCTGGCGGTGCTCAGGGGACCATATGGGATGCTGGGAATTCAACCCAGGTTGGCCACATGCAAGGCAAATACCCTACCTACTGTGCTACCGCTCTAGCCCCAGCCCCACCTTTGCATTCCCACCCTACCTGATTGCTATATGACTATGCTGTAAGGGGTAAGAAACAGAACTACACTGGTAGAGGGAACTAGGCTGGCAGAAGACTTGTGGAAGGTAGACTGGACTCTGGGAAGGGGATGCTAAGAGGGAGATGCTGAGAGGAAGATGAAGACTAGACGCAGAAGACTAGACCCTGAGGACTAGGTGGTGAGGATGAGAAGGTTGACTTTAGAGACTTTGATGTCTGCACAGAGACTAGGATGATGGAGCTCTGATGACTGGGACTATGGCCAAAACGATTACTAGCACTGTTCTGTAAAGGGAGAGATCAGACAACACCGTCCGTCACCCACCGTCCGTCGCCCGGTTCTTGGGGTGGCTGCTTTAGGCCAACAAAGGCTTGAGTCCTGTATGTCTAGTCTGTTCGGGCCCACCTTTTTTGAATTATTCAAAACTTATATTATTGCATACACTATACTATGAACTATGCATTTCAGAGGTGTATTTTTTTATATATTCTGGAGAATATGTATCTATATATTGTGAAAAACATTGCTTTCGTTGGCAGTTCAATTAAAGGCTGAGAACTTATGGAGGGCTGACAGAAGACTTCATTAGGGCAAGTGTGGTTCTTTCTGGTGAGTTTTTGGTTTGGGGGACTCACCAGGGGAGCTAGGAGCCGCTTCCAGCCCTGTGTAAGCCAGGGGCTCCCAAGGGGGAGCCACGTGGTGCCGGGGATCCAACTCCGGCAAAGCTTGTGCTCCAGCCTGTTGAGCTGCCATCCTGGCCCCAATGTTGCAATCACCAGTGGCAAACTGGGTGCTACTACCTCACCTTTAGGTGCGCTCCGAGCTCTAGTCTAGACTGTGTATGAATGTATGCATGCACAATGGGTGCATGTTTCTGCATGAGCATATATGTGCATGTACGTGTGTGTGCCGTATGTGTGTGTGCATGTGTGTTTGTGTTTGTGTTTGTGTGTGTGTGTGTGTGTGTGTGTGTGTGAATGAGCACGTGCAGGCTTTGGCACTCAGTGGAGCTCCTTGAGTCTCTGGTCTTACTGACCATCATGAGTGGTCCCCAAGGACAAACCCAGGTGCTCCTCAATCCCAGTCCCTACCCACCAGGACCCCATTGGACTGTGAGGGTCCATCCCCAGGGCCCCTGAGCCTGGAGGTGACCAGTTGAAAATGGGGTGGAACTGAGGTGTGGGGTACACGGTGGGTGGGTCAGCCTTGGGATTGGGAGCAACTGTGTGGGGGGGAGAACAGTGCACGCCCCTGATGGGCACAGGAAAGGAGGAGGAGGGTGCCCGGCCCCTGGGCCACAGTGAGCAGCAGGAGCAGCCTGACAGGTGATGGGCACGAGCCAAAAATGATCGAGAGGCTTCTCTGTGCCAGGGAGCGACTGGCCACCTTTCTGGAGCTCCGGAGCCTCTTGTTTAAAGGGAGCCGGGGGCACGTGTGACTGCCAAGCACAGAGCCTGGGTGGCCCCTGACCATGGCGGAGTGTGGTCACAAACTAAAGGCAGAACTCAAACACGACAACGAGGGAACCAGGAAAGACTGCCAGATAGAATGGGTGTAACGGAGGTGCTCTGGCTGGAAGGGCCGCGCCCCAGCCTCTCCCTTCCCCAGCCCGCTGTGAGCCGAGGAATTGCCTTGATTCCCACTGCAGGGCTGCCCTAGCCTTGCTCACCCTCCAGAGCAGCTGTGGTTAAGCATTAGAATCCCCACTTAGCAGATGAGAAAACTGAGGCTCCCCCCGGGAAAATAGCTAGGCCAGCTCTCAGAGATGTGAGGGATGAAGCTGGCAGCAGCCCTGTCTGGATTCCCAGTCCGCAGTGGTTCATAGAGCCTGTTAGGCCCCCAAGGCTGCACTTCTAGAATCTTCCATGGCTGGGGCTGGCACAATAGTATGATGGATAGGGTGTTGCCTTGCACATGGCCAACATAGGTTAGATCTCCAGCATCCCGTCTAGTCCCCCCAAGACCATCAGCATTGAGTTCCGAGTGAGAGTCAGGAGTAACCCCTACGTATCATTGGGTGATGGCATTTAATTGATGACTTAATCACAATACAGGATTCTGGACACGTATGTGAGTATGTGAGTGTGTGAGTTGTATATGTAGGGTCTGAGTGTGAATGTGTGTGTGCATTAGAGTTTGTGTGAGTTTGTGAATGTGCATGCCAGCATGTATGTGTATATGTATTGTGTGGGCATATGTGTTAATATGTATGTGAGTGTGGGTGTGAGTGTTTGCATGTGATGTGAGTCATATTGTGAGTGTAAGATTGTGTGTATGTGTGTGGACATCTGTGTTATGTATATTGAGTGTGAGCATGTATATGAGTGTGAGTGTGTGCACATCTGTTAGTGTGTACAGGTGTGAGTCCTGTGAGTATGTGTATTGTGTGTGTTTGTGTATGTGTGTGGGCCTCTGTGTGTTTCTTGTGTTAGCATGTATGTGAGTGTGTGAGTATGTGTCATTCAGAAGAGTACAGGCTCAGAGGATTGGCATACTCAGGGCCCTGGTTGGCTCCTTGAACCCCAGACCACCCGCTGGGGACCCCTGGCCCCAGATAGCTGAGCTCTCACTTCATGCTGGGTGGCCCCAGGGAGGGGCTCGGGGGAGGAGTTTGAACAAAGCCAGGATGGGTGTGCTGGGGAATGCCATGGGGTGGACTGGGGTCAGAACCTCAAGGGGGTCAGTGCTGGGGTTGAGGTGGTCTCTGAAGGAGGTGGGTGTGAGATCTGGCTGTGTAAGGCGGGGGTCCTCTGCTCGCCCCGACCCCTCACACCCAGTTCCCAGACCCCTCCTCCATGACAGCCTGGGGCCTGCCCGCCCCTCTCTGCCTCTTCCCTCCTCTCCCTTTCCTCCCCTCCCCCCCTAAAAACCAGAAAGGGTGGAGGGGTGAGCAAGGGCTGATTCCAAGGCCTTGGGAGCCCCTTCTCCCCAAGGGAGTGGCCATGGGGCCAAAGTACTGGGTGCAGGGCAGATTCCCCTGGGCTCCTCTCACCCGCCCTGTCCATTTGTCTATTTCTCTCTCGGGATGCTCAGAATGGGCCAGGACAGCACCAGGGTGGTCCAGCACACCCAGGCCCAGACAGCGCACCCAGGCCGGGACAGCACCCAGCCCCTCAGCGCCAGCTCCCCCAGTCTCAGAGAGCGGGGCCTGGCAGCACCCACTGGAGTGAGGAGCACCCACAGTGCTCCCAGGGCTGTGCCAGGCTCTCAGCCCCTCTCTGCTCGCCCAGTGCAGTGTTGAGAGCAAGTCAGAGACAGCACCCCGAGACTCAGCACCCCACAGTGGGCAGGCTGGCCTAGCCACATGGAAGGGACCCTGACTAGCTCTGGGGGTCCCCCTCAACCCCAAGAGCCCACTGGAACCTGCTCCCCTCCAGGCAGAAGGGTGGGGCCGTGGGAGCTTCCTGCCTCCTCCCCCCTGCCCTCCTTCACACAGGCCTGTCCAGGCCCTTCACGGTTATGGCTGTGTCAGGCACAGGGGCAGGCCCTGAGCAGGACTCTGGGGAGGGGCAGAGCCTCCCGCCCTTCTCACCAAATGCACTCCCCAAGGGGCTCATCAGCGCCCCCACCAGTCAGCAGGAGACCACAGGCCCCAGTCACTAGCAGAAGATGCTTTTAGTGCCCCTCATCTGGCTGGGCCCTGTTCCCTCTGGACCCCACACCAAGGGCCATTAGCGGGGCAGTGGGCAGGTGGGTCTTCGCCAGAGCCAACCAGCCGCCCTCTGCTCCCTGAGCAGCACCCCCTGGCTGTGGGGCGTGGTGGGATCCCCCCAGAGCAAGACTCCCAGCGGGGCGGTGGGAGACACTCTGCCTGGGAGGCCCGTGTAATGGCCCAGCCCTTCCCTGGGATGTGCCTGGGCAGCATGGCACCCCCTGCCCGTAGGATGGACCCTCCCGCAGGGCTGCGGGCAGCACAGCTCCCCCACCCCCGGGACGGGCCCTCCTGCAGGCTGTGGGCAAAAGTGGAGGGTGATTGAGCTCCTCTTCCCACCCCCACCCCAACACCCCCTGGCCTCCCGCTGTGCCCACTCCGAATGGCCCCCTCCCCTCTGCACAGTGCTGCCCGGGGACCTCCAGCATGGGGACATCTGTCAGGAGGGGCTCACACCCACTGCTGCCGGTCGCCATGGCCCTCGTCTCCTCCTCAGGTAAGAAGGGTCCCTGCGCTGGGGAAGTTGGGGTGTTTGTGGAATCACCCGCCCCATGGCTAAGCGTGTGGACTGCTGAAGCGGCTTCCTAAGCAGTTTTCCCACCCGTGGAGTCCCCGTCCCGGGGGGTCAGGAGAGGACAGGAGATGAAAGAGGACTGATCCACAGTGGGCAAGTGTGTATTCAAAGGCGGCTAGGGAACCCCTCGGCTCTCTAACCGCCGCCTGTGTTCGGTGGTCTCGAGTCAGTTCCCCTCCCGGGATGGCCAAGGCCATGGGCAGACAAAGGAGGAAACAAGGGCCAGGCTGGTTGATGGTCAGTTGCCATTTCTTCCATTCTTCCCACGCGCCTTTTCCAGTCTCTCTAAAGCTCCTGATTCTAGTCTCACACTGCCCCTCATTCTAGTCTCCTCCTGTCTCTTCCCTCATCTCTCCGTGCTCCCACTCACTCCTTGGTCTCTCTCTCTTCTCTCTCCAACTGCCCCCATTGGGGGTAGCCACTATACCCCCTCCAGTGGTAGCACAATCAGCATATGAAAAGCCCTTCTTCTGCTCAAGAGCAAAATACCACTTAGGGGTCTTTCTCCTCTCCTACTCCAATAACTTAATTAACATCTTCATTGACATCTTAATTCTACTTCTTCATATTAGTTATTTTGTAAGGACACAGGAAGAGATACATTAAGCTTGTAGGGTGGCTCTCCTGGGGACATCTCGCTATAGAGCTCAGTTTACAGTGCTCAGGCCAGATTCATCTTTCCTAACCCTAGCAGGGTGCTAATTCAGTTGTTACTTTTTGGATCATGAAAGAATTTGTCCATGAGCATGCTCTTCATTAAGTATCTTCTTTAAGTATTATTGAATTTTGGCCTGGCCAATTTTGATGCCAGGGTAGCTCACAGCTTGTCCCAGGTCCATCCAGTCCCTCATGGGGATCCTGCTTTGGGGGTGCAAGGAAGTAAGGGCAATTGAGGCTTAAGTTGAGAAAACAGATGGCCAGGAGGGAATATTATTCAGAGTCAATGAACTTCCAAGTGACAAAGCATAGCATTAGCTGTCTTCCTGTGTCTATACAAAAAGGACATTGCTCTGAAGTAACTATGCAAAGGACTTAAGAAGAGAAAAGCAATATTTACCAGTTAACAGTCTGATTATTAGATAAAAGTGATTGACCTATTGGGTAAGCAGAGCACAAAGAAAGGTTACAAATAAAAACAGAGGTTTGGGAGCACTGTGATGGGAGTAACCCAATAACTCTAAGTTTCCTGTGGCAAGGCAGAAAGGATAAACCAGCTTGGCCACTGACACTGCATGGTCCCCTGAGCACTGCCAGGTGTGGCCCGGAAACAAACAAAAAACTTATTCTCTCCCCAGAGCCTTGCCAGGGTGTGTCTGTTGTACCCAACAACACAGATCCTTAGAGCCACATCCTGAGGACCTTGATATTGAGCCCTGGGGCTTGCGGAGACCACCAGGTGTCCCCTTTTAGGGCACAGAGAGAGACAGACAGATGGACAGAGACAGGCAGAGACTGAGAGAAGCAGAGAGAAGAGAGACAGAGAGTATAGAGAGAAAGGAGAGACAGAGAGAGACAGGGGAGAAAGAGGAGAGACAGAAACAGAGAGGAGAGAGGAAGGAGGGAGAGAGAGAGAGGGAGAGAAGGAGGTTAAGGTGCTGGCCTTGATGCTGAGTCCATTCGTTCCCTTTGCCAGGCCCTAGCACCATCCTGAGAAGTGTCCTGAGTTTTGTGTCCCCACATGTCAGGGGCCTCAGAGCCTTCCTGAGACTTTGTGTGATGAGACAGTGTCCCGCACCAGTGCTGGCCTGTCGAGGGGCTCCTTGGGCTGTGGCTGTGCCTCTGGATGGCTCATTTGGGTGGGGGGCACACCAAGTGGTACTTGGGGCTGCTCTGGGCTCTGTGCTCAGAAGTGACCCCTGGCAGAGCTCAGGGGACTATGTGATACCAGGGAGGTGACAAAATGGGAGTGTGACACAGGGTGGGGTATGACAGAACAGGGGTGTGACAGGACAGGGGTGTGACACAGGGTTGGGTGTGAAAGACAGAGGTGTGACAAAGGCAAGAGTGTGGCACAGGACAGAGGTTTGACACGGGGCAGGGCTGTGATAGGAGGGAGGAGAAACGCTGTGATAGGAGGGAGGAGACAGGGCTGTGACAGGAGAGGGATGAGACACAAGGCCGTCCCTCCAGAGTCACCCAGGGCCATCCCTCTTGAGACATCCACAGCTGTCCCTCCTCTCGGTCACCCACGGGTCTCTAATGTCCTGGGTTCCCTTCCACCCCTGGTGGGCCTTGGCAGGGCTCAGTGGATCGCGCTGGTTAGTGCTTGGACGGGAGGCAGGTTTCTTGATGCCCTGGGCAGGCCTGATGTCTGTCTGTGCCTCAGATCTGCAGGAATTCTCCAAGGAGGAGGAGACCCAGTGAAAACCCAGGAAGGGTGTTGGGGGGTGCTACCCTGTGACCCTCCTGCCCAGGTGAGCTGCGGCCTGGGGGTGGGGGCGGGGTGCCAGCTGCTCCTCAGGGCACTGTGTGAGTGTTCCTGGGGCACGCTGGACCCTGCACCCCTGTCCTCAGTGCTTCTGGGCTTCCTGCAGTGCTGCCCTGAGGGCAGGAATAAAGTCAGGCCCTCCCTCTGCTCCCCCTTGGCCCTCCTCAGAGTTGGAGCTCTCGGGACCAGGGCTGCCCCCTCTCACCTCGGCCTCCTCAAACTACCCCGTCTAGGTCTCTCTTACCATTGGCTCCACAACAAGCTCCCCAATTTAGCAAGCTTTGGTGGGTGCTAGTAGCTGTCCCTTACTTTTTTATTCGTTTTTAATTTCAGAGAGTCTCTTGCCCGCACACCTGGCTGTCTTCCCCGGGACCCCTCAGAGGGGATGGGCTCCAGCTCCCTCTCCACCCCCAAGCAGAGCTCCTGGTGGCCCAAAACCACTGGAACCTAGCTACAGCCATGCTGGAGGCCCCTCTCCACAAGTTCGGACAGGCCTCATGCATGAAGGTACCGGCAGAGGAACCCAGGTGTGTGCAATCCCATCAAGGCCAACATCCAGAGAGAGACTTAAAAGCAAGCTCTCAGAAGGGCGGGGACAGCTCAATATCTTTAGCCTACTTCTCCCTCTGGGAAACTGGCAATCTTCTGAGAGTTTCCTGCCCACATGGGACAGCCTTGCAAGCTCCCCATTGTGTAGTCATATGCAAAATCCAGTAACAAGCTGGATCTCATTCCCCTGACCCTGAAGAGCCCCCAGTGCAACATCATTAGGAGGGCTGAGTGGAGATGGACTTCTTAGATCTCAGGCAAAGGAAGGATGAAATGAGATGTTACTGAGCCCGCCCAAGAAATCGGTGATTAAGGAGATTTTGTGATTCGTGATTTGAATTACAGCATAGGTATGTTCCCTCTGAAAGAGTCCGCTATAGTAGGGCAAAGCAAACAACAGGTGCTCAATGAATGCTTATAGAGTAAGTGAACCTGAGTTTACACCCACAGCCCTCTTCCCTCAGGCCAGCCAGCTTGCTCCCCGCACTGTGGGTAGTTACTTGGCTCCCAGAAAATCTGTCCTAAAGAATTTGAAAGGGGCATTCTTGGCCCTTTCAGTCTGCTGATGGCTGGGAGAAGGCACAAAGGGTTGGAGCTCTTGGGCCCCTATGCAGAGTGCCAGGGTCACTTCTGCCACCACCGGTCTCTGGAGCACTGTTGGCCCCCCTGGAAGTCTCAGAGCACTGGTGGGCCTGAGCAGCAGCCAGAAGTGTGTCGCCAGGGGCCTCGGGCACTGCTTTAGAGATCTCTCCCCCGAAAGAAAAAGTGATTCTGAGTCTCAGCTCACCTTCCCACACTGCTCACTGGTAGCTGAAAGCCCTCTGAGAAGTAGAGGCAGGGCCCTGTTGGTGACGGGGGTCCCCTGGTGAAGGAGGCCGGCCCAGGAGAGGTGGGGAGCAGAAGAGCAAGCCCACGGAGAGGACTGAGTTCAAGGGAAGCTCCCTGTTGGAGGCAGAACAGGCTGGAATAGGGGAGAGGGAATAAATAGGAGGGGAGGCAAGGGAAGGGAGGGGAGGAGGGAGGGGAAAGGAAAAGGGGAGGGCAAGGAGAGATGGAGGGCAGGGAAAGAGGGAGGGAGGGAAGAGAGAGGGAGGGCAGGCAGGGAGGGAGAGAGGGAGAGGAGGGGAGGGCAAGGGCCTGGCAGTGTGTGGAGGGGGGGTCTTCCTTGTTCTTGCTCCTTTCTCCCTCTGCTTCGGCCCCTCCTCTCCTCTCTCCCTCTGCTCCTTCCCAGGCCTGGGGTCGAGCTGCCCGGGCTGCACCCTCGAGGTGGCAAACACAGGGGAGTGCCTCGCTCAGTCTGGCCCCTCTGGCTTTGTCTCCCTGCCAGCCCTGTGCCCAGAATCAAGTGGCGCAAAGTGGAAGGCTCCTTGTCCCCGCAGTGGGCCATGGCCGAGCCCACCCTGCAGATCCCCAGCGTCAGCTTTGAAGACGCGGGCACCTACAGTGTGAAGCAGAGTACTCCAAGGGCCGAGACTCCGTGCAGGGTACAGCGCTCGGGGCCAACCCCTCCCCGTCCCCCCCGCCCCCCGCATGCCTGCGCCCTCGAGCAGACGCTGACCGAGGGGCAGAGTGGGCTTGCTCAGGCCTTCTGGTGTGGGAAGAGGCTACCCGCTTCAGCGGAGTCTGCAAAAGACACAAGGGAAGCTGCCCCATCATCGAAACCGCTGCCACAGCCCCTGGCCCCTAACCAGTTCCAAACGCTGACGGCGCCCTCTGCCGTCCCTTGTAAGAACTGCAGCCCTGCGATGCCCTCAAGGGGCCAGAGGTGCCCCCAAGGCCCCGCCCAGCCTTTCTCCCTCTTTCTTCTTCCCTCTTCCCTCTTCCCTTCTTCCCTCTTCCTGAGCCCACAGCTCAGCCTGCGTGGCTCAAGGTGATCTCAGACACGGAGGCCGACATTGGATCCACCCTGCGCTGGGGCTGTGCGGCGACGGGCAAGCCCCAGCCCACGGTGCGCTGGCTGCGGAATGGGGAGCCCCTGGCCTCTCAAGTAGGAGAGCTGGGGCCCCCCGGAGTCGGGGCTGTCCCTGCCCCCTGCCCCCTGCCCGCCTGTCCCTCACCATGCAGACCTCCCCCCAAGAGGAAGCTTTTCTGGGCCATCAGGTCGCCATGGGGTGGTGTTCCACGCTTCTCTCCCTCCTAGAGCTCCCTGGCCACGGGCTGGACAGCTAGAGCCACCCCCCCTTCGGCAGCAGAAGATCCGGGGTCTGGTCCAGGGTCCCGGCCCACCTGCTTCTGTCCATTTGATGCCCTGTGCAGGGTCCTGGGGCTCCAGCTCGCCCAGAAATTGGACTGGGCGGCTGCACATCCGCACGCCGAGTCCCCTCATCCCCCCACCTTCCACCTTTGTCAGTCCTTTGACCCGGGTTCTGGCCTCTGCCCTGCCCTGCGGGCTCCTGTGCACAGGCCCGGGGAGGAGGTGCAGGCCAGGGACCTGCAGTTCTCCAAGCTGAGCCTCGAGGTTATTCGAGTAGGGTGTTCGCCTTTCACGCAGCCAACCCTTGTTCGACTCCTCCGCCCCTCTTGGAGAGCCAGGCAAGCTACCGAGAGTATCGCGCCCGCACGGAGAGCCTGGCAAGCTACCCGTGGCGTATTGGATATGCCAAAAACAGTAACAATTAGTCTGACAATGAGAGACGTTACTGGTGCCCACTCGAGCAAATCGATGAGCAACGGGATGGCAGTGACAGTGACCAGTGCGTTGCAGAGAACAAGCACGGCACCGTCTATGTCGGCGCCGAGCTGTCCGTGCAGGGTGAGAGGCCGGGGGCACGAGGGATGCTGCAAGCACTTAAGGGCTCTGCCTCACAGCCTTTCCACACACACAAACATACACACACACACACTCACACACTCACACAGACATGTACACACATGCACACAAGACTCAACACACATGTATATATACACAGATATAGATGCACTAGCCAACACAGTCATACACACAAACACACATGCATTCTAACATACATATACACAAACACATGGGATATGTGCATGTGCACACAGGTGCATGTAGACAGGCACACAAACACAGCGTGCACACACACATAGTCTCCTGAGACTTCCAACAGCTTCTGAGTGAAACTCAAGCTCTTGAAGAAGGAGTGAGAGCCCGGTGAGGGGATCCAAGGCCAGGTGCCAGTGCCGGGGCCACTCCCGGGACTGCGGTGGCCAACATCAGAGTTGGCGGCTTTCGACCAGGCAGCAAAAGTCACTGGAAAAAAAAAATCAGCTAGTTTTGACTTTAACCCAGCTTCTTGAGCTATTGAAAGAGTGACAAGGTACTTGTCTCCTGTGGTTCTGTTTCTTGATCTTGGAGGGGTGAGGGGGACCCCACACAGGGGCTTGGTGTGCTCCTGGGTCTGTGCTGAGAGTCACTGCTGGCAGTGCTCAGGCCGCCATATGGAACGGCAGGGATGGAGTGGAGGGAAGCCAAGGACCTGCACCTGTGAGCCTCTCCGGCTCTGCCTCTGGAATTCTCATGTCAGCTCTGCGGCCGTCACCCAGCTGTGGCGAGGCTGAAGTGAGAAGGCAGGTGGAGCCAGGGACTGCCCGTCACGGGGCAGCTTCCCAGCGGGCAGGAGCAGGCACTCGTCCTCCGCTTGCGTCTTGGTTCACGAGGAAGACTATTCCAGGGCACCTCCATGCTGGGCCAGGGAAATCCGACTCCCCAGACAGACAGGCGTGTGATCTGATATGGGGCCAGCAGGGAAGATCTGAGGGATTTCCAAACAAGATGCCCAAGGACCTGAGGCAGGAGCCACCAGGTGCACTGCAAGGGCAGGGACGGGCGGGAGGACAGAGGTGACCAAGGGCCCTCTCCTGCACCCATCGTCCTCATCATGAGTTTGAAAATCCCCCTGGGTGGGGGGATTTACCGTTCCTGTGGGAGGTCCTGGTACACTCCCTGGCACTGTGGGTCCCCGAATCTCATGGGAGCGACTGCTGAGCATTGCCAGGTAGGGCCCTCAAAGTAGATAAAATAAAGAATTGACCTGGAGAGCAGAGCTGGAGTCAAGGAGAGGCTCTTCAGGGCTGCCCTGGCTGGGGGCGGTGAGGTTGGGGCAGGGGTGGGAGAGGGTGACTGTGGGCGGGGGTAACTGTGGGTGGGGGGCTGGGGGTTGCTGCCAGGAGTTTCTCACAGGCCAGCCATCGAGGGTGCATGTGCCCAGCAGGCAATCAAGTGGCTCCCTAACAGGGCAGTGGCCACTCAGGGCTCCGGGTGATGAGCTGCCCTTTCCTTCCAGTTCTGGCCCCGATTTCAGGCTGAATCCCGTCAGGCGCCTGATCCCTGCAGCGCGAGGCAAAGGCACTGAGATTCTGGTCAACAGCAGCAGGTAAGACCCTTCCCCAGGGGCACCTTACCCCCTTCTCCCTAGTGACACCCACTCCCCTTCTTCTTCTTCTGTTCTTTCCTTTCTCCCCCTCCTCCTCTTCCTCCCCTTTCCTCCCCCTCCCTCCCCTTCCCCCTCTTTCCCTCTCCCCTTAATCTGCCTTCCCCTCCCCTCACTCCCCCTTCCCTTCCCCCTGCTCCTCACCTCCATTTTCTCTCTCTCCTTCGCCCTTCCTCCTCTGGCTCCCTCTTCCCCTCCGTTGTGCCCTTTCCATGACTCGATATGGCAGATCCTGATCTCCTCTGTCCTTGCCACAGACTGACTGTCACTCCGAAGGGGATGTTGATCATTAGGAACATTGGCAGGTCCAATGAAGGCAAATACACCTGCTTTGCTGAGAACTTCATGGGCAAAGCCAACGGCACTGGCGTCCAGTCTGACCGAGGTGAGGCCTGCTGAGCCGTCGTCTTGATCCCATGGTCCTCCTTGTCTGGCCTTGAGGACACCGAGATTCTGTCACCGCCCATAATCAAGCACCGAGGCGTCTCCGGGTCTCCGGCTGCCCTCTCCCTCCTGCACAATGCTGCTGCCAGGCTGGGGTGATGGGGCCGGAACCTTCTCCCCATTCCTGAGGCTGATCCCCAGCCCCGACTCCCCACTCGCCCTGTCTGGTCACTTGTCTGTCTCCCCTCCCCCCCACTTCACCCACAGGGATTGTTTTCTCTGCAGATGCAACCAAGATCACCCTCGCCCCCTCTAGTGCCGACATCAACCTGGGGGTCAACCTGACCCTGCAGGCCACGCCTCTCATGACCCACCATGGAGCTCACCTTCTCCTGGGCCCTGGACGGCTTCACCATTGACGTTGACAAACCTGGCGCCCACTACCGCCGGGCCAGCCTGGTGAGTCTGAGGCCCACCTGCCCCTCAGTCTGCCCTGGTGATCAGGCCTGGATGTCCTGTGGTGTTGTCCATGTCTGGGGTCAAGAAGAGCCCGTTCCCTTCCCTGAGTCTCACCCACAGTCACCCCTTCATCCTGGGTGGCTGCCCTCCCTCAGCTGGTGGCATCCAGGGACCCTCTGAAGGGCAGGGATGGGCCTCTGGAGGGATTCCAGGGGCCCACTGACCCTCAAGCCCCTGCTCTGACAGCCTGACCCAGGCACTGCTGTCGAGCCCGGAGGGCTTCATTGAAGGGGAGGGGAGTGGCTACTTGTGCAGTTTCAGGCAGGAGATGCAGGGTGCAGGGACCTTAGGGGGAGAGCTCAGGGCACAGGACTTGGGCCCTCCCCAGGCAGGCTGCCTCCTCTGACCCGCAGAAGGAGACGGGGGTGGGGGTTGGGGGGATTCTGACCCTCCTGAACGTACAGCTGGGCCACGGCTGGAAGCCCCCGTCCATAGCCCAGGTGGAGGTGGACAGTATGACCGGGGAGGCCACTGTCCTGATCCGAGGTGACTCCCGGAGACCCAGGCCTTCATTCCTTCCAGCTGACTTACCCCACCCCGCCCCCAAACACACACACACAAGCCCTGACATCCACAGGACGGAGCGTTCTTCCTCCAAAGCCCAGGGCTCTAAAGCTCTCTCTGGGGAACATCCTGAGACTGGAGACTTTCCTCAGGCTAAAGTTTTGAACGCGTCTTGCTGAGAAATCTGGTCCCTATGAGATCTGCAACATGCGTGGGCTTGCATGGTCTCTGACCCCCAGCCACTCCCCCAACCAGGAACCTGGGACAGTCCCTCCTCCCTGCCCTTGCTTGGCCGGCCTCCCTCTGGACTGTGTTTGCTCCGCCCTCTGCTGTCCCAGCTCAGTACTGCAGCAGCTGACTTGCGTTGGAAGCAGCCCTCTTCAGACTCCTGTTCCCTGGCTTCTCCTTCTAGCTCCTCCAGGACCTCCCGGAGCTTCTTTCTCCAGTCCTCTACCTATTCTTGGACACTTAGGCTGTTTCCACCATTTCTACTGTAGATAATGCTCCAGGAACTGAGCGATGCCAATGTATTTTCTCCATACTTTCGGGCCCTTGGGATGTATTAGAAGTGGGCTTGCTGGGTCAAATGGAAGCTCAGGTTTTACATTTTTAGTATTTTGCTTCAGCATCACTGATAGAGTCCTCCGTATGTGAAATTCTGTAGCTGTTGCTTGCAATTGTACTTTTGAATGTCATCAGTTCCGTATCTATGGACTGTGTGATACCCTGAATAAGATCATCTTTGAGTTGGTTGCATCTTTTTTGCAGAGATTGCTTTCTTTCCAAGACCATTGCATGGAGCATGGGGCTCCTCATGGACGAGGCTTGAAATTGGACTGAGCCTTCTGATTTGCCAGGAGTCGTGACCCGGTCTGCCGAGTAGGTGACTCCGGTCATTTCCCCAGGGCTCATACCTATTAGAGGGACCTCTTAGGATGGGAGCTTAGATTCCCAATGATCTGAAATGTGATCTGTTTGGTTATTTTTCTGTAAGCCGTTGCTCCTGCTAATGGGTCACTCTAATAATGGCTGTGCCCATAGGATGCTGCTTCAGGGCTATTCAAGTCAGTATCTCCTATTCCCAATTGTGTGGAGGGTTATGATGGAGGTATTTGGGGCAAGATAGGAAAAGCACCAAGCCGGTAGGTTGATGGCGATGGAATTGGAGTGGCAATTGCATTATTCCCAAGGACCTAGAAAGAGGTCGTGGCAAATGGGGAATGGGACAGGATGAGGGTCTGAGACTTCTTGGTGCTTAAATGACCAAAAGGCCAGCATCATCATTCTGGGTTTGAGAGGGGCATGTCCTGGGTTTGAGAGGTGGTTGGCAGCTTCTTCAGACCCAGAAAGAGGTCACAGTACAAGGGTATTAATGAGGGGGGTGGGCGTTGGAGCAAGGAGCTATGTGGTAGATTTCTCTTTTTGCTTTTATTATTTCCTTCCTATTACAATTTTGGGTTCATTTGCTATTCCTTTTCCAGATGTTTCAGATGTTCATGTACAGAATGTTGATTAGGGTTTTTTCTTCATTTTGACATGATAACATACATGGCAATCAATTTCCTCCAATATAGTTTTGGCTGGATCTCGTAGATTCTTACTGCTTTACACTTTATATATGTTCTCTGCATTGTGAGCTGGACACTCCAAATATTTATCACTAATTGTCATGTTGCACTCAAAATAATATGAAATTGAATGTCCATATCTAAGTGAGAACACTTATTTTATTCTATAGTTTGGGAATTCAGTGAAGAATTCTTTCATTTGATAAAGAATTCTCTGAAAATTTCATCACACCCCAACCTTTCAGAAATGCACTGTGAAAATCTCAATGGTTGTTTGTCATCATTCCTCGAGGTAGGAACATTTGCACTACAGAGTGACCAAACCTACTCAATTCTTAGAAAGGCTGAGAATAATCAAGTGTGCAGTCATTTTCATTTCTAAGCCAAAAGGGGTTGCAGACTAGGTCAACTAAGATAGAATGCTGTGAATTGATGATATGTGTGAATGACAGGTGAGTTCAGTGGCTGATCACGGCCTACCCTGTTCTGCCCAGGCTCCTGGGAAGAAGAAGAAAGAGACAGGGGCCACAGACTGATGGTCAAATGGCCCCTTTCATGCAGAGCTGTTAGCAAACTTAGAAAACATCTGCAGGGGTTGAGGTCCAGGACTGCACGTAGGTGTGATTATTCATTTATGGAGGTAAAGTCTTAGGATGGACACAATTGTCTTGAGGGGATTGACTCAAGGAGAAGCAAATGTCTCCTAGGGGCTCTAAGGAGAGATTCTCCCAGGGCTGACTAGCATTCTAGTGCTTTTCTATTTCCCTTGAAACTAGTACATGGTAAACTGCGAAGTTGACTTTTTATTAAGACTTGCAGCTATTTGGATAAGCACGGTAAGAAAGAGAGGTTCCAAAACTTAGTTCTTTGTTCTCCGAGGGCTGTTGGACTCTGACCATCAATCCCAAACAAGGTCTTCAGGCTGGTTAGTTTTACCTTCCCCATGGGAGTCCTGTCTCTTAAGTCATAATGGCTTGCATCATGACTGTGCTTTTAGGCTTTGTGGACTGTCCCATTTGGATGCCAGGGTAGCTTTGCAGCTTGCCCCAGGTGCATCCAAGTCCTGAAATTGGACATCCCCCTCCCTTTTTTTGCTGTGTTAAGAACTACGGCAACCAAAGCCTGAGTCAAGTCATTATGATGGTTGCCAGTAGTCGTTTTTGTGTTGCAATGGATAGGGAGAGTGCATTTCAAATATCATTTTGAGTTCATTTGAAGAGATCTTAAGAATCACAGTGAAAATGCTGACAGTGAATCGAAAGTTCAACACTTCCATGAGCATCCCGCTTTCTCAGTGAAATTATAAATGAAAATGTTTGGAGTCTCGGGCTGGGGCCGGTGCCGGCTTGAGCTCCGCCGAGATTCAACCCGGGTGGCCATGCCTTTGCACAGCCGCTTTGCTGCTGAACGAGCAGGATCCAGAGCCAGCTATATGACTTGTGGTTCCAGCGAGTGCTTGCAGTCATGTCTCCAGACTGTGAACAAGCTTTTGCTCCATGCTGCCCCAGGAAGGGAAATGATTCAATTTCCAACTTAAATCTCCCTGGACTTGATTATTAAAACACAGATATCCTCTGCGGCCGCGCGACTTTATTATATCTCTTCATTCTCATCAGTTGAAAACTAATTATCAAATATTTCCCTGTCAATAGGGCCATATTCTTGGGGAATAAATTCCAACAAGAATAGTGAGTTCTGTGTTGAAACTCCAACAATAATAGTGAGTATTGTGTTGAATTATGGAATGTAATCAAGGTAAAGAGAACAGGAAGTGAAAATTTTCAGTTATGCAGGGGGGTGGTTGGGGGGTGCGGCATGGGATGTATACAGTTTTTTTTTTCTTATTGGTGGTGGAATATGGGCACTGGTTAAAGGACGGGTGTTTGAGCATGTATAACTGAGACATAAGCCTGAGAACTTTGTAACTTTCCACATGGTGTTTCAATAAAATAAATTTTAAAAAATAAAATAATAAATAAATAAATAAGATAATGTTTGTTGGTCCATAAAACTAAGTTCTAGGTGATTCTGAATAAAAGCATCCATATGACATTTGATCAAATTAGGAGAAAGGGCAAGATGGAGAAGATGGAGGAAACATGGGAAGTTTCCAAGTCAGGGAGTGTGAAAGCTCTCTGGGAAAACATGCCTGTGATTCCATCCTTTAGACATTCCTCACACTTTTCCTGTGTGGTAGAGTCCCAGAGTCAATGCATGGCCTTAGTGACTTTTGCACTGCTTGTACCATCCTCCCGGTCCAGGGAATTTGTTCATAAGCTGACTGCTTTTGAAATAAAAAGCAAATAAAAAAAAAGAAACAAAAAGTTAAAGTAGTTGGAAGGGGAAAAATGAAAAGGTGACTGCTAATCCCGCCATTGGTCCGTGAACTATTCATCATCGGTTTGGAAATACTGTTCCAAACCATTGTCACCCCTTTCTAATAGGCCCACCCATTCTGACTGCAAGAAAAGTCAGAGCAACTAAGTTCACACCTTGAGTGGAGACTGATCAGGGCATGTCTCCCATGGCTAGTGTGAGAAAGCCTGCATGGATGTCTATCTCAAAATCTGAAGTGAAGGATGTTTTCCTGTTTTGTCAACTTTTCATGGAACAAGGCAATTGGGGAAGGCGTTGGCAGACTGCAACAGGTACCAAGGACTTCCTCTGGATTCAGGAATCCCCAGGAGGCACTCAGGTTTGACTCTGTTGTGCCAGGGATAAAGTTGTCCTGTATTGCATTCAAGGCAAGCAAATTTCGCTCCTGCACTAGGGGCATGGGGGAGGGTTAGAAAACTCTTTTTCAAATACATTTATTCCACTATTGTTTGGGATTAAATCGCCCTGGCAACACAGTTACAAAACTGTTGATGATTAGGTGTCAGTCATGCAATGTTCCAATACCATTCTTTCACCAATGTACATTTTCCACCATCAATGGATCCAGTTTCCCTCCAGCTAGTCCCACCCCACCTCAGCCTGCCTCTGATACTGGTTTCTCTCTCTCTCTCTCTCTCTCTCTCTCTCTCTCTCTTATACTATCATTCTCTCGTGTCTCACTCTGGGTACTGGCTTCTTTCTCTCTCATAACTGTCATTCTCCCATCTCTTTTTCACTCTCTCTCTTCCTCACTCGGTCTTTTCGCTCTAATGATTCGCATGTAGGTACTAAAAGGTTCTCCTGTTTGTCCCTTTAACTCATCTCAGCTTTCAGTTCTTGAGTGTTGATTTCCAACTCTCATCATCCTAGTTGGGATCTTTTGGATCGGCCGCTGTCTCCAACTCGCAGGCATCCCATCATCCATTTTCTTTGGCTACCTGTTGGATGCTTTCGATCAAAAATGAATGAATTCACTTGGTTCTCATTCACCCTTTCACTCATCCAGAGACTACCATGTGGTTTTCTCTGTATCCTAGAAGTTGCCTTTGTTAGTGTGAAAACTCTTTAGGCCTTCCACTTCTGTTCCCATTTGCCTTCTGCCTCTGAAAGAGATGTCTGGGCAGCATTCATTTGCTTTCTTTTGACTGAGTCCACCCACCCCCACGTCCATATTCATTCATGCACTGTGCTGGGTACAGTCTCAGCTGCACCATCAGGCTGACAGTTGCTCTGTGTCCTGCAGTGACCATTGAAGATATAGAGGATTTACTGTTTGAGGCCCTTTGATTGCAACACAGCCCAGTCTCTTCCTATGGTAAGCCCTCTGATTTTCTTGATTAAAAAAATGATGTTTTTAGTCTGTTGATTTGTATTTTTATCTGTTTCTTATTGGTACATTACGATCTCTTTTGCATGCTGTACATTTAAATTTGTTAATGAGAACAGGAAAGAGTGAAGTGAGGGAAGGACTACAAAGTGTCTGAATAGGATCTTTTTTTTTCACATTTTAGAACTTGTTTTTCCCTCATACAATGTTCACAAACACATCCCTCCACCAGTGCCCATTCTCCACCACCAATAAACCCAGTATACCTCCCCCCCAATCCCATCTCCCCCCCACCCCACCATGCCTCTGTGGCAGGCTATTCCCTTTTGATCTTTCTCTCTCTCCAATTGGGTGTTTTGGTTTTCAATAGGGGTATTGAGTGGCCATTGTGTTCAGTCTCTAGTCTACTTTCAGCACACATCTCCCTTCCCGAGCGGGATCTCCAACCATATTTTACTTGGTGTTCCCTTCTCTATCTGAGCTGCCTTCTTCCCCAGCAAGTGAGTTCAGCTTCCAAGCCATGGAGCCAACCTACTGGTACTTATTTCTACTATTCTTGGATATTAGTCTCCTATTCTGTTATTTTATATTCCACAGATGAGTGCAATCTTTCTATGTTTGTCTCTCTCTTTCTGACTCATTTCACTTAGCATGATACTTTCCATGTTAATCCACTTATATGCAAAGTTCATGACTTCATTTTTTCTAATAGCTGTATAGTATTTCATTGTATAGATGTACCAGAGCTCCCATTTGACCCAGCAATACCACTACTGGGAATATACCCCAAAGAAGCAAAAAAGTATAGTCGAGATGACATCTGCACTTATATGTTCATCGCAGCACTTTTTACAATAGCCCAAATCTGGAAAAAGCCCGAGTGCCTGAGAACAGATGACTGGTTAATGAATAGGATCTTTGATTCTGAAACAACACTGCTCTTTGGATTAGAAATGTTGTCATCTCCACACAGATGAAGTTGACAGAAAAGTCAAGCAAAACTGTCTCAGTCCTTTCCCACAAGAATTTCATTGCTTGCCTAGAGAATTTGAAGACTAGCCGCTACTCTTGCTTCCTTAGGGATTTTGAATGAATCTGGCTTCTGAGAATGAACGTGTGAACCAGAGGCACAGGGATTCAGATATCTACTTGCCTATTATTTTCTAATGTCTTCTTTTCTTCTCTTTTCTGTTTGGGCTGGTAGGTATAATGGACCTGGGGAACAAGTAAGTAGCCCGTATTGACGAACGTTTTTGTACAAAACTCTATGTTGACAAGGTGGGTTTTCTGATCTTTTCACCCTAGACCTACATGCCAAGTCCACTTTCCTAGTACAGGGATAGAGGGGATGGGCAGAATCTGTGTTCACCAGGATTGAAACTCCAAGGAGATGTCTTCAGTTCCTTGGCTGCACTGCATCCCCCAGGCGTCCTCTGAAACACACACACTAAGATTGTGGTCTACACTAGCAGTTAGCGCTCCTCCCCAGGAGCCCTGTTCCTCTCAGAAACACTCGAACTCTGACCCCAGGAATACGCCCCCTCTCCTATCTCCCAGTGAATATTCCTCCTCCCCTAACTCTTATTTCTCTTCTACATCCTTCCCTGTCTTTCCCTCTCCCCCTCCTGATTCAACTTTCCCCATCTCTTCCTCTCCCAGATGTTGGCAGCGAGGCCGAACAGTCCCACGTCGTATTCCCTTGCACACTTGAGGTCGGATGGCACGCCAGCAACTCGACTGTGGACACCACTGTGCACACGGAGAACAAGGAAGAAGAGACAGCAGCAAGTCCCCGAGGCACCTCCTCAGCGGAGCCGATTTCACTGAGACTCTCCAGTGACAGTGACACACACTATTGATAAAATGTATTCCCAGTGTATCAGTGACAATATCATATTTATAGACTGAACATGACAGGAATCAAGAATAGAGCCTTGAAAAGAGAGAGAAAATAGGACCTTGGTGTAGGTATATTTCCTAGACTGGTCACCCTGGCAAAATCAAAATATATGCAAGCTTAGACACTAGAAAACCCCTGATTTCCTACCATTGGAAGAACAACCTGCTGATTTCACACCTAAGATCCAGATTGTTCCCCATTCCTGAAACCCCCAGCAGGACTTGAGGATTCACACTTTATCCCATTCCATCCAATACTGAGACCAAGTCCAGTTTTCACTTCTTACCATCTGATGAGTGCCAGTGCTACCTCTGTGACCTAAAATCAGGATTTTTCTAATAACGATGTGGTCAGAATCTATCTATGGGCTTATTAGGTGTTTGGAGGCTTATTGCATTGCATCTTCTACTTCTGTTCATTTCCCTATTAGATTTCCTTCTTCTGATTTCTGATTTTTGACAACCCACCTTCATGTTTAGAGATTAAGCCACAGTCATTTCTAGGCATTGTAAAATCTCTCAGCCTGTCAGCTGTGACTTGTCAAGCTCACACCAGACAAGGTGAGATAAGGACCAAGGTCTGAGTTGGCTATTAGAGACTCAATGGCAGTCCTTTAGAGTAGACAACGTGGTCAACAACGCTGGTCAGAGGACTATGCTGGTCCCCAGAAGTTTTCACAGGCTTGTGAATGATTCCTGAAGCTTAACATTCACTTAGATATACCTGCATTAGGTGGCAGTGACATCAAGATTGATGTACCCATGTTAATATATGTTTCTTTCTTATAAAACATTATAAAATTCTGCTTTGGTAGTCCATTATTTATTATTGCACCTGAAGAGGCAAATATGTGTCCCACTTTCACTGATTTGTAATGCCAAAGGCCAAGTGCACTGAATGAGACAGTGATTAGATCCTGAGTTGGGGAAAGGAAGCTTAGCCAAGGGGTTGTCCTTGCCCAGGAAGGGGCTGGAGGATCAGCAAAGCCTTGTGTTAGCCACGGTACTGAGAGACCCCTCCAGGACCCTCACTGGCCTACAAGTTTGCAACTCTCTCTCTTTTCTTCTGATGCAACTCTCTTCTGGGGGTGCTTGGGGCACGGAGAAAGCCTCCTCCAGCACTAGAATGAGGAAATATTTGAACTGTCCCTGGAGAGATTGAAAGGGGAGAGAGAGAGGTGGGCAGGTGCCTCCCACCCTCTGTTCCTAAGGAATCAAATGGCATTTGCCTCCCAGCTCAGATCTGCTGTGGTTCTCTCCTTCCTCATGTGGTTCTGGGAGGGCTGTAAGGGAGCCGGGGTGTCCAGACCTGCTTCCCGACATTGAGGTTGTTTGCAATGTCCTCCTGGGAAACATTATTTCTGTAACCGGGGCTGAAACCATCTCTGCCCCAGTCTGTGCAGACCCTGTGGACTGACACTCACAGGTCAACGTGAGTCTCTCTCTCTGGGGTTGTCCTGGTCTGGTCATTTTGATCTGGTTCTTCTTGGTGTTGTCCTGCCCAAGTGGGCATTGGGTGGTTCATTCAAGGAAGTTTCCAAATTCCTATCATCTCGTCTATAGAAATCAGCAATAGTAACCTCCCTTGAGGGTTCTTCAGATTCCTGCCTCAGATATGCATCTTGTTTCTGCCCGTCCTGGCTTTAGAATGCCTGCTGTGCCAGCCTTTGGTCCCGTGGTCTCTATTCAGTGCCCATACATGTGCTCCACAGCTGGAAAGTGTGACTCGAGGTGTGTCCATGTGTGAGCACTGTGGTGAACTCTGGGGAGCACTACAACCTGACGTGAGACCCAGCTAGCACGGCTAGAATTGTGTGAGCCCCAGAGCCAGGCCTGTGAGCCCTGGGCTGTCACCATGTAGCAGCCACTAGAGGAGGGGACAGGGTCATCCAAAAGCAGTTCATATCTGCTGTCTGGAGCTCTGCTCTGATGCCCTGGCTGGTGACTCAGGTGCTTTTTGCGTGTCAATGAACCACATTGAAGGAAGAAGAAAGATTTGGGCCCTCAGTCCCATCTGCAGCATGCCAGTGTCTCACCCCCCAGAGGTGAGAGCTGGCTACTGTGTGGGACAGAAAGGAAGGAAATATTATATTCCAATCCATGCAGGACTGCTTGTCAGCAGGATTGTTTAGCTTCTACATCACTGTATCACTCTATCACTATTATCCCGTTGCTCATTGATTTGCTTGAGCGGGCACCAGTAACGTCTCCTTTGTGAGACTTGTTGTTACTGTTTTTCGCATATCAAATATGCCACAAGGAGCTTGCGAGGCTCTGCCGTGTGGGTGAGATACTCTCGGTACCTTGCCGGGCCCTCCAGGAGGGTCGGAAGTATCGAACCCGGGTCGACCACGTGCAAGGCAAATGCCTTAACCCGCTGTATTATCACTCCAGCTTCTACATAATTTTTGGCTAATGAAGATTTTGCTTCTTGTTATAAATTTAGCTGGAGCAGCCCACATAATACATATGTTATGTATATTATATTAGATCCCACTTAATTCACTCCATGTTTTCTCATAACCAAACATGCTTCTGCAGTAGGAGAGGGCTCAAGGGCTGAGTGCATGCTCCGCTGAGCTCCAGCTTTGGTTGCTGGTCCCCAGGGACTGTTAGAACGATCTGAGTGTAGAGCAGCCAGTTGACTTCCTATCAGCGAGTCACTTAAGTGACTGTGGTCACTATTCCTCATGTCCAGTGAGATCAAGTTCACATTTCTCGGGCTGGGGAGATGACACAGTGAGTAAGACACCTTGCAGCCATATTGGATCCCAACCCTGGATTTCGCCCCCAAGCACTGCCAGAATCATCCCTGAGCACAGCACCAGGATAGAACCTTGAACACTGAGGGGTGGTGCCCCAAACAACTTCTATTCCAAGGGACACACACAAAAGGTCATACACATAGATTTTTGTGTGGTCACTCTTACATTTTGGATGAGCCTTTTCATATAGCTTTGGATTTCACGAGAGTTCCAGTGCCCCACCCATAGTGGCTCCTACTAGTAATGTCTGATATTGATAGAAACGTGCGATGAATGTGATGCAGTCCTTCTTTAGGGGTTACTTGGTTTGTACTATTTTCTCTGTTCCATTCGAGGTTCCCACCGTGGCCTTCTCAGTGCTTTTAGTCACCTGTCTCAGACTCCTCACAGCTATGACTGTCACCAGAGTTTACTGTCATAGACTGACTAAAGATGGCATTGTTTTACATCACTGGAGGTACTTCAGAAAAAAACAGATCCATGCCCAGACTACTGTGAATAACAAGCACTCTGCTACCATCCAGTAGAACCCTTCCTCATGTCCACGGTTGTCAGTCTCTCTGTCCTCAGATTTAGGATTAGGCTCACTGGCTTTCCACTTCACTTCTTTCTCTTCCTGAGAGCAATAGAAGCATTGAGTATTTCTGATTCTTTTGGAGCCCCTCCAATACTCTGTGTTCTTTTTAATGGTGAGGTGTCCTCTTTCCTTATGAGCTGACAGGTATGACTGTGTAAGTACCACAGCCCCACATTGACTTGGGCACTAGCCAATGGTTCCCTCCAGATCATGACTCTTGTCACAGACATCATTACAAGGGCAGCAAACATTTTGGATGCAGTTAGCAAGCGAAAGTCGCTGCCTCCCACTGGGAACCCACCCCTCACCCATGACTCCACAGCAGCTTCCCAGCAGGCGCACTTGCAGGGCCATCTCTGTTGGCTCAGGGATTCTCAGCCTCAGAAGAAGCTCCTGTCAAGCAAGGTTTAGGGACGGAGGGTGTTTGAGGGCAGGAGATGCTGGTGTCCCTGAAGGAGGGATGGCTGGGACATATCTTAAAAGGGGACAGCAGACCTCAGCTCCCACCCTCTGAGTGGGCGTCTGGAGACCCTTGTTCCTGTAGACCATCCAGAAATGTAGCCCCCCAAGTGGTTCCCAGACAAGGGGTCCTGTGCTTAGACACAAACTGGGCCAAGTTCCTCGAGCATTATGGCCTCATATTGGGGGAAGGACAGTCCCCGTGTGCTATGGAATTTAGGTGGAAACATCTAGAGTAGAATGAGGAGAGACGGGTAGGACACTGGGGTCAGTTGCCTCCACTGTAGCTGAAGAGAGGGAGGATGTCGTGACCTGACAGGGGGCGGAGAGTTGGTGCTTATGGGAGACACCAGCAGCCCTTGTCTCATGCACAGGCCATGCCTCCCTGAGCCTGACAGCCTATCCCAACCCTCAGTGACATTTGCTTCTGCAGAGGGGAGGGAGCCAGAGAGGGGAGAGGATTCCCAGGCCTGTGGGTTGGCGGATGCAACTCTGGAGTCCAGGGCCCAGGGGTCTGGACAGGGGAGACATGGAAAATCCAGTTCAACTGAATCCTCAGAGTTAGGACCCAAGTTCTATTTCCAGATAGTCAGGGAACATTCTCAACTCCCTGTTTCAGTAAGTGGGTGAGGGCATTTGGTGAGATGGAAGGAATTCATCAGTTCATAGAACCCTGGAAAATGACCTCACTTCCCTAGTGACCATCCCCAACTGCCATAGAACCCCGGTTCCCTTGTGAGCTCATTCTCTAGAAAGTGACCGTCTGGTTCACTTGCACTGAGAAGCAGTAGATATGTTTTCCTGTTGTTTCCCCAAGATCAGAGGCTCTGGGCTGAGGCGAGCCCAGAGTGAGGGTGACTGCTGTCCCTGCAGACTGTGGAGGAGGGCTCGTCCCCACCCGCAACACCTGTCCCAGGTGAGGAGGAACTCAAGGGTACTCCGGGCCCACAGGGTCAATAATTCACAGTTGTGATGCACCTCAGTGGACTCACACTGCTCTTACTGCGTGTGTCTGTGTGTGTGAATGAAATTTGATTGTGTGAGTTGTGGGTCATGGTCCAAGGGTTTCTGAGGAGAGTGAGTCCTTCTCTTATAGGAAGGAGCAACTGCCTCATGAGGGAAGGCTGGTGTGTGTCATGGACTCTTGAGAAAACAGAGTTTCTAAATAATGAAACCTTCACCAGTGACTATTTCCCACTAACAACATTTCCAGTTTTCCTCCCACCACCCTCACCCCACACCTACCTCTTTGGCATGAAATTTTCTTGTCTCCTTCTCTCTCTATTTCTCTCTCTGTCTCTGATTCTCTCTCTTCTCTCTCCTCTCTCTCTCTCTCCTTTGGACCATTATAGACTGCAATACAGGTACTGAGAGGTTATGATGTTTGTTTTGTTACCTACTTTCAGCACGCAGTTCTTATTCATGGCTAACTACCTTTGTCGTAGTGGTCCTTCTCTATCCTAACTGCCTTCCCAGTCTCTCCCAAAACTTGTGGACCAGTCCTCCTGGCCCTGTTTCCAACGTCCTTGGGAACGGGTGTCATACTAAGTGAATTTCATGACGTTTCTCCTGGTGGCTGTGTAGTATCCCATTGTGTAGATGTACCATAATTTCCTTATTCAGCCCTCTGTTTTCGACTCTCAGGCTGTTTCCAGATTCAGACTACTGTGAATAGTGCTGCAGTGAACATAGCAGTGCAGATGGTGTCTCAGCTCTGTGCCTATTTAGTCTGGGGTATATTCCCAGAATTGGCATTACCTGGTCCTATGGAAACTCAATTTCTAATTTTTTTTTGGGGGGAGGAATGGCCATAATGTTTTCCAAAAAGGCTGGGCCAGTCAGCCTTGCCACCAAGAATGAATGAGAGCCCCTTTCTCCCTGCATCTGTGCCAGCACTGGTTGTTCTTCCGTTCGCTGTGCGCAGTCTCTGTGGTGAGAGATATTTCACTGTTGGACCAAAAAGTCTCATTAAGGGGGCGCCCGTGTCAGGTTTCTCCCAGGGGTGACGAACTCTGTGTTGCAGAGTTCAGCTCAGGACATCCCAGTGGAGGCCCTGGTGGGAAGCAACTGTTCTACCTGCCAGGACAAGAGTGCGGGACCACACCCATGCAGTGACACCCAGTGCCCGGCACAGGTGAGCAGGTGACACTCAGGGTTGGAGATGGGGAGGTGGGTGCAGAGCCCAGTCCCCAGCCCATGACACCTGTGACTCTTCCATGGTGATCCCTCGGGGTGTCCAGAGCCCATCTCAGAGTGATCCAGTCCCCAGTGCTCCTCTGACATAGGGTCAGCTGAAAGTCCATCCCCACCCACTTCAGAACAAGGAGCTGACCCAGGGGGCCACGCCCACTTTCCCCTCGGTCACAGTGTGTGTCTGCACTGCTGGTGTCTGACCTTTTCCTCATGGCCCAGGGACACTGGGCTCAGACAGCTCCCCTGTCCTGGCTGACTCTCCAGACAGGAAGCAGCTCAGGTTGGGGTTAGAGGGAGAAGGAGCTGAGGGCTGCGGTGTCCGTTTCTCTGAAACTGCCATCCCTTGGATGCACCCCTGGGGAAGGAGGCCCAGAGTAAGGAGATGTGCTGGCTGCGTCCCTACTCTCCGTCAGGACACGTGGGGACAGGACTCAGCCCACAGAGCAGGGAGACCTCAGCTGGCATGTGCTCCTGAGCATCTCAGCAGCACTGCAGGGCCCTCTTGTGGCCGCTAGCTGCAGTCTGGGTCCGAGGTTTCCCTAGGACAGGCCCAAGGCAGGTGAGGCCCCGCCTCCTACTGGCCAGGGACACAGTTTGTGGAATGCTCCCAGGGCCTCCTGGAGAGATTTGGTGGCACATGCCAGCTCTCCCCATTAGGGGCAGTATTAGAACACACTGGCCACTGGGCACAGGGGGGCCTCACAGGAGGGGCCGAGGGTAGGGGGAGACATGGGGAGGGATCTGCCACACCTCTGAAGCCCTTCAGTGGAACTCCCCAGCCCCTTACTGGGGGCAGAACAAACGGAAGAGGAGGCAGGTCCTGAGAGCAGCTGCAGGACCTTCTCTGCTGATGAGGAGGGACCTGCCCAGCTGCCCCCTGCTGTCCCTCTGCAGGGGGTGGGTTCCTGGAGGCCCTCGGGACTGTGCCGTACTCTGGCCTGTGAATGCTCCCAAGTGACAACAGCAAACTTCATTGGTCAGAAGGGCAGTCCTCAGCCCGATTCCTCGCACATGTGGGCGCTCCTGTTTCTGCCCCAGGACATGGTTTTCCCCTAGTTCTGAGCTCCAGACCCTCAACACCTGCTCCCTGAGGAACTCCCTGACCGTCTTGTACCCACGTGCCCACCAGCAGGAGGATCCTGTGTGCCCGAGCTCTCGGGATGAGTCCTGCAAGATGCTGACCCTCGGCGAAAGAACTGTGGAGATGTTGGTCTCCCTGATGTCAAGCTCCCCAGGACGGAAGTTCTCCTCTGTTGCCACCATCCTTCCTACTGGCCTGGACTTCCCCATTCCCACGCGGATCCTGCAGCAGATGCTGCGCTGGTGAGAGCCGCCCCACCAGTCCCTGGGCCTCGCCTGCCTCCCCGCCTGGGGTGCTCAGAAGGAGCCAGGGCCTCTCTGAGCTTCTGCTGGTTCTTCTGAACACAGTGTGGGGAGAGTCACGCAAGGTCCTAGAGGAAGACATGGGATGGGCCATGACAGTGCTGGGCTGCTGCCTGGTCTCCTGGCCACGAGCTTCCTGTTCATTCCTGTTCCTGCCCACAGAATAGCAGCTGCAACACTCAGAGCCTGTGGCTTGGGACTCCCAAAGTACATGCACAGGATTCCCCCTCCCAACTCCAAAGCATTTCTGTTCCCCATGGGCTGGTCTTCGTGTCAGTGTTGCTGTTGGCGATTAGATGTGTCTGGGGCGCACACAGGTGTCCCAGCACCCTGGGACAGAAGAAGGGCTTGGTGGTTTTCCCCATACTTCAAAGCAGCACCTGGTCGTGCAGCATTTCTCCACACAACATTGGCACGCGAGAACAGAGAGACTCCCTGGGACTCAGTCCTGGCCTGAGCCTCAGGATCCTGCCGTGTGTCCAGAACACGCCACGGGCACTGTCCTGCTTCCCCTAGGTCTGGATGCCTCCTCCCGTACTTGGGGCAGGTTCTCAACTACGAAGATGCACTGAAGCAGTGAGTGGTCAGGGCCCCCTATCCAGAGTGGACACACTGGGCTGTGTTGGGTGCTGGGTGTGGGCAGAAGCCAGAGCTCAGGCATCATTTCCCCAACACGGGAACCTCTCAGACATGGTTTTGGCATCACATGTAGGGAGCCACCCCCTCCTGCTCAGCATCTCTGGGCCTGCAGCAGCACATGTGCCCAGCAGGTGCTCTAGAATTCCCAGCAGCCCAGGACAGGCCCAGGTGGGGAAGGTCACTCTCACGACCTTGGGGGCCGAGGGCGTGGGGACCCACTCACAGGTTCTCTATTGGATCTTCTCAGTGACATGATGCCTCAGCTGGGCTCCAGGGGAGGGGACCTTCTGTGGGAGAAGGAAAGGCACATTCCAGGGTCCTGACTCTGCTCCCCACACTCTCCCCAGCGCCCTGAGTCCCATGTCAGGGTCCTGGCCTGAGGGATGTGCTGAGTGGCTGTGCTGTGTCCCCGTGCAATCGATGCTGGGCTGCATTCTGGTGCATTTCTCTGGCTCTGGCCTCCAAGTGCATGTAAAGAAGGAACTCCTCCTGATCGCACTGATCAGGGCTCAGGGTAAAGGCCCTGCCCTCTGGGGTGGCCGGGCTCATGCACGTCGTCGTCTGGGGAAAGGGTTCTGCTGTTTCTGTTGTGGCTTGGCCGGACCCTGAGGTGGGGCTCTTCTCTTCAGATGTTGCTCCAGGCCCAGCAGTTGTCCCAGAACCACCTGAGGAGCTGGGCCTGCCTCCACGGGATGCCCCAGAGCCGGAGCCTCTCGAAGCCTCAGCTGCGGCCATAGCACCACGGGCTGAGCTGGAGGATGCCGGACCTGTAGATATGCATGATGCCAGCTCATGGGCAGCTGCCAGCAGGGTCAATGAGGCAGCTGACAGCCCTGAGCCTTCCTGCCCCAGCAGCGGGCCCTTGGACGAGCCGAGGAACGAGCAGGTCTCAATCAGCAGGTTCCCTGCCCGGCTGGTGGCCAAGCAGCTGACACTCATGGATGTGGTGAGAGGCAGCATCCGCCCACACCTGCCATCCCCGGGCACCTCTGCCGGCAGCGGCCCTCCTGGCCCACACTCACTCTCTGTGCTGGCAACCTGAGCCCGCACTGTCCCGGGATGGCCGAGGTGGCCCAGGCAGGGGAGGCACGGGGAGGTGTGCATGTCCGTGAACTCAACAGAGAGCAGTGGAAGGAGAGGGGGGCTGTGGTGCCGAGACTAGTGTCGGGGGTCCGAGTTTCTGCTATGGTCTGAGCAGTCTGGACTCCATGAGGCCCCTCAGGGCGGTTCCCTTCAACCGGGACGCGGGAACCAGCCCCCAGTGTAGCTGTCACAGAGGAATGAGCCTCTTAGGGGCGCAGGGAGGGGAGCCCGGGAGGGACTTGAGACTGGTAGGGCCCCAGGAGCAGGCAGAGGGGCCTGCACCCCGCATCAGTCTGGGTTCTGGGGTCCTGAGCCCTTCAGTGCCCAGCGCTGCCCAAGGGCCGAGTGGTACTGGCCCTGTCCTCTGTCCTGTCTCCTGGGGTGTCCGTGGCTGAGCCCATCCCTCTCCCTTAGGAGCTGTTCCTGGAGCTGGTGCCGAACCACTGCCGGGGAGACCTCTCCTCTATTAGGAACAAGCCAGGCTACGAGCATGTGTGCCCCACTGTGCGGGCCATCGAGAGCCAGTTCATCACTGTGGCCAACTGTGTCCTCTCCACCTGCCTCGGGGAACTGAGCCCGCTCGCGCGGGCACGGATGCTGGAATACTGGATCCTGGTGGCCCAGGTATGCTGGGGGAGCTCCCTGTGGAGTTGGGGTCCCTGGGTCCTACAGGTCCATATATGTGGTGGCTGGGTCCTTGTGGAGTTGGAGGCACTGGGTCCTGGGGGTCCGGGTATGTGGTGGATGGGTCCCTGTGAAGTTGGGGACACTGGGTCTCGGTGGCCCAGTATGTTGTGGATGGGGCCCCTATGGATTTGGGCGCACTGGCTCCTGGTAACTGGGTATATGGGGTCAGGGTCCCTGTGAATTTGTGGGCACTGAGCCCTGGGGGCCTGGATCTGCGGGGTTGGGGGTCCCTGTGGAGTTGGGGCTGCCTGTTCTCCCATGAAGCTCAGGAGGGAAGATGGTCTCCTGCTCCAAGGACCATGGGCGTTTCCTGCAGGGATGGTGTCCTGAGGCCGTCCCAGTGGGGGCCCATTATCCTGCCTGGTCCTTCTTTGAGTCATTCGCACACTCTCCAGGGGTTTCCTTGGGGATCTCTGTGCCCCACTATGGGGCTCAGCCCCAAGGCCTGCAGGGAGCTCAGACTCTAGCTGCCCTGTCCCCTGCTCTTGCCTCCCAGGAGTGCCAGCGCCTCCACAACTGGGCGTCCACCTATGCCATCCTCTGTGCCCTGCAGAACAACGTCATCTGCCGACTCCGCACGAGCTGGCGCCACGTATCCTGGTGGGTGCTCCCGGGGCTGCGGCCTCTGTGCTCTGTCTGCAGAGCCCCTCAGTGAGCTGAGACCCCTGGGGACAGCAGACTGGGGGCCAGGCGCTGGGCAGGGAGCAGGACTCTGGCTTCCCACAGCTGAGCGGGGCCCCAGGGATACAGGGACAGCTCCCTCCTCCCTCGGGACAAAAATGTTCCCTCCCTAGGTGGAGCCAGAGGAAGCTGAAGGCCCTGTGCAGACAGGCCCGGAAACATAGACACTGCAAGCCCCCACAGGTAGTCTGCAGGCTGGAGGCCTGCATGGAGGAGGCGGGGAGGGAGGGGCGGGTGCTGGACAGGTTTCTGTGTCTTTCCACTCTTCTCTGTATGGGCACAGCAGGTGTGTGGGTTGGGTGGAGGCCTGTTGGGGGCTGTGAGGGCAGGAGGCCCTGGGGGCATCTGCGTGGGGCTGCTGCTCTGGGTGGGGGCTGCAGGCTCAGCTGTTGCTGTTCTTCTCAGTCTGGGCCTGAGGGAAGAGAGTGGGGGCCAGGCGGGCGGGCACAGAGGCTCAGGGTTGGGTGCTTGTCCCCAGGAGGAGCAGCGCTGCCGCTTTGTGTCCTGGCTGAGGAACCTCGGGAGGCCCCAGGTGAGGAGCCTGTGTGGGACCCAGGGACAAAGGGTGGCCCCCACATGGGTCTTCCCTCAGAAAGGAGGCCTGGCCCCAGCCCTGCCTCCATCTGACCGTGTCCCGACCCAGGGCGGAGTGGGCAGCTGCAGAGCTGGTGTATGGAGGGTGGGTGGGGGAGCCCGGGAGAGGGCGGGACCCTGGGACCCACTGGAGGGCTCTCAGCTTGGGGGCAGGAGGACATCGGCAGCCCTGGAGGG
Source organism: Sorex araneus (assembly GCF_027595985.1). Taxonomy (NCBI): domain Eukaryota; kingdom Metazoa; phylum Chordata; class Mammalia; order Eulipotyphla; family Soricidae; genus Sorex; species Sorex araneus. Next base: position 12,528,860 of record NC_073308.1, read on the forward strand.
GCTCCTGCTCACCTGGAGCCTGGCGGTGGGAGGCTGAGGCTTGTGGGTATCCTGGGGACCCCAGCGCAGGGCCCCTTTCTAACAGCCCCTTCGGCACAGGGTGTGGTCCCCTTCCTGGGGCCCTTCCTCCAGGAGCTGGAGAGTCTGGACAGAGAAATGGAGGAATTTGGGGTGAGTGAGCTGGGGGCTGGGCGGGCTGGAGCCGACACCCCCTTGCACCTCAGCCCTGGGCAGAGCTCCTGAGGGAAACTCCCCGGGCGCTGGGCTTCACACCAGAGGCAGGAGCAGCACGGGGCACCCAGGCCTCATCACCCAGTTCCCGGGGATCAGCAGAGGCCCTGGAGCAGAACCACCTGAAGTAGGGGGCATCCCCAACCTCTCCCTCAGCAAGAGGCGTGGGGCAGAGGGACCTCAGGATCCACCTCAGGGTCAAGGTCCTTGTCCTCGCTGGACACCCCAGTGTGTCACAGGGTGGGAGAATCTGTGTACCTGACACCCAGCCGTGTCCATTGAGCTCAGAGCCTGGCACAGAGTCCCCCAGGGGCCCTTTCTCATGCACTTGGCTGTTTGCTTCCAGGAGGAGGTTGTCAACAAGGTGATATTAACAAAGGTGAGCAGTGGGACTCTGCAGGGGAATGGAGGAGGGGACCCAACTTTCCTGTCCCCTAGTACCCTGTCGGATCCTCCTTCTTTCTGTCCCTCTGGCCTGACACAGTAGGAGAATGAAACAATGGAAACCCATACATGTGTGTGGGGGGCAGAGATCCATCAAGAAGTACTTCCTGGTGGAGGGGTGTTTTCTGATCTCACAAGTGGGGACGCTGATTGGCAGAGTGAAGGGGGGATCCCTATGGGAATTTTCCTTCTACTCTGCCTTTGGGCAGCCCTGGCCTGGACGGCGCCGCAGCCTACTCAGGCCTTTCCCTTCTTTCCTTTGCCATGTCCCAGGAAACTGAGATTCTCCAGGAGATTGTTCGGCTTCAGGAGGCCGCGGAGAACTACCTCCTGCAGCCCCACGAGCAGTTTCTCACCTGGTTTCAGGCCCTGGAGCTGATCACGATGGAGGAAAGGTGGGAGGGACAGGCCTGGTTTGGGGAGGGCCGGGTTCCGGTCCCTGGGACATCTGTGTCATGTCCCTGCACCACAGTCCAGATTGATTTGCAGCCTGGGCCCTTCTGATCCCCTGAGCCTAGGAGGGACCATGCTAGTGTGGCTTCGGTCACCAAGAGCTGCCTCTTTGTCCCCAGCTATGTCCTGTCCATCCAGCGGGAGCCCCCGTTTGAGGAGTTCAACTACCACTGCCTCCTGGAAGGAACATCAAAGGAAGCCACTGTCCACACTTACTTTAACATACCCTTCAGTTCTGCTTATGTTTAAACAATCTCAACTATCTTGTATTTATTATTAACATTGAGTTACTTTAGTATTAAAACAATTAACTGGAAGAATGTGTCGTATTACAATTTCTTAATGACACAATGTCCCTCCCTGGCCATCCCCACACACTCAGCACCCACACCAGCAGCAGCAGCCGTCTCATCATCACAGGGGTGGGGGATGTGCAGATACTTACCCAGAAACTTCCTTCATCTCCTTGGTTTCTGAAACTTCCTTTCTGCACAGGAAGCTTAGGTGGACACCACGGTCAGGAAGGCTCTGCTTCTTCCTGTGTGCATTCCCCTGCACACTGGGTCTGTTCTCATTGCTGGGGAAGCTCTTGCACTTTGTTGGGGTATCTGCAGGATATCTTCTGGTATATCCTCAAGCAGGGCAGATGCAGTCTCTGCAGCATAGTCCTCTGGTGAAGGATTTTAGCAGGAAAGAACTGGCTTCCCAGGCCCCCAGCCTCTTTGGGTGAAGCTGAGCTGCTCTTCCCTGTTTCTGTCCTCCTGCGAGGCACTAAGTGAAGAGGGTACTGTTGTTCCAGAGAAGTCGCCGAGTCTTGGTCAATCCCCCACCCCACCCAGCTCACTGCCACCCTTCCTGGGTGATCCAGAGTCTGGTGTCATAGATGAGGGCCCACAGATGGCCCATGACCCCCCTCCCCATACTTCCCTTCCTTCCAGGGCCAAGGTCAAAGCAGGGGTTGACCAGAGTGAGGGTTTGGGTGGGGATGGTGGGGTGGGCAGCAGGGCAGAAGAGAGCCAAGGAGATCGGGAAAACAAGAGTCACCTCAGGCCCTCAAGTTCAGAAGGAGGAACCAGATGATAGTACAGAAGGCAGGGTGCTTGCCTTGCATCTGGCCAACCATGGTCAATCCCCAGCATCTTCTATGGTCCTTCAAGTCCTGCCGGGAGGAATCCCTGAGTACAAAGCCAGACATCACTCCTGAGCACTGCTGGGTGTGACCCAATAAGCAGAAAAACAAACAAGCAAACCAATCCAGGTCAGCAGAATGAAGACGTCAAGAGCAAAGGCACCCAGGAGAGCTGAGGCTCCCTCATGGCTGGGGGGTGCTTCTTTCTCAGCACAGGGGGCCTTACCTCCAGGGCACACAGGTCATTAGAAATGTGGGATTCAGTCTTGCCTGCAGAGAATGGTCTAGTTGAGAGAGGAAACTTCCCCAAGTTTCCCCTGTCCCAGGAGATCGGTTTTTCCTTTTGCTGCATTTCCTTTTGACACAGGGACCCTGAAGGAGAAGAGACCAGGGCTGGTTGGGAAGCACCTTCCTGCCCCTTCCCAAGGGAGCATCCGGCAGCCAGAATGTCCAGGGAGCAAATGTAGTTTGGTCATTTGCCATCCAATAGCTGGCTTGCGGCACACTGACATCACACCCACAAAAACAAAATTCAGGTTGCTGACAATTCCGTTCCATATTCCAATGTGTCACATCTGCCTGATGAGAGAGTTTGGAAGGACACAATGAGAAATCATTTTATACCCACATAGATATACCCGTGTATCTGAGGGTACGCGGCTGAGGTTGGGGGTGGAGTTAGGTCAGGGTTAGGGCATTAGTGTTAAGTTGAGGATTAGGGTTCAGATAGGCTTAGGCTAGGTTTAGGTTTCGGGTAGGGTTCAGAGAGGGTTATAAGCAGGCTTAAGGGTAGGGTAACAAGGTTAAGGTTAAGGTCACATTACAACTTGGTCCCCTGAGCCACTTCAGGAGTGTCTCCTGAGCACACATCTGGGACAAGCCCTGAGCACTGCAGGGTGTGTCCCCAAACCAACAACAACAATGAGATAATAATATCCTGCACTCCCACTTAGGCTGGTAGGGAGGACCTGTTTACTTCAGACCTTTCACGTTGCATATTTGACCACTGGCTTAGGTACAAGCTGTTATGTTCAGCCCAAGGCTGGATCATGACACAGTCTAGGGTGTTAGGGTTAGGGGAAGGGGTAAAGATAGGGGTAGGGTTGGGATTGGTTGGCATTAGGGTTAGTTTGGGGTGGGTTAGGGTTGGTAAAGGAGTATTAGTAGGGACGTAGTCAGGGTCAGGGTGGGGGTAGGGCTTAGTATAAGGTTAGGGGGAAGGGGGAAGGGGACGGTTAGGGTTACAGTTAGGTGTAGGGTTAGGGCTAGGGTTCACAAGTATCACGTCTCATCCCATTGATCTTCGATTTGCTGGAGCAGGTGCCAATAATGTCTCCATTTGTCCCTGTCTTGGACTAGTGTAGCCCAATGATATCTGCTCGCTCCAGGAACAGGAAGAGCCTCAAATAGTTCATTCAGGGTTTTGACGAAAAAGTCTGACCATCCTGTTGGTGGGCAGCCATGCAGTCTTTTGACGTCCTGTGGAATACAGTCGGTAACAGCTCTAGTCCAGCGGTCATCTCCGAATTACATTATGTGTCCAGCCCATCTGATTTTTGACACCTTGGCAAACAAGACAGCATCCCTGATTGTTGACCTTAGATGGAGGTCAGAACCTGGGATTCCTTCTCTCACTTAAGTGAACCCTGATACTCCTAGCATGGCTCTTTTGATTCCTCTTTTGGACACCCAAATAGCATCTCCATCCTGTTTTTGTAGGGCCCAGGTCTCTGAGGCCTATGTTAGTGCAGGAAGAACAGTGGAGTTGAAAAGATGTGTCCGGAGCAGGAGGTTCTTCATCCTCTTAACCACTTCTTCGACACTCTTGGAGGTGTTCCACACTGCTCTCTTCCTCCTGCGCAGTTTTGGCGCCAAGTCGTTCCTCATGTTGAGTTCTCGACCTACGTACACGTAGCTGCTGCATTCGGAGATGTTCCTTCCATTGAGAGCAAATGGAACGTCAGGGACTAGTTCGTTTTTCATAAACATTGTTTTGCTGAGAGTCAACTGCAGTCCGACCTTTCCACACTTGCAGTTGGAGTCAGCCAGCATTTGTGTCGCTTGGCTAATGTTTGGCTGTGTAAACACAAAAAAGGGGGCATGCCGCAGCAGTGCTCTATGTCTCCCCCTCCACTGGCGTTCCATAGTTCTAGCCACTTCCCCCACCCCGGGGAGGTTGATGTGATGGCCAGGCGAAGGAAGAAATGGCAGCCAGGCTGGTTGGTCTCAGTTGCAGTTTATTCCATTCCCATCTCCATTCTCTGGTTCTCCTCCTGTTTTCTTCCTCCCCCATGCTACTTCATTCTACTTCTCACTCTGGATCTGGATCTTGATCTGGCTTCTCTGAATCTGCCCACCTTCTCCCCCCCTCCCCTACCCCCCTCCACCCAACCCCAGCCCACTCTTACACCCTAGCTAAATCCCCAAGCATGAGAGGTTGGGGCTTACACATAGGTGTGGTCACAATCAATAGGTGTAAAGTTCTTTCCCTCAGGGGATGTTCTCCTAGGACAGATTGTCTTTCAGCAGGAGGACCCACCCAAGAGCAGAATCCCAATGGTGTGTTTCTCCTCTTCTTGTCCAAACTAACATATAAGCATTCATAATATTAATCTTTTGTATGGACATAGTAAGAGATACATTAAGCTTATAGAATTGCTCTCCTGGGGCCATCTCGATATCAGACTACAGTGCTCAGGCCAGATTAGTCATTCCTATCCCCAGCAGGGTCCTAGTCTTGTCGTTGCTTTTGGATCATGACAGCATTTGTTTATGATAGAGCTCTTAACTTATAGTTAAGAATCATGGTGCTTTGACCTGGCCCATATCGATGCCAAGGTAGCTCACAGCTTGCCCTGGGACCCTTCAGTCCCTTGTCGGGGCCCTGGTTTTGGGGTGCTAGGAACTAAGGGCAACTGAGGCTTAAGTCGAGATAGCAGATGCCCGGGAGTGAATAATATTCAAAGCCAATTAAATCCCAAGTTATACAAACATAACATTGACTGTCTTTCTTTGTCCATACAAAAAGGACATTGCTTTGAACTAAAGTATTCAAAAGATATAAAGAGAGGAGAAAGATAATATTTCACTCATACATATAAAATCATAGATTTCTGAGGAATCCGACCCTACAAGTTAACAGAGTCTGACTAGGGGGAAAAGGTGATACACTGGTTGGGGAACAAAGCATGTAGAGGGGCTTAAGATAAATGCAGGGGACTGGAAGTGCCTCGGGAGCACTGTGATAAACCTAAGCTTCCTGTGGCAAGAAGAACACGACATACCAATGTTGTCTTAAAATGCTTAGAGATTTTTACCAGATAAACCTAAACTCTTTGTGGCAAGGGAGAAAGGACAAACCAATGATATCCTACACATACCAAGCATGCATCAAACCTGGTCACAATTTCTAGCTCCACATGGTCCCCTCAGTCTTTCTAGGTGAGTCCTGCCTGGAACCCCCCAGCACCATTGGGGTGGTCTGGGTATGACAGCACCCCAGGGTCCCAGATGCATCGCACACCCAGACCCTTACATTGAGCCAACAACCCAGTTGGCCGAAAATCATCAGTGGAACCCCCAGGTCTCTTGTGTGCTCCTGGGAGCATCCCCTATCTCCCTCCTGTCCCCAAACACTCCCCACAATGGTACAAAGCTAAAATGATTTGTAAAATATAGTATCTTCTTCATACACAGCCTAAAATTGTCTCTCATATCTTATACTTCAATAAATTGACCATCCACAGACATCCAAAGCACATTGGATGCAGGGGAGTTTGAAACTAGACTGTGAAACAGACTGCAGGTTCAAATCCCAGCTCTGGTTCTTATTAGCTTTGAGACATTGAGCAAGTCATTCCATCTTTCTGTGCCTCAGTTTTCTCATCTGCAGAATTCGAGTGATAGTGCTAGCACGTACATTTATATATATGTCTATGTACATAGAGTACTACTAAATATAGCATGCTTCTATAAATGTATTATATATGTTGTCATACATGCGTAAGTACACATATATATGTTGTAATAAATACTTGCAACAGAACTTGGCACACAGTGCCCTGTACAACATGACCTATGCCAACACCTGTAAATCACATAGCGTTCACTCTGGAGAGGGCCAGACCCCGAGCTCTAAGCCTGGGGAAAGTGAACTTGCTTGGAAAATCCAGGAAAGGGTTTCTTTTCTATTTCTTAACAATTCATACCTCAGATGAGGGTGGGGGCGGCGGCAGTGGATAAAAAATAAAAAAATAAAAAATAAATAAATAAATTGAATAAAACAAAACCTGATGGAAATATTTTGATGCTCTTTGTGTATTTATTGCAGTAGTAATCTGCACTGGGTTCTTGTGGATTAGAACACTGACCACCACAGACCTTCTGTCTAGCAACCCTCTTACTTAACAAGTGAAGTTTGTACAAAGATGCCAGGAAGGATGGGAGGAGGGTAACAAAGTCAGAGGCAGGGGGAGTAAAGGAGGGGCTTTCTATATAGGATTAGATACAGTATGTTTTCCCACCCCAGGATTGCACAAAAGGAAAGGGCAAAGTTTACATGACTGACTCCCTCTCACTTTGAATTTTTTTTTTCTTTCTGGGTCACACCCACCGATGCTCAGGGGTTCCTCCTGGCTCTGTACTCAGGAATCACTCCTGACTGTGCTTGGGGATCGTATGGGCTGCCAGAGGTTGATCTTGTGTTGGCTGCATGCAAGGCAAACAACATACCTGCTGTACTCTTACTCCGGCTCCTCGCTTCTCTCAATTTTATCTCTAATTCTTCCACAGTAGAGTGGGAGCATGATAGAACTCTTCTGAGATTTCCAAAAAGATATTTCAAGATCCTGACCTTTTATTCCAACCCATAGTGGGGTATTTAAGCACATAGGTGAAGGGGTTGAGAAAAACGGAGGACTTTTGTCTGGTATATCCTGAATAATAATACATATTCTCATTATTAACATGCTGAGATCAATACCCTCCTGAATATGGATAAGTTCAAAATTAATAAATACGTGTTGAGTACTTTCTGTCTACACAAATCAGCAAAGTATGATGAGGAGACAACGATACACAAGATCTGATTCTGAGCCAGGATGACTGAGTATGGGGAACCTCTCCTACAGGCCCAGCAACTCCACACTGAGTCTTAGACACTATACTCCCGCACAGAAACCGACTGGAGACCACGATGAACAAAACTTCCACCGCAAGGGACAGAAGGAGAGCACTGTGAGAGAGTGCCCAAGGGGTCTTCCTCCAGGGCAGCCAGCTGCAATCAGGAGGAGATACCGAAGGTGTCAAAGTGTACTCTGGGGCTGTGGAAGAGATTGTACCAAACACTTATTACCCTAACCCTGCAGTCCTCTACTTAGAAAAATAAAGTAACAGTGAGAAACCACAAGGTCTCAAGCGGTCTGAGTTACTGACAGGCCCCATCTTGGTGCCCTCGAGCCCAGACTATTATCAGCAGAGCTTAGCCCAGCAGACAAACAGCTCTGGCCCCTGACAATCCATATCTGACTGCTCTGATGGAAGCCAACCCTTGTAGTCTGAAGGCACCTTTGGAACGCCCAGGCGTACTAAGGTCTATCACCTGCTGTGCCCCCCATGTCTGTCCATGGGCATCAGGGCATTGCTCCCTGACAAAGATCAGGGCACTCCATTGCCAGGTGCAGTGCAGGCCCAGCCCCATCTGAGTCTGTGTGATTAAAGCGACCAGTGGATGCTGGGTCCCAGCAACCCTGAGCCCATGGGTACTACCTAAGCCTGTTCGAAGCGGCCTCAGATTTTTCCAGGTATCTAAGATCTCAAACAGTGTCCAGCGATGCTCACACTTAGTGCCATCAAAGAGGCCAAACAATGATGACTGTTGCCTCCAGCGACATCCCATCGTGGTGCCATAGCCATTGCTATGACAACACAAATGCTCGTGACAACACATTCCTGGTGACTCCTCAAGCCTGCTCAAATTCGGAGCCACGGCTTCTCCTGCTCTATATTATTTGGACACTGTGGTTTACAAAGTTGTTCATGATGGTTTGTTACAGGCGTTCAGTATTCCAACACCAATCCTATTATGTCACCGTAGTCACCTTCTCTCCACCATTGTCTCCAATTTTCTCAACCACCCCTCAATATGCCTCTGTGGCAGACCCACAATCATTTATTTTACATAATTTTACATAGAATTTTTTGTTAACAATAAATTGCCAACAGAATGATCAAAAATGATTTCCTTAGAAGAAAATTAGTGAACATTGTTGTATCTCACCATGGAGACATTAAGTCCTCATATGAGGGATTACTAAGATGTTGTTACAAGTGAAGCCTTCTGTGTTACCATTTTTGTGAGTTGAAATTGGTTGGCTTCTAAGTTTCATCCCATCCAATCTGGTGTGCTATTACAGGATTGTCAGCATTGTAGAGGTGGAGACATCACGCAGGGAATTCAGAATTTTTTACTGGGTGGTCTAGCTGGATTTAAAATTGCAATTGGGCAGTAGCTTTAGAGGACCAGAGCAAGCAGTTGCTGGGGCTTTGTTTGGGCAGATGCTGGTCTACCCCCCTCTGAAAATGCCTAGATGTCCCAGTCCTAGAAATTCTTGTGGCTAGTTGAGCTCTTTCAAGATGTACTTATGAGTTTCTGGAGCAAGGCTGGTAGGGGAGCGTCCATGGCGGGAGAGCTGGTTCGTCCCCCTAGGCCTCTGGAGCAGAGTCACCAGCCCCTGCTTAGGCCCTTGTGGAATTCCAGAAATAAGGGGACATGGATAGACTTGCACACATTGATGGTAAAGACAGTGACTTCAAGTACTCCTGCTGTTACCGAGCTATGAAAGATGCGAGTTCCAAAAATAGAAACGAATGCCCAAACAGGGACGAGAGCCATCGGTGGCCGAGAGCCGCCTCCCCAGGACAGACAATGGAGACTGACAGAAGAAGGACAGGGGGACGAAGAAACTGGGTCCAAGCTCCAGGCTGATGGGTAGACAGTTTATTTCTCTCTCCCTCCCTGTATTGTCCAGTTTCTCCCCTTATGGCACAATCATAGTCATAGTTTTGGCATAGTTCATCATAGTTCCATTATTCTAGTCTTCTCGTAGACTTCAAAGTCCTCTCCTTTCTTATATCCTTCCTAGTCTCGTCTTAGTCTCATAGTCCTCTCCTTCCAGTCATCGTCGTCATCTGGTCCTCCTCCTAGTCCCAGAGTTTCTAGTCCCCTCTTTTTTAAAAAAAATTTTTATTGAGTCACCATGTGGAAAGTTACAAAGTTTTCAGGTTTAAGTCTCATTTATACAATGCCATCCCTTCACCAGTGCACATATTCCACCACCAAGAAACACAGTATAGCTCCACCCCGCCCCTCCCCACACCCGTAGCCACCCCCACACCCCTAGCCCCCCAACCCCACCTGTGTAACTGATAAATTTCACTTTACTTTCATTTTGATTACATTCAATATTTCAACAAAACTCACTATTATCTAGTCCCCTCTTACTCCTTACAGCATAGTTCTATAGACATCATGAAGGGTGGGGTTGAACATTGTCATAAGAACAAACAGAGGTAAAGCCACCCCTTCAGCGGAAGTTCTAGGAGACGAACTCTAGGACAAAATCTCATCGAAGGGTTCAGCACTCTAGATTACTAGCAGATCCGCTCAAAGGCAGGATTCCATCCAGGGTGAATTGCTTTCTCCTTTCCTCAGCTAGTAATCCATTTAAATAATTACCGTAAATTTACTTCTTATCATACTTCTAGTCATTTTGTATGAACATAGTAAGAGATATATTAAACTTAAAGGTTGGCTCTTCCTGGGGACATATCGCTATATATTCCAGACCACAGTCCTCAGGCCAGGTGAGTCTTTCCTAACCACAGCAGGGTCCATATGCAGTTACTTCTTTTTGGGTCACGACAGAGTTTTTGTCCCATGACCGTGCTCTTAACTTACTATACTTATGTTGCTTAGCTTGTCCCATTTCAATGCCAGGGTAGCTTACTGCTTGCCCTGAATCCATCCAACTCCATTTTCTGGAACCCTGCTTTTGCGGAACTAGTAAGAAAGGGCAAGTGAGGTTTAAGTCAGGTAAATATGATGCCCAGGAGTAAATATTATTTTGGAGCCAATTAATTCCCATGTGACAAAGCATAACATGAACTGTCTTCCTGAGTCTATACAAAAAGAACATTGCTCAATAATGTATGCAAAGGACATAAAGGAAAGAGAAAGCAATATAGGATTATTAGTGCTTGATGCAAGTGGGTATGTCTCAGGGGCACTCTTGTGGGAGTAACTCAATAAACCTAAGCTCCCTGCGGGAGCAGTAAGGACAACCCTTTGTTACCGAACAGAGAGCTACCTGAAGAAGACTTCAAAACAACTGTCTTACTGGCACTCACTGAAATGAGGACTTCTGTGCAAGGTAATGTCAATAAAAACAACAGACATCTGAGATCAGCTTGAGAAAAATCCAAGCAGAGATAATAGAGCTAAAGAATGTAACAACTGAAATTTAAAAATTAGAATAGAGGGCTTCAACAGCAGAATGGGAAAAAAAAGAAAAAAGAAAAACCAAATCAGTGAATTCAAAGGTAAAGTAGTGTAAAACAAATTAAAAAATTTATCACCAGTAAACTGACCATCCAACTAATATTAAAGGCAATTTAATAAAAAGAACCAAAAGCCTCCTTTGGAGGTAGTCAGAAACCGTGGAAGAAAGAAAAAGTAGGAGAGAAGTAGACTGAAAATGGGGACTCATTGTTTTGGTTTTGGGGGGGTGTATTTTTGCTTTTTGGGTCACAGCCAGCGATGTACAGGGGTGACTCCTTGCTCTGCACTCAGGAATAATTCTTGGTGGTGCTCAGGGAACCTTATGGGATGCTGGCAATTGAAGCCCCGGACTCATTGTTTTTAAGTTTGATGATTCTTATGCTGATTCTTTATGCTACTTAGTCAATTTTAAAATTTTTTTTAGCTAGAGATTATTTTTTTTAATACACATTTCTAAAAGAGCATTGTTTTGGTGTCTTTATCAGGTTTTTTTTTTAAGAAATATTTTATTGAACCACCGTGAAAAAAAGAAAAAAAATACAAAGCTTTCAGGTTTAAGTCACAGTCAAATACTGATTAATCCACCATCCCTTCACCAGTGCACCCGTTCCACCACCAAGAACCCCAATACACTCCCCTCCCACCCCACCTCCCCACCTAAGTAGCTAATGATATTCCCATTATTCTCTCTATATATTGAGTACATTCCATATTTCCATACAGAACTCACTATTATTGATTGGAAATTTTCCCCAACAATCAGGCCTGCTGAATAGGCATCATCTAATAATTTCTCTTCATTGCTAGGAGTGAAGACTTTAAGTCTATAGCGGCCACGCAGTTTTGGGTTTCTAATATTTTAGCTCAGTTCACAGTCAAAATGCATGGCTGCAAGAATCCACTCTGGTGCCAAAATGGGTTAGGAGACCTCAGGATCACAGTCAATAGGCGCGGAGGGTCTGTTTCTCGTGCCGCGACTCCCGGTTCATCCTCAATTTTAAATTTTAATGATTTATTTTTTATGGGGGTCACATTCAGCAATGCTTAGGGGTTACTCCTGGCTCTGCACTCAAGAATCACTCCAGGCAGTGCTGGGAGGAATGATACGGGATGCCAGGGATTGAACCTGGGTTGGCTGAGTGAAAGGCAAATGCCCTACCCGCTGGACTATTGCACATGGCTCTTAATTTTAAATTTGAGACAACATATCTCTCAGTCCTAAAAGTTATACTTATTCTTTTAAAGTTCATCTTCTTTCTGGGTGCCAGAGTGTTAGTGCAGTGGGAAGGATGCTTGCCTTGAAAGTGGCCAATCAGGGTTGAATCCATAGGCCCTTTAGGGTCCCCTGACCACCCCCAAGAGATCCCTGCGTCCCACATGGAGCCCCCAAACAAAAATAAATAAAATAGATATATTTCAGTAAAAAACTTTTTGGGCCCTTCATATGTGACCTATTTTATTTTGTATCCATTTGGGTAGATTATTTTTTGTCCACCTACCGATAATGTCTTTCATTTCTTTTCTTTCTCTTTTCATTCTTGTTGGAGATTTATTTTACCGGCCTTTCAAGAAATCTTTAGCATTTTAATCATTTTCTCCATTTTTTTTTGTTTTCAGGAAAATAATGCTCTTCAATTTCCTTATCTATTTTTTCTGCTTAAATAAGATTTACTGCTCATTCCCTTTTCTAGATCTTAAAGAGGAAAATCTAGATTACTGATTTTAGAATGATCTGTTTTTAAATAATATAAACATTTAATACCTCGAGTTTCTCTCTCCAATTTTATTTCAAAATATTTCTATAGAATATATAACTTTTTAAATAAAATTTCTCTCTTTGACCCATGGAATAAAAACACTTTGCTTGATATTAAGAATTTAGAGTTCTATTTTTGTGTGTAGTTATCATTGGATACTTTTACTGTCTAATTGTCAGAGATTCAGAGATGACTGCTTGACTAGAGCTGTTACCGACTGGATTCCACAGGACGTCAAAAGACCAAGTGGCTGCCCACCAACGAGATGGTCAGACTTCTTCATCAAAACCCTGAATGAACAGTTTGAGGCTCTTCCGTGTTCCTGGAGAGAGCAGATATCATTGGGCTACACTAGCACGAGACAGGGACAAATGGAGATGTTACTGGCGCCCACTTGAGCAAATCTAAGATCAACGGATGACAAGTGACATCAAAAATTATCAAAAATTATCACTATCACTGTCATCATGTTGCTCATCAATTTGCTCGAGCGGGCACCAGTAATGTCTCCATTGTGAGACTTGTTACTGTTTTTGGCATATTGAATACGCCATTGGGGCTTGCCAGACTCTGCCATGTGAGCGAGATATTCTCGGTAGCTTGCTGGGCTCTCTGAGAGGGGCAGAGGAACGGAATCCGAGTTGGCTGTGTGCAAGGCAAACGCCCTACCACTGTGCTATCGCCCCAGCCCGTGTCGGAAATTTTTTGATCAAAAATTAAGGGAAATAAAACTGAAAAAGAATGAAAAACATTGATAAACAAATTTACTGACTTATTCAGTTGCTTTATTTCATATGTGAAGTCTATATGTATATTTTTTTTTGGTGGGGGGTCAATCCTGGCAATGTTCAGGGGTTAGTCCTGGCTGTGCACTCAAAAACCACCTCTGGCAGTGCTCAGGGATCATTTGGGATGTCAGGGATCAAAACTGGGTCTGCTGTATGCCCGGTAAAACACCCTATTTGCTGTACTAGTGCTCAAGCCCCATCTATTCTTTTTACCCTGATTTTTATTTTGGAAATTTCAAAGATATACAATAAAATACCAAGCTTCAGCAGGCATAAGTTCTTGTTTTCTCCAAGCTGTGCACTTGGAACATATTCTAGACAGCAGACAATTCCATCCACAAATATCTGACTTTCTCTAAAAGATACTTGTATTCACTTTCAATCATGTGAGAAGATGTTATATTGATTGAAGAGCACAGTAGTAACAGTTTTATACCAAAATAGGTGTTCATGGAGAAACTAAAATCACTTTTAGATATTATTTATGTACCGATAGTTCTGGTTTGGTTTGGCTCTGTCGGGTGGTGTGGGGGATCGAACCTGGGTCAGCTACATGTGAGGAAACACCCTGCCTCTTTTTGTCCTGCATCCTCAGGCTCTCAGATGCTGATGACTGTTACTATTCCTGAGCTGATATTTTTTTCCCTTGAAATTCGGTCTTAATATTTTGAGTTCCTTTCTGTGGATTTTATCCCTTTCTCTGTACCCCCATGAGAGGGCAGAAGAAGGAAGAGCAAAGTAGAATTTAAATGAATCTAGCTTGAAGTTCATCTTTATTCATCAGTCACTAAACATTTTTGGAGTAACTTTTCAGAGTTACTCCTGAAACAATTTATAATGCCTTTTTACGTTTTTTACAGTAATAACTGGGTAATTCTAGGGGGAGTTAAATTATAATCTTTAAAAAAGCATTTCCAGAGATCAGAGCAATGGTACAATGGGTAGGGCATGCAGCGTTGCATGAAGCTGACCTAGCCAGGTTCCATCCCCAGCACCCCATATGGTCCTCCAAGCACCACCAAGAGTGATTCCTGAGCTCAGAGCTAGGAGTGCTGGGCATGGCCCCCAAACAAAAATAACAAGTAAATGATTTCCCAAGTACTATCCGAGTATTCAACTTTCTCAGTCAATAATTTGGGCTTCAGGGCCGGAGAAATATCTCAACGGGCCAGAGTGCATGCTTCCACACAGAAGTTCCAGATTCTATTCCTGCACTACAGGGACCTTTAAGAACCTGCCAGGAAAGACCCCCGAGCTCTTAGCCCAGAATAACTTCTGAGGTTTGAGCGTATATGTAGTTTGAAAGTTACAGGTTTGAAAGCTCTTCTTGAAATTTCTCATCAGCTGCATGGGTTTGGGTTGCTGGTAGGTCCGTGCTCCGGGACCCTTCATAGCGCCCATGCCAGAGCAGCCTTCGGCCCCGCACCATTGCCTGGCCCTCCCAGGGGACAGCAGGCCCTGAAGCAGGTCACATAGTACAAATAGGGGCAGTGTGTTTGAGTCATAGTGCCTGGTGACACTGGAAGACAAACATGCTTGATGTTTACATATTGAGATATTGACTATTTTCAGGGAGCCATTCTATGCAATAACCCTTTATCACTTGAACCACATTTTTACTTTAATGATGTCCTATTTGAATACACAAAATGTAGTGTGATTTAGTGATAGTTTTTGTTTGTTTTGTTGTCACTCCTGGTGGTATTTAGGGCTTACTCCTGTCTCTGTGCTCAGGGATCACTCCTGGCAGGCCAAGGGGAACGTATGGGGCAGAGGGGATTGAACCCGGGTA